>NC_084772.1:17820256-18464610 GCF_028858725.1 Colius striatus | reverse complement strand
TCAGATATGCCACTTCTCATCCTTATGCTATTTTCTTTGCCCAGTGTTTTGGACAAAGGAAAAATGGGCTCTAATGCTAAGGAAAGCAGATAAAAATGCAAAGCTGTGCAGTGCTGCTAAACAGCAATAGACATGCTCTTCCAGAAGCTTGACTACAGACTGCATCCTCCCTTGTTAAACGTACTAAGTAATGTCAGCAAATTAACCACCTGGTCTATGTTCAAATTCCTTTTTGAATATCAGTTCTCCTTTAATCCCTTCCCCTGATAATGTAGTGTTGAAGTAAGAGAAAAATCTGCACAACCCCAGAATATCAGTTGCTATTAGATGGTAATGTGGTGCTCTAGAAGTGTATTGTTGTTTCTAAATGCAGAAGGAGGACTGCCTTGTAATTAAGACACTGTACTCTAACTTAGAAAAGTGGGTCAAGTCTCCAGCACTTATCAAATGCCTCTCAGAATGTCTGGCAGACTTCTGACTGACATCCATGAGGTTTGGCTCAGGTCCTCACCACTTTGAGCAAGTGTAGTTAACAGCTGCTTTCTCTGCCTGTCTGATGCCCATCTCCTTTGTTTACCCAGTAATCTGGGGTGACAGATTATCAGTTACATCTCTTGGCAGCACATAGCCTCATGCTTCCCAATCTCAGTCAAGCAAAACGTAAGAAATCCTTGAGGCCACGTCTAGATTTTCTTCTTTTTCTAAAGCATAGAGCATATATCTCCTGTTATCATAAATCATTCCCTGAAATGGTAACTGACAAAGTCAAATCACTTTGAACACGAGCATATTTACACCAGATGTGAACACAGGTCACCAGAAAGATGTTCAAATTAAAACAGATGGAGAATCAATGAGGCAAAGAGCTATAGGAAAGCATTTCTTGATAGCAGAAGCAGCAAAGAAAGCTGTGACTTGACTCTGGAAAGGGAGAGACACTCTGAAGGAATATGGGGAAAAAGTCACCAAGGTCTGTATGATCTTCCTTTTTCTACACTGACACAAATTGTTTCTGAACTGAAAGATCCCAAGAACTGTTCCAAAAATTATGAGAATAATTGGGAAACTGCCCAGAACCTATAATGGGCTTTGGATCAGACAAATAATGAAATATTTTCTCATAATAAAAAACCACATTTCTAAGATCATGAAGTGAGAGTAATGAGTATCCTAGCGTCTGTCATAGTGCTTGCCAGGGCATAAGTGTATGTACATAAGATAGGTTGTTTAATTTTACACCAATGCACAAAGTGAGGGTTTACGTGATCCCTTCTATGTAGAGAAAAAAAAAAAAAGAAATAAATGGATAGGAGAGGGTTAAAGTCATGTAGAATGTCATAATAAAAAAATTATAAACAGAAACAAAAGCAGAGCATCTTAAAATGAGACAAAGGTGATCTGCTGAAAAGACTATTTAGTACAGTCATTAATTTTTTATATTCATAGGAACATTCATTTCCTATAGAAAATATTTCTTATTATCTTGTATTACATCCCAGCAAGTCAGAGCCTACAGCAAAAAAAAGTTTCATCATTTCCTTTCTCTAACACTTCAAAAACTTTATTGAACAAATGACATTGGTTTGTGTCCTTCCTTTTCCTCTTTGCTGTACTTCAAAACACCTACTGCATCGCAGAGCAGATTTTAGTATTGTTAGCACAATTTTACAAGACATAAAGAGTGCAAAGTATGAAAACTAGCTGATCTAATTGATCTTTTTATATCAATGTATTTGCACACTGATGATATTTAGTCACATCCAGGCTATATTAGACCTTGAAATCATCTTTCCAGAGCACTTCTGCCAAAGCATCATTTACCATATCTGATTTGATCCAAAGTCTAGTAACATCAACAGAAGTGTCTTCCTTGGATAAGGCACTAGTTTTCAGGGCACAAATAATCCTGGATGTGCTACCCATTGCCAGATCATTCACATCCAACAACCTTCTTAAGTGTCCCTTAAGCACTTTTTTGTCCTAGTCCTCTCAGGTTTTTTTTCATAGCCTTAAAAATCAGAATTTGGGAAAGAGTCCCTATTTATTTCCATGTACTAGAAGCAAGAGTCATCTACACAAAAAAACCCCATAACATTTAAGGAATAAAGAAATTATGCCAATGTGTTTTCTGCTATATTCAGAGTTTATTTAAAAAAAAAAAAACAAACAAAACAAGCAGTTTAGGAGGTTTTTGACTTCTAAATGACATGGCTCAGTAAGGGTCCTCCAAGGGTGAGGATGGGATTGCAGAAGTAGAGAATAATCATTTGCAAGAACAATCTTGGGAACAAGGTACTGTACTCAATAGAATAATGAAACACCAGCAGCTCCACAGGCAATATTCTCACTTCAATAAAGAATAAAGTTAAGACTTTTTTATTCAGAGAGCTTTAAATAAAAAGTAATAGATATCTGCTTAGGCTCTAAATACTTACTTCTCACCAGTCCCACCTTTCTACTAACTCTTTTCAACTCCCTGTTAGGAAAATGTTCTATACCAGTGTAATTTGATAACTTCTTTTATTTCTTCCCTGCCTAAGAAATGTTCCCTGGATAGACATGGCAATCACATCAGGAAGATATCTAGCTGCCCAAAGCTTTCTTTTGTACTTAGAGCGTAGCTATCCATGTATCCACTAACAGAGATGACAGTCTGCTGAGTTGAAATAGAGTGAGCACACACATTAAATCACCATCAAATAGATCCATCCCTTTTTTGTGCCACTAGACTTGTTAACAAGATACTTTAGCTAGGCTTGCTCACTAATCCATGACTTCTACTCCAGTTGCCCACCTGTTATATACAGTAAGGTAGTTCCTTGTTGCTAGTTCAATTTCATAGTCTCATTTCAATATGAAGTCTACCTACGTGTTAAAGAAAAGCCATCTGTCAAAGGGAAGACCTGACTTTGCTAACAGAGATTTCAGTCCCACATACGGGGCACTGCGGTGTTCCCATTGCGCTACCTGTGTCTTTACTAAAAGAAACTAGGATTGTGGATGAAAAAAAACATCAAACTGGTAACTTCACTCCTGAGGCAGCTTCTCTAGCTTTTTAAAAGAGAATCCCATCCAAAGCACTTCTGTACTTTGGATTCATGATCACAATAAGGAGACATAATAGCTAGGTGGGAATTGGGTAACACTAAAGAGGAAGTCCTCGAAGGGCTGTGGTAAATGAGAAAGATATAGCAAAAGAAGGTACACTTAGAAGTCCTGTTGCTTTTGCAAACTCTGTGGCAAGTCACTAGAGTATTACAGCTCAAAAGCCAAGTTTCAGATTGCATTTTTAATTTTCCTCTTCCAGAATTGCTACTTGGGATGATCTTCAATAGACTCAAGTTCTATGTGACAAATAAGGCTCGTAGCTTCAGAGACCACTTTGGATCCCTTACAGTATTACAGCAATACTATCACTGGGAATATTTCTAAAGAAGTCTTTGTAAATCTTAGACTTCTACAGTTCTTAAGATGACATAGATTTTCAAGACAAAAAGAAACACAATGATCATCTAGGTCCAAACTACTACATAACAAATGACAAATCTTTTTCCTCAGCAATTCCTCCCAGTTCAACGATCTCAGCTACCTATCAAGTACAGGAAGATGTTTCATCTCATTGAAATAGCCTTCCCACTCACAAGATGAAACTTATCTGAGTCCAAATGGTGTGGGGCTTCAGGTATGGTCTGTAATAACTCAGACAAAGGCTATATGATAATTTCATCATGTAACATACTTTAATAAATGTTTACTATATTAAGTTGCTGAAATGGCTATACCAATGGAGGAAATTACAGAGACTATAGCAGATGATATTTATTATTTCTTCTTACAAAGCATACATGAACACACACATGCCAAAAGCTAACTTATGTCCAACTCTGTAGATCAGAAAATAGAAATCAAGGGTCTGGTAGAAGAATCTACTTGAAGGAAAGCCAGTAATACACAAATGGGATAATCCCTGCTCCAACACAGAGCTGACCAGTTAGTTTTCAGCAAAATAGATTTTTATAAGAAAGAGCCTTTTTGCCAAGAATTAAACATTTCAAGGGCAGGTATTTACTTAAACCTGATTTCAGTGATGTCAAAGAAATTAATGATTTCTGATCTGCATATCATTGAGCTACATAATGCTATAATACATACTTAAAATCAAAAGAGTGTTTCAGTAATGAGAAAATTCAGTACCTAGACAACTCCAGAAGATGTTTGTTTGTGTTGGCATTTAAGTTCCACAGTAATTTTTGCTGGGAAAAATTCAATTTTCTTGAAATGTTTTCTGTTCCCTCAGAATATCAGTTCTGCTTCCCAGATAGTGCTAATCCAATCCACTTAATTGAAATTTTGTTTCATTCTACCTCAGAAATCCCAACCCAGATGCTCCAAACATGACTGTCTCCTAGGGGTGTCATCTCTAATTGTAGCCTTGAGAAGAAACATGCATTACCTCTGCTAAATCAATAAGCAAGGGAAGGTTCCTCAGATTATAGCACCATGGTCAGCAACCCAAACTTTGATTCTAAGACTCACAGATACCTTCTAAGTGTGCATACCTGTACCTGGATTACTTTTAATATCTGCTACACAGCTCTCAGGTATATTTGCTTCTGATTTTGAAAAGCAGCCATACCATTCCTCTAAAGACACTGAGACTTCTACAGTCAACTGTGAGGCATGCCAACAAAGACTTCCAGCATTTAAACACATTTATGCTATAACTTGTTCCCCAAAATTAACTGGGGTTTTTGACACTGGCTAAGTTGGTTTCTGCTCAATGGGGTTACATGGGTAAAAAGGCTAGATGCAGATCAGCCTGCTTTTAAACAGGAAATGCTAGCATCCACAGGTAGAGGTTAATCCTGCAGGGCTGTATCTGCCCCAGGAGGGAGATGCTCTACTGATAAAGCTAAACTAGCATAACTTCTTGTTGCATTGGCAAAGCATTAAACGAAAGCAGAATTAGGGCAGAATTAAAACTTCTGAAAAAAAGTCCACTTATCACTCTTAAGCTGAGACCCCAAACAATAGCACTGGGAAAGTTAATAGAAAGCAACAATAAAAAGTAGTGGCACATGTCACCCAGCCTTCATCCTACTATAAAAGGGAGCATATAATCAAATGAAAAGCACCACAAAGCATATGCAATCACACACATCTTAAAGGCAGGAGAACTACTCCAGCCCTCCTGCCACTGCAGTTGCAGAAATTGTAGGTTCACCTCCTTCCCACAAGAGTTCACATCAATGCAGAATAGAAACACACAAGACACCAGAAGTGATGCATGTGACTATCTTTTTTGACTATCATTTCATTAATTTGATACAAATGATGACACCTGGGTGCCACATCTGAAAATCGGCATGACTTCCTTCAGCCCTTAGTTGTCATGCAGCATATAATGCACCTGACTCTGATATTCTTGGCAGGAGACAACAATATTAGCTATGAAATCTATATGCTTCTGCCAAATTCACAAATACTGGCAGCAAAGCCTACGTAAGGGGCAGACAGGGCTGTGAAAATGAGGAGTAATTTAATGCAAATATTCTGTAGTGCTCCCCAGGCTCCATGATTAGAGATGTCAAAAATTTAAGTACTCCTTCTGGTTAATATTATGGAGAACTGATTATTACTCACTGTATATAAGGTTCTCTCAAATGATTGTATTTTTCATAAGTCTCAATTTTTTTTTCACTGAAGTGTATTTTGCATTGTGCTCAATAATTTCGCCCCCCAAAGTGAAAGCTAATTGTTAAGTTCTGATTTTAACCATGACTTCCTTTCACTTAACTTATTTTTACTCCCTGGTGTAGTAGATAATGGTATGTGTTTTTAAAAAGCAGAGAGAAATACATTTGCTAATGCAGGTAGGCAAAACTTCGGTTGAGGACTAGATTGTTTCAAACATACCATGTCATTTTCTCAGAGAAATGTTTAAAAAGCCCATTTAGAGATTGCTTTTGAAGGTGAAAGTATTTGTGTGTACAAGGTCAATAGAAGTTATATTTATATATTTGCCCATACTTCCCAAAAGTGAAGAGTAAGTTTGTCCAGGTCACTGATCCATTGAACTAGACACACCATACAGTCATATTTGAGTAATAGAAATAATCCTGATTAATTACTAGAAAATTTCTGGATTGAGAGCTCTCATGCAGCACTGAACAGTTCATTAGAGAATTTAACCTAACTGCAATATGTCTAAAGAAGAAAAAAATAGATTGAGAAAGAACTGCAATGAGATAAGCATTCATCTGTTAAAACAAATGAAGCACAGTTTCACTTACAATTGGTTTTATTCTTCATGAGGGGCTGAGGGGAGAGTTTTTCTTTAATCAATACAAAAAAAACCTGCTATTGAAAATTCTTCATGTCTGATTTATAAGCATACTACTCCTGAAAAGTAAAGTCTTAAGTGGTAGTCTTCAAAAGCCATTTCTCCATAGAAATTATTATCTGCTGTCTTCAGAGAAAGACTTTCATAGAAACATAGCCTGAACTTCTTCAGAAAGGTCTTAAGTTTGGTGGAATTTTGTTATTCAAGCTGTGCTCAGCGAGTGGTAGAGATTATGTTACCAAAATAGAGATCAGCCTCACACAATGGTAAAGTGACGCAACTGGACAGATAAACCATTGTGGTAAAACTCTGAAGAGATCCAGTATGAAGTGGCATGGATACCTCCTCTAAAGTACCACTCTTTCCCAGTACTTAATCTTTGTAAGTGCCAAATCTCAGCACTGAACTAACATCAGTTTGCATTCCATCAGTTGTACACAAATTCACATCCAAGAACGTGATTCACCCATTGTTAGTCTTCTGATCCACAGAAAGAGAAATGTGTCTCTGACTCTTCAGGCTTATCTTAGGACTCTGTATCAGGTGAAGATTAACTACAGTAGCCAGGTGAACTAGGTCAGATACAGACACAGTCAAAAGTCTAAATAAGATGGGATTTATGTAATGGAGAACCCAAAACAGGTCATTTATCTGGTTATCTTTCTTTCTACATGCACAAATATACTTAGTCTGATCCAATTGCTCCTATACTTGATAAAAGCTACCTTCCTTTATTGCAGGGAAATCTGATTCCTCAGTTCCTACTACAGCCACAAAACTATCTTCAGCTGCTTTTTAAAAGGAACGTATTTTTATCCTTCCTTGTTTATTGAAAATAGTCATAATGAAACTTGACTGGTTTCTTAAATGCTTTATTTCTAACAACAACATAGTCAAGATAAAGTCACTGCTGGAAAGCTGATGGAATGAAAGCATTCATTAATCACTTGTGTATAAGAGCACAGGAGATGCAAGTCTATATTTTGGTTGAGAGAGAGGTAATTTACAGTTGCCCACATTCCTCAGAATCAATCTAGATTCTGTAAGAGATGCATAGCAAATCAGGCCAGAATCAAATGTTCTCTAATAGGATTCAAACTTTTAAGTCAATCCACAAGCAGTGGGAGCTTTGCTTTTTACCCAAAGTCTAGAACTGATTGTGAAATTAAGGATACATTGTCACACAAAGATGGTATCTGTTATTGGAATTCAAAACACAATTAATTAGGCACTTACTCCAACTCATTTATCCTACTCATCTCCATTGGTGTTGCAAATGCTTGTTGTGGACATCAGGTGTATTACTCTGCTTCACGTATTTATCTGATTCTAGAGTTGTGTTATCTTTAAGAATTACTAAAATTTTCCAGAATATCATAGTTCATAAAATTTCCAGCCAGAGAATCTAATATCTACAGAAATACCCAAACTCAAGACTATTACTACATACTGCAGAAAAGTACAGAACCACAGGATAAATGCCATCTACAGCTATCTACATTTCTATTTTCATGTGTTATTTGCATCAGACTTTGTATTGAACCTGTGATTTTGACAAAATACTTCCTTGATGCACTTTGCTGATTAAGGCTGGACATAAGAACACACATGAATACTTCAGCCAACACCTTCAGCCAAGTGGCACTAAGGAGGACTGGCTACCTGTCTGTCCCAACTAAAACAAAGAAATGTCTAGATTTTTAGTTGTCTATTCTTGACTAACCTTGGCTGCTTCCTTGTAAGAATCATGGAAGCATTTCATTTTCTAAGTAAAGCATGAAGCCATTTACTGTAAGAGCCCATCTGGAAATTTTTTTCTCACCATTTTTAAACAAACTGAAAATGTGTCCATTATTTATGGAAATCTTAGAATTTACTAAATTGCTGGTTATTAAGCAACAGTAAAAACAGAGGAAAAGCTCAAATGTACAGGGTCTTCTGTAGCTGAAAGTTCTTCCTTGCATCAGAAACCCAGCAAGAAATTCTGTTCCAATGAGCACACTTGCTGCTGCTGTGTGTTCTGTCAATCTCTTCGTGATGTGCCAGTGGCTGTCTGTGCCCCCAGAAGCTTTAAAAAAAAGATTAAGGAATCTTAAGTGTCAAACAAGAGGGATAGGGGGAGGGTTTGTTTTCATCTCCATGCAGCATTTTGCTTCGCTCAGTGACAGAGAAAGCTCAATCCATACAGGTGTGGAATATGTAGTGATTATTCATTTGCACAAATGAATCTCTAAGTTACACATATCTACTTTTCCAGAATCTCCTGAGACCAGATTGAGAGATGGACAGGAAGGAACACAACATGGACCTCACCAAATCTGAATGCTCAGACTATTTCTTGCACATATTGCCCTGTCTTTTAAGCCTAAGCTTGACTAACAAGGAGGTACTCCTATGGTTCACAGCAAGGACCACTGGTCCACAACAAGGAGCATGGATGGATACTAGGCCTGAGTAACACAAGTGCCAGCATTTCTAGCACACACAAGTGTAGTTTCCCAGCTGGAAAGGCTTTGCAGAAGTCATTGATTTTATGGCTCCAAACCATCACTTAATCTGACTTTATCTCTCTTCTATGCCAACAATAAGCTCTAGCTTCTCATGTTTGGATGCTCATCTATTGTCATTCATCTGGTCAATAAGAGGGTAAAGATAAGAAAGGGTAACATGAAATTTTGACAAACATCTGGAAGTTAAAGGCACTAAGCTGCAGTGCAGAAGCTGCAGCTGAACAGATTAAAGATTAATAAAAATACATACAACAACACAAGCTAGTCTTTTCTGATGCCAGCTCTGAAACAGAGAAACATTGAAAGGTAAAAATTTTTCCTTTTTTGAAAGATAAATCAATCAACCCATTAGACCCAGAACACTTAAACTTCATTCTTCTGGATTTACAAACATACATCATTCTGACTCACAACCCAAAAGAACAGAAAAAATCCTTGCTTAGAAATAAAGATGTTCAGTAGGTTGTTTTCATTTTTGCTTCAAGTTCCCAGCCCTCTAAGGACTGAACCTGAGTTCATAAGTATGGAAACTGAGTTAGACATCCTACAGTGTCCACTCTGCATATAAATACATATTCTTCCAAGCAGTTTTGACTAGTGTCTGCATAAACATTCTTCTCTTGAATGGGCTTAAGTAAAAAAGCATAAACATCTCTAAGGTTAACAATGCCCTGCAAAACTCAGGATGTATAAACAGATCTATTTTCCTCCATAAAAATATCAGATTTGGTCAATTTTCATACCTGGACCATATAAGGCCATCAGGTTGTTTTTCAAGTTTTGCACTAGTTTAGGCAGTTAGAAAGCAAAATCAGATCTTTACAGGAAATGATCAAATGAGTACATTGATTTCTGAATGAAACCAAGCAGTCAAAACACGTGGTCTTTGCTCAGCTGCCAAAAAGATAACATCCAGATTTGTGTCCAAATAGAACCTATCATAATGTAATCATTAATCAGTCTGATTTAGAATACTGTTTGCAACAACTGATTACTGCTGCACATAACCACTTATCCTTCAAAATCTGAAAATGTTTCCCCTACCAATCAAGACAATATAACTAATTTTGCCAGTGTGCTGAGGCTAGGCAGAAATGTCAGTGACTCATCTTGCAAGGATAGTCTTGACTAAAATAAATAGTGCGTACTTTCAGTACATTCAAAGGCTAAAAGCCACCATTCCTCTTGAAACACTCATGCTAAGCATCTGTACCCAGTTACACAGTGATTGATGACTTTAACATCATTGCTCCCGAATCATGTGCTGCAAGTGTGCAGACTTTTGTTGCTCTAATTATCAGATTGAATTTCCATATGTTGAAGTTTCAGATAAGAGAAATGAACTTCAAGCCACACAATAGCAGGCACCATGGCAATAACTGTCATGCACGTAGAACAGAATTAGAATTGCACTTGGTGAGTGTCACTTGAAATAAGAATTGATCAGACTTGGTAAAAGGTTGATTCAAGTCAGATTTTTGTTCATTCCTTCACAATGTACACGAGTGAACTGTTGCTGATCATGTTCAAAAGTCACTCCGAGGTTTCAACTTAAGGATGTCACATTTAACATGGGAAAAGATAGGCCTGACAAATCCAATGTGAACATCTGAACAGGAAGGAGAAGAGGAAGAAAGCAGCAGAGCAGGCAGAACCAGAATATGTTTTCAATGTGAGAGTGCCCACTCTAGACACAAGTAGAATCAGAGCAGGCACAGGCAACAGCTTGGCACCCATAGCAGTGCACCAGCACTAACACAATAGCAAATGACAGGCTCTTAGTCCCTGGAAGCACCTTTGTGCATTTACCCCGTTTCTGACACACCAGCAGACAGCAGAGTTGCCAGCAGCAGAGACTCACCTCCCTCAGTTTGTTCCCACTGGGTTGAGAAGAGGCCTGAGTGACAGAGTGCTGAAGAGGTAGAAGGCGAAACAGAAGTCAAAAGGACTGTAACAAGTTCAGTCCTGAGGTAATAGGACAGTATTTATACACAGCTGCCTGTTAGCTACAACCTTTTTCCTGTCACAAATCTCCTGCCTAAAAGAAGAGATGTAAATAGATTATGGGCAAAGGGAAGATGGTAGAAGAAACAGAATTCTTACATGATTCAGAAGAGGTAGCTCTGCCCATCTATTCCTTCTGCTTAAGGAACAGGTGACATTTCTCTTGTGCTGCAGATTGTTAAACACTTCATTAATAACAATCGGTTTCAAGTAATTCTGTAACTGGGTATACTTCCACCTAATTGAAAACTGCACACTTCACTGTTAACATCATTGATGGACTGAGACAAACTACTTTCATATGAACAAATTGTTTTCCTCTTCCTTAATCTGCAGTCTGGAATGTGAGTGTCAACACAGACATCATAACAAAGTGCCCACACAGCACCACTCAGAATCCACAGCATCCCTTATTTGTCTCTACAATCAAATGTGCTTTTCTCCAGACTTGTCTCACCACTTGATTTGTGTTTTGGCACTCAGAAACAGTAAGTGCATAACTTTCCCCACCAAATTTAGATAATGCTGGAGTCACCATGAGAGATAGTGCAATAGGACAATGAAGTTAACACTTGATGTTAATATAATGGAATCCATTCCTCATTACTGCTGACTGGTTTCAAAGGAGAAGACAATATTCTTAACACATTCTCATTACTTTAAGTATTCCATCTTCCATAGGGACTCATAGTTACATATGCTTTTGTATAAGATATCCAGTTACTTATATATTTTTGCATTCACTCTAACTCAAGTCTAAAATAAAGATCTGTGAAAGGGTCTCTGACACAGGGAGCCTGTAGCATTGCTCTGTATTTGGGAACAGAGGAAAGTTTTTGACAGGCAGAGAAAGGTTGTTCTCATGAGGAAAAGAAAAGGCAAAATTGTATTGAGGATCATTTGGAGTTACCTTTTGGAAAAATTCTGAGAGTCTTTCAACATATGAATGGTGGACCCCAGAATATCTATATCCATATCATATCAACAAAAATCAGTGGAGAGCCTTAACAGCAGTGTCTGTAAGGACCCCATGAAAAAGCTCCCAACGTGCTGACTATGAGCAATTAACTTGGAAAACCCTCTAAGGAGATGTTCTCATTACTCAGCATCACATTTTACATAATGGGGTCTCAGGGAAAGATTAAGACACGACCACAGTGTAATTAAATAATACCTAATACCTAAACAAATTCCCAGAACAAAAAGTGAAGCAAGAGACTGACATGTTGCACAGAGCCAAGGAGAAAGTGGACCAACTGGAATTTTCTTGTAGCTCTACAGCTAGAACATAGAAGCACAAAAGTCTTTTCATCAAATAAGTTCCCACTGGCTGGGCAGCATAGCACAGTGAAGAGCAGCTTATGAGCAATTTCCTTTAAAGCTAAGACCTGATGGAAGCTTATTCATTGGCTTCTCCCATGTTGCTAAATTGGTTTCCTAAGTTCCTGTTGCTAAACTCTAATAAAACAGCTGAAAATCTATTATTTTTCCTATTGCTACCTTCCTATTGAACTGATTATCTAGTTATATGAAGGAATGTCTCATGGTTGAGAAAGGCAAAAAGAAAAAGTGGGTCTTGGAATGGAAGACAATACAGTTTTCAAACTAAGGTGCTTACTACATCTTTCTGGTATGAATTGCAAGATTTACATGACACACTCTCAAATGAAATATCATGCACTCCTAAATTATAACCTGAGGAACTGAAGCTACATATGCAATCTTGTGGTCACACTTTGACCAACAAGATCGTTCCTGCACAGTACACATTTGCAGGACAAAATCTGACATTTTTCCTGCCTACTTTGCTTGTCCATGACAAAAACTAGCAAATGATAAATTAGGTTTACTTCTGCTTCTTTTGGAAGTCAGTATTATCCTGTTGCTATGAAAAATAAGATGAAAGCCTTTCCTTTGATTCTGAATTAAGTAGATCACAGATGTAAGTACTGATTTGGTAAGACTGAAGGTACACTTTTATTGGTAGAGAAACTTATTCAGTTTCTGTAATGAAAAAGTAAACTCTAAACAACAGGGCAGTGCATGCAATATATGTGTGTGTCTCAGATTAACTTGGATGAAAAAAAATACATGTTAGTAGCTATGCTGCCATAGTGGTAAAAGAAATCAAAACGATACTAAAAAGACATAAAAACAAGAGGATCCTGATATTCAGTATGGAGTATACACATTGCATTTCAATAATTATCAGTAGTAAAAACTGAGATTCAGCTACATGAAAGTCTAATTACATACTTAATCAACTTATGAGTGTTGAAAAAGGTTACTAGGATACTTTTGAAGCTGTATCAGGAATAAGAGCAAGCATAAATCCTTTAATTAACCACAGTGGTACCAAACACCCAATAAAATATTTTTGGTTAAGAAACCTTCTTTCAAGGCCACACTAACTCCAAGCAAAAATACTGCCTGTACTTCTCGGTATACAAATCTTTCGAAAGGGTTAAATTCTGTTCTCAAACTCTTCCCAAATAACTGAAGTATAGGTGCAAAAGTGAAATTAGATGTAGAATTTAGTTCCTGCAGTGCAGTCGTTTGCTCCATTACCAGCTCGGCAGCAACACCTCCATGCCACCAACAGACATCAGTGCTGCTTTGTTTTAAGCAGAACAGATGTCCATAGAGACATGCTCCTTGCCCTCAGGAGTTTAAAGTCCTGACAGACAACAGAGACAAGGGACAAAAGAGTGGCAGGATCAAAACCATGAGCTGTTCCCTCTCCTCTTCCTTTGCAAACCTATAAAAGTTCAGAAAGCTTAAGCAGTTTTCTATTAACAGAAAATAAAACAAAGCATTGCAATTGAAATAAGCTCATAATAAAACCAGGACACAGCTATTCTGCACCTGCAATTTCTTTATGGAATTCATGGTCCTTAAGTCTGTGAATGTTCAGACACCTGTGACAGCTCAGACATTGTCTAAATTCTTTTCAGGGCTGGTGCAGACTAAAGAGCATTTTAAATAATTCTTTCATATCACATTTGCTAACTCGACGGCACAGGTAAAGGGAACCATCTGGCTGTGCCTTTTCTCCATAACTTCATTTGCATACCATTAATACAATTAATATTAGATAGACATTTATGCAAAAATCTTTCCAGTTTTTCTAGATAGCAACTCCAATTTGTAGACTGCAAGATCATCTCAAATGTAAGTGAATCTGAGGTCACCTCAGAAGCCAACTAAACAAGGGGGAAAGTGCAACAGAACAATCAATCCAAACATATTTGTGGTGAAGTTACAGGTGACTTGAATCTTAACAAGATTATACCCACAGCCAGTTACATTTTGGTCTGAATGCAACAATTACATCATTCAAGGGAATCTTAGAACAGTAACAAAAGAAAAAATGAACCTGTTGCATTCTCATCATATTTCTACTTCTGGTAACACCAGACATTAAGAGGCAATCAAAGTAGCTATCATGTTATTGAGTGTTTTTTTCCTTTTTGCAATGACACACTTTGCTTCAGAACCAAATCCACTAAGGCCATATGAAATTTTCTTTGAAATTGTGTTTGTAACAGTTACTGAAAACTACAGAAATGTAATAGTTTCACCAATATCATTTTCTGACATCTAGAGAGAACCTTTAATTTCTTCAGTCACACAAGTAGATTGATGTTAGCCTCCAATTAACTCAGAGCATCAGGTTCTCACCCATGGTTGTTAAACATACTGCTTCATACAGTAGAAAGCAACTCCCCATAAACCTATACTATGCCTTTTCCTTAGAGTTATGTTGATTTAGCAACAAATATGAGGCTGATTTATTGTCTGGGCCATATATACCTACAATAGCACTATCCATTCCTACTGTGCATGTCACACAGCCCTTGTCGTCTCAGTGTCCTTTTCAGGTCTCATGGAGCATACAACAGCTCCCATCTAAACCACATGCCCAAATGTCCCCAGAGAAGAATCCCAAACACAGAAGCAACCGAGGACAGAGTGAACTCTGAGAACACAGCTGCAGGGCAGCCCTGAGCAACTGGCCATGCCATAGGATAGAGGCTCAAACATAATTCATTCCATTTATGCCACATTTCAAACATTTACTTGGTACTTACAGACTAAGCAAACCAGGCTAGCTTTCAAACACTACATATCTAGCCCAATAAGTAAAACCAAGTCTCACCAATTTCCTTCACTTCTCTTTTCATAGCTCTACCCAACTCCACAACAATGCTTGGAAAAGAAAAACAGAAACAAACAAACAAAAGAAACTAAGAAACAAAGCACAGAACCAAAAAAAAATCACCTGAAGCAAACACCAAAACCAGAAATCACCAGCATACTGGAACTATTGCCTGTTGTAATTAGTGAATTTAATTCCTATGTTCTATCTCTGCATTCTTTACATTACAGCTGCACTGAAAGCTGCCTTGAGAAAGGATTCTCTTGTTTCAGGTGGGCACTATGGTTTTCATTCATTTGATAACACATATCAGGCATTGACTTAACTCATGTCAAGCAATTATGCAGCAGAAATTCTTAAGAACAGGGAAAACACCTCACTAGAAGAGAGTTGAAATTCACAGCTGAAACTGCAGTTACCATGAGGAGAGTTTCAATCAAAGTTTTTCCACTATTAGTTAATTGTAAATCTTTTTTCTCTTAACCATTTTCATAGATCAAATATTCCTTTTATCCTTCCTAAAACTGTACCTAACTTAGGTTTCAGGGTTTTGATAGCTATCCATTATTAACATACAAATATTAACCAGAGATAAGTAAGAGGAAAACAGCTACCACTACCATCAGAACAGCTTGCTCAGGTACATGCACCCAGGCAACTCACAGAGTATCAGCCGCTGCACTAAACTGGGGGCATGGCAGAGCACGGGCAAGTTCATAGCTATGCGGGAAACATTAACATTTAATGTGAACGTGTGAGACAAAATGGTGAGCATAAAATGGTGTATTAACCAATGGCAAAGGAATTGCCAGAGATGTGATCATTTTGCAAGCCATCATGCTACAAGTGGCTTTTTAAAATGACTATTCAAGGGAGAGAATTGTTCAGCTCAGAAATTGCCAAAGTTTTCTAGTTTAATAAATAAAGTGATATTACTTTTTAGATCACATTTAAATTGCTGTAGAGGGAATAACCTAAGGAAAAAAAGAACAGTATACTGGTCTTAAGAGGAAGCTGTTGCCAGTTGAAACACCACCTGCATTATAGTGATAAATCATCACAAAGAAAAAAGCATCTCTGCTTGCTGTTTAAGCTGACAAAGTACGTCCACTATAGAGTTCCTCAATTAATAACATGTACAAGTCCAACTGGCTGCTTTGTCATTGACATTACATCCCTCTCATATCACCTGTTTCCAATTGTGGAAAGGGTAGAACCAAATGAACTGTAGCATCATTTCAATAACCCTGGAAAAGCTTAACTGGGTGGGTGAAATAACAACAGGTGGTTTCTGTAACCTTCAGGAACAGGAGGATCACTGTGGGGCTCACAAATCAAGGTATGGTACTCCCGGCTCTTCTTCAGCAATAAGAGATTCACAGCCCCAGTCCCAAAATTCTTGAGCTGGAATCAATTTTGAATCATTAGAAGGTATCATTTGGAGTCTATTAAAGAACCTTTTACAATCACAATTACCACTAATATACATTTTCAGCTTTCATAGTTAGGCGAACTACTTAAAAATGGCATTCATTAAGGAATCATTTTAGGCGAAACAAGGTTAAATCTGGTGCCAAAAAAGAGGAAGAAAGAGCAATTTCCCTTTCATGAACAGTAGATACCATTTAAGAGCAATCAATTTAACTCTGCTGAGCCCTTGAACTCTCGCTGAAGTAACTGTGGTTGAGTTAGGAAGTGTTCCTCTACATATCAGGCTGATGGGTTCACATCAGCCCTCTGATGAATAACCTAATCTCTTCAGCTATCAGAATTTTTATTCATGTTCATTCCACCTTTTTTCACTGTTCCAAACTTTCTCATGAGGACTTTTTCACTGAAAGCTATTTGTTGTCCTCCCTCTGTTTACTTTAATGATCCAGGCTTGTCTAAAGTACTTAATGTCAGAATAACATATAAAGGCATCTTTGAGTAACAGAGTTGAATGCTTACAAAAGAAGGATGATGTGTGTAGCTGGAGTGCTAGACAGACAAATTTGAAGGGAGTGAGAGCTGATGGCCACTGTCTCAGTGTCTCTGTCATATGTAGCCTAAGGCAAAGGTATCCCATCTTCCCTTCCCTCAGTCTACCACACGGAAATTTATTTTATTCATTTATTTTAAACATAAATCTCCTGTTCAAATCAGTCAGGACTATTTGAATTACAAATGCTTTGATGTAACAACTGTGTTAGACTGTGTCCAGGCACAGAAGAAAAACTAAGACTGACATCTGAGGTAGAGCTGAAGGATGCTAAATGCAAATCAATTGTAACAACTGCAAGAAGAAATAAGTATTTAGTCAGCTTGATTTCTTTCCCCTGAATGTTAGGATGACCTATATATATATCAATGTGTCCAGCAAGTGGGTACTGTATCCTTGAGGGACATTTTACTTCTGTCCCAGCTCTTTGAGATTACATTTAGCATTGCATAATAGTTCATGAAGGCATGCACTACTGACTACAAACTGCAAGGCATTCTCTCTTCATTAGCAATGTGATCCTCTCCGGTTAGTCAGAGGGGGAACAATGTTAGTACACATAGCAATGACCATTTCAGCTAATTAGTTTTAGCTGAGATGCTCAAGCTGACTATTTCTGAAGTTGTGCATCTTTGAAATTCATTTATTCTGAGAAGGACTTCCCCAAAGACAATGTCTCCAGTAGTTCATTCCTCATCTCCAGTAGCACCTATAGAAGTCTTAGGGCATTAAGATATGCTGTTACCCATCCCCAGACCCATAATTACCATCTCATAGTTAAGGTCTTTGCAATGAAGCTGCTCCTATCTCTTTTACCAGACCTATCAACAAAATGCCTGCAGCCGTTATGCTGCAGTACAGATTTTTTTCAGCTCAAGTTCAAGCTGCTTAGACAGGAAAATTTAAAACCTCATTCATGATTGTGTTTTACTTATTCATGTGAAACATTTCAATCAGGAAATGGAGTTTTGATGGAAAAGAGATGGTTCTTATGCACACACATTTATATATGTTACTGTTCCTTGTATTTTTCCATTGTTCTTGTAGGGGAACTAGGGATAAAAGTAACTTGTAACATTAAAATCCATATAAATTTCATACGTATGTAACTGAAAATTGCCAAATTATGATCAGTTCACTACCAGAAGGAAACACACCTTCCAATGCTACAAAGCTCAACTCAATTTTTATTTGTTGGAAGAGCAAGCTAAGCAACTGCTTCTATTGCAAGTGCTTCCTGACAGTGTTTTCAGGTGTATGTTAACACTTCTTACTAGAAACACTAGCTCCTCGTGACCACCTTTTTACCTTGAAGAAACTCCAGCTTTCTCACCATTACTATTGGAACAGGCTACTGTATTTGAAAATAACAGATAAAATGTATTGTCCTGTAAACATTGATCTGTAACCATTTCTCAGCCTGTTCAAAAACTCACAAGACTAATCAGTAACTTCCAATTTTCCATGACATCCCTGCTACCAAGTCACTTCCTGACCATGACAAAAGATCCACAACATCAGATTTATTACAATTTTATCTAGAAATCATTGTGCCAGGCAAACCAAAGACAATTTTTACACTACTGAGGCACATTTATAAGCCTTATTTGTGCATGCAATAATCATGATTGAATATGTAATTTGGGTAATTGTGCATGCACAACTGGCCAGCTGCACGCAAAATAATCTGGTTTGCACATGTTGCCTTAATTGCCACTTGAATTATGACATTCTTCAGTTCTGTGCAGGCAAATATGAGCAGAAGGCTCATTTGATAAACAAAGACCTTGCACCGATTTTCAGCCCTTCCTAATCAGCCAGAGTATTTGAGGACTTTTTTTTGCTGACACTTGAAACACTAGATGTATCCTGAATTTGGTGCAGAGTACTTGTACTGAAGAAGATTCTCCTAACCTTATTGTAAGCACGGTGTAAGTATTGGACAGAGTAATGCAATGTGGTTAGAACTTCAAAACAAGTCACTGTCACAGTAGGCAGAGAGGTAGATCTCTACCACATCACTTCCAGCCACCCCAGATGGTGTATATTTGTTGATGAAATAAAAATAAGCATGGTTAGGCCTCTGTAGTTCTATGAAATGTCATCCACCAGTCTCCAAACAAAATAAGTACTAGAGATTGAAGCAACACAGAAGCACCCAAGAGGTGAAGTTACTCTGGTTTGCTAAAATAACCCAGCTTGGAGCACCTAAATTACATTGAAGACTGAGCAAGCAGAGCTGAGTTCTCCCACTTCAGCAGTTTGCAACTCAAGAAAAATATATGAAGTCTTAATCTTAACATTTTAAGGCTCTGCCAGACTCAACAATTGGACATAACAACCTTGGAGGTTACACCATCCTATCTTCAATAAAGTCATACTTTCTTTTTTCATGAAACAGTCATCTTCCCTGCTTAAGAAGAAGTAAGCCTTCCTGCTTAAGATTTACTGAAAAGCAAATACAGACAAAAGCTATCAACAAAAGAAGCAGCTCAGCAGCCTTGGGAGCACAGAGTGAAGAAGACAGTACCTCACTTTGTCAAAGCAGGAAGACTACAACAGCAGAGCTATATTCTACACAAGTAGCTTCATATCAGACACAGGGAGTGGATCTTGTCCATGTCCATGCACTGTACTTCTGCTTGTATAAGAGTCACAGAGCCCTTTGTACAAAAGGTTCTGTCACATCACTTAAAAAAAATCAAAACAAAAACACTGCTTGATGTGCATTAAATGGTGACTTCTACCACACTCCAAGTACTGAATTTCACAGACTATGTGGTTCCACATGTAGATATTCTCATCCCTAATGTCTCTGCATTGCTAAGATTAAAACTTAAAACTTCCTCTCCTAAAATTCAAGCTCTGAATTGTTTCTATGCAATTTTAGCTTACATTCTTACATTTGAAAACAGATTTCTTTAGCTGTTTTTTACTCAAGTGCAAAAATAAAAGACTTTCCAATAAACAAGAGTGAATTAATTTAGAAAATAAAATTCATTTCAAGTATTAGTACAGGTAGGGCAAGAAACCACAAGATGGAAACAAGAGTCACATCCTGAAGTTAGTTCCAACTAGAGCATCTGTCTCATAAGACATTCATAATAATGTATCAAATTATGAACAACACCTAGTTTTTGATTCAGATCTTTTTCCACATAGGCTAAATCTTTGTGGAATATGGAAGTCTTTTCAATTTGTGAATTTATTCACACAACACTTCAATTTGGCTGTGAAGGAAATTTGACACTTTGTATAAAAGATTTTTAAAAAAAGGGAAAAGTGTAACACAGATCTTTATGGCCTATTCAAACTGACAGAGGAAATCTGTGATACACTTCTGTCACAGGCAACATTCTGAATAAACTCAAATTGTCAGCCCAGTTACCTCGAAGTAGAATGTTTGCCAAAACAGCTCTTCAGTCTATGGCAAATTATACATCAAGTGTCTTTACAGGACAAGTTTTACCTCCCCTAAATCACTCACATCACATTAATGCTGCTCACCACCATAACTGTAATAGCAAATCTGCACTCCCTTCTGCAGGAGAACGTGAGAGGCAGATAATAGATGCTAATTGATAAGCTAGTGAAATCAGATATATGTAGGTTGTAATTGCTAATTCACACCTAATAACACAAATTGTCAACACATTAGGGAAGAAGGATGAAACTTTTATTTCCTCAATACCATTGGACATAAACTACACTTTCCATTTTTTTTTTACACTCTATAAGCAATTAATAGTCACTGACAGATTTAAGCAAGTGTAAAGATGTTACACAGCATATGAATTTTTAAATAACCATTTCATAGAGCCATACAGTCTAATTCTTGTGGGAGACATAATTCTAGCTTTATTCCTTATGTATTACACACAGATAACTGAAGAAGAAAGTTTCAGGCTCTGGTAGTCATCTACCAAAAATATGGGCTACTCAACCAAAGATTTTTCCTATTGAGTCATGGTACATGAGTGAATTTCATAGTGTTGTTAGCAACCATTTGAACCTTCCTTACTGTTTAACAAAGCTAAAGCTGAGTGGGGATATAGCAAGTTTCTGTCCACAACAGAGTTGGGTGTGTATCTCTGAAGGTCATAACTATGTTCTCCAGCTTTCTGAATAAGACAGTAAAGTAAGCTGCAGTTTCAGGAAGCTTAGTAAACTCATCGTGGCATAAATTAAAACCCATAGACAAAACCCTTTTCCATCTCCTTCAAACTCTCAAGAACATACAGTTTGCATTTACATAAGTCATGACCCTGGAGTTTTCTTTTTAAGCCATAAACTTTGAAGGATGGTAGGTTTCAGTTTCCCACTTTTCAAAGATTGGAGATTAAAGAAATATTTAACAACCCACTGAAATATTACAGCCTGCATTCATTAAGCCAAAATAATACTGACAGTTTAAAGGGAAATAATTTCTCTTTAAATTCTTCTCTGCAACAAAGCACACAGCTCTGCAGCACTTCACATTGCTTTTAAAAATGCTCTTTGTTAATGAGACTGCAAGAGCAGGAATCACCATAATATTTTTTGCCTCCTCCTCATACATCTTCCCTAGTATCCCATTTTAACTTTCATGAACATCAGTTATTCCAAACATCCCTTGTTTTTGTATCATGTAGGAGCAGCCATAATCACAGGCCTTCTAGTGTTATGCCCTCAACCAACCTTGCTGCTGCCTGTTTCACAATTTCACGCTGACAAGACAGTGCTCTTGCTGAGCAAAGGCAGAAGCTGATCACCACCATCTCCAAGAAAGAAAAATGCCACAAACCACAGAACATTTAAACATTTTTTCACTTTGCAAGCTCTAGAAGCTAAAAAGGAATACAGAAAGAAAAGAACAAGTCCCTCCTCCTTCCAAGTGTTTGAACAGGCTCATGTAACAGACTGTATTAAAGGCATGTTTCTTTATCAGTTATAAGAAGTCCCTATTAAAAATATCTCAAGCAGTGTAACCAAAGAGGAAACAGCTTATAGAAAAACAGTGGAACACAAAGTCACTGAAATTAGAAGCAGAATGTTAATGGGAACCAACTGAGAGTTTGGCTCAAGCTTCTTTTTAAATGTACAATCTTAGTTCAAAATTATTTGCTACATTCTAGATATATCCATGCAGACATGGAGTAGAGGAGCAAAGGTTCTTCCTAAAATAGTCAAAGTAAGCTTGCTCAAAACACCACTTGCCATATTGCAATGTGTTCCTGTGAGGGTGAGGCACCCAGTACACAAAATCTCCCACGTTTTATATTCAAGTACATCTACAGACAAAGGGAGGACAACAAACTATCATTTATAAAAAAGGAGAGGAATCCAGCAGTACCAAATGGAATTCTACAATCATGGGGATCACCAAATAGATGAGAAAATTCCCAAAACCCAAAATCTCTCAGTTATATCAGTCACAGAAGTAAATCCCCTGCAGACTCTAACTCTAGGATGACACTGTTCATCCCCTCAGTACTCCCTTACAATAAGGTGCACAGACCTCTACGATTTTTCAACTATTACAAAGAATAGCAACAGGGGGGAAAAAAGGGCCCTCCAGTTGAGAAACATTTATTTCCTTGAGTTTCAATGCTCCCACTGGGAGATATCTGCTCAGTGCATGCTACAGACCTCCAAAACCTTCACCTCCTCTGGTGATGTGCATCAGTCCAAGTTAATTTCAGCAGGATACCAACCACCCTCTGTGATCTCACAGTTTATATAAAAAAAACACTGCCAAAATAAAGAATTTTTTTTCCTACTCTTTAGGAGATCTGCATTTAAAGCCATAAAGTATATAAATATGTTTTTGAATTACCAGTGATTGAAAAAAGTATTTAGTAAGTACACTTTCTGCTTTCTATTATTAGAAAATAACTCCAAAGCCTAGGGACATAAGTTTCTTATCACTTTTCACTCTTCAGCATTCACTGTTTAAACTTACTGTGCTGTTATAAATCTGACACCTACAGAAATAAAAATCTAAATTAAGTATTAGGCATTTTTACTGACTTGATTTATAAATGCACTCATTTCTGAAAAGGAAGGGTTTATTCTATAAGGAATAGAGGCTGGTTTTGACCATTCCGTACAGTTGCTGTCCACTAAGTTTGCAATTATTAGCTGTACACATGGTGGGGAGGGCATGTGCACGTAACTATCACAATTTATTACAATGTCCTGAAATTAAGTCAATCATTTTATTTTTAATGGAGACCTAGAAGAATTTTTAAGTACATTCCTTAGACTTATTGTAGCTCACCAATGCTTTCTTTCAACAAATGATGGATAGTTTCCATTTTAAAATATGACATTTGTTGTAATATAGTTTAAATTACTTTTCTTCCTGAAGCATGTGTTAGTCAGAGTTACCATTATGCAGTAGGAAATTGTACATTATGTTGCTGCTTTATCTCCTTTTTATGGTTCATGTTACAATTGCATCCATTCAGGTACAATTATATTGGGGTAAAATGATTTAGCATTTGTATTAAGAACAGTCTGGTTCAGCAAATTTATTTTAGCTTTTGGTTAATTACTAAAGAGTAGTGAGAACAACTCAAAACAGCTACAGAATATAGATGTCTTAAGTAAATAAAACATATTTCCCACAATATATGTACTCACAGTAACACAGATTTATGGCACTGTATTTATAGGCAAAGTCATAGCAACCTTTGTTTATTACATAATTTATTTGTAACATAGGTTAAAGACATTTTTCCCTAAAGGCTTAGCTTTTAGCCTTAGTTAGCTTTGTGTCTGAATTCTCTCAAGTTCCACTGAGGACCGTTTTGCATGCTGAATTTCATTGGGGAAAAAACCCACCATAATGGTACGTTTATGTAGTAATATATAGATTAAGAGTGCCAAGTGTCTTGGATTCTAAGCTCCATTGTGTTATTATATAGGACTTCAAATAATGTCATTAATATCTATTCAGAATTGAATTGTTTCTCTCTTCTGCTTCCCACATCCAAAGCACACATACCCTCTCTTCCCTGCCTTTCGATATTATTTCTATGGCTACAAACAATAAAAAGTTATTCTGTAAATTAGAATGTGTTTTGTTCCCATTGCTAGCAAGACAATGAAACAATATCTCTATATATACAGAGTGTAACCTGTTGGACAAGTACAAAGACATTTTAATCAGGATGTAATAGGTATTCTTATTCTGTTCATTAAGATAAAGAAATGTTTGGCAGGCAAATGTTTCATTAGGTTGTAATTTGCTTTGATATGCAAATCAAGTTGTAATTAGTTTTGAATTTCTGAAGAGGTAAAGGCTATGTGCTAGACATATTTTTATGTGTTGAACAACAAAAG
This sequence comes from Colius striatus, assembly GCF_028858725.1. Classification (NCBI taxonomy): domain Eukaryota; kingdom Metazoa; phylum Chordata; class Aves; order Coliiformes; family Coliidae; genus Colius; species Colius striatus. Next base: position 18,440,287 of record NC_084772.1, on the reverse strand, counting down.
TTCAAGTAGCTGCGTTCCCCCCTTCACCACAAATAAACCTCTAAATCAGCCCACTCCATTCTCTTAGATGTGTTCTATCTTGAGTATATTTTTAAAACCAAGAGTCTTCCATACCTTTTCCTCAGATGCTTTAAGTTCCTAAAAATTTAGTTTAAAAAGTAGTCACCTAGGAGGACACCTGTAAAAGTTGCAATTATTTTCCTATTTCAACTGTATTCTGCAATATTAGAAACTGTGAGACAGAACTGTTGTAAATAAACGTGGCTACAGTATTAATGGTGCAGCTATATCAATTTAAAGCAGCTGTGAACCTGACATATATACTATGAAAAGAGCTTCAGGTTAAGTAGTGTTGCATATTTGAGCAAATTATGCTTAAGACAGAGATATCTAGGGTTATTAAGCAGCAGCTACAGAAGGCACAATTAATTCTATACTTGCCTTGTTAAAAAAGTGACTTAAAGTCTAAAGATGGAATTTAGAGTGATCTTTTTGTCTCAGTTCACTGCAACAAATTTGAAGAAATTACATAATGTAGTAAGCTATGAGACAAGCTACAATAGTACAGGTCTTGGGATTTCCTGCTCATCCTAAACTGTCACTTAATGTCAAGTGCTCTGACCATAGCAACGTCAGAAATTAAAACAGAGCTTAATCCAGTCATAACATCACTCAACAACAGCAGTACAACATGACAACCTCACTTGGAATGATGTGCAGAGAGACTAAGCAGAGCTGTTCAATAAATCACTCTATGGCACTTGGGTGTGTCAGGAGAGCCACAGGCAAACTCTTGGCAGTGTTTCCCAGCACAAATATGTGCAAGGATTGGAAGTGACCCTGGAGTCTGCCAGGCTCCACACATTCCCTATAATAGCTGCTTATCCCTCCAATACGTCCAAAATTTTAGCCACTCTGCTACACTCAAGGTCTAGTAGGGCTTCTTCTTTTGAAAGACATTTTGTTGGAATAAATTTACCATTTTCCCTTAATCCCCACAAAACTCAGGAGCACCTGTTAATTCCAGACAACAATTTTGGCTTAATGCAGTCACAGTAATCACAAACATGCATTAACACTTAGGACTGCACATTCCAAGAAGTTTGAGAAGTGCATGTGCTCGGCCCATCAGGATAGCAGTTTACTTCAGGCATCAACATTTGGAAATTTCTCACATTCACTTCCACTTAAAAGGCAGAACCTGCTGCATTCTGCCTAGTATACTTACACACCTTCACATGACAGCTTCAAACAGGTAACAGATGTCACTTGAGAGTAACAGAAGTCTTCTTTGTATGTAATCAGTACAACAGTAGCTTTCAAATGCATTAGTAGTGCTTACAGATCATCTACAGCTTTTTATCTTGAAGATAAATCAGTCTTCAGAACACACGCATCTCTCATCCCCCAAGTATGAAGTGTTCTTTCATACTGAGAATTTACTCTACTTGCAAACAAAAGTACAACATTTGAAAAACAAGAATTTACAGTGATCTTTCATCCTGACACTACATACTCAGTAGCACAACATACAGTTCCCTCTGTCTCTATTTTCATGATCTGAAACAGGAAGATGACATGAATTTAATGAATTTACATCTGTTTTATCAAGACACAAGAGAGGAGGGTTAAAATTGGAAAACTTCAGCTTTTGACAATAGAAATAATGAGGAAACAGTCATAAGTGATAAGGAATGATTGATACTGATCTACAAAGATCTACAAGTGCCATTTGTCATGATAGGAACAGGTCTGATTTTATGCCTGTCAAACTCAATAGAAATACTCTCCTGAACTCCACTATGCTTGGGTGCAAGCCCTTAATCTCTAATCTTAACAAGATCTACAAGTTTGAATTTCAAGCTGGAAATGCCTGACTGGAAATTCGATCATAGTTTAAGTGAGTTGCTCCCCAGCTTTCTAAGATATATAGTGTCTAGACCATCAGTGCAGTCTTTAGAAAGACATTGAATATTGATTTAAAGATAAGCTGTATTTCAGTCACAAGATTTGGCAGAAACTGTCATTCAGGTCTATAGGCACAGCATAGGGAACCTCAGCTGCAACAGTTTGTTCTATCCTGAGAACCCCTTGAAACCATGACTAACATCAAAACATTTGAATTTAACTGTTTGCAGCTGAAAAAAAGAGAAATCAAATTAGCGTTGTCATTAGGTGCTTGGCATTGTCACCATTCCTTTATGGGAGCTCAAATGGATTTCTCATTTGCATGAAACCAGTGGGCAGGTACTATACTAGTATGCATGCAGGATGATACCTGAAGTGTCCTGCTTAAAATAAACAGGACCAAAACACCATCCCTGTGATATTTTAGAAGCCATGCCAATGAACTGGAATGAAAATAAAATTGTTTCTTTTGTGGCACTTCTCTTTTGATAATCTTCAAGCACATTGCAAACATGAATTAATCAGTTCTTAAATCACTCTGAGCACAAAAATATGGCTTTGTGTTACAAACACAGGAAGCAAGATAAAAGAGAGAGACTTGTATAGCATAAGAAGTCATAAGCAGCTAATGCAACATTATTATGCCATGTTTAAATGGAAGAGCTTTGTGATAGTCTACAAGAAATTAAGGAACAACACATTAAAGGACACCATTTAAAAGGTCATTCTGCATTAGCCTACATCTTATATTTATTATGAGCTTAATTTTGCTCCAACTGAAACATCCAGGATCTTTATTGTAGGCTTTCACAGTCGCACAGGAAGACAACAATGCATGCAATGCAATGTCACCCTCAGTCTTTTGCTTGAGTTTATGAAAAAATGCTCTATGGAAATTTTCATTCTCAGGTCACTAATTTATTACCAATTCAAGATACTCATACACCAGTATAGCTTTGAACTAATTTTAGTAGAGCAAGTTATCTGCTTAAGTATGGGATGAACACTTAGTTTCATAACTCTAAGGTGAGTAGCAATAATATTATATTTACATGTAACCTTCGCAAACGGGTTTTAGCTTTAACGAACGTGTCAAGCCCATCAACTATTTTCATGCAGAGAGTCATCTTAGTATATATTCACAAAGGAGTATGACAGATTTAATTGACAATGATTTAGCTTTCCTTTGAAGAGCTTTTTTGTAACAGCAGCAGTGCTGCAGACAGTTGTGGACAAGGTGTTGAGACATAATTCAAACGACCACAACTAGTGATGTGAAACTACACAATCTAAGTTACAGATGTGATCCACTTAGTCAGCATAGCATTGTTTACTGATGTTAAGAGAGCAAAAAATACCTTTGCAATACTAGTTTTCAATAACCCCATGGATAATATTTTTATTGGTGTATTCTTTTTACAGAACTGTGCAAGAAGTCCCTCTTTATTGTGTTCTAAGATGCTATGAAAAGAGGGTTTATAAATCTCATCATTGACCTGAAACTTTTAACTGTATGCAAATTGATGAAGTGAAACTTTAATTGTACCTGTCTTGACAGAGTGGAAAAATATGTGTGTGCAACTGTCACATGATCCTAGTAACTGCTATGTTTCTGCTCACACAGTATTAATATATAATGTAAAGAATGTTCTGCCTTATTGATCTTCAGAGCACGGCTCAGTGCTCTAATGCTTGAAGCGTACCAAAGATGTTCTGCTCTTTTTATCATTCTCTTTTATTTTTTTGGTTACAATATGCTAACCTCTGCAAAGTGGTTTTTTATTACTTGATATGTTGTTGGGCTTTTCACCTTGAAATTGTTGACAGGAGACTAGGATGCTCTGTGTTGTATTTTTAATCTCTATCCAAATATACATCTTGCTGGTTTTCACCCTGTCAAGTTAATCCCTTGAAAGTATCATAAAATAGCAGCAAAGTATCAAAACTGGAGAACTGCTCAGTATGGGACAGAGCTCAAATGTACTGAGTATCTGCATGGAAGGTTTGCCTCTCAGAATGGAGAAAGAACTCCTTTGGGCTTTTTGTTTGTCATCTTAAACTGAAAGCTGTCTCAATGATAAGGTAACTTGAAATAGAAAGCCTTGCAAATGAAGCAGCCTGTCTTTGTGCTTTCTAGGATTAAGTAGAGGGGTTTTGTTTGCTTGCTTTTATTGTATGTTTCTTTACTCACTTCACAGTTATTGCTCTTAAGGATTTTAATTATAAGCTCTATAGACTAATATTTCTTTTTCTCCCCTTTTACTGCCTCTCACATTCTGAAACATTCATAACTGTCTTATTACAAGAGATATGTCAAAAAAGCCTTTGAAAGTGCTGGCACAGAGAACAGATTATATCACAGGGCAGTGATCAGCTGTTCTATTCCCACAAGCATACATTCAGGAGATCAAAGGAAGCGGTAAGATTATGATCCCTCTAGAGATCCACAGAAAGGAGCAGATGAAAGTCACTCTTTCATGAGACACATACAGGACACTATCATCCCAATTCATTCCAATCACATACACAATTCACTGTCAGGATTTCCTCACTGCAAAGCAAGGAGATTCTTCTAAGATTTGAGAGGGGCATTGTGCCTTTTGATATACCAGGTTTGAAGGGCAACTAAAGAAACTCCTGTAGAACACTAATTACTTCAAGTTTCCACAGACATTCTCATCCTTACATAAAACACAGAGAATTTGCTTAGGTGTTACAAAGACATATTGACTAATGTTTCATAAAGTAAAAATATCAGGAAACAAGGAAAGATTCCTTAGTTTCTTGTTTAAGATTGTTCACCATCCATGTTACATTATTTACTTATTTAGCTTTTTTTATGTAATTTTAAGTTGTACGCAGTCTATGCCAAAAATACAACCTGTATCTTCAGAACAATACAAATGAAAAACGAGTCTTAACATTTTACTGAACTTCCCTTCAGCTCTTCTGGATATTCTACTGCAATCAAGTTTACAGGGAAAAGGGAAGACAGATTCCTCTCTCACATAACAGCTGTAGCAGAGAGCCAGCTTAAGCAGCCACGCTATCAAAAAAAACTGTCCTCATCTAAAAATACCAGAATTGCTGTTGCAAAGTCTCAGTCTTGACCTGTGGCTTTGTGACAATGAGATGTCATACATCACCTGGGCTCCAATTCCACTTGAATGGTTTCCTATTGACGAACATGAAAGCTTCAACAAAACCAGTTTTCACACAATACTAATTTCAATATCCTTTGAATCAGGATCTAGATTTTTGTAATGGCTGAATGAATCCTGGAATTATTGTCCCCATTTCAAGTGGATGTTAATAAAAGACAGAAGTTGAACTATTCAAACACATTCTCTACTTAATTTTCACTACAGGCAGTCACTCTGTTCTTCTCTTCAAGGAAGAGCAATAGGATAAAATTGAATTAATAGCAAGTATTACGTGCTAATGCCATCATACTTATATTAACTGGACACTGAGTACAGGAATACATTTTATGTTAGGTTTTAATCCAGCCCTGTGAGATGATTTAATGCTTCATTCTGTCATTTGCCAGCTTAACACTTGTATGTATTTGCATTTAGTAAAACACTGAAATCTATACAAAACCTAATAGACTAAGGGTTAAAATACATAACTGGAGTACAAGTGTTACACTTCTGCTTCTTGCATGTACATCTTTCTATGGGAGATAATTAGCTAGGTTTCTGGACTAGCAATATAGTAGTGTTTCTATTGCCTCATAACACAAAAAAGAGATGGACTAAGTCCAGCTCAAGTTGGCTCCAATTCCTCAGTGAGCCAAGGAATATTAGCACTTTTCTATGTCATCTCAATGCAGGAAAGAAATGTTTTGGAGTGCATATTTTAAGTGAAAGAGAGGTTCATTCTCTGCAGTATCCACATTTCCAAAACCTTCTGAGTATTTTGGATTCTCCTCATTTAAGTAAGGAATCCTCAATTTCCTATCTAGAAAGGCCTGATTACATTGTGACTGTTCATCACTGAAAACTGCAGACAGCTTTTGCCATGAATCCAAGTCAACTGATTTTTTTTTCCTCCTTCCATTCTTACCACTCAAAACTATGGTAATAGTTAAGGCTATTCAGACTAGAAAACAGAAAGCTCTGGGTAGATCTTGTAGCAGGCTTCCAGTACAGAAAGGAACTGACAAGAAAGATGGAAAAGGATATTTTACAGGGGTGTATAGTGATAAAACAAGGTATCAAAGTGAAAGAGAAAGGACTTAAATTGGATATTAGAAAGAAGTTCTTCCCCATGAGAGTGAAGAGACACTTAAACAGTTTTCCCAGAGAGGTTTTAGATGCCCCATTCCTGGAATTGTTTCAAGGGCAGGTTGGATGGGGATTGAAACAATTTGAGTTAGCAGAGAGCATCCCTACTCATGGCAGGTGAGCTACAACTAGATGATCTTTAAGATTACTTCCAACACAAAACACTCAATGATTCTATAACAAATCAGCTAGCCTACAAAGCACAGCAAATACAATTTCCACAGGATCAGGAGCAAACTGGGAATGAAATGAAGCATTCAAAAGTTTTTCTTCTGTTTCATACAGAAGGTTCTGAGAAGCATAGGCTGATTTCAATCTTGGCATCCCAAAGATAAAGTATCAACCTACCTGGAATAATAAACCCAGTAGAGCTCTCAGTGCAAGCAATATTCCTCCAAAGATGTAGAGAAACTAGGTAATGCCTGTACAAAGGCATATACAGGTAACATAGAGCAACCAACAGAGTTGACTCAAAACCACTCTTCCTTTGCTACCTACTTCTTTATATGCTGCTTCTGCCCATGTGATCACTCAGGGCCCAATTGGTTAATTAGCAGCACCTGTTTCTGATAATTGGCAGTAGCTTGCCAGCTGCATTAACTTGTCCCTACCATCTTCATTCAAGCTGCCTGGTCCAAGTCATATTTGTACCTACAACTTTGCAGAGGTGCAGTTTCAAATCCTATGCCAGGCAGGAGAAAAAATAGACAGAGAAAGATATCAATCTCTTTAAATTTAGATAGCACTGCATATGTCCCAACCTGCCTCTCAGGGACAGTTGCAATGAGAGCACCAGCAGCTCTACAAAAAAAAAAAAACCAGGTCAGGCTCTTAAAAGAGCTCAGGAACTCTACTCTTTTCTGCTCTAGCTCAAAACACAGGGACAGTCATCCTTCCACACAGTCTTTTTGTCACTACCAGTCCTCTAGCATTACAGACAATTGTTTATTTATTCTCAAGGGTAGCTCAAATTCTGGTCCTAAGGGGCAAAGTCACACTTTCTATAGAAAGGAATGCAAAGAAACTATCCAAAATAACGAGAAAGTAATTGGCAAAAATATATCCCTGTTCATCCTTTTCATTAAAAGGTGTTTCTCACTCTTCAGGATTATTTTGTACTCAGTGATGCATCTTTTAATTTCTCCAGCAGCAAGTCATTAATTTTTGCAGCTCTATAAAACAAGATTTGTCTGTCCCCCACAGACTGATTTATACAAAGCTCTTTGGAATGAACATGGTTCCTGTATTGTAAGGGGCAACTCAAAGAATGAGCCTTGAATTGGCATTCACATGCAGTAGAAAGCATTGCTAAAATGAAAATAGCCCAAAGAGTATCTATATTAAAAATACAGGACAAAGAATAGTATGCAAAGTTTATTTTTTAAAGTAAAATTCAGTTTGATCATTTCTGACTGAAAAGAATGAAATAGATACAAAATTTTCTGGAATTAGAGGGAAAGAACATATTTCAAGTAGTTACAGTTTTTAGTCAGTTGCAATCCTAGGCAAACATACTGTAATATAAAACTAAGCTATTGTATTGCTGTCCTTTACCCAAAGTCTTGGAGTGCTGTTGATATACCACGTGTGATTAAGGCACATATTGCTAACTTCAAGTGATCAAACAGATTTAAAAAAACCCCAAGTTTTCCATTGTCAGAATGTGCTCTTCCAGTCCTTTCACTTATAGTAAACTGGAGGTTTTTGCATATTGATGAAGCAGTACAAAAGGAGAGAGTTAGGAAATCTATCTAAAGCCCCAACACATAGGGGCCTAAAAAGTGAATTGATACACAGAGAATTTACAGAACGAACCTCCATCAGGTCTAATCAAATTTACACATCCCAACTCCCATTAACATTAGTACAAGTCATCCCCTGACTCTGGAAGACAAGTAGAACCTGTGAAGCAGGGAGCAGAAAAAACTTGAGGCAGAGTTGACAATGAGAACTCAAATCCTGTCTGAACTCCAAATACAAGTGCTGAACAAAAGCAGATAAGAACAAGAGGGAATGCAAAGAGAAATTTCATGTCAGTACATCACATCAACTACTTCTTCCTATTCAACTGTTTGACAAGTTTTGAAATAGGGTAACTACAAACATGAGAATCAATGAAAATGTAACCAGAAGGAAAACAAATCACTGTATTATCATTTTCAATCTATTCATACTCTAAAATGAAAGGATTGTTGATTTTCAAAGGCACCAGAATGGCATGTGCACAATTTGCCTTACATTTTAAATTACTGAGTACTATCAGCATGTAAAGTTCCTGATTGCTCTGAACTGCATAGAGGCACAGGCAGGTCAAAGCTATACATTTCTCTAAAGTTCACCTTTGTTATTTTTAATAAGGCTAAGCCCAGAGAGCTGCTCTTGCTCTTACTTCAATTCACACCCAAGAAATATTAGTACCTTAAATAACAGTGACCAGAACAAATAAAATTCAGCTAAATTAAATTAGATTAAGTCAGCAAAAGTGAACCTGTGTTTCTGTAAAACTCCAGTATCTGTCATTACTGATGACTTGGCAGAAGATCTATACTTTCACTGCAGAGACCTGGGATTTTGCAAGTTAGTCCATGCTGAGACTTTACTGAAACAGTTACACATTACCTATTATGAACAGGGATGAAGAGAAGGTGAGAGACAGGACATGGCAGCAAAGATGCTGGTAGAAGTTGTTTATAATAGCTATAAACTGCACAAGGAAAACATTGTCCTTCCACATCAGCAAAAGGCAATTTTCAAGCAAGATAATGTAGATGTCATAATAAATCATGCGGTGCTATTCACATATCTATTAATCATTTCACAGAAAATACACTAGTGTCCTGCTTTTCCTGTTGTAATGGCAGGGATAACCTTCTGAGGATGACTACACCTCTGTTCATAACTGATTCAGCAATGGCCAAAGCGACAAACATTTTGCTTTATGTACTGTTTCTTAGTCATAGTATGATAACTATTGAAAGCAGAGCATAGACGGCAATAACAGCAGATCAAAAGCAATTCCTTGCTTGTTGTAGTAATTTTTGCATTCATCCCCCAGGCAAGGTGATCAGGATGTTCTATCACCTTCCAGAGAGGTGAATCACATTTAGAACTTGATGATATGGCTATTACAGTTGCTACCGGACTCTCGTATTTCAGTTCAAGTGAGATACTCATGCTTTCAGGAGAAACCTACTCAAGGTTAATTTACCAATGCTAGAGAAAATAAAACTTCACATGTACTAGCTATACTGTACCTATAACAGAAATAGCTTCAGTTTTACCCCTTTTGGCACATTCCCATAGACTTTGTATGACATCTTTATGCAGGATCTCAGCAGGATTTCCAGAAGACTCTATCTGCTAATGGGAAAAGGGCCAGTAATCTGCATGAATAAAGCACAGTTCTTCCAGGCATGTAGCTGCCTAGGCCCAGAGAAACAACTGGCTTTCTGTGTTGAGGGAATTCTGCCCAGTGCAAAAGCATATGGGAAGATACCAGGTTATAAAACCTATCACCTTTCTCACAAGCTCTTTCCTTCTTAGCTTACAGAGTAACAGGAGGTTGAGAGTTAGTGATAGTTTCTCAAGTCTATTTCACCTGCAATGTCTTCAGCTTTAATATAAAGAAAATATCCACCCTTTTTGGCAATAGACATCTGCTGTGAGGTGTTCAGAGTCTATCAAAGGTACAAACAGCTATACATCACTAGCCTTTCCAAAAGCATGCTCTTAATTGCACACTTAATGAGTGGTAAAAAATACCAATTTGATGCATAAACAAGCAGCTGCTTCATCTATCTGGAACCCATTAAATCCTAGCTATTAGAGAGGCCATATGCCCCATCAATCCTTATGATCAAAGCACAAAACTACAAGTACAATCTAATAGTACTTACTACCAATGTTCACACACAATAAACATCAGAAGATTATGAATGGAACAATTTTGGCCATATTTCAGTAACAACTGTTTCAAACAGTCTGCCTTAAGCTGAATCCAAGGGGTTTTCCCTTCAGATCTACAGTAAGAAATATTGTACATTTTAGTAAGAATAAATTTAAGATTGGCAGAAGTCTCTAGGATAAATAATCATGTACAACCAATTAACTAGTATATCACAAAATCAGTTTGAGGAGAGAAAAATTAATAGTGACCACCATGCAGGCAAGTGCCCTGCTACGAAGCCAAAATGGCTCTAACACTTAACCTTACCACAGCAGTCTAATCCTCAGTAAAATTGCACAGATCATGTTTCTTGGCTCTTAAATAGGGTACAAATTAGCATAGCATCAGTATGTAGTCCAGGTATGATGAAATATGTGCACAGAGGCAACTAAGCTACAGTGTCTGAGAGCAATTGCTTATCTCTATTTTCAGAAGTAATTTGCTAATACTCTAGTCAATTCCACAGATAGGTGTTGATAATTTGGACAGAATCTTCCTCAGGCAATAGCAAGCCTGTGAAGTGACCTCCTCCATCCCAGTCAGCCCCAATCAGGTATTGTGTGATGATGCCTTCTCATCTGCTGCTATAAGATACATTCATTTTTGCAGTGTTCACTATAAAAACAGAGCAGAGGATGGAATCAAGTCCTGATGCCAAGGGACAATTCAAAATAGAGTCTCAAAGTCAGAAAAGTTAAAAGATAAATAAAATAGTTTTATTAAATGATCTGCAGGTAATTCTATTAAGGACAAGAAAGTGAAAAAGCTCATTTGTCTCTACATTAGATTAAGGTTAAAAATTCCTAATTTGTTGTCATCACATTATCACACAGACAAAGGAATTGCATTTGCATGGGCTAAAGTACACTAGTTTTTCCACAGAAAAGATTCTTTTATCATACCTAATCCAATTTTTGCTTCTAAAAGACAGTCAAGAGGGCACTATCAAGGTATTTTGGCAGACTGATTGATGTACCCTGATAGCAGCTGCTCAACCTGGAAGAACTGGCCTCCTGGAGTGCAAGGATTTAGCTTTGCTACCAGCTGCTGCATGCTTCATTCTTGTGGGCTAGAGTTTCGAATTAGTAAAAATAAGCCAATCTGTTGTAAAATTGACAGAGTCAAGTGCCTCCTTTTAACTTAACTTTCATAGGAAATAGTGGCAGGCTGGAAGACATAAGGACATCCTTGAGTTCCTGTTGAGGGCCAAAGTCAAGGCTGGTCAGTGTTTCTAACACTGGAAACAGGTAGCATGGCTTTGACCAAGCTATAAATTCCATATACGTAGAAGAAAGATGAAGTGCCTGTATGTAAGCATCAATCCTGAGCAATAAATATTAAAGATTTATGTATATGAACACTGACCAAATCCCAGGAGCCTCATTCCTGCAAAATGCAGACCAAAAAGTCAACGGAATTTAACAGAAAACTAGAAGAGAGGCACTTACGGGCTTTTTTAGATGAATGCACAGTCAGTCTGGAATGAATCGTGTATGAACATTTCATTAACAAATTTTCATTCAGTTCATAAATATGCATAAATATTTGGGGCTCATTCTTTGCCATTTAGAGCCTGATCTAAAGTCCTCTAAAGTCAATACAGAGCTTTCCATTAACTTCTCTGGAAGCTGGGCCTGCCACCTAAGCTGAAAGGATAATGGAAATGAAAATAAATTATGTGCACTGAATATTTTTAAGATATGATAAAATTAACAGGGAAAAAATGTTATTCTGTCAGCTCTAATCTTTATCCTCATCTATGTACATTTTTTCCTTGGGAAATCTCTAATGCTAGTTACAATCTGTCTGGTTTTTTTAATTCAAATCCACTGGTTCCCATTACACATTACAAGGTCACAAATGAAACAAGCTGTTTGCTGCAAGGTCCTGTACATTTTGTTGATATGCTCTTCTCCGAACGTCAATCAAGAAGTTAGCTCTGAATAAATTCAGCTCTGTTGGAAAAACATCTTAAGTGCACTTAAAGGCTAAGGGTAGTAAAATAAACAGTCTGCTAATCCTCCAAATGCAAATAAAGGCTCAACATCCAAAACAGCCTATGTCTTCAGGCAATTATATGGCAAATGCATGCACAGGCCTTTGAAGTGCCAACATTTATGATGTTTTATTTGCATAGTAAGTGTCTCAAACTTTTCTTTACATGGACAACAGTAAAGAATGATGCATGACTGGACCAGTTGTACTCCAGTGCCCTGACAGTCCTGTATTTTTACTCATCTTGTAGCCCACTCAGCATTCATTTATTTCAACTACTTCACTTACATAGAGCTTTAGAATGGCATCTATAACTTATCCATAGCTGAAACACTGCCGCTCCCAACCTGTGAATTGTGAAATCTGTCACATTTTACAAACAGTTAGACAACATATTTCAATTGCAACCATCTGATTGTTCAATTTCAATTGTAAACAAGTATTAAGAACACTAATCCTGGCAGTTTTTGTGTATATATATGCACAAATGTATTACTCAACCTATTAAAAGATACAAAAGATGGTATTACCCAGTAATTTGGCTAAAGCAAGCTTGATTTAATAAAGTCTTCTTCCATGAGGAAGGTGGGCTTTAATTCAATTAATAGAAATGCATTTCCAAAACATCTCTAGTATTTTCACTTCAAAATTTCCTATGACAAGTTTTCCTTTTGACACCTTTTTTTTAAGAACAGAAATAAGAGTAAGTTTACAATGGATGAGGATTTGTGGGATTGCAGCTCAAAAAAGATTCGCAGCTGATTTGTTCTCATGTCACCTCAACTCCTTCATAAGCACCTCATGTAAATATAAACACAATGCACAGAGTATTATGCATACCACACTGAAAACAACTGTAAGTGATTTAGTTAGTCTTTTTGTAAGCTCTTTACCAAATTGACTCACACTGTCTCCTGAGTGACTCCATTGGTTCGAGTCAGAGACTATCACAGAGCAAGGTTGGCATGGTCTGTCAGTCCTTACTGTGGAAGAAGCTGAATGTTTCCCTGCTGCAAAATTCATTTCATAGTATTGCTGAACTTTTTAAATATGTTAAAGTATCATGTTTTTAAACTGATACATGACTATTTCATCACACCTCAATTCTATAAGAAATAAAAAAAAAACCCACTGCATAGTTGATATCAAGAAGTTGATACAAACTTCTTTTGAGGAGTAAGGAGGAAACTGTTACTTTAATTACTACCATTCAATAATCTGAGTAAATTGCAACAGAAGTACATCCTATCATTTCATAGCAATGATACTTTTTCACTTTGGTTACATTGACATTGAAATCAGATGTAAGAACGATACTTGCATTTTATAGTAGCAGAAGTTGAAATTTCATTTTCATGCCAAAAAGAGGAAGTCTTTTCAGTACACCAACGTGTGACTTGCACATAGCAGAGTAGGATGGAAATAATGGTGTCAAGAGATCAAGGAAAGAAAAAAATAATAAAGGCCAGAACCAGAATTACTTGTCTCTGAAAAGAAAACATTAGAATACAAAGCAAAGATAAAGCAGTAGAGATGACATTCAAGTTTTGTCTCTTTCAACAAGAGCATGTTTTAGGTTTCCCAGTTTCTCCATCCTGATTATTTTTATCTTTTTAAAGCTCAGGCTCTGAGATTACTCTTGACAGGTCCTACTAAATTCTTAGAGCAGCTTAAATTGAGCAGCCTTAATTGAAATGTTTCCAGATATCATAAACTATCTGTTTTACCTCATCTCATAAAATAAGCAAGTCTCATCAGCATCAGTGGAGCTAGTGACTTACACAAAGAAGGAACCTGGTCCAATATTCCCTAAACACTTATCTAATTAAGACAGATCTAAAATCCTAGAATTCTTCTACTTGAATTGCTATTTCAGAACTCCCCAGCTGCCTCTCCCATCTGCTTGCACAGAGCAAGGGAATTTGAGTTCTCTTATGGACTGTTTGGTAAGGAATTCTCTTAGAGAGTTTCTTTACTTGGCTCATATTTAGCTTCTTAATTATTTGTCAAATAATCCTTTAGAAGGTTCTATGTATTTTCATTGCTTACTTCATCTCAGCAGTTTTACTATCTCTTCTCAATATGCCAGGCAAAATATTAATCTAATGCTAAATTAGACATTTTTTTAAGCATATCATATTGGGCTCTAGGATAGGATAGACCTCTTGTGACTATGCAGAGAACTCCACATTATGAAAACTGACAATGAAAGTGTTCCTGGTCAGTTAATGTAAGCTACCACAAACCTCTGGGTCAGCATCTCAGCTATTACAATCAGCAAGGAAAACAGTAGTCTCCCATTCTTACTCCCAGCTTTCCCTTACCAATGCAAGTATGCCCATGACAGAGAAGGGTTAATTTACCCAGTGTTCCATTATAAGAATATGTGAAGTCAACAAAAGGGAGAGATTTTCCCAAAACAAGCAACCAGATGGACAAGAGAATGTCTCAGATCCTCCCACATTCCATTCCCCATGCTCCCACTGAGAGCTGGTTTCTAGAGCTCACTGCAAAGGTAGGAGATCAACATTTCTTACTGTTCCCTTCTCCCTTCAGGCTTGAAATTTTACATCTCTAGATTTAACATAGCACACCAGTACTTATGGATGCCTGAAGAGAAGTTTACAACTTGAAACTAAGATGGTTAAAGCATAAGAAAACTAACAGTATCTTCAAACGAATTGCACAGATTGAAGATTAAGAACTTAACAGCCTGGCAGACATCCTTCCAAGCCACAGAGAAAAGTTTGGCAATATAAAGTTTTAAAAAGAAATGAATTACACTTTCTCTAAAGCATGAAGTCAGATGAGTAATATTAGACAATGGGATGGACTACAAACTGCTTGAATTGGCTACAGATGAGTCAGACTAACATGCTCTGTGCTGAAGAAGAAAACTTCTCACACAACTTCAAAGAATGCTTCTGTCAACTCTTTCAACAGTCACGTTAGCCTGAGAATGACTACTGATCTTCCTCTATACTTCAGACTCCCTTTCTGTCATTAAAAGAATTCTTAGATAAAGAGAAACACTTTTCAGAGAGCAAAGGTGTAGAAAAAGTGCAGCAAGTGATGAGCGTCATGCACAGAGATAATGAAGAAACAGGAAGTAAACTTGCTAGTGACAGATTTTACCAAATTCAGCTACAAAAACAAGGACTCATCATGCACTATACTGATTCTAGATGGTCATATCTGTTAGAACTCATATCCAAATTAATCATTCCTAGGCAATACTGCATGTAAAGCCCAGGGGGAAAAAAAAAGTTCCAATTCCTTCAGAAATAAGTCTCCTGCAGATGTATCCAGCCTAAAGACAAAGCATTTTGGGATCACGTGGAAGGATGGAATGATTTCCACTTCTCTATCATATCCAAGCCTTGAAGCTAATGGATTTGTAGTTTTCTTATTTAGAATTGTCATGGTTTATTTAGAGTTGTCATAGCTGAATATTCCCAGGTAGCTCCATTTGCAGAAACCTTTTACTATAAAACACTGTAAATAGTTAACTAGTTTGAGAGCAGCTATCACCCTGTCACCCAAGCTAGTAACAGCAACATCACAGATGTTTTGTTTTTACAGTTAAGGTTATAAAACAGTAATAGCTAGCTCTTATAGAGAGTTTCAATAGTGCATTGCTAGAGCTTAGCGTGATTTACAAGAGATCTCAGTATCATTTTCCAAATCTTGATATGTGGAATATGAGACAATAGAGCCTGCAAGCACACTCCAGAGGCAGTCACCCCTAACTCCTAGGGCAAATGCTAGATCAGGTTATATCAACTTCTAAAGACAGTTTAATGAAACTGCTAATTAAAAGCAAGTACAAGAATGCTATTTCCCTTTAAAGCTAATAAAGAAAACATCTCAAAACTCTAAAAACAGGGAACATTGCCTGTATTTTTTTTTAATTCAGGCTTCAATTTTTAAACCAGATGATGCTTATATCAGCAACATCTTGCTCTGTCTCAGCCAAGCAAAACAGAAAACAGTAACTTCTCCTCCCGATCTGCCATGTCCTCTTACTTTTCCCATCCCTGACAAGCAAAATTATACTAGCTTGACTGCCATAGACTCACTGTGGCATACACTGATATTCACACCTGGTACTCGGCACTCAATTAGTCATTCATAGATGCTGAATTTGTGGCAGCAAGGTCAAAAGCCAAGTTTGAGCAGGTATTAGTTGATTTGGCATGTGAACAAATACTGAGCAAAGATGCCAAGAAACCATTGAGGTGAATTGTCAAATGAGCAGTTAGGAGAAAAAAGCCTATTAAAGTTGTTGCTGGTGAGAACACAGCAGAGCTGGATATTCCTAGTGTGAGCATCAGAAACAAGCCTGTAAAAGGATTTGCAAAGCATGTGGTTTGTCAGCATTTGTTAATAGATGCCATACCATTACCACTAGAGCTAGGCAAACCACATGCAGAGGCACACACTTGCAGCTACTCAATAGAAGAATTCACCTCTACCTCAGATACCCAGAGCTTGTCCTGCAGGACAGCAGTCACCACTTCTACTGAAATGAGTGATGTAAAAGTGTAAGGCTCTTTCCTCTCTCCATCATGTGCCAGCTAACAAACTGAGGAGATGTAGAAGAGGTCAGCTGCATGGTATTAATTTCTGTATCATAAGGAAGCATTAAAATAAATTCTTGATGAAGACATGCTTCTAACCCTGTATTAATTCTAGCATTAGCCCCTCTTTACTGTTTAGGGGTTTGGGGTTTTTTTACCCTACAAATATCAATGATATTTTTATTGTCTACATACTTTCTCTCTTCTTCCTACTCATTTTTCCTACCTTTCACTCAAGTTCCTGGGTATTCAGACAACATTTGTCCAAAAGTCCCTCTAGCTTGACACTATGAGTTAAAAGAGAAAGAGGATGCCCTTTATAGTGATGCAAGTTTTGAGAAGCACTTTTCTTCAAGAACCTCTTCTCACCAAGCAACTGAGAGAAGACAATCTGAAGACTGCAGGATCCTGAGTACCTGAAGAGTCAGGTTAGCTAAAGCCTTTGGGTAATAGAAATATAGAATATAGATCTCCCAGCAGTACAAAACCTTCCAAAAGCTCAGTAAAATAACTCTACAGAATATATAATCACTGATTTTTTTGTCATCTAACATATGACTGTGCAGTAGAAGAGCCATCACTGTTGTCACAGCTAATTCAACTCCAGCCCAATTTGTTTCTGCAGATCTTGTAGGCATGGCATATTTAGTTGTTTTCACAAGCATGAAGTGACTGGAACAAGCATGGAATGACTGGAGCCACCTTTTCACTTGGCAATTTCAGGGTTTGCTTATCATGTTTCTGGCTGCGTCTCACTATTGTTGTGCACATGCCCAAATATATTATTATCCTCTATAAATACAAATTGCATTGCAGCCTACAGTGCTTGCCTAACTATTGCACTACATGGGCAAAAGTTTTTGCATTCCCATTGTATCAAAGCAGTCCCATGGTAAACCTTTGCCTTTTGGGAAAAAAAAAAAAATAATCTCAGTTAATAGATGGAAAACATGGAGTAGATTATGTGCCAAATCATGCTAAGTGGTCGTATTAATTCATGTATATTGATTCAACTTAGGACTCTCCTACCATTCTCACAAGAGCAGTACAGTATCCATCACTACCAGCTGGGTATTATGATATATTACACCATGCCCTAAATGTTTTGTTTTCTCTTCTTTCACACACACTCTCCCTACAAAGCTCCCAATAGCATCTGCCAGTGCTCTCCATCCCAAGGATACTGTGCCTGACTCAGATCATTATTTTCCAGGTGCTAACATTTGTTTTCTTCCTACTGATATAACAGATATCTCACTAGAGGAACACTGACCAATAAAAACTTAAGTTGGAAGAGGCTTTTTGAACTAACAGTAAAACCTTGCACCTTGCATGATGAGAAACAAGCATTTGATCAAAATTTAGTCTAAATTAAGATTATTCTGAAAAAACAAGACCCTTTCATAAACTAGATTCTAAAGCATATCATTGCCCTATTCTTTCACCAAGGAAAGGATGTTGGGTGCATAACCACACTAAGGATAGTATTTTGGTTAACAGCTTTCTGCATAAATATAGTAACTCACTTAAGCACCAGAAGCTGCCAGATCATGGTGCTAGTTACAAACATTTAAGCTGGTGGCTGCAACCTTACATGGTAATAAGGCTGCTGCCACAAATTCAGAGCTTTAGAAAGTCACCCATAGCTTCCTCTTTATTGGCCTATTTCAGCAGTTCTTTTGTAGTGAAAACCATCTGAACACTTTGAAAGATTTTACAGGAGTTCCCATAGAATTTACCCTCACAAAGACACAACCTTCTGGGTTGTAAGAAAAGCTCTCCAACAAAGAATGAACAGCAGTTATCTCCACTTTCCTTATTCACAAAGCATATTGTTACTTCCGAGTTACAAATCTGGATCTAATTGTTAATAAATAACTGTAGCTTGTAGCAGACAAGCTGTGGAACTCTACATCGTTTTGCCACTGGAGTTATTTATATGATGTCTCCACTTGGCCTGTATTCATTTAAGTTACAAGCTAATGGAGGCTGACAGCACTAAAATAGTTTGACCTCCCGTATGTCAGGAAGAGATGCATTCCATGTCACACAACAGAACAAAGGGTCATGCCTTTAAGTGTCACAATATAACATACAAATGGAAAAAACACCCTCACACACCACATTTTTACACCAGATTTAAACTGGCTTTTGATAAAACATTTTGTCTGAGTCACAGGAGATGGCACAAGGTCCAACAAGAAAACGTTGGAAAGGAACACATGGTGAAATCATGAAGAAAGGGTAATTGCACTCACTCGGTCTCTCCTCAGTTCAACAAACGTCATAAAACAATTAGCTATATTCTTCTTTTCCATTTGTTAACTATATCATTCCAGATAGGTATTTCCCTAGTTCTCACTAAAAATGAAACAGTGTAGAGAGCTTCCAGTAACATTCTCATCCAGCATAACCAATCCCTTGAGTGTGGCACTAGAGTGTAATCCCCTCTTTCACAACTTGGGTGCAAGGACTACACTCTAAAGCAGCAGAGAAGGAGTTGAGGCCTGTCTCCACAACTCATTCTCTTCCTTTCTTGCTCATAGGGCCTTGAAAAATAAATGAACTGATTAATCACACTACACAACTTGTCAAAATTAAGCACTCAGCTCCATGACACTGTCAGAAGAAAGGAGCTGGATCCTAATTTAGAATCTTTTATTTACCTACTGAAGGCTCAATTACCATCAGAAAGCCTAGGTATCTAGCTTAGGCTCTTAAATCTGGATGATATGAGTACATTTCCTTTTCCTATCTTGTTCTCAAAGCTGCCTTTTATTCACTAATTGGTAAGTGCCAGAAGGGAACAAAACAGGAAACACCATTAGGAAATCTGCTTGTGAATTAATCTAAATGTCATGAGCACATTCAAGAGATTCAGGTGCAGAGTCAATATCATGAATGTTTCATGCTAAGCTTGCTTAGGTTGATCCAATGCCTCAACAAGCTCTCTAAGAATTGCATTAATGTTTTTTTATCTATCCATATAGTGGTAAGGTTCCCTGGGTCAAGGCCTGTCAGTACACAAATTCAGAAGCAAAAATCACACATCCCAGGCATCCAGCCTAGGATAAAATAATAATTTACAGGTAAGATAGTACTACTTGCCAATGACTCCACAAAGAAGTCACTGATTCATTATAACACAGGAGAATTTTAAAGAGCAGCTGGATGAGGACAATAAAGTGGACTTGTAAATGTTTGCAGCTGCTCCTTCCAGGTCAGAGTAGAAGCATGGGAGAGCATTTGCACTGCTAGTTGCATCACCGGTAGAAGAGAGAGCTGAGGTGGTAAAGGGCCATAAAAGAATACATATTCAGTGAAAATTGATACAGGCCTTCCAAAAAAACCACCCAAAAAATAAAGTATATAAAGGCACTATGTTAATCAACCAAAATCTCTTCAAAGGTCACTTCTACTTGCAGCAACAGGTGACTATCAAGGGCTGCTAAGAAGTTGAAAAGACTGTGTTACACTCAAGTGTACTTACATCATGCTCTACACCTAACTTAGTGATATTAAAACTTTAATGTAACAAAGCCATCAAACCTCTTCAGAACACAGACAAGCACTATCCAAGCCCAACTCATTTACTATAACCAAGTTCAAGTTAAGATTTAGTTTAATAATGAGATCAAAAAGGTCATCCTTCCCTGTTACACTTAAGCACTAAAAGAACTCACTCTTTTAGTTCAGAAAATAAAAATCATTACAAATATCAGCACAGTTGAATGTCCTCAGAATGCCAGCTCACTCCGTGAAGCACAGATGCAGCAAAACAGAAAGCCTGTATTAGCATTTTAGGACCAGAAAAATCAAATTCAAAGCTTATCAACTGCAAGTTGCTATTACTTGATGACACAGCTAGTGACAGCACTTGGGAAGTATTGAAGTTGTAGTTGATACATTTTGTCATCAAAAAGCCATAATGAATTATAGGGAATGAAAGACATAGGCAGAAATGCTGACAGCATTAGAAGTTCTTCCTCATGTTTATCAGCTATCAAGAACCTACTTCCAGTTTGCAGTCATACCAAGGCATCGTTTTCCTTGCAATATTTAGGGTTTATTCTTCACATTTTCAAGAGGTGCAATATGATCACAAGCCAATTTCAGTTTGTAAGAGAAATATGTCCATAAGGAGAAAGGAGACCACTTTGCAAGATTACTGCAAATAACGAGATCACAGCAATCACACAATACTTCAGGTTGGAAGAGGTCTCTGGAGGTCAGGTAGAATCCAATCTACTGCTCAAAGCTTCAGTCAGACCACATTGTTCCGGGCCTCCTCCAGTTAAGTTTTGAAGTCTCCAAAAACCTCAAACAGAAGTACAGTAATACCTCCAAAGCTCTCCTGAACGAGTTAAAATCTTACAAGGATAGTTTTGCTTGCTTTGGCTAAAATAAATTAGAAAAGCAGCCTTAAGAGAGTTCTTGATATGATGAAAAGCATGCATGCTTTACACAAAATAAATCTTTGCCCTCTTAACTGGCTTATTTTACAGGTGTGAGATTAAACAACCTAAGGTGAAACAGCTGTTGCCTTTTATGGGCATATTGGCTACCAGGAACTGGAAAAGGGCAGATTCACATTAACTTTCAGATTCACAGGCCCAGGAGCCAGAGAGATGTGTCTCTGTTCCCTATGCAGGGAGCATTGGGCACAACTGCAGTCCAGAAGACCCAGCAACAAAGAAGAGGAAATAAAACGTCTTCACAGGGGGGAAAATTTAGAGTCAGATGGTTTTATGCAAAAGCTCTCAGGCTGTCCCAACTAACTCCCATTAACAGTACCCAGGGACATTCAGGAATGAACACAAGGAAGAAACAGGCAATTACTATTCTCATCTTCTACATATGCAAAGACAGAGACAACAGCAAGATAGTTGGCTACTGCTAGATCAGTTCTAAACACGTAGGATGAACCTCTTTCTATTTGAGATACTGAAGACTTAATTTTGTCTTTCATTATGACCTGCTCCTCATTCAAGGGATCAATCTTTCCAAGTGACAGAGGAAGATGACAACATAATGGGTTTATCTTCTTTATTATCTAACGCCAAGAGCATTTGCTCACACTCCATTTCTTTTCCATCTAAAGATGACTCAAATCCACACTTTCCTCTTTCCCAGAAGAGCCTAATTTGTTAAAACAGACTGAAAACTCTCCTGTTCAAACTGCAATAGCTGTAACCTGGTGATGATTTGTTGCATCTGCTGTTTGAAAGAGCATTGTATTCCAGACAGCAACAGTTAAGGTTTAGCTGCAAGAGAATACAATGTACACACAATGAAGCCAAGATCCTGTAAGCACTTCAAAATTAATACAAGTACCCTACAGATCCACATACAAGGTGAGTTAAAGACTGTAGGATTTAGGTCAAAGTTTGTGGTGCACTTCTAAGCCTTTAAAATAAGATGGCATACTAAATTATTATGCAATTAATTAAGATTAATTAAGAATTGAAATGTCAACATTCTATGTTTTAGGGAACACTTATGGTGGAATGACATTACTGAGGTCAAGGGAGTTTCACAGTCAGCCCACTGGGAGCCAGAATGTCACCCATAATGAATTATCATACAAAATTACTGATATTTAGCATCCTCCAGCATAAGGCTGTGATTATAAATTCTTTACACTTGAACATCCATTCTGCATAATGTTTTTAAAATCAACTTCCAGGTAAAGCACCTGAATCATCCATTGAAAGTGTCACTTCACTGTAACAGAAAATACAGAATAAATAAGGAATAAATAAGGGATTTCTTGTTAAATGTGCTTAGAATTCATTAAAAGCTGTGCCTACACACCCATAAATCTACTTGTTCTGCAACACATACATTCCGACTCACGGTAGGCACAGACCAAGATGCTGGATGGGTGACTTTTAATCACTACTGGAAATAAACAAACATCCAAAGAAAATCAATACCCCAGACAGAAATAAACTTCATTGTTCTCAGGTTCTTAAAGAGTCCTCTTGTGTCCTTACTAGGAAGTGAA
This sequence comes from Colius striatus, assembly GCF_028858725.1. NCBI lineage: Eukaryota > Metazoa > Chordata > Aves > Coliiformes > Coliidae > Colius > Colius striatus. The sequence goes on along the minus strand of NC_084772.1, from coordinate 18,417,562 downwards.
AAGGGAAAACAGGTAGTCATTACCAAGTTAACTGTTTGCCCTCATCAGGTATCTTTATCATAAATACTGAGTGAAAAAAAATCTACTCATGTGTCAAGTATCAAAACTATTCTATCCTTGAAGTGATATTATTCTGTACAGACAATTTAAAGATGACTGGATAAATGGATTGCTAGAATATTGGTGCCATAAATAGAATGCACATCCCAGAGGAACCAGGAAAAGAGCATCATAAGGGAAGGAAAAGATGCTAGCGTTACATGTACTCTTGTTTGTGCTATGCAGTACTCTGAGATCTTAATCTGCTTCTGCAACACTCAGATTCTAATCTGCTTCTGTATAAGTCTCCCCATTAACTCCAAAATTACCAGGCTCTGCAACAATTAATAACAAAGATTATGTGGCTAATGTCTCTGTTTCTTATAGTGGCAAGATTTAACGTGAACTGTTTAGAGAGAAATGCCATATTTTGTGACTCTGTGATATGAACAGCTACTTGATTGTGCACATTTATTTCTACCATGGACTACATTCCTATTGCTAGTGGTGTCTCAAATACAGTGGATAAGCAATATCCATGTTATAAAAAAAAATCTACATGTCAAGAGAGCCTCAGCCGTTGCAACTGATGCTCCATCATCTTCTGCTCTCATTAAACACATATGTCTGATACTCTGGGATAGAAAGAATGCAACAAGCAACTGCAGAATGGGCATCTGATGGTGTTAGGGGTTCCGTTACAAATTGCAGCAGTCTGAAGGTACATTTTCTCTGTCTGATCTCCAGTCCACGTTATAATGCAGCCTACACATTCCTTTTGAATCCCAAGTTAGAATAAGGCAGTAAAAGCAGTGTGTGAACTGGACAAGGGGAAAACCACTGTTGTCATTTCAGTTTTACTTGGTTTTAGTCCTGTTCATGGATAGGGGTATTTTTCAAGAGATAATAATACAATTACATGCACATCATCACAGTCAAAGAACTGGACAATTTCCCCTCATAGAAATAGGAATTTCAAACAAAAAGTTTGTGATCTGTAAAAATTGTGTTAATAGGATGCATTTCAGTACCAAAGCCCAGTGTATTTAAGGACTATAATGAATTTTAGTATTTCTTCTGAAGTTCTTTCTACTGAAAAAAAATGTAGAAGCACAGCACTAGTCCTTGTCCAGATTTCATGCAAATTCTCTGTTCTATTTGCTCAGGTTTTTAAAAATACCTTGTTTTCCATCCATTCTTTCTTCTATCCAGAACTATTTCCTAGTGCAACTACTCCAAATCTTGTACTTCCAGGAAAATGAACTGTGACAGCTATGGATAAAATCATGTTTTGTTTATATTTCAGGTACTAAACAGCTGCTCCTAAATATTGTTACCAGATGTTCTAGAATTATATGCAACATCATGCTCAATTTTAACTTTTACAAAATTACAAGATAATAAAAGATGACACTGCTGTAGTCAAATGATTTATTAAAGGGAAATACATTAAAGTTCCTTTTAAGCTTCACACCCTACTACCCCAAGTAACATGTCATTATACACATCAGTGAACAGACGCAAATGTCTACCATTTTGAAACTTCAATACTATTCCATATACCAATTATATATCCAGATGCCTTTTGATTTAACAGCTTCATGCACATCTGTCCATCTTAACCTGAACACATGATGACTGTTCACTTCATGGGTAAACTACCTGCAAGATGACACACGTCTGGCTTTCACACAGTTCATGTAAGGAACATCTTTTTCTGCCAGGCAAATGAGGTGACATTTTACACATTGAAAACTCTTAGAATCTGAACACTGAGACTGAGCAACAGAACATGTGAAAAATTGCTGTGTTACATTCAATTTCATTTAGACATTTCTTTTTCCCAATAATTTTAAAAGCTGGAACATTTGTTAGGGGATTTGGGGGGACTAAGGGAGAGGGTTAAATGAAGTCTTATACCCTGATGATAATCAAAGTACAGGTTTTATTTTGTAGAAGCTCTCCAGTCAGAGTCCCAGAGCAGCATACAATAGTCAATGTAACTAGTAGTTTTTTCCCATCCATAATCACAATAAACATCAGTAACATCAAACTGAAGTGACAGCCAGTAATTATAGAACTGAAAAGTGCCATGCATTCTTATGTACTAATGAAGCCAGGCACAAATATAGTAAAACTAAATAGCTCCTTTCAGCTTTCTAACAGGAAAACACATACATTAACTGGCCCAGAGAGTACTTTAAAAGTTTGTATAAATCTGTGTCTAAGCAAGCAAATAAAACATTTCACCTAATTCTACCCTCACATGTAGCAGAAGGTCCTGACCAAGTCAGGGACATCTTGAAGCTTGTAACAGACCCCATTAAAGTCACAGACACTATGAAAAAGTCTTTGAACTGTGCTCTAAATCAAGAGCAAGTTCACTTAAGTCAGTGAAATTCCCCAGGACAATACAGGGAAAAAAAGAAATACTACTGCAGGATGGCTCCAGCTTAATTTTAGCAGTTAAGTAGCATATATCAGACACAAGAATATATATGCATAATTTCATAAACTTATTCTACCATAAGTACATAATTTAGTGAAAAAAACATATGAGCAAATGCCAAAAAGGTTAAAAAAAAAGGGAAAATATTGAGGGAGATCAGCCAGAAATGATTGTTTATGACTTCAGATATCAAACTCTCAGTTAACATATACTAGCCTAGCTCCACTGAGGTCACAGCAGCCACACAATTTACACAGCTGAGCATCTGGCTCTAAATATTTAACTGTTTGAAATTCTAGTGTGCATCCTTGCGTAGCAGAGCTTCTCTGCCTAATCACGCTAGAGGTAACCACATCTTAAGTGTGTAGTTCTAAATTGAGTAATATTACCATTAATAACAGTGCCTAATTAAGACATCTATAACATTTTTAATGAGAAAAATTGAAAGTCCTTCTGGAATTTTTCCAGTCAAATTAATTCTGAGGACTTCAGACATTATTACAAGTAATGTTACAGGAATGAAAATTAGGTCTAAATTAGGACATGTCACTGTACTTAAAAGCAGGAGAAAAAAGGAAACACGTTCCATTTCCTCCTTTATACACAATTCTCTGCTGTAACATTGCACCACAGGGGAAAATAAAAACACCATTTCATAGTGTGCTCTAAGTTGCTCTGCATGTGGTTATACCTGATGCATCTCTAAGGTCTGCACATATTTTGACACTTAGCTTTCAGGCTTTTTAAACATCACATCAGTATTCTCTTGTGAACAAGTAGTTCCAGAATCTTAAAGTGACAATTCTTATAGCTTATACAGGCCCAAATCCTTTTGGCTATAATTCACATGCGTTATGCTTGTCCAAATCAGAAACCCCTCTGTGAGGATGCATGTTTAGGCAGGTAGCACTTGCTGTTAAAAACAATCAGAGCCAGTCTGCTAAAACAGTAAAGGAAGGAAAGAATCCACATGGTTCTGAACAATGCTCTTTAGGATAATGATAAGACTTTTCAAACACTATCAAACCTGGCTAGTCTTTATTTGTACTTCTAATAGAACAGTCCCTCAAACTACTCCATGCACATTTCTGGTCCAGGGTTAGTTTCTTTATCACTGCTTTCACTGTAAGAACGTATCATGCATAAAACTTCAAGTCTACTACAGAGCTAGACAAGGTTACTTTGAAGATATAAAGACATTCAGTCCTTGCTCCTCAAAACAGCTCATTTGAGTGCCTGCTTTTATACCAGTAGTGTAAATTTAAGTTCAAAAATGTACAAAAGTTCAAAACACAAGAGCAAGAGTCATGATTGTGTTCTGATTGGATTGCATTAATAATCTGGAGTTAATTTAGGGGAGCTTCAAGTGAAGCCCAAATTGGACCCAAATATTTTAAAATCTCAGAAGCTTCAATCTGTTGGTGTGAATAGAAGTTAAAAGAATAATGAGTTACAAACCAGATATTACCTTTGGGGCCAAGACAGATATTACAGCATGACAAAACCTGCAAAGCTTACCTCTGCTTTTGCCTTACCTACATTGTGTATATGATCCCATATATTCATACATATCTTCACGTGTGTATATACACACACACACACAGACAGCATGTATATAGATACACATAGCACTCTCTTGTTTATGGTACCCAACACTGTCACATTTCATCTCCCCTCTCTGTCATGAAATGCTTCTCTCCAGATTGCTCACATTTCAAACAACAAATTTGGATTCTGCAATGCTGTGTCTTAGTAAACAGAACCACAACAGTGGGTGTTTCAGGCAGATCGACTAATGAAGTGTTTTGTCCTTGAGAACAGATACTGCACAAACCACCTTTTTTTTTAATGCATTGTACAAATGCTGAGGATGTTATCAGTGCTCAGGTATTTTGCACAGGCTTACAGTTTATAATGATTAGAGTTATGAGAATACCAAGGACATGCAGACATACAAGTTTCCTGAGAGCTCAGGTAAGTTTAACCTCTTTCAAAATCTAATTTTGTTTACAAAATCCTAGCTTAATTGATTTGTAAGTACTCCTCAGAGAAAGAAAAAATCATTTTTATCTTCTGTTAGTACCATAAATATTAAAACAGAAAACAAAATGCTTAACTGCTACTAATATTTGACAGATATCTTACATTTTAAGAAGCAACATCACAATCATTGCTCTCAAGTTCAATGCCAAAATTATAACGAAGTTTAAAAATCAAGCATTTCTTTTCAAAGACTTGCAATTCAAATGCTGTGTGTCATCTAAAACATACAAGTCTAAGACAGAAGTGCTACCATTGAACCATAACATACCATATGTCTGCCATAAATGCAAATTGATATTTAAATTGTGTCACTGATTGGCCAGTATTACCTTGTTTCCTACCAGTGTTTCACACATAGGAATCTGATGAAATATTATTCAAATAACTAAGTCTTAGCTATTAGTTTTAACCTCTAATCTGAATAGTACTATCAAGAAATAAATCCATTTTCAGTAGTCAGGTGCAAATTATTTGCTGTCAGGCTTCTAGATAATATTTCACTGAGAACACTAAAGGTTGTTACATGGTACTTCTGGGCAGCACAAGCTACTACGTATAGAAAGGAGACCACCAACATGTAGTGAAACTTGGGCAAATAATATTTCTCACTGTTTCCTTCCTCAGACCATCTCAGAGTAAGATTGCAAACAATGGGAAAGAGTGACTTAAAGGTAGTTTGAGCCATCTGAGAAGAATTTAGTCTCTGCTTTATAAGTTGACTGAACTCAGAAGTAGGTAGATGAACACATTGTTCCAATGAAGGAGAAAACTGTAGTAATTTCATCTTTCATACAGAAGGAGAGAAGCATTTCTAGTAGACCACCTCCACTCTTTTCTTTGATCACAAGTAACTGCAGACAGCACACAGAGAGAACAGGAACCTAATTCTTTCAACAAGTTGAAACCATGACAGAAACATTAATCCAGCAATTGTCACACGTGCTACTGAGTTGTTTGACATTGCATCTCTAAGAATACCTACAATTTCATTTCATAATTCCCTGAATGCCTTTGCACATTAACGCCTATCAGGATGACAAGGGAGGATGAACTTGAAATACAGGACAGCCTGATGACATCTGTGAGTCTGTGCAAGATGAAGTTTATCCAGCAGTGATGAAGAGCAACTCTTGTCCATCTGCCAGGACTCTCATGGTTCCTCATAAAACACCCGCGTTTTTCAATGTCTGATTATCATGATTTAGAGGGCACAGGAGATGAGGTATAGTAAATACAAGAATAAAAGAGCTTATTACAGGAGAAATCTTTTCTGCTTTTATTCTCAGATTTGTAAGCACACAACTTCCCGCAAATGCTCACATGCAAGATTTAAGTTGCTAAGCAAAGAAAATGACAGGATACTGAAGAAAAAAACCCTCTGAAAAATCCATTGATCCTAATCTCATTTTACATTTAGGAAAGCAGAGATGTCAACAATGTATTTGGGATTATTGAATAAGAACAAAATGACAACAGTCAAGCTTCCCCTTTGAGTGAAGTCATTCTGTTGACTGCAATTCTCCAAGCTCACTAAAAATACACCTTTATTGTCACAAGAATGCAACATATCTTTAAGGCAAGGACTAAATGCTGGCAGTTAGATGCACTGCAGGAACAGAGGGATGGATTTTTCATTAAGATACAAACTAGTTACGATAATTCAAGTTCTAGTTCTAATAAATAGAAAGAGGCCAAGACCCTTTCCAGGATTCCTCCCCAACAATGCAAGTTGCTTTAGCTTCTCGGTACCAGGGACTATGTGTAATGATAGGTAATTTGAGCATCCTGAGCTGTGACTGCATCTTACTTGTTAAAGACTTCCTATAGGACTCTGCACAAGCTGCTTTCTTGCTTTGTGCTTTAAGTTTCCCTGCCTTTAACTCATATCTTCTAACTTCTCACAGAAATAGTGAAAATCAAAATTAGAGATAGAGTAGCACATAAAGTGAGGTCCTTTCCTTGTGTAAGGGTATTCATAGGCCTCAGTGACAATTCTATATAGTACATCCATCAGGTGTTCTTAATGCTAATAGCTGTAAAAGGCAATTGAGAACAAGCATTCTGAATACATCATCTATTCTTCCCTTGTATCCGTTTGCTCTCCAACTAAGTGTTTGGCTTCATGCAATTCCCATGCAGCTTAGCATTTGCCCCAATGTTACTTAAGTCACAATAAGATAAAAACGTCCAGTGTATCTCTTGAAACTCAGCCTTGGAGCTAAGCTTTTAGTTGTGTCCTCAAAAGGACACTAAGGCTCATGGCTTAATTTCTCACTCTTCTGAATGCTAGCATCTTTTGACTAAGAACTCACTTTTGTAGTTTTTTCATTTATCAGTTTCTGCCACTCTGGAGTCAACATACCAAAATTCCTTACTGATTGGCCTCCAGCAGTCCATAAAAATCTTACAGTAAATCCCACAGCTGGAGACAAACTGCTGGTGCCTTGCTGGATGCACTAGACAGCAAGAAGAAATAAATAGCTAGCGTAAGAAAGAGTATTAACTTAGTTCCATGGAGCATTTAGAGATTTTTTTACTTCTGGTTTCACTTGGTTTATAAAGCAATTGAAAACTTCTGAAGTTCTCTGCAAAGCTGAGTTATTGTTCCCTGCCAGAAGACTCAGCTCTAGAGCAATTGGTCTGGGAGATACACTCAGAAACTCCAAAAACCCTGGAGACTTGCTCCAGGACAGTGTGTCAGACAGTAAACTGATCCCTGTTCTCAAAGAAAACAGAGTTGCTCCTGTATGTTAGCATCCTTCCTTTCTTTTCTTTTTCTAATAGTGCACCAGAGATTTTTCACTGTTCTGTTTCAAAGCCCTTTGCAGACATGGAAAATGAGGCAGAGGGACACTCCTCAGACCTTGGAAATATCTGGATGGCAGCAGCTCATCTTTTGGTTCATTGTACACCCACAGGACATAGTCATAGGTCCCTGAGATCTTGACACCAGTCAGTTCACAAACAGATATGTCCTTTATGTATTACAAGTATAATGCAGCATTGAACATGTCAGGGACTATACTTGGTGGCAAATAAAAGGTTAATGCTTTCCAAAGTGCAGTTACTCACAAGACCATTCTGACATTTCAGGAGTCAAGAGGAGCTATTATTAGCTGTGTCTAATAATATAGTGAGTTCCCACCCATGGAATCTGTGTGCAATCCTCCATTGAACTGGCAGCCTTCGGCAGTATTGCTGCCACATGATTTGAACCAGGCAAGCCTCAAAAAACACTGCCATAGCACTGTGTAGCCAGCTTGAAAATATCTTCCCTGCTCTAGGGAGATGAGTGATCCCTTTGGAATTGGTTTTTGGAACTGTAAACTAATGAATCACTAACAGCTTTAAAGTAGACAAAATGTATTGCAACACAGCATGTAGTGCCACAGAACCAAAGGAAATCTGTTTACAGTGCTTCAACAGACACTCGAAATCAAGATGCTCAAGAAGGATGAGGCTGCTAAGAGTGAGGCAAAGCTACAAGTGCTGTGAGCACAGTTATCCTCACCAAGGCCAGCAGCTGCTGGGGTAGGGTCTGACCCCCAGGCATGCTACCCAAGTACAGCAAGGCAAGCCACAGCTAAAGAGAGGGTGTCCATGTGGAAACAGGGCAAGGGACAGTGCAGGAAACAACAGAGCACTCTTCTCCTGGGCCTGCTGGTGCATGTGCTTCAGTGCTAAATAAAGAGAACAGAAAATCACAACTGTTGCTTAAGAAAGCTCCCTGCCCTACTTTTGTCCAGCCAAAGCTAGGCTGTTATACAAATAATATGCCTTGGGCTAGAAGGAGACTAAGCAAAAGGGAACATAAAAGGGAACAGTTAAAAACTGTTGGGAAAAGATGGTGAGTTAGTTTGATGTGATGGCACTGCTTATCCAGGGACTCACTGCATCTTATTTAGTAACTCCTTGCTGTAAAAGACAGAATATCAAGGAATCTCTTCCTTGAAGGATGCTTTTAACCCATAAAACTGCAGTTACACTTTATCTCCCTCTCTTTTTAGACTCCATGCACACTGCACACCTCTCAGCCCAGCAGCCCTGCTTCAGCAAGAAGCCTTGCTAATTGCACTGAACAAAACCAGAGAAGTTTGTTTATGGGTGGTAAGGTAGCTAGCTGATTATATAGTTTACCAGTTCACAACAAATGCATGGAAGAAGGTCAAATTGAAAGACACAATGATCATTATTTAAGCAGATTGTTCAAGATTTGTTATTAACGAGATTCATGTACCCACAACACAGGAGGCAACTACACAGTGAGCCAGGAAATAAGACAGTAGGACAAAAAGCACAAAAATGTTTCTCCCTGCTGCATTGGACTTGACCAGCAAATGACAGGCAGCAGAGTAGTCAAATATATCAAGGAAGGCAATTGTTTACAGTTAAAAGCAGCTTCAGACCCAAGAAGTATCAAAACTCCAGTACAGTGACTGGAAAGTAGTTTTAGAAATACCACAAATAGCTGTAATGATTCCATATCAGAGCCTTAGCCCAGGTACTGCTGAGCATTCCCTTACTTCCCCAAAGAGGCTTAAGAGAAAAGTTTATCCTAATCACTTCATTTAAAACCCTACCTCTACCCTCAGACCTTGGCACAAAGTCCTGCACACAAACATCTCTAGCTTGTAGGCTGGGAGACATACAGCGTGTACTGCCTCCACTTTTAAAACAAAGGAATGTGCTCAAAAATCAACAGTATCTTTGGAGCCATATTCAGAACTACAGCTATTCCCCAGGCAGAGACATGACATGGGGAGTGGCACTGTAAAAGGCCTGGCATGCCCCTGACTCAGACACGCTGCTATTTAAAAAAACCCAGCCCTCACAGGAGGAGTTAACTCAGGGCAAAGCTGAACCCCACAGCACTAACTGAGCAGTGAGAGCACTCATGGAGTTAGTCACTTTTTAAAGTTACTCACAGTATTATTAAGAGTAAGTTGAGTCCAAACTAAGGATTTCAGCAGAAACTTTCCATGGGTACCTGAACCTTTATTCTGTGTTGGCACTACTGATTTAAAGTGACATTTGCAGTGAGACTTTACTTTTGAAACAGAGACTCCTGCCCACCAGGCAAGTGAACCAAGACCAGTATGCCAATTGCACAAGTATAGCTTATTAAACAGCAAAGATTTTGTGATGCAGCTGACCTGAACTACAAGCAAGTCCCTGAACTGGAGAAATCAAAGTTGACTAGTTAGTCTAGTTCAGTGTCAGGCCAACTGACATACACTATGCTGGGAATGGCAGGTATAAACCAGTAGCTCTCAGGCCCAGAAACCTCGGTGTTATCCAAGCTTCCAAGGCAGAAACAAGAATGCTGTTTTGCTTGCAGTCATTACACATGCACAAGGAAAAGCTTTAAAGTAACTATTTTTCCATTTTTGTTTTATTTTCAATGTTTTGAAAGGTCAAATGTATTTGCACTCTGCTGTATTCTCTTTATCAGAGCTTGAGCTGAACCACTGCCAGATGAATCATGAGTCACGCAAACACCCCAGAAATACCGTGTCAGAAGTAGATCCATTGTACATGAATTGTATTCTCAGTTGTTAAGGAGGGTTGTTTCCCTTTTAAGCATGGAAAAACATGCAAGAAACCAACAGCTAGTTGCAAATGTACCTGAAAGTCAGTTTCTCTTCCCTTTAGTATTCAACTAGCCTCTAAGGTGGAAGGAAGGTGATAAATCTGAAATTATACATTTGGCAAATTTGGTAGGGGGAGGAAAAAAAAAAGATCACATAATATCCAACAAAACTGGGACATTTCTCTCATAACAGCTGCTCCATTATACTCATTTCAGCAAGATATCGCCCAGCTTTTCCTGATGTATAGTTTGCATCATATTTATTGCTAGAGAGATGTAACATTGTCCTTCCTTTCCCAGATTCTCTGGCCTTTTCCTACCTTTCTGTTTTCCCTGGGACATACTTCCACCAGTATGTGGTTTAAAAGTTTGCTTGTGTTACACAGAGGACATACAGGAAACACTTCTCCCATACACACCAAAAAAATCACTTTGGGCAGTCAAAGAAGTGACACGCAAACAGTTTGAGAAGCAACTGCAATGTCCTCTCCTGCAATGAAGGCTGTTTTGACCTCACAACTTACATCTAGTTTCCCCTCTGTTCTATCCTTTCCCATTCCCCCTCTAGGCAACTAGTCAATAAGAGGAAGATATCTCCAAAGTTATTTCATCTGTGTTGTAGCAAGTTTCCCAAAGCATCAGTGGAATGGATTTAATGATTATGAACACACCAATGTCAAAGCAGCAGACAGAGATGAATATTGTCCCTTAAGACATTCAGCAAATGAAAATTAAAAAGAAAAATCCCACCAAAACATAAAATGTAGAAGAGGGGAGTTCTGTGACTGTGCAGTTAATGAATGCTGGAAAGAGTTTTACAAAGGATTAGGCTTTCTGCCTCTCATAAACCATTATGCTAATCCACACTCAAACGTGCATAAAACAAGTATAGCTGTTTCCTATTGCCAACAGCTTCAGATCCAGATACAAGTAGAAGTTTTAGATATAGGCATCAGCCTACACTATCAGGTAAGACTGTGTGGAAAAGATGTAGAAATCAAGCAGAATCAGACTAGGTGTTGCACTCTGCTCCTGTATACACCTGTTAACTGTACTGCAGATAGAAAAGGCCACTTTCCACATCCTAATGGCTGCAAAACATTGCAGGATGTGGGATACTATTTTCTGTTTTCTTTTTTGAAACCAAAATAAGGTTTTCCTTACTATTTTTATGTGTTAAAGATTGTTCTCCTTTCTTGTATTCCTCAGACTAGGAACAAGACAAGAAATATTTATTACTAAATAACTATCCCAGTTCTGGCTCTAAGAGATTACCAATTTAAAACTATTAATGGGGCAGGTAAATTGCCTACCTCCCACAGCAGCTAAAGGCTACAGTGTAACATTGCACTAACTCTAGGCAGCCTGCACATTACACAGTGAAAATAACCAGGGTCTAAATAAAATGTTAAAGCAAAGTGGCTCTTTAGATGTGTCTAGTTTTCCTTATGCAGCAGGAAAATCCCTGTCATCTTCTTATTCATCACCAGAAGAAAAACACCTCTAAGCACCAAGAACAGGGATGAGCCTTTCCGAAGTTAAACTACAATAGTAAAAAGTATTCATCCTTTCATCCAACTCTAGAAGTTCAGAAAGAAAGTTTGAGTTGAAAAACTAAAAGCACTCAGACTATCTGAATGTTTGAGCACATGAAGTGGAACGGAGTAAAAGTAATTTGAACAAGGAAATTGCAGGAATACTGATACTTCCAGTCAGCCTGGAGGCCAAGCAGGAAGAACTACTCATGCTGTGCATGATTGCTTTTTCTTCCTTCATATCCCAGCAAGACTCCACAAACACAGAGCATGCAAAAAATCAGAAGTCAAGAACGAGTTTTGTTCAGCATCAACATGTGTTGTAGCAGACAGTCCAGTCAGTTTCTACTTTAGCAAAACTCTTTCAGCCACCCATAATCAAGTTTAGCTCCCATGCACAGCAAGAAACAGGTTCTGGGCTTGACCTATGAAAGAACAAAAGCTTTGAAAATTGTATTCTTGAGAAGCAAGTGTAAGGCTGAATCCTCATTTCAGAGGGATATAATTATACTGGAAGAGGTAGCTGTTCCATAAAGTCAGAGATTAGTTTTCAGTACTCCACACAAGCCTATAGATTCTCATGTTTCAGGCTTGTAACAAATGGTCTATATGTCACCATGCACCTAGGAATTCAAACATCCAGATGCATCTCGCCACTAACAGCACTTTAGGACAGCATCACATTTCCAGAAACTAGACACAGGAGTAAAACATGCATGACCAGGCAGCTCACCACCTACCAAAGTTTTGGTAGCTCTGCCTTCTCCAATCTGGGGAAAGGAATGAAAATAAGAACCTTCAGTAGTGAACAGATGGAGGGAATATTTTGCCATTGAGACTATATTTCACATTTCAGTGGACATCTCCAGCACCTTTCCCCTACCCAAGCACTGGAAACATAGTTGGTTGTGGATTGTCTGCCCCCATCTACTCCAAACCACTTTGTTCTCAAATATTGTGAATATATATAGTACTGCCAGCCCCATCCTCCTCTGCAACCGTCACAAACATCACTTATAAGCAAGTACTTTTCATTTTCCTTATGCCTAAAAGAACTCTGTGAAGTTACAATGATCTAAATATTTTCTCTTCTTGCTTTCCTCTGTGTGCAAAATACTAGCTGTATGGAAATAGTTCTTTGGCACTTCATAACTAGTTGTATTCTTGAAAGTTGAGCAGCATTATTAAAACAACACTACATGTACCAGCTTCTGATTGGCTTAAAGACTGAATTTATTCTGGGGTCCCTCCAATCAGAATTAATCTTTCTACAGTACAATGAGCTGTCACTACTGAATCAACACCAGCAGCAAAAGAAAGTGACAGCAGTCTACATCATTACTCAACTAAGATAATAGAACTAAAGTCATTGAAATGGGCAGATGTTGGAGGCTGTCTCCCATTTCAGAATAATGTCCCTGTTGTAACTCAGCATTTATTTTCAGGAGGCAAGGATAAATTCATTACCATTCACAGGGTGCTCAGATATAACCGTAATAGAAGCCATGTAAGCTTCCCAGTAAGTACATGGTAGAAATGTACATGGCATTTTCATTTGGGTGAAGGATGGTTAGTATCGAAGTGGAGCAATGCAATCAATCCACGTCCACTGGAGTCTTGCTCCCATATTAGTTTGAGCAACAGTGTTTTTCTATTGCAAAATCAGAAAACTAAGATTGAGAGATGTGCAAGACCAGAAATAATTTCTACAAGACACAAAAGTTCCATGATTCATTCCCAGCATCTTTATTTCATGGTAACACGTATCCAAAACTATCATCTAAAGAGCTGCTCTTTATTCAGATTACAATAATCAATACCTTCATTGCACAGAATGCCACACTTCTGCATTGATAACTAAACTGCATAGAGCCAACAATAAGGGGAAAATATTGATGACATTTAAAACTGGAGATCATATTCTTCATCATTTTTAAGAGATCCTCTAACTAAAATCATTAGAAGTAAATAACAACTCCAGAAATAGAAATGTATGCCAGTCTTATCTGTTTCTGAACAGTAGTCTAAGTGGGTGCAAAAAGTTACACTTCTCCTTATTGCTAGGCTTTAATGACTGCCCTTACATCTTTGTCCCACTGAATAGTGCCTCCTGCAATGATATTGACACATATTAAGGAAAGGTGACCAAATATGAGCCTGACTACTTTAGTGTTCAGGTCAGAGCTGTGTATCAATAAATTGATAGGGTTATCAATATTCATAAATCAAGATTTATGGACTTCAGAGTCCAGTTAGTTCACTCAGATGATGAATTATGAAAAGGCATGTTGCAAAATAGTAAAGCCACTTAGCCTACACACAATACAGCCTTCAGGTAGCAGGCCAACACAAATGTCCAGAAATCAAACTGATTTTTATGTATTGTCCTCTTTTAATTTCATTCTCATTTATCTTTACTCACAGGCTTTTCATTTTGTGTTTCACCTGAATAAAGATGGCAGATAATATCCATAACTCCCTGACACTTGCAAGACAAGTTATCTTGGCAGAAGGTCAAGCTGCACACCTTTGAATCTGGCTAGTTATCTAACTACTGAACGGCTCAAACCTGAGATATCCATTCCTGTTGCATAGCACAGTTGCTCAGCTTCCTCTGACAGAGCTCTGAAACAATGACTTTAACCGGGAAGGAAATGCCCATCCAATTCTAATAGCTAATTCCATCTCCATTCATTTAGAGAGCAAAGTACCAGATGCTCTGGGTTTCCTGCTTTGTCAACTATAGATCAATGCTATATTCAGCTCTCACATTTTGATATAGCTGTTTGTTGTCTGATAGAACATGGTTCCTCAGGGAACACAGAGTACCGTCTCTAGAGAAATGTATTACTACACCTTATTTGGCAGCAGGGAAAATCAAAGCCATCAAGTTTGTCTATGGAAAAAGATCTTGGAAACACTGCTCCCAGTGTTTTCTCTGTTCCCAAACGGTTACCAACAGTTAGCTCAAAGTTAAAATATAACAGATACACTTCAAAGACTGTCCTACAGCATGAAAACTATAATAGGCTGTGGAAAGGACAACTTTACATGATTTTCTCTGTCTCTGCCCTTGTACACTGTGTATACAAGCTATGGATCATGCTCCTAACTCATGCATACTGGGATAGATCCCAGGTGGATGAATTTGCAGCAGCTTAGAATTTCTGTCTTTATAAGGTGAATCCATGGACAGCTGCCAATTTTACTCTTACAGGTTAAAAATCCTCTATGTTTGACTCTGAGACTCTTCTGTAAAGACAGTTTGCACAAAAACTCTGCTTGGAATTCCAAGTTATGCCAAGACAATGTATAGAAATAGATCAAGTGCCTATAAAGTAGATGGGCCAATTATCAGCATAAGTATATTATAACATTCTTTTTTTTCTCTAAAGCAATTCAAACAAAATTCAGCATGCTAACAGTTTTATGGGTTGATTTGAAGCAACATGAGCAGTTATTCATCTCTTTTTACCTCTGCCACAGATGTGTTACTGTCCATGTGGCAGACAGCCATTAATGTATGGAATTAGTGCTCCCCAGCTGTGTTTCCAGCCAAGCTTGCCAACTTTGCCCTGCAGCTGATTAGCAGCACTCACACTTAACATAGCTCAGGGGAGGAAAGGGGATAACCTTCAATAGTCTTCAGTACACAAGTAGTAATGGATGAGAAAAGCCAGTAGGTACAGACATTTGCAAAATAAAAGCATCTCTTATCCTAAATCCAAGTAGTATATATACATACTTCTTTTCATACAGCCACATTAACTGTGCTGTGACAGCTTAATGGCCTAGAATCTCTGGTCCTCAGCACTGATTCCTTGTTACACACGGGTACCACGAGGTCCATCTGCATAATTACTCATTTGCCAGAAACTTTGTCAAACTTTTAGAAACCCACTTTGTCTGTACTCCTATTAACATAGCTTTCATACACACAGGAATTATTTGCTCTTCATTACATACCAGACTGGAAAGTCCTTGGAAATTAAATATTAGCTTTCAGAAATATATACATTGCCATTACCAATAAGGGATTCAACATTAGTTGTTCACAGCAAGAGAATAAAAGAGTTTAGAGTCAAATAGACAGCTATTATTAGAGTTTGGATTTTTTTCATGATAGTTTGGGGAGTAGAACCTTTCTCAAATGGAATCCAAGGAATATTAGGCAATAAAAAATTATTAATTTCAAAGACCTCCATAAAGGTGCCCAAATTTGAGACACTTCAAAAGCTTCAATGTGGATGTTGAGCTCCCTAAAAAAAGGCCTACAAAGATATCAAATTAGACAACCATCCATGGATATTCATAGATATCAGAAGTTATTTAAACACCTTAATCAGCTTCTCCAAGTGGTTAGAGATACTGATAACTGCTATGTGTTGAAAAGGTTCACTCCACCCTATTCTGAATAGCTCATTTATTTTAGTCTGCTCTTAGAACTGTTTTAACCAACTCCATCAAAATAAATCTTAAATTCCGCTTTTTCTTTAGTCAAGAAAATTAATGGTGCAAAACAGTAGAATATTGGATAAGTTAGAATTGGAAGAAGTTCCCTTCATATGAAACATTAAGGCTTTCAAGGAATTGGATTCCTCCATTTGACAGAGAATACAGTTCACATCACAACATTAAAGAAAAAAAAATAGTGGGCAAATTCCCAAAACCTTTGAATATTGAAATAGTGGTTAATAAAACAAGTCTTGTTTTTCACTCCTCTTTGGCATTTAATATCCTTCTGATTTGTATATACTAACATTGTGCTAGCTGCAGGACACACGAAGTGACAGAAAAACACAATCTCCCATCTGGGCTGGTCCCATCCATCTGGTGACTAGGGCAGGACACGGTGCAACCATATGGCCATGATCAAGAACCCACTAATATCGTCCAGAGTTAACTGGCAAGAACTATAGCCCACTTAGTCTCCTAAGGATGATAAATCCCTTTCATTCTGTCTCTCCTCCCCAGTGGACATGGTAGATTTGTCTTTTTGCCTACACAAATGAAGCTTTGCCAATTAGAATACTAGTAACACACACAAAGGTGAATTTGGTACTTGCATCTGTCAAGGAGTGAATAAATTATTGCCTTGAAACAATTAAAAACTTACTAATCACACATTTCTGCCTCAAG
Organism: Colius striatus; assembly: GCF_028858725.1. Classification (NCBI taxonomy): domain Eukaryota; kingdom Metazoa; phylum Chordata; class Aves; order Coliiformes; family Coliidae; genus Colius; species Colius striatus. Next base: position 18,400,767 of record NC_084772.1, on the reverse strand, counting down.
TCCCAAATAAAAACCTCTTCTCCTGAAAGGCTTATGCTGGCACAGGAACTCTGAAACCTGAGGCCAAAATCCTGGAACACAACACACTGGTACAACCCAGCAGCTCAAGATTAGAGATGCAACTCCAGCAGTGATACAGGAAAGGTATAACAATAACAGCTCTGTTATCTAGCTTGCCCTTACATATTAATAGAATGTGAAGAGTCTATTTATCTGACAACCAACAGGAAGAAAATGAAAGGCAGAACTTCATGTAGTCTTGAACCAGCACCACTGTTGTTATCTAAATAGTTCTAATAGATCCTCTTGCACTAGTCTTTCAGATATCTTTCAGAAGATATCAATTCCAAGCTGATAAGACACTAAAAATCAAGTCAATACTCCCCAATAGATCACAACACAAAGACCATATATGTACTAGAATAATCTTTTTCAATTTGTGATCATCAGAAACATAAGTCAGGTCCCAACATATTGCCTGAGCTACATAATAACTTGAAAGATAAAGTCTCAAGTAGTACACAATAAAGTGTGTTTGATTGCAGTGCCACCTATTTTAACAAAGCCTCCTTGCCTAGCAGTGAGGAGTCTGGTCAAGTCCTAGGTAAGAATCTCCTTTAAAAGTTGGAGCTAGTGCCTAGAGTCATACTAATTCACCAGAGGCAAACATTCCATCCAAGACAATACTGATCACAGAGCACAGTAGAATTGCTGGAATGCCTCTGTGCTTTGAGACAAACCATCTTTCAAATGAGATGTAAGTGGAAGTTCTTTTTGACTACATAACCAAGCATGATGGCCCAAAACTGTCAGAAATAAGTGTCAGCCCGCTCACAATATGCTCATCAGTACAAATAAACACAGAGAAATTCAATTGTGAATTTTATGTAACATTTTTGAAGCAGTTTTACAACTTGGATATAGCATAAGAGATATAGGACTCATTCTCTAGAACCCAAAATTAGCAATCTTCAAAAAAAAATAAGCAACACAACAGGGAAATGCTTGGTCAGAATTTGAGTGTAATCTTGACATTATATCAACAGACTTCATAAGAGCAAGATTTCTCTTTTAGCCCGAAGCTGATAAATTTCTTTTGCTTTTAATATATGGGTGCTGCCTTTCAAGCTGTGCACAGAGCCCTCTTCTGGAGAAGCTTGAAAAAAACATAAAGCTTAGGAATGCAGCAGTATGGGGAAAGAGTTTTCAGACTAATTTCCTTTATTCACTATTATGACAAGCTTTGGAAATCTATACATTTTTTTCAACTGAGCTGCAATTCAGTGAAATATGACAATCACTGTCAAAGTTTAGAGGAAATTTTTCTTCATGTGCAAATGTTGATTCACTTGTCTGCATGAAATGTATAAAATACAAAAGCAAGCCGGTGAACAGCTTTTGGTTTAAAACCAATATTTTTTTATATAGGCCTTAGAAAATATCCCACGAGGAAAAAAAAAGATGAAAACACACTTACCTGACAGATTTTAACACCTCCATGTATTTACTGCTTACTATACACTGTATAGTGAACTGCACAAGTTACCAGAGTACACTTTGTTTTTAGTGTCAGTTTCAGATCAATAAAGCAATATAAAAACTACAAAGCGTGTCTATAATAAAAGTGATCCTGAATTAAAGGATTACTTGAACATTAGCTGGAGTAGCTGAGGAAGGTGCTTCATTTTTCCTCTTGGTGAAAACAAGAAAAAGAGTTGGTAGTAGTGTAGACTAATCCTTTGCAAATGAAAAAACTCATTTATCCCCCACTTGTTTACCACAGCTTTTACAAACACTTAATGGGCCGTTTGGCCAAGGTGAAAAAGTGATTCCTCATCCCTTTAAAGCTCAAGCCTTTTTTTTTTTATGTTCAACAGGTGCAGTTCAATTAGATGTATGCCAAGAAAACATAAAAAGGAAAGTTATTCATTTAAGATAAGATCTTCTAATAAAAAATAACCCTTTTCAAGTCCTGTTTTTATGAACATAGGAATTTCCTCAAACTACTTTCTGTGTAGTAAACTTTGCTATCATTACTTTGAAATTAAGTTATTCCCATCATCTGCTTCCACAGAAAGTATTGCATTACTGGACTGCTCTTGCTTAGAAATCATTTTATCAAAACTGAGCTTTGCTGGTTCCACTAGCATTGTATTATAGGAGACATTATTGCTAGGGGAGAAAAAGGAAAGTTCTGAGAAAACCCTCAAAATGTGTTACAACCACTACACAGACAGATGGTTGCATTTGTTTAATATGTTGTTTCTCACATTCTTCTGTTTACTTTTCCTGTCATGAAAATTGTGCATGTGGTGTGTCAAAGAGAAAAGCCAAACAGCACTTCAGTAACTCCCTTTTCTTTCCCTAGCACGTTTGTACCGTCAGTTCATACTTTAACCTACCAATACTCAGCCACGTATACCTGAAGATAGAATTGTATACACTCCCTTATTACAGTCCAATTCATTCCCCAATCCATTAGCTTTTTTTAAAGTATACTTGGAGATTTATTAAATCACCAGGTAGAGGCATTGCTAGATAAAGTTACATATGTTAATAAAGAAGGTGAGTTGCAGTTTAAGCATTTAAATAGAAAGCAAAGATAGAGCACCACAAACTTGACCCTGTAGAATACTAGAACTCATCTCAGCCCAACAAGAAATTCTTTAAGTATTGCTGAAAGTTGTCATTGAAGTGTACAATTGTTTTAAGAATAAGGTCTTTTGCACCTTGTCAGATTTTAAGTAGATACTGATTTTACAAAGATGCCAGCTACATGGTTCTAACAGGCTTTAGAAGTCTGTCCTCCTCTATCACATAGATACTGCTCTTCTTACAAGAGACTGCTAAAAAACCCCTCCAAACTCAAGCTAATTAATTCAGTAGTGTGCTAAAGAAGATGGACAAAAAAAAAAAAAAGACCTGGAAAGAGAGAAAGCCAAGCAATCTGTGGTCCAGATGGCAGGTCTCAAGCCCAAGGTGAGGGAGCACCAGCTCTGTATATCCAGAGGTTACCTTTACCCTGTCTCTGCCCTCTTCCCCTAGCTCCCTGCTCCCTGAGCTTTGCCTCCCACTGGCAGCTCTGCCAGCCCAGCTGCCTCTCCAGGCTGGATCTCAGCCCCCTTTGACAACCTCTCCTCCCAAGGAGCCCTTTGGGCACCCTCAGCCCACCAGAGAGCTGCTCAGCCCTCCCCAGGAACGGCAGCCTGCCCACTCGCTGCAGCCAGCCTCAGCAGAGCTGGCGAGCTGCCCGCTGGCCAGCCCTCCTACACAGTCCACAGAGCCTCAGCCTGAGCTGTCAGGGAGGCCCTGCAAGAAACTCTGCTTGTAACCCCAGCACATGCTGTTCTGGGTCCTCAAACTCATCCTTCACCAGAGCATTGAGGCAACATACCTACGGCTCAAAGCAGCTGCTTTCATTTGTTACACTCCCTGAAGCAGGATTGTTATCCAGAACACATCCAAATGCCTATGTACTTGTTCACATGCATCCCCAGTCTCCGAATCTCCCACTGTCCCATAACTTCAGCCACCCACATTCATTTTACCCTTTATTAGGTTAAACCAGGACCCAAATATCCTTAGCCTTGATCCACAGCATACATGCATTCAACTCACTCTACTGCTTCCTACTGACACACACTTGGTGTATCTCCTCTCAGTAATTAAGCTCTCCCAACAGTGATCCCTCATCATTTTTCTCCTTATCATCCTACTTTGAAAAAACAGACTAAATGCCCATTGGAGATGGCAGTTACACAAACACAAGTGCACAGACTCAGTGTCCCAAGCACTACTTTGATGCTCTAAAACCTACCAAACCCCTAAGGGTTAACAAACCCACTCGATAGCAAGTGGAAAAGGAATTAACTTTTATCTCTACTCGATGCACAGCATGCCAGTGCCACCCTCACTAAAAGCAAGAGTTTACAGAGCTCCTAAGACAAAAGAAAGAAGAATGCATTTAAGCCGGACAACAAAGGATTTCCAAACCTCCCCAGAGCTCCCAAAAAGTGAGCCCTGTCACAGCAGGGAGAGAAAAAGAGAGCAACCAGAAGGTATTGAGAAGTCAAAGCCCAGCGAGTCCCTTGGCTTTGACAGACAGCAGCAGCAGCGCTTTAGCAGCTCTGTGTTTTTAAAGCTGGGTGTTTTTCCCTCTGCTTTCTGGCAGAGGGGGATCTATTACATTTAATAAGAGAAAGGCTACATAGCAAGTCACTAACGGAGTATTACACATCTATCAAGAGAGTACAGAGAAGGAAACCTTTTGCAAGGTCTGATTTTATTTTTCCTCCATATTCCCCCCACCTTTTTAAAAAAATAGATCTTGTGAGCTGCCTGTAACAGGCTATAAACCTGCAAAACCCAGCAAAAGCCACGGAGGGAAAAGGCAAATCAAAGTTGCAGCATTTGATATGACAGAAAATATTGCCGCTGCAGCTGCAACCGAGACATTTGAAAGATTCCCCCCCACCACCACCCTTCCTGAAGGGAAACAAAAAAAATGCTATATATCACACAGCAAATTTGTTGTAATTGTAAATCAAGGAACTAGGAGATTCTACATTCCTAGCAACTGGCTTAGAGCAGAGATCTTGCATCTTTCAACAGTAATTCAAGCAACGTATAATTACTCAGAAATCATACCTGAATTACAAATACTTTCAAATCCAAATGCACAAGAGAAAGAAGAAGAAAGCAAGGAAAAAACACACATTACTTACCTGGGACAGCAGAAAGGACAGAGTAAGTTGAGTTTCGTGCTGCATTTTGCCAGACTAGAAGGTACCAGAGGCTTTTTCATTCATGCACTCAGCTGCACTGAGCATATTTTCACTGTGAAACAGCCTTTGAGAAGAGACTCTGCCTTGAGAGCCAGCCAACTTCCCAAATAGATCAGCAGCATCATCACTAAAGCATTGGATAGAGTCTGATGACCAGAACCAATGGCTTTACAAGGATGATTTCTTCACAAAGCATCCCCATTTTGCATCACACATATTGGGCAAGCACCTCTCACAAACACAGCACCTTTAGAAAGCATTTTGCTTTGGTGTATTTGTGTGTTTAGTTTCAGTCTAACAAATCATGCCTTACAGATCTCAATAGTGTTTTCCCTTTTAGAGAATGGAATTGCACAGAGAGAAATAAGAGGAACTCTGAGCACCGCTGCAAAGAGATTCTCTTTATTAAAATGTTAATAAGGTAGGCTTTATTTTCAATAAATCAAAAAAAAAAAAAATGACCCCTGCAGTTTTAGTTACTTCCAAGCCCTAGAAGAACACCGTGACATTTTTCAGGGCAGGCAAAATACAGATTATATTTTGTGTTGTCCCTGTGATAAATGAAGTATCCCCAAGCAGGATTCTGGTTGAGTTTAGGAATTTATTGGGTGAATAAGAGCAAGCAAACAGCGCTGGGTGCACTGAGAGCCTCTGCTCTATCAGGACGCACACCCGTCACATCCCGAGTTCACATTAAGTAGGGTAGGCCTTGTACGTATTCATGACTTTTCCTCGAAGGGGCTGAAAAATGTTAATCATTTCTGGGAAGGGGTCCTCTGCTTCTCGTGCATGCTTTGTTCCATCTCAGGGGTCTTTTTCACCCTCTTTAGGTTGTCGTTGGACGAAGTCAGTAGTCTTCCTCACGGTGTCCCCCAGGCGACCTCCGTGTGTATATCTCTGCAAAACTGGTTCAAACTAATCTCCCCAAAACATCTGCCAAGCTGCTGTTACAAGAAGCAGAAACACCCTCCTTATAAAAACCTGGTTCAAGCTAGACTTCCAGGACATCTGTCAAGCTGCCATTAGGAAAACCAAGAACAAGTTACACAAGAACAAATAAAGCTACCAAAAATTATCATCCATATTCGTTGATCCACATTGACACGAATCAAGGGAACACATTTCACATCCCCCTCAGTCTCACAAATCACAACAAAGACAGATCAATTCTAGCCTTCAGGAAAAAAATCCATCATAAGGCAATAGATTTTATTAACTGCTCAGGTAATGGCAGAACTGGCTTTTGATTCAATGAACTCAAATCTAGGACAAAGTTTCAAAGGTGCATGCCCTTCAATTATAAAAAAACCTTTTCCTGTTTGGAAGAGAGGACCTGACTTTTGGAGAAAGTGCTATCTCTGGATTGGTTATGTTGCAATCCAGAAAGTATCATCAGGCAGATGGACCAAAGATTACACATGAATTCCCGTTTGCATTTCCAGCTCCACCTCTCTTGCCACTCCCCATTATCACAACAATCCAGTCATTTTTTGACTTGTTTTCTTGCAGTCACCAGGGTTACTTAGCACTAGCCTTCCCACATTTTCAGTAGTGTCAAAACTCTCCCGAGTGATATTTCTCCCTTACTTTCTCATCTAGAAGAGCCAGCTGCCACCACTTTCTGCTCTGCCCCACCACAGGTGGCTACTGCACTGGTGAGGATGAGCAGAAACCTGGGCAAGCAAAGGCAAGTAGGCAGACTGAAAGGGAAATGCCTTTAAAGGAGCTGTCAACTACTTTGAGTTCCACAGCAACAGCAAGAGCTTCCCACTATGAACAATGCTTGACAGATTCCCCAACTGCTGCTAGTCTATATCTTCCTCTACTTACACACTGCACCAAAACTAAGACAATTGTGCTTTCAAGTCCAAGCCCTCACATGCACCACCACCTCTGCTCCAGTATCTTCATTACACATGGGTATAAATTAATACTTGAGAGGGATTGGAATTCAATCCAAACATACCAGAAACTACCAGTAGCAATTATAACACTCTATATAAATGCAAAAGGTTCACCACTTATACATTAAAAAGGAGGGCAGACTACTTTCTTCTTCAGGCAGAAAGACAGGGAGGTAAAATAAAAACCAAAATAGCTTAGATCTCATTAAGATTAAAAACGAGTGAACAACCATTTCCCATTGTTTCTTAAGGGTCCAGATTTCCACCAACTCTAAGTTCCATCCTCAAAAGAAGAACCTCAATAGTTTACAAACAAAGCTATAGGATTTTCAAAGGATATAGCCTGCAGATAACAGCACCAGTTGTACTACAGTATGCAGAGCCTTTGTATGGGAGCATTGGGATTTGGATAGTTTCTTAAACTCCCCAAATGAGCCAAACAACTGAGTGAGTTACCAGACCAACCAGAAGTAGGTGGTGCCTGAAAAAAACAAAGGCATATCTGCATCCTGTTTCACAGGAAAGGGACTGATTTTAATAAACAAATAAATAATCAAGTCATGGGGTAGATGATTCACTCCAAGAAAATGCTTGCTGTAACATGGGGTTTGAGCCAAGACGAGCAGTTAGCTTCTGCAGAAGAACATAGCATGGATATAGGACCATCTCACCACTCCACAAAAAGGGATGAGAGGGCAACAAGGAACTGGAAGCCTCCCGTGTGCTCCCACAGCCATATGGAACAGGACTGGGCCTGCTGCCATGGCCTCCCTCCTCACCACAGAGGGGCCAGACGTCACGGCAAGGCCACGGGCAGAGCTTGCCACCCTGAGGGGCTCGATCCAGACCTCCAGCCCTTCACACCCAAAATGAGCAACTTACCACAACCCTTCACCTCCAGAAACAGCAACTATCCTCTACCAACAACAAAAAGAAGTGTTTAAAAATTACTACATTACTAACTTTTTAACTTCAGTCCCACACAGTCTTCCTCCTGCATTAACCCTTCGCAGACTGTTGCCAATCCCAGGGCCAGCATGGCACACCAATATAAGGGCAAGCTACATCCTTCCCCAGCACTCACTCCTGGAGGGTTTGGTTGCCTTTGGGAAACAGCCTTTTTGGCATTGCTTATGGGAGGTAAAATCCTGTACACAGCTGCTCGGGATGCTGAGGGTTAACTGGGGCCTCAGAAGCAGGAGGTGGGTGGATGCTGCAAATCAACCCCTCAAGCCCAGGACAAGGCTGTGGCTCCTGGCAGGAGGGAGTCCCAGCAGAGCTCTATCTTCTGGAGTCAGGAGCAGAGTCTTCCCCGCTAATTAGATTATTAATGAAAAGCTGGTAGGTTATTAATTAGAAATTAAGAATTGATTCCTTAGGCCTTCTCAACCTTAGGTGACATGAGGAGGTTCAAATTCTGTAAAACAGCTTTAAGGCGTGTGCCATGAGGCAAGGCTCTAGGAGAAGAAGAATGGTTGTTCCCTAATCCTCCCCTTGAAGCAATTTTGCTGCACAAATGAAACACAATGCTGTGGGGCCATGAAGCAACAACAATAACAGCCTGAGGTTTAGTATACAGCCAACGAAGAGGCGCCAAGGTTCAGGCCTTCATTCTGAGGGCAAGCTATGCTTGATGATGTGAAATGCATGGTAAGTTTAAGCACTGACTGAGAGAGGTTTTGGTTTGTGTGCAAAGAAAGCTCCTGTTGAGACCTTGTCTAGATCCAACCCTACATTAACTGATGGATGTAACATGCTCTGCAGTATTTAGATGCAAGATGCCATCATTTTCACTTATAAAATCTTGAGCAACTTGACACCTCAGCTCACTCTCTCTCCATGACATACTCTGGCAATAGAAGCCAGCGCTGAGCTGAGGCTAATATGAACATTATTAATTGCCTGCAACACAGAAGGTGTTGTCAGAGATAGACCCATTAGCAGATGAGGGAGTGACGGTATGCTGCCAGAAATGCCTTTTGACCTTTGGAAGATGTGCCCTGACTATTTTCTAAAAGCTGAGGATTAGCTGCTATGAATCTATCAGAACAAGGGAACTTTAATTTCACATTAAAGTGAGTCACATAAGAAACCTAGATGCAAGAGGGAGGGACTAAATTCCCCTACCATAGTACTGGCAATCTGTATGCTCCTGGCTGCTACACCATACTGCAGTTTCTGGCTCCTTCAAGCCTGCAAGAAGGTTTTAGCACCGAACAGCAATTGGAGTTGTGTAAGCTTGTGAGGAATGTGTCTAGGACAGAAGGAACAAAAAGGGCACATCCCCAATATGTGGGCATAATATAGTCCAAGACAACTCAGTCCTCATCAGATCATCTGCCTCCAAAGGACAGGTATAGTTGAATTACTTTGAGGGCAGATGGGCCAAAAGCATAGCACGACAGAAATTAACTCAAGCAAGCTAATTCAACAGTAAGTTTAGGTACAGAGCATTTGACATTGTCATTGTTATTAGGAAAAAAAACATGCTGGTTAGGGCTTTCTGAAATCCTGCTGGGTTCACTCCAAGAATGGCCACAGCTGATTTGCTGTGTCCAACAGGTTTGGCACATCACCCGTGTGCTATACCTGCAGAGCCACCATCATTTCCTGAGGATAAATTGTGGTGAATTTATCTGGTTAGAACTGGAATCCATATCAGGAGTGAAATCCCCTCTTTCTGCTCGAGCAGGAAGAAATGAAGAAACTGCCTGCAATAATGTTTTATTCTGGAGGATGAAGATTCAAAAGACTGCAATAGAGTTGATTTAGTGAAGAGTTAAGGAATGCAGTGTGGTTTTCTGCTTGGCAGTTCTGCCAAAATAGGTTTGGGTAAGGATTCTCAGTCTTAGTGCAGCTGAAGTTTCTTTAAGAAAGATTCACAAAGACACCAAAAAAAAGGTGTTTTGCAGTTTGAAAGTGAGCCCACAGCTTTTCATTATGTACTCAACCCAGTACCTCCATAATACCTCAAACTCCTACCCACACTTCTTACACTAGGGGCTTATTGGCAACAGAAAGTTTGGCATTAGTACAGCTTTCCCTAAAACCTGTGGACTGCTGAATGCTTTGTCTGCTGTTTCACTAGATCCTAGCCCAAGCTCTAGGATAGTAAATGGGTTTTGTTTTCTTTCTTGCTAACAGGCAAGTGACAGCCATCTAGAACAAACTGATACTTCAGTGAAAAGAAATAAGGTGTGTTTCATTATCAGAAGAGGACTAAAAACAGTTGGTGAGTCAAAGAGGAATCTGACATTTTACAAAAGCACTTAAGAGACCTTCAAACCCTTTTCTCTCATCATCATCATAGTAGTAATATAATAATAATAATCCCTGTTTATAATGGCCACAGGAGCCATTTCTTCTAATTATTAAAACAAAAAACTTGACCACTTTTTGGTTTTACATCCCTGAGACCTTTAAGTATGAGCAACTTCCAAGATTGAGCTATTGTAAAGCATTCGAGAGTGAGTTTGCAATGCCATACATGCAATCTTCTAATCCTTACCTGGATAAGAAGCAAGTTGTTCCTTAATTCACCCTTCCTATGAATTAATATGGGGAAGGAGTGACAGGAGCCTTAGGTATGTGATAGGTGAGGTGCTCCACAGCATCTGCTTCATGGAAATGAGTTTGTTTCTATCCCCTTCTCCAGTAGGTCTCTGTGTGAAAAGGGTGCTGACCTCCAGCATCCAACTCTGTTTTCTGGAGGAATGACAGATATTTCCCCATATTAGTTATGGACTTGTGCCTTTTAGTTGAATCATAGCAACTGAGCTTGCACTATGAGCTTGCCTGACTGCAAAGTTCCCAGAAATTTTGGTTTAGAAGTAGTCCAAAGCAATTCAATCACTTGCAATCCTACATCCTTACCCATAGGCAGGCAGTTGAGTTCTTGCCCTGTACTTACACACTTTTCAGTAACACAAAGTCATTTCACATGCATTAGTGTATTTGTCTTCCCCAAAGCATAGAGATATAGTAAAATATTTCTGCAATGTTGCAGAAGAAGGAAAGTTGAAGCACAGGATGCAAATGGACCTGATTAAGATCATAGAGGTGGTCAAACAGGGAGCTAAAAATTAGGCTGTTTGCTAATTGCCTTAGGCACTGGCCTTTCCGCCTATTGAAAGAAACCAACAGCCTTCCTGGGGGACCTGGGAGCTTCCTCTGTTATTGTGCAAAACCAAAGTTGAAACATAGTTTAATTTTATAAGTCTTCATTGGCTGGGCTATCTGTTTCTGTTCCCTACATGTGCCTCACCCTCCTCATTTTAACATCACTACTTTTTTGCCTTCCTCCATAACTATGACTGTATCTGGGCTAAATACAGGTGTTCTGGAAGCAATTAGAGCTTCATTGGAGAAGAATATGATGCATGGTGGCTCATTACTGGTTTGCCCATATTAAGGGAATGACTCCTTGTTTCCCTTCTGACCTCACCTATTGTCTAGGAAATGAATAGATCTAGGAGTGAGACAATTTGTTTTGGCAACGGGACTCGTGTTTTCCAAGGCTCCATTACACTGATTTCTGCCCAGAAATACAAATCAGAATAATTAACCAAATAAATGCACAAAAGAGCTTATCATTCCCTATTTTGGTAGCAACTACATAAAGTCAAAGTCCTTATTTAAAAATTCACAGTGTAAGTTTATAAGAAAAGTTATTCTTTTATACATTAAAAAAAAAATACCATTTCCACAGGAAATGGCAGAAAAAGCAAGTTATCACTGTCAGAGGTTCTTCTAAAACGTATCCAAACTCAAGATATTCATCATGAGTTATGGGAAAGTTAATACTGCAGGAATAAATTAACCACAGAATTTTAATGGCTTTATTGTGTGACAGTTTCTAAAGCCTAACCAAATATCAGCAAGGAAATTCAAATGTGAGAGATATGCTCTTAATTCCTACAGTTATGGAATTTTTTTTAAATCCCTTCTTATGATATAAGGGTCATTTAAAATATTCTGCCATGAATGTACAGCTTACTTATGGGTAGCACATTTCACTATTCTTACCCAGCCAGAAACCAGCCTAATCTTTCATCTTTTCAGAGGAGCAGCAGATGCATAAGTATATTTTAGGAGGAATGAAATAGAGAGAGAGAACGTGTCAGTCTTTGAATATCTCTACGCACAGGACTTCAGCTGAGATATAGGCCCAGAGCTGTTAAACCTCCTGACTTTGGGCATAGATGCTTGCACTGTATGTGTTAAGAGAGTGATGCATTGCTCTGCTTCCTGTTATTTTCAGCTACTGTGTTTGCCCTGGCCAGTGCAGCTCTGTATTTCACACATTGTTATCATAAAGACATGGTTGCAAAGCCTCTGCATCAGAATCATAATTGTGTCCACCCTGGGAATGGCAACAGCCAAACTGTCCTGGGTTAAAAATGGGGTCAGATACTAGGTGGTTGTGTCCTAACAGCTGTTCCAGCAGGAAGGCATGGTTGAGGGAAAAGAGACCTGAGCAAAACCTCTCTTATAAAATGAAATGCATATTTTTTACCTGACCTGGAAGAATAAGCTGGGCAGCCTGAGCTCTGTAACAGGAGCAAGCTTAAGGTGAGCTAAGGGATATCTTTGTCCCACTGAACTCAAAATGCCATTGATTTCAGCAGCATCAAGATTTCAACCTCCATCCTTAATTTTTTTTCTTCCCCATTTGTATTCACAACCTTCCCTCTATGCAACTGTCATGGCTTTTAGGCAGATAAATATCTTACATGCTTCTCAAGGGTGTCGTATGCTATTTAGTGTTTTCCCTCTGGTATCAGCACCTGTTAAGCATGGAAATAAAGTGATTAGTCTTACATGTTTGGCTTCAAAAATTGATTTTAGGATACATCTCCTTATCATTGGTAGATTTCCCAACTCAAAATAATGATATCCTCTTATAAGTTTTCTCAGTCTGAAAAATAGGAATTATGTGGGGAAATTTTCTGGATTTCCCTTTCTCATGGAGTTTTCTGTACTTATCACACCATTTGTGACAATGCTATCTGATATTATGAAGCCCTAGAGGAAATTTGTACCTTCAGATCTAGATATGACTTTAAAAAAAAAAAAAGTCCTTGTGATGCAGGGGGAATAATTTAAGGTTTGAAAATTTAATGTTCTTTAAATAACCAGAAAGATGTTTTGTTTGGGTTTTTCATGTCTGAAAATAACCTGGTGCTTTAATCTACCAAAATAGCCCTGATGATCAGGTTGGATAAAAGGTTAGTATTATACTACTATACAATTACTTTGTACCTGAGGTAGTGGCATCAGAAGGAGCATCTTAAAACCAACTAGGTTCAGTTTTAGTAGGTCATTAATTACCTTGAAACTAGTTGAGTATTCTGATGTAACAATGTATGCAAGTATTTCCTAGAGATACTTATTAGTGAGCACATTTAAATGACCCTCAAAAATGTGCAAAACTCAACCTAAACCATGGGATCTCTTCCACCCTCCTGTATCCAGAAAGTGAATTGCACCTGATGCATCTTCAAGTTTCAGCTCCTTAAGGAGGAATATCTCCCAAGCAAAATATTCTATTTACACCAAAAACATCTGATTCTTACACCTTTTCTTTACATGCCTTTGAAATACTGTATATTATGCATGAATCCTTGGTTCATCGTCTATCTTGAGATCTCTTTGTATTTCATTGTTTGTCTTCAATTTTGTATCTTTCTTATGTAAAATTCATTAAGCTTTTGTAAATATAAGGAAAAAAAAACCCTGTTCCTTTTCCCTTGGGATTCTAGAAGGTTACCTTGTCTCATGCTTGTCTCTAGGATGTTTCTTGGGCTTAATTTTTAATGTGTGTAGTACTCCAAGAAAGATGTAGTTCAAGTTGTTTTACTAGGCTTAGCCTCAAAGTGAAACAAATAATTTCTTTTGAGTTGATGGAATTGCATCCTCTAGCACTAGCACAAAATATTGTCATATTATCTTGCCTTGGCCAGGTTGTGAAACTATCTGCTTTTTGCTGAGTGGCCCTCTCAGAAGAGGTAAAAAACATTGCAGTGGGTCATTCTGGGACTCTGAGGCATCATAAAGTTCTTGTGCTGAGGTCCTTTGTCCGCTGCTCATGTGATACAGCTGGGTTGGAAATTTGCTTTCCTTGATGCAGGAAGAAACTTGGAGGCATGGAATGCTCTGAGTGACTCACATCCAGGTATTTAGCTCCTTATGTTTGCCTGTGTTTTAAATTGAAATATGTCTTTGGTAATCTAAGAAATCCTACTAACCACACTATGATAAAAACTAGTGCTGTATATTCTCATGTATGCAATAAAGTCAATATCAACAGGTCAGCAGTTTCCTGGGAGCTGCAATCAACTGCCACATCTTAAAGCAGCTTTGAGTGTGTTCTTATTTGAGATGAACCCAGTATAGGTAAGCCAGTAGATCAAAGAAGCCACACAGTTCTACAATACTTTTTTTTCCTTACATTGCCATTAACATCAGTTCAGGAAATCCAGAGCTACAAATAGTTGGAAGCTGGAAAAGCACTCAAAGGAAAGATCATATGAGAGTGGCTCATTTCAGTTCTTTCCTAGGCATCGGTTTATGTTCAGAGTTGTTGTTGGTCTCCTCTGAGATATGAGTGTAAATGCATTCCAAAAATCCTTAAAAGAATGCCTAAGAGTAGGAGAGGAGCAAAGCAAAAGGAAGAGAGGTGGTGGGGTAGTTGGTGTAGAGGTACCTGTAGAGCAGGGGTGAAGGTGACAGAGGTTGTCATTTCAGATGAGAAGGCAGGATTTACTCTTGCAGGTAACAATCCCTCCCCATGGAAGAGCAGAAGGTGTGTAGGCTGGCTCTTCCTACTCTACTGGTGGTAATTTTGCCCTTTTCCTGTTTTTTAATCAGGGGAAAGAGTCATTATGTCCCCTCCCATCAGTACAGCTAACACAGGCAGTTTGCCAAACAGCAGGGAAATGAAAGGGCCTGAGCAGGTGCAGGGCAGGTATTGTGCCTTCCCAATGGAAAGCCATGATCCCACCAAGGTGCTGTTAGCTCAAGCAATGCAGGTGAGATGGATGGAGACAGGACAGCTGTTCTTGTATTAAGTACTGAATATATCCTAGTAAGGAAAAAAAAACCCAAACAACAAACAAACCAAATAAGAATCATTTTGCAGTATTAGAAGTATAGAAATAGAGGTATTTTCTAAGAAGCAATTTTTTTCTTCATTTAGAGAATAAAAGAGACATTTTTTCTCTCAGAAGTTTAAATCTGGTGAAACCAAAACCATTTGCTGAGAGATTCTTCACTGTTACTGATGTCTGGTTCAAAAAAAACTAGCCAGTATGAGGTACTAAAGCCTGTGTGGTCATCCTATGTAGCAAGACTGTCCAGCTTCAGCCTTAGGGAATGCTACTTCTACATGCCACAGTTTGGGGATGCAGTAAAGGAATTAAGAAGTTGAGTGATGCTGGTTTTCCACTCTTCAGCAGGACTTGAAAAGATTCAATAGCATCAAGGAGGTAAAAACTTTTATTAGAAAGCTCAGATAAAAGTATCTCGAATACATGTCCTGGAATGGCCTGGGTGGGTGACACAGCATGAAGATCATTCATGGATCTCTTCCTGAGGTCTAAACTACTCTGGGAGCAAAGGGTGTGAGCTGTTTGTCAAGTATCCAAGTACACTTCCTGGGAACTCAGCACATGCAGGGTGCTGCAAGAAGGACATTTCATAATAAAATACATAGCTGAAGGTATTGGCTCCATGCCTGAAACTCAGCCTGCTCGAGAGAGATGCTAAGATTTTGTGCCATAGCAGAAGAGAACCAGTTTTTCCAAGCTTTGGCATCTTTTTTTATCTTATTTGTATTTCTTCCCTTTAAGTAAAGAGGGATTAAAATAAAACTCCGGACCAGAATGTACAAACTAAAATACTGCTTTATTTTTAGAAGAAAGATTGTGAGAATGCTGACTCAGCTGCTACAGTCAGCTCTTCCCTGATCTCCCTCACTTTGAGACCAGAATTTAAGTAGTTAAGTGAGATACACTGAAATGAAGGAGCTAAGGTGAGTTTTCTAGCCAGTGGGTAGGGGGTGCACCTAGGATAGGAAAGGTTCAGTGGAATCAATTAAGGTGATTAACTCTTTCAGTCAATTGTACCCTGAAAGCCAGAAATCTAAGGTAATAGCTATCAAACGTTAATAAACATGCCAAGGGTCTCAACAGATAATCATATACAATCAAGCTCCAATAATAAGAAATAAAATTTAATTATGATTAGACCCTAGTCAAAACAGGCAAAACACATGCACAAGGAGCTATTAAAACTCATCAGAAAAAAATCTTTAGGACATCTACTTATGCCAAGATCTAATAGAGTTTACTAAATAAGCTGACTAAAAAGTGATAAAAGCTGTTTTCTGAAGCAATCAGATTGTATATTCTTTGGGAAGTGTTGGCATAGATCTATATAAACCAATTCAAAGTATGTACTTATAATTTTTGCCAGAGTGCTCTCAGCCTTAAAGTTGAAAACAATAGTTGTTGGAGAACTTTGTGAAACACACTTTTAAGCCTGGAAAGCTGATAAGAGAGAGGTTTAATCATAGATAAGTTAAGAAGGAAGAAAACAATGAAACAAAATTGCAATGCAGATGGAATGCTGTTCCAACATTTACAAACAGTTACAAGGAATAGCTGCAGACGATATTTCAGCTTGACGCTTTATTCACAAGATGTCAGCACTTCAGTTAGGAACCCTGTTCTACCATAGAATTACAGAATGGTAGGGATTGGAAGGGACCTTTCGAGATCATCTAATCCAACCAGCTCAAGCAGGTCCATCTAGATCAGATCACACAGAAACACATCCAGGCAGGTTTCAAAAACCTCCAGAGAAGAAGCCTCCACACCCTCCCTGGGCAGCCTGTGCCAGGGCTCCCTCACCCTTGCACTAAAGAGGTTTCTTTCTTAAGTGGAACTTTCTGTTTTCCAGCTGTTGTCCATTACCTCTAGTCCTATCACTGGACACTACAGAAAAAAGTTTTGCCCCATCTTCTTGACATCCACCTTTCAAATATAACTATTAACAAGATCCTCCCTCAGTGTCCTCTTCTCTAGACTCAACAGCCCCAGATCTTTCAACCTTTCCTCATCAGATGCCCATGACAGGATATCAAATCACTAATACAGAAAAAATAAATACTTGTAATATTTTCTGCTTAGTAAACAGGAATTGATAGAGGGCAATTTGTTGATCAGTAACTTTTAAGCAACTTGAGCAAGGTGTAGTCTTTGTTCCAGTATGCAGCTAGCGTATGTGGGGGTTGATCCAGGTTTTCTATAGCTTTGAGCTCAAGTGGACCAAGGTGGTAGTGAAAGCACAGCTGAACCCAGGCTCCCTACAAACTCTACCTCACTGTGAACTCTTTTGAGCAGTGTTTTTCCTTGGATGGTGATGCAAAAAGAGAAACAGGAACATGTGTAATATTGTTCTCTTTAAACGAAAGCCTTCAGTTCTGACCTAATATTGCTGCCATATTGAACAGACTTAAAATACTGGAGTTTAAGGAGTCAATTTTCCAGTGGAATATTGCAGTAAGCTGCCAGCTCTGTGTGAGCTGATGTGGTGGTCCAGAACCACTGCCTCCTCAGCCATCCCTCCCCAACACAATCCAAACCTACAGCAGAAAGCAAACTGCCTTTGGACTGCCTGCTGCTTCTTTTATGCAAAACACTCACAGACCATAAACCTCATAACAAGAACAGACAAAACCAGCTTGTATGCTGAGGAAAAAGCCCTGGAGGTCTAACTGTGCCTGCTGGTGACACTTGCCCTAACTGGAAACTGCGTTTCTATTGATTAACCACAGAGGAGTAAGAAGGCAGAGTGCTAATACATCCTGAGGGCATTGATTAAAGAAGTCGATGCTGTCACATATTTATGCCAGATTTTGTTTCTTGGCACACCTCTTATTTTACGGTTCTGTGGTTACACAAAAGCTTGGTGAGACATTGCTGCTTCAAACACCCACTGCTGAATACAAATTTTGCCTGGGTTCCTGTGGCATCATGGGTTTCAGCAGCGGTGAATTCAGCCAGACTTAGCTCCTTGCTCTTCCAGTTTGTAGAGAATTTATCCCAAACCATTACTTCTACACCAAGAAATACATTAACCTTAGTCAGCAAGTTAGGTGCTGTCAGACACGACAGGTTACCTCGTTCCTTACTCTTTGCTATGAAACAAGCAGCATGAAAACACATTTAGGCTGATACATTTTTCAGGCCTTTTACAATATGTATGCAGCTGCTTCAGTTGACAGAACTCTCCAAGTGTTATAAAGCATCTCAACGTTGCATCTTTATCTCCATCCTGGACTAGCAGGCAAAAATATTTTTATTTCCCACAGGAGAGCTTGAGTAGGTCCTATTTGTCTACAGTTACATCTTCTACAGATGATGTTTTTTACTTTCTGAATTTGCTTTAGGCAATTCATAACTTGAGCGTGAGCGGTCAGTTCGTGGCATTGGCCATTTCTCATGCGAGTCATTCAGACAAACTGATTTCAAAGAATAGTTTGTGTCCTTTTACACAGAAACTAACAGGGCTCATGGATTTCATATCTATGAACATAATTCTCCATCAGGAAGCTTCAGGCAAGAGACAAGCTTTCCTGGTGATTTTGGTAGGAACTGCACCACAGCTGATGGTTTGCATTTCACGAGAGGAGATTCCCTTGATAGCCAGATGAAGAGAACTAGACAGACAATGTACAATAGCACCATCTGGTGACTCCCAGTAATCTTACTGTTGCCCCCAAGTCCCAAAGACAGGACCCATTACAAAAAGAAAGAATAAGAATATACATATTCATGAAGAGAAGCAGGATTCAGTAAGAACTCATTTTAAGCTAAAGAGCCAGTCACCTCACACGTGTACAATTTTTACATTTCATGAAGTTGTAACAGCACAGGAGACAGTTTGTAAAGGATTTTGAGAGACTATTTTTAATTAAATAAATCATTGTGTGACTTCCCATTCTTATTCTAGCACACTCCAACCTTTAACAAAATATCAAGAAATCAACCCAAGCCACAATAAAAACAGACTTGGCTGGTATTTAATAACCAAGTACACTGCAACTATGCTATTCATGTGAATTGGATCATGTCTCTGCTTTCACTGTAACTCATCTGGGCTGCAAATTGTAGTGGAATCTTCAGCCCCTGCATGGAAGGGGCAGATCCAGGAACAGAGCTTTGTGAAGTCTCTGAGACACAATGATACAATCATAACTACTGCTGAAATAATTACAGAACTATTGTCTTCTGAGCATCACCAGGAAAGATATTCTTAATGGGTGTAAAAGATCTTCCACATTCTTTAGTTTCATTTATTCCCTATTGCCCTAGCCCAATCTATGAGCTAAATTTTGTAGATACTCAAAACTGAGTTTTCTCCTATAAATAGAGGTTGCATGTGATTTGAGATAATATCGAGGCAATAAGGTGATGCTTGACTAACTGTCTTCTGGAACAAGAAAGACGGAAAGGTCCTCTGTGGAGCACAGGAGTAGCATGAAAAAGTCAAGGAGCTTCTTTGCATAGTTACGTGTTTGGTCATCATATAAAAACCAGTTGCAGGAGAAATACTGAAGAAAAAGGTTCAACTTGCTGTGACTGCAGCTGTGTTTATCTTTTTCTAATAAAAATCTGGAATAGTTGAGTGCAATAAAAATTTCTGCAGCACTAAAGCCAAAGAAGGCTTGAGAATTTAAGTAGCAGTCTTGGAGCTGATGAGAAGTCACTGGAGAGTGAAGCCAGTAATTACAGGGTCATTGTGAGTCTCATGGGTCTGAATGATACTCTTAATGCATTTTTCTGCTGCACATGGATCCCCAAAGAATTTCCATTTCTTCATTCAAGTCAGCATGGACAAGAGTTTGGTTCTGTGCCGTGAATTCTTCACTGACAGCACCATACGATTTCCCACTTGCTAGAAATGGTCTCTTCAGGTGTTTTTTGCTGTATTCAGTCTTGTAGAAGGATGCTTAAGAAGGGGTAATCTTGCTGCAGAAAAATTTCCATATAGGTACGCCTCAAAACTGTAAAGAAACCATTTAGAGCTGTCTTCTGTGGTTAAGAATAAATTATTGTCCTTTTGATTTATTTTTATATGTACCTAGTGTTGCAATGACCTGCAGCCTGCAGGAGCTGAGACTTTTATTGTAGCATAACATGCACCACTTTTATTTATTCATGAAGAGTGAACAGTCTGCTTTTCCACTATATCTATATACATATGAGTATTTGTTTAATGAGGATATAAATTGGATACATCCAGAGCATGGGATAGGAAACTATTGACAGGATGTCAAACGTCTTTCCAAATCAAAATAAAGAATTAATAATCCTTGTTGTGCTTGTCAGTTGTAGCCAACTTAATGATATGATAATAAAAATAAACAAACAGTTTCACAAATTGTTGTAGCACACTATGGAACTTATAATGCTCCACTTGTGGTTGGCCTTTCCTGCTGATTTTCTCATTTCTTGGGAAATAGAGCTTCTCCCATGTTGTTTGCCATCTGAAATACGAATTCCAGCGACTGAATGTGGCTTAGTGTGCTCTGTACAACTGATAGATGTGTGTGTGTGTGAAAGAAGCTTTGCACATCATTTCATCCTCTGAGCACTTGAGCCATCCAAATCTTTTAGACTGTGCTAGTTTCCTCTTTTGCAGAGAAAGACAGATAGAAAATGTTTGTATAGATGGAGAAGTTTTCTTCAAGGGGGAAGAACTTTGGTTTTGTTTCGTAATGTCATCCTCTGGTGAGCTCTTGACTTCTTGTTTGGGACACATGAAACATCATTTTAAATAGAGAGCCATTTCAGGATGATTTATTGCATCAAAACAATCAGCACAAGCGGAGGAATATATTCTGGTTACTTTTTTTCGGGTCCCAAGTGTGCTCATATTCCTCACGTTCCTTTGCTAAATACACAGGGGGATAGGTGTGTAGGTGTAAATATGTATTATTTATTTGTTGAGAGTGAGGTCTGACACACAGATGATTTGCAGCATTTCCCACATCTTACTGTAGGGAGTGCATGCAATGAGAGAATAAACATTATTTCATTCTCTTTAACAAATGGTAAGGTTTTAGGAGAAAGTACAGCAAGTACTTATGAATACAAAGCATCAGCCCCTCATATTGCCTACCTTCCCCAAGACACATTCACAGTGTCACGTTAGCACCCAGAGAGTTGGGATGGTAGAACAGAGATTCACAGCCAGCAAATTACTGCTCCTCACATACAGAGTACAAGAAAAGCCTGGCAGTGCTGCAGTGGCTATTTCTGCTGCCATTTTAATCTTTTCTTCTGCTAGAATTCTTTTGAAAATCTCCTCTTGAATCAGCTTGCATCTTTAGATACTTAAATATTTAAACAGCCAGAGGATGGTGTTCCCAAGAGAGTTTTGTTCCTTCCACTTCTGAACCTCATTGTACTTTCTGTCATTTTTAAGTAGCATATTGATGTCCTTGCAAATCCTAACCATACCTATGACTGGAAGGAGAAGCAACCTCACAGGTATAACTGCTTTGAACACCAGGACAGAAAGCTGTGCCTGGTAAGATACTCACATTGAGAACACTAATAAGCTCCTGCATCGACATGTACCTGCTCTGCTGCTTGGGCTGTGCAGTGCCCTCCACTGTGCACAGGCATGTCAATGCCTTGTTCCAGTGATTCGTGGAAGGTGTTAACATCTCCTGCATCTTGCAGTGACTGCTAAAGTAACCCCTTAGATTTCTATAGTCACTTAACTCCCAAGCAGTTCTTAATGTTTTAGTGTAAGTCTTCTCATCAATTCAAACCTGCTTTTCAGATGTTCTTTCTCTATATGCCACGTTCTGCACCCAGTAACTAGGCTAGGAGTCAAGGAAATTGCAGTTCACATGCCGAAAGGACTGTTTGGGAATTCAGCCTGTAACGATTAAAAATAGAGCCCTCAATAATGTATGTTCCAGCTCATTTTAGTTTTGCAGTTTGCAAATTGTAAATCATTTTTGCAAAGTGTTTTATAAAGAACAGAATTTTAAATGTTGGGGGGGAAAGTAAAGAAGCAGAGATCAATTTATTCTTGGTATAGTTTTCTTGTCATGTCCAAAACCCTCAGAAACGAGGGTTTCAGGGAGGCCAGAGATAGAAACATATCACATACTGAGTTTCTCATGCTTATAAGCCATTCACTGAAAGTCAAAAGTTTATTGAAGGATAGCTGCAATTTAAAGTTGTTTCCTCTAAAGTATTATTAGTGTTTGATGGACGCCAATAGATGTTACTAAAACATCTTTGAAAGGCAAAGGAATAATTCAGCCAACAGTTCCACTGATTTTGCTTTCTGATATATTCTCTCATAAAAATAATATCCTTCTGATGGATTTTTTCCAGAACAGAGTGTTGTGTCTGAGAAAGAGAAGCAAAATATTTCCTGTAGTATTTTTTCATTGATGAAGAGCTTGCAAGAAGAAAAATGTCACTGCCCTGGGATGCAATGAAATAATTAACGCCTAAGACACAATAGAGCAGAAAGAATGGACATGTTGTACCTGAAATAGCCAGTGCCATGACATGGGTAACTTTCCTCTTATGAACAGGGAAATTTGTGAGTTGTTCCTTAAGGAAAACCCCTAGCTGGTTTTGAACTGTTTCTAACTCATGAAAAGCTATTAAGTTAAGCAATTTGGTCTCTTTTTCCTTTGTATAGCATCATTTTCTAACTCTCGGTTCTGCTGATGACTTTGAGCAACTAAAGTTCTGTATGAGACTGTTCTGAAACTACTTTTGCATGAACGTGTCCCTTAGCTCCACGTCTGCTCCCATTCCCTTGAATTACTTAGTAGTGCAGATAACTTATTGGCGTTAATCTGTCACCTTTGTCAAGGGTTTATCTACCTCTTTGCTACAATAATCCCCTAAAACTAGCTAATCTCTCCTTTTGACTCACATTCCAAGAACCTTTGAACCCTTTTTTTTTGTTGTTGTTGCTACAGCTCTACCAATTTAATCTCTGCTGAGTGTCTTATATTTCAAGGACCAAAATTGCTCATAAAATGTTAATGGTGTCTATCTTATTTCCCCATAATGCTAAAATAACTGTAATGTTCTGTGGGCTTGTCTACCCCAAGAAACGAGCACACAGTAAAGCGAGGTTTGAATTTATAGCTCCTCACTTCTCACACAGACATTTTAAGGGCACTCTGAGTAGCGGATGACTTCTTCCACTATTAAACGTGGAGTAAGACACCGTGACCTTAAATGTGCATGGTGCTTTAGAAAGTAGTAACTAGAGCAGAGAAAATCCAGAACAGCTCTCTATGTAGCAAAGAAGTCCTATATTCTTAAGAAGCTCCTTTCCTGTCTCAAAGAAAGATTTTCTTGTGGTTATAGTAGCGTGAATGAGAGTTGTGTCTAAGTGATCCACGTACCTCCTGTTGGGTAGACACCAAATAATACAACATGGTTGAAAATTTTCTTTCAGATTGATGTTTCTGTCCACTGAAAGCCTGGTTTGCAGAGGACTAATGTGCACATTAATGAATTCATGCTTCTGCTCCCTTTGAGAAAGCTTTTCCTGGGAA
Organism: Colius striatus; assembly: GCF_028858725.1. NCBI lineage: Eukaryota > Metazoa > Chordata > Aves > Coliiformes > Coliidae > Colius > Colius striatus. The sequence goes on along the minus strand of NC_084772.1, from coordinate 18,377,467 downwards.
GATGTAAGTAATAGAAAAGACATTCTAGAATATTTTCCTTGTTTTTTTGTTGTTACCCAAAACAGTGAGTTTTTTAGCTGTATCTCAAAATTTCCTATGAGAATTGTGACAACATTTAAATATTTTTCATTTTCAGCTGCATTTTTAATTAAAAGGTCACATTTTACAAACAGCTCAAGCTTTATGATCTCTCTGCCTCAGTTCTCTGTCTGTCATTTGGGATAATAATAATAATTTTCTATCTTTTTGTATCTCCTGTGTTTAGATTATATAATGCTTCTTACTCTGCCTTGATCCAGTGTCTGGAAGAATAGGATCCTGAACTTGGCTGGAATATAAAGTTACTACTATAATGCAAATCAATATTAATAAATGAGCATCAACCTCCTTCCCTTTTCACTTTTTACATTTCACATGTTTCAGTCAATATGGTCTTGAAATTATTGCTGGACTTTCTCTTCTCTTATAAACAACATAGTGTTTTACTATATCATCTACAATCATCTTGAAGCCCCCTCTATGATCAATGTGTCCTAAGAGTATAGCCTTATAATTATTTTCTGTCCCCTGCTGCATTACCTTATACTTCCCTACTGGAAAGCATGTCACACATTTGCTTGCACATAAGCCTAATTAATTTTGTCAAATTATTTTTAATTTGTTGGCTTTGTTCCATCACATTTGTTGCCCTTCTTCCCTGATACCAACAAATTTATTCTCTTTTCAAAATACACCTGCTGCCAAGTTTACATATGTAATATAAAAAGCAGTCCCTAAATCATCCTTAATGGGACCAATCTTATTGCCTCACTCACCCTTTTGAAACATTATCTATGACTTATTTCTTGTCACTCAGCAGCCTTTTTTGGAGCCAAATTTTTGTGGTATGGCTTTTAAATTTGCATAATTTATATCATCTACTTCACCTCTGCTAATTTGTTAACCAACTTAGCAATGTCACACTCATCACTCAAGGGAGTGCCAGAGGGAGAATTGCTGTGCTCATGTCCCCATGATTGTCCTGTGAGGCAGCCTTTAGTTCCACCTGGAGATTACAAATGGTAAGATCATCACTGCACCTTGTTACTGGAGAAAGCAAAAGAAGTCCAGATCAGGGACACTAAATATTTAGGGAAGGGTTTGCTCTCCTTTGTTTTAAGAGACAGAGGAAAAAGGAGGATTAACAGTGCTGTGATGGATTAAATGAAAGAAAGCAAGACAGTACAAAACACACTCCAAAGTTAAGTAAGCTTTCCAATGGAGTGTTTTAAAGGTAGTTTGAGAGGCATTTCATCACTGCACTAGCTTCACATCTGTAAGATGCCACAGCATGTTGATCTTCCCATGCTACCTAAGAGAACTGAACCAGAAGGGATTGCTATCTGATGAGCTCATCAGGTATCTCAGGTAGCCCTTGAGATTGACAAGCCTTTTCCCGCATCCATACAATTAAGCTGGAACATCTTTATTCTTTGGTGCTATTAGGTCTGGCCTTCTGAGCTTCTTCCAGCAGAAATGCAGACTTTTCACAGGGGGAAACTGGAACAAAGATAGACGGTAATCTTTCTAAAGAGAGAATCAATTAATAAACTCTCCTGGATTTGCTCCAGGTCCAGCTTTGCGGTAGTGTCTTTGGAAGCTCTGCCATCTACGAGCAGTCAGGACTCCTCAGACAGCACAAGATCGTTCAATGTGTGAATTATACACTTCAGCCTTGAGAGTATAAATGATAGTCAGGAACAAGAGGGCAGATACAGAGTGGTAATCATTCCAACTTCAAAGTTAACTCAGTACTATATTGCTTCATTACAGCTCAGCAAATCAGCAAAGAGATCTGATTAATCCTTGATGTAACTTCCTTGACATGCCCTGCTTGTTAAAACAGATTGTCTTTCTCCAGCACCTTCAAGCTGTTTCAACAATAAACATTTGAACAGCTACCATAGCACATGGGCACCAGGAAAGCAGTGAGCCAAGATGATAAAATTTCCTGACACGCTGGGAAAATCAGTTCATCACCTGTTATTAATAAACTGATACGATGCTAGACCATAACACAAAAGGCAACGCTTGGTCAGAATTTAGTGACTGATAACTGTTTAATGACAACCATTAAAATGCAACTAGCTAGGTGCAGTACTTCCTGCCTAGAACAATAGGGGAGGCATGATGGGAGCTGTTGCTGTATCTAATAGCACTCTGAAAATGTCCAAAGGCTAATACAAGGTAGACATCTGCACAGAAGTTTGCAAGAGCAAAATCTGCCTGTGCAGTACATACAAGTCACAAATGAAATAAGCATTCTGGCAGATTAGCAGAGAAGGGGACAGGCTCACTAGTCACCCCTACGTAAGAACAGAGGTTTGGATAGGTAGAGCTATATAGACATATGTAAGAAGGCATTAAATGTACAGTTTAGTTCCTATCAATCTGGACGAGTAGTCAAGTATGAGGGGTAATTGTAGTCTACTGACCTGTAGTCCCTGCAGCTAGGCAAGGAAGCACAGAGCTGATTATTTCTCAGAAATGCTCTCTGGGGCTGTAAAATGTATTTTGCTTAATACAGAGATGGTGGAGCTTGGGGTCATTGGGAGAGTGAATAGTGGGCTTTGTAATGAATCTTAAAAAGAGAAGCATTCTTAGAGCTTCATCTTTGTATGTCCTGACACACAGATCAGTGTTTTCCCTCTATGCATTTCAACCCTAGCTGTCAAACTGAAGCACGAACACATGCACCCATGTGCACACACACAGACACATAAAAACATCTCGCACTAAAAATCCCTTTAAACACTGGTTCTCCCTCTTAATAATCTCTCCGCTTTGTGAAAAGTCTCACTTTGGGATAATCTCATTATGGAATTTCTCCTTGACAGGTTAATCTTCTCATCTACCTCCTGAAGGTTCTGTCATCTTTTAATCTGGAATACGATCGGATAACATCTACCGATCAATATCTTCTTTGTAGTCCTGTTCCAAAGGCTATGAGAACTGTTCTCCCATGCAGCTCAAATGCCTCATTAAAGATTTCTCAAACCTGTAAAACCCTTCCAGACATATCACGCCTTCATTTGCCATATATTCAGTGTAGTATTCCTTAATTCACTCAAGTGTTTTAATGTCTGTCACAGTGACTGTTCCTTCCTTAAAGCCAACATATTTCCTTAACAGCTCCCACACATTTATACAAGTAGTATATTAATTTGAACAAGCTTTAAGTGAAATATATCAGAACATTTCTTATGATGCACTGTCATATTTACTGCTCATTTCAATGTGAATATGGTATCTTTTCATTTGTTGGCTTTATGTCTCTTGTGACAGTAAATTAAAATGATCTGTTGAACTCTGATTTTCTCTTTTTGCATTCACTTCCTAACATAATTACTTTCTAACATTTTATTGACTTCTTTTCTGTAGTAGGATGATTCACACACATTAAGATCTTTGAAATTATATTAGGAGAAAAAATGTAAGGTTACCTGTTGCACATTCATTCTTTTGTGCATATTGTTAATCATCAACAAGATTTCTGATGCATTCAGAGAAATTTGAATGTGTTTCTTTTCTCAGCAGCACTGATAAAGGGGATTATAGGCCAAGAGGTTCATAACCCTTGCCATTGCCAAATGCTGTTCTTTATAGTGATGAGTTCTGCTCACTAAGAAGCAGTGAGTAAGAGAAGTAGAATTTTCCTTCCGGAGGCAACAATCCTGATGACAAAAAGAAAGAATGGATAACGTTAGGGAGACATCTGGAAAAGCTAGCCAAACATATATGCAGAAGTAAGACCAGTGCTAAATGAGTGTTTCACTCACAAAGGGGAAAAAAATAATGATTTGGCATTTCACTCGCCTGTAAGCTTCAGTGATTAAGAGTCTGAAAATATACCTGGTCTCAATTTACACAGCAAGGTGTTTATTAGTTTGTCAGATCTCACATAGGCAGAAGCTAATTTGCTCATAGAGTTTGCTGTAATTATATCACTGAACAGTTGTTTTAAGGGATCCAGTTTTAATTTCTTCCTCTTTGATATAGTCATTTAATTACAACACAGCACGATTGATTAATTGCAATTACAGTATTTTCTTTCTGACAATTCACCTACAATGTACAGTTGAGTATTAGAAAGTGCAAGGGAAAGAGATGAAGGATTTAGTTTATAAGGACAACAGTCTACATACAGAATAGATATATGTTTTCTTTAGGTGGAAATACAGTGTGTGGTATACTGGTGAGATGATTCTGTGCTCAGTTCCCCCTTCCATCTCTAATATGTAGCAAGGCTGGGGAATCTGTAATGTCTCTATATACCCACTTGTCAAAACTCTCTTAATGGCTCTGATCCACAACTCACTGAATTCAATGAAAAGGTTTCTCTTGACTTCAGAAGTCTTTGGACTTGACTGGTTATGAGCTCTTATTTCTTTCTGATCTGCAAGTTACCTCAAATCTTTGAGGGCAGTACACATAGTTAAAATAATTGAATCAGCATGGACTCCTCACCTCTGCTGCTGCTTGGACTATGCCAGCTCTGTCCAGAAGAGCTGACAGAAATCAGAACCTGTCAGATGATACCCAAATTGCCTTGCTACCTTTGTCTCAATAATTTTTCTGATAAACACAGAGGTTAGAGGCAGGCTAATAGTCGCTGAGACAATCAGTGTCAACAGAAAACCTCTTCAGTGAGGGTCTAAATAGCAGTTAACTAAGCACAAGAGAGACAAAAGCATATATGTATTGCAATGCTAGCACAAAACCTGGTTGTTGAGGGCCCTCAGGAATACAAACAGCCTATTAGGTCAGAGGCTGCCAGTAATTAGAGCAGGTTAGCCTGAGTGCAGCTCTATACTAATGGAACAGTATTTCCTATCATCCTAGAGCTGGTGGTGGGGTCTTGAAGCGCATCCCTAGCCCTCAAGAGACTGTACCATACATTGAACCACAGAAGACTCTTTTTGAGGAGGGGGATTGCAGAGTTAGAGTAACTCCAGGTCACACTCACAGAGTGATGTTGAGGGGGAGATATACCTCTCTTTGTGCTTTCTTCCTATGCATCTATACTAGTACAAGCAAGCTGCTAAGTAGAGAATAGGGAGCTGCAGTCTTGAACCCTGACAGCTGAATTCTGAAGGACCCCCTTTTAGGTTTCAATATCCTTTTGAGGATCCTGGCCTTCAAGTCTTAATTTCTCAAGCAATTTACTGCAATGATCAGTAAAACAATATTAGACTGTTCTTTAACTCACTATGAAAAGGTTGAGCTTTAAATCTAATGAAATTTAATTACAGCATTAATATTGTATAGCTATTGATTTCAATTCAGAATGCCAGAGTCATAGGGATCATCTCAAGAGTTAACTCTGTCCTAACTTAGTCTGCTTTATGTGGTGGATTTTCTATGTAGACAAGAGGAAAATATTCTAGTTCTAAATTTACAGTTAAGATGCAGCTTTAACATATCTATGAATAGTACACTCAGCAGAGTTCAAACAGCCTGACATTCAAAATTAATACTATAAATATGACCCTAAAATGCCTGGAGTTCTAAAGTAGTGGGCCATTAACTTTTACAGTGTCGACCTATTCACTTTTACATCAGTTTAATTAGTGTACAACATAAGACATAAGAGTAAATATCACATGGACAAGCTCAATAATCATTGTTGGCTTCAAACAGATGAACTTTTTGAAGAGCTGCAAAGTATTAAAAAAGCCACCTACACATTGCCCACACATACCCATGGCAACAAATATACACCAGCATAAGACAGAAAAAAAGCTGCAACTTATCAAAGTTTTAATATTCATCATCTGAGGCTACTGTAATTACATTTGCATGTCTTTACTGCCTTCCCTCCACCCCCCTACTCCAAGGATGAAATGAGGGGGGAAAAAAGTGTAGAACTGTAAGAGAAAGTGCTTTGAAGCTTCCAGTTTTGATCATGTGTCCAAAATGAATCAACAATCACTTAGTGAAAGTATGTTATAAAACATTGTCTATGCCCTCTGAAAATAAATCAAGATGGACATTAATCAGTATGTCAATATGTGCAGAAAAGCAGCTGTTGGCACTACAGCCCTGCCTGTTACTTTCTGGGACAAGTAATCTCCCACCAAATGGATGAAAAGTGTCAAAAACTCAAGACAATTAAGAATCTTTTTCACTCTGTTATATGAGGAAGGTCTTTGCTGCTCACAAATCTATAGTTTTTCACTGGTAAAACAGAACATCTGCTAAATGATTACTCTAAATTGCTATAAAACATAGCTTGCATTCCTTTCCATACGTGTGTACTGACATTCTTTTCCTGGCATGCCTTCAAATGCACTCCTTGGATGCAGTAAGTTTTATATGTCCCTCTGCCTTTTCCATTCTATTTACCTGGCACTTGATCAAGACTTTGGACCTTCTTTTCAAATTGTTTTTATGGCAGCAGAAAGGGACTCAGACTTCCAAGAAGTCCAACCCTTGCTGCAAAACATCAAATGATTTCTGCTCAGTGAGATGAGAACATCCAATATCCTGCAGAACCTGTCTGTGTGAATGGGTCTCAGGGCAACATCCAAAGGGTTATGAGCTTCTGTTGTTGTGTAGTTTTTCTTTTGTAATAGGTTGTGAAACGGGTCCTGACATTGTTTCAGCTGTGACATTGTAGCTTGAATTGGAACCGCTGGCCTATGAGATTCTTCATTAACATCAGTTCAACAACATCCTGTCCTGCTCTCCTCTGCAAAATTTTATTAACTCAACCACCCTATCTCAGAGAAGACACAATGTGCAGATATAGGCAATAAAAGTGATTAGCAGTCTGGAGAAGCTTCCATTTAAAGAGAAACAGAAAAAGAATAGACCGTTTAATCTGGAAGCAAGAGAAACCCTGTGGAAGGGACAGAGGGAGAAAGTAAATTCAGTGGGATAAGAAAAAACACATCTGTTACCAATATTTACCCTCTCACTTAATGAAGTCACAATCAATTGATCTGAAAGGCAACAAATTAAAGCTGACAAAAAAATAAAAGAAAACACAGCATGATCCATAGCAGCACTAACCAGAATGAAATATCACAAGGACAAAGCATAATTCAATCCCAAACCAGATTAGATATGCAAATAACGTGAAAGTGGACAGCTACACTACAGAGAAACACAATCGATTTTATTCATATCAAGTAAAAATTACTGTGATATGGGTCATAAGTCAACTGCCACTAATAAGGTTTAGAAGAATTTTCCCTAGGATCATTTTCCTCTGAACTAGGCAGACTAAAGAGTCAATAACTCCAGTGTTCTTCCAGCAATTACAGCCATGCTTTTCACTGTAGATATATAGTTATGTTGGAGGGTGGAACTAAGTTTGCATATATACTCAATATACAAGACAATGTCTGGAAATAAATAGCCCCGTGCACAGTGGTACCAATGAAGCTTCTTGCAACTGTCTTAAATCAGAGCTACTGTGTGAACTCTTTTTTAATACTCCTTTTCTCATCAAGTACAAAAGGAATTTTGCCTTCTGTTTCACTGAAAAGCTCAACACCTCAGGAAAAATATTCTTGGTCACAAGTGGTAACCGTTCTCTGAATGGGAATATTAAGAGAATCTCTGTTCTCCCTGTTTGCCTATAGAAAACTTACAGGTTCTTAACACGTATCAGATTAGTCAATAGGTATAGATCAATACATCAAAATGTATACAGACCATAATTTCATAAGCGTTGCATTGAGAAATGGGGATAGAAACATTAACATGGGAAGTGCACTCCAGCCCAGCCACTTACTTCCCCCACACTCTCCCCCCAAAAAAAAGCTTTCAGGAACAGCAGATTGCAAAGAGCAATCACGCCAGCCACAGGTTGGCAATCACATTTTCTCCAAACAGCAATCATGGCTCCTACTGATGGACAACAACATGTGAGAAACTGTCATTTTGATATTGAAAATCTGCCGTGTGTAAAACAGTGACTGTCAGTCTCAGCTGGTGGGATCTGAGTTACTGGAGAAGGAAGCACAGAAATGACTGGATCTGCAATGGACCCTACAAGTCAAAACGTTTCTTTTTTGGAAACTTTTCACTATTATTTGTCTATGCTGCAGACTGTAGAGCTCATTGGTTTAACTGACACTATACTTCAGTGAACAACATTTGGTCTTAGGATTTAATTACTTTTTTTTCCAAGCTCCTCTTACCAGGTATTTCTTAACTACTCAGGGACAAATAGGTGTACTTTTGCCTCCAGTTCTAAATGCTGAAAGCAAAGTTGTCTACAGCCACTTGTCAGGAGACAAAGACTGTGTTAGCACCATCTTTCCCGTCCTCTTCCTATATATAGTACTGCTGTAATGGTGGTAATGTGATTGGTGATGCTGAAGAAGGATTAAGGGCTTGACCTAGTCAAACTTTATGGTTTCCCAGCTGTCAGTGAGAAATTACTTCCTGTGTTTCCAGTGCCAAAGAATGACTTAACTGGAAGAATTGGATTTTTTTCTTCTTTTTTTTAAGATAGACAGAAGGAGAGAGCCCTGATTTTTTTATGAGAAGAACAGAACAGCAAAAAATGTAATGGATTGTCCAGCACAAAATGTCCATGGGATGAATGAGGCCCTTAAAACATCATGTCTTGGGCTGAAATATCGCCAGGTTTTTGAGTAGTTTCAAGATTTTGCTTTCAGTTTGAACTTTAAATCAATTGTCCCATTCATTTCAAAATCGAATTTCAAAGCATGGGGGATAATGTAACCTTTTGAATTCAGGGATATTTATAAAGACAAGGAAGGGAACTAGATGAATATATGTTTTAAATGCACAATTTTTAAATAATAGACATCTTGAGATACCAAAACTGCCCACCCAATGACACATCTAGTAGGATTTTCTTCTGAAGAAACTGCTGTGCACAGCTAGTTCTGAGAAGCAAGTTTCTTTCCAGTCTAGAAACAAGTAAATTTTATATCTTCAAAGAACAGAATTGGAGCTTATACTGAGAATGAGAAAGAAATTCAGAGAAGCTGTCATGAAACAAAATAGCAATGTTAAAATACAACTGGAGATAACATCCAAAGATGCAGCACACTGTTGCGATGGACCAAATTCCATTTTCTTCATTATCTGAGACAAGTGCCTGAGAACTGATTTGATATGGCTAATGGTGGAGCTGCAGTCATTACATGAGCTGATAAAAACCTGAATCAGCAATTTGCAGCTTTAAAATGGGCTAATGGAAAGAGTATATAATGAGGAAAAGGTGTTCCTCATTAAGTGACACCTACTTATTCCAGTTGGAGTTTCTCCATTAATCTCCAGAAGTTGTTCAACAGGAGCTAAGTGTGTTTCTGAAACAGGTACAAAGCCATCCATCTCAAGGGATATCATTGCAAAGACTTCATTGCAAAGTCATTTCTGAAGCCAAAATACTTTTTTTGGATAGCAAACATCTAAGAGCACTCAGAGAACCTTTCCTCGGATTTTAGTATTGGTTAGCAATGATGATGCAACACCGCTTATGGATCCACGGTATCTGGCTAAAAGCTTTCCTCCCTCAGCATGCCACTTTTCTGCCATGGTAAGCATATCTGATACATGCCAGTCGTGCTGCAGAGCCATGGCTGAAACTTATGCAAAAGTACCAGCTACAACAGTTTCTGTTGCTCTTGTTTGTATACTATCACTGCAGACTAAGTCAGTGTCCTTTAGCTGTCACAAACCTGAGAAGATTTGGCTCTTTTTTAGAGGAAATAAGTAATCTCTCTATATTTTCATGCTACTATCAAAAAAACTTGGCTGGCTGGCTTTCCAGGGATGTTATTTGGGATTATTTGTTTTATTTGTTGGAGATCTACTGACACAGCCCTTCCTGAGCAGAGCACTGTTAGCAATTCACGAGTGTCAGGCAAATTTTCAGTGTTTCAGTGATGAAAAGCATTGTTGCTGTTGGAAAGAAAGATGGGCTGGAGTAGAGACCCATCTGTTCCTTAATAAAGTTTAGAGACAATATTCCAATTCTACCTGGAAGGCAAACCTAGAGACAGACAATAATCATTTTTTATGAGATATTTAGATAACTGTCAAAGACTTCTGCTTCTTATAATCAGTGGTATCAACTACTGCTATTCTTCAGGCTTTAGTGGTTTGGACTTTTGACAGAAAATTCAACTCGGAGAGGGTACATCAGTGAGTGCCACAGCATGGAAGATTGATCAACTTCAGCTATTGCTTTGCCATGTTCGGTCCTTTTTCTGGATATATATAGTCAGTGAGCTAGGCAGTCTTTTTTTCTCTTTCTTTCTGACCACTGGTTAGTTCCTGCTCACAAGGCATAAAAAGATGATGACAACTTACAAGGATGTTGGACACTATCCAGAATTCCTTCTGGAGAAGATGGTGGAACATCTCCATGCATCCATTTGAGCACCTAGAAGAAAAACAGGCTGCAGACTCTGCAGATCATTCTGCATAGCAAATCTGAATTTCCAGGTTCTAAATAAATATGAAGTTCATTCCACTGAATGACAGGAATAGAAAAGTAATCACTGCAAGAAAGGGAAAAGATAAAATTCGGTCGCTGTATGGTGCCTTTCACGAGAGGATTTTATTCATGTTAATGAGGCCTTGTAACATAGTGATATTGAATTTCTTATGGAGGATGAATTCAGGCTTTCCAGAGATATGTTACATAAAGTCATAGTGCTGAGGGCAGAAGTGGAGCCTGGGTAACGGTTTGGCAGTTCAGAGTTGTGGTCTTTTAAGTTAGCCATTAAATCATCTTGCTTTGAGGCAGGAAAAAGAGAAACTTCCTGAGGCTCTACCGCATTGCTGAGCATGCCAGCCTCCCCTCTGCAGAGAGGATTATGGAAAATTAGCCAAAACAGAGAAAGGACCACATCTGTTTAACCTTCTGAAGGGTGCCAGAAGCTGGGGCTGTGCCTGTTTTAGGGTCTGTGCTCTGTGGTGCATCAGGAATGGTCAGCACCATCCATAACAGTTACCAGAATTAACATGTACAAGAAACAAGTGCTGGGCTGATTGGGCTGCCACTGTGTGAGATCCTTCCAGTACAAAAACAAGAACCATCACAGGCTGCGTGGCCCAGAACTCTTGAGAGCTCCAGTCCTTTGCATTCCTGTGAGCTGGGCTGGTTGGTTTTCAGCCCCATCTTAGTTACAGGAAGGTATATTAACAGTTTATTTGATTTTCTCCTTTTCCAACATACTGTTAGCTGAGGGGCACTACAAAATGTAGGTGCTCATACCAATATCTTTTTTGCCTACAGATTTCATTCACACAGTTTCATTCTTCTCCTCCTCCTCCCCAGCTGACAGAGCCAGGACACCCTCTCTGCACTTCACAAACAGTATGAGCCTAATTATAGATTTTTTTTCAGACTGGATCTTAGCAAGTTTAAGTGGAAGACAAAATATTTAGTTTCTACAAATTAATGAGGACAACAGAGCACACATCCTTTGTGTGTCAATTAGAAACATATGGTGTAAGGCTTGCAAAACCATCAAGTGATCAAACAATGAAGAAATGAAAGGATGTAGCAATTTTTTCCTCTCTTATTAGCTCAATACAGCATGGGTTTGGTTTTTTATTTTACAGAATTTCCAAGCAGATTGTGGAACACCTGCAAGCACATGGGTATTGTTTTATCAGGGTAAGCAGCAGGTAGATTTTCTATATAAACCATTCTGACTAATTTCTTTAAAAAAGTTAGAATTGTATAAAAAAATAATGAAGACATCTAGCTGCAAATTTTTAACATCTTTTTTTCTATAAAAATTATAGAGGAAACAGAGGAACAGATTCCTTAAAATCTTTCCACCAAGCATCAGTTTTTTTGTATACACAGGAACAGCAAAGGGAAATGCGAAGGAGCTGGGATTATCTTGCCTCTTACAGGCCCTCTGGGGCTGCTCCTACAAGCAACCTCTCCATCCAAAGCAACGTGCATCTCTTTCATTCTCTCACTTCTGAACCTGGCTCACGAAACCAAAAGAGGCAAACTTTTTTGTTAACACTTCTGAAAATCTGGCCATTTATTTAAATATGAAATCTAAATTAGAACTGGCATTGAAATCTAGCTCTAAAGCTTTGTGTAGCTTTGTTATATGAAACTTTTATTAGTCTCACACTCCGAGCTATCTACAGAAAAATCTCCCTATTACTACAGATAGCTGTGCTCTTTGTAGATAATATATGTACATCCTCAGATCCTGATTTTCTAAGGTTATAAATCCAATACTCCAAAGCACAGCAGCAAACCTAGTACTTGAAAACACACTTTACTGTTGATGATGATGAAATATTGTATTCACTAGTTTCATCAGAGAAACTGGTGCTTGATCCACTTTACCTAGATGCCTAAATTGTAAAGTGAGTTTATTTGCCTGCAGAAATGCCTGCAGTACAATGTCTAGAGACTGAACAGAAGGACAGATGGGAATTGTTGGGCCATAGAGACCAGGAGGGACAGAAGAAAACTGGAGTATAAAACGATACGGGTGCAAATGGCCACTTTTAGCTGTGACACTTCATGACATGAAGATAAATGATGGAAAGGTATCACCATGTAGTGCACAATACCATTCTCACAAGAAAGGAACATTTGGGAGGTCTTGGATACCGAACAGACTAAATAAAAAGGCAGAAGGGAGAAGCATCATTGCAATAAAAAAAGCTAAAGATGGCTAACTTCCCCCTACAAACCCCAGAACTGCATATCTCACCATGCCTCACTTCTCAAGCCATCTCCACAGCCCACTGGCCCTCAATCTCTCCTTCACCTCGTTTGGCAGGGGCAAGAGGAACCCAGGATATTCCCAGAAGTATACCAGAGGGAAGGAAAGCAGAAGAGGAAGCGTGATGTAGGGAAGCAATAGAAAAACTTAGCATCCTGGAAAAAGTGTCAGATTGTAAAGGTAACAAAGTGATGAACCAGCTGTTCTTTGAGGTCAGTCATGAGAAGCTGTAGGCTGAAGAAGAAACAACTTATGGCTTCTATAAAATGAACTGGGACATTATTTCCTCTCTTTTCATATTGCATGGACAGATTCTGAGGTGAGGCAGACCAAGTGTAAGAAGTAAAGAAAAAGAATACTCGGCCACTGATCTATAATATAGTACAGACCTTAAATTAGAGTGGAGGCAGGAAACGTGGCAGCCAGAGGAATGGCACTGCAAGGAGAGGCGAAGGAGAGCAGGTGGCAGTGCTGTGTCTGCAGGGACAGCCTCAGCACAGACAGGTTCAGCATCTGTGAACTGGAGTGACGTCAGGATCAATGGCAATGTGACCAGTGATGCTGTGCTCCCCTGGCAAGAGTGACCTATGTTTCTAATGCAAAGATATCCATCATAGAATAACTTCTTAGTGGAAAGAAAGCCAGCAAGCTTTCTCAGATGCTCAAGGTTACGTCCAGATAGGGAATATAATGCTGTCCTTGCCTGCACTGCAAAGGAAAAATTACTTTGGTGCCTTGTCACGGAGTTCAGCCATTTCCAGTAAGTAATCATAGTGTAATATCATGCCTGGTTTGTGCAGTGAGGAGTGAGCCCAAATGGATTTTGGGGGCCTATCCATTGAAAACTAAATTGAAAACAACTCATTTATATAGGCCAGCAATTAGCTGTTTAATTATAATAGCTTTCACTCTCCACGTACAGAGCTGGATTTGAACCAGTGATCAAAGAATCTATAACTCATACCAATAGCATAAAGCAATTATTCTGGATTGTTTTAGCTCATACAAGAGATTAAACATTCCTCTATAAGCACTGTGATTTCTTTCTTTCTTGTAGAATCAGAAATAAAAAATTAGTTTCCTCTTTGTTGTACCATGAAATCTCCCTTTTCTAATGAGTATATGAACCAGTCATTTCGCTCTTAATAGGCCACTTACTGAATTTGATGGAGGAGATAATTAAATGTGACAGATATTCGCATACATCTATCTTAAAACTAGCACTCAAAGATTATAAAAGCCATAACATTCTCTTAATGAAATATAGCTGAACACGAGAAAGGCACATTACTATGTATCTGAAAACAATTGCAATATTTAGATATAAACACAGTTAACACTTGATAAGCCCTCACAGTGTTGGTGTGGTACAGCAGACATAACAGTAGCAAACAAAAACCCCTTTGTGAAGTAGATGGAAGCTGGAGATAAATTTGTCTGGCTTCCAAACGAGAGAGAATGAGTTTTTGGGTCCAAGAGAATATATGCATTGTAACTACTGAAGCAAGAGAGAGGCTTTTTATAACTTGTAAAGAAAAAGCCAAGGAAAATTCATTTAAATAAACCCTTTCAAAACATCAGTGTTGAATTTCAGTGGTGGTCAGCCAGGCCTCATGATCCTGGGTGGTGTTGAAAGATTAGGCTGCATGGTGAAATATGTTGGGAAATCAATTGGATCAATAGCTCCCAGGATTTTCTCCATTCAGCCTCAGTCCTGCTCATCCAGCTCACTTCTTGGCACTTACACTTAGCCCATTTAACTAAGGGACATGGAGATGTTACGGAAGGTGGAGAACCAATTATAAAAGCATTCAGAAGCCATGAGAATAGGATGAGTCTTAAAGCTTATGAGATGACAGATATTCTCAAGTGTGCTGCCAGGAAAGCACTGGTGTGCAGCTGTGATCCAAAGCTGGTGCAATGGGAAGGGAGCACCAGGAAAGGGTGGTGCCCCCGCCTTTCATTTGGCAGAGCTCTGGTGCCACATGAATCCACATACTTGTTGAGTAATTGCTTTGGAAAAAATTAAGCAGTTATATCTTCATGACAGGTGGGAGATACTAGAACAGAAAACAGTAATTAAAAAAAAAAATCTTTGAAAAACTCCAGTAAAAGGAATGTGAAGAGAAAGACCTCTGTACCAGCAACGAAAATGTTGGGAATCCAAGAACTCACAGTAGATTTAAATTTGCAGTCTCGTCCATGATGCTAAGCAGGGCTGATGTAGTCTGTTTCTAGTCCTTGTGTTGAATAGCTAAAACTTTTCAGAGCTTGATGAGTTCTTGTGTCTGTCTTCTGAAAGTGAGACATGCTGCTGAGTCTGAAGCTGTGCAATTTGCACATAGTTCCCTGGATAGGGGAGGATGGCAGATGCCCCTGAGATGCAACAAGGTGAAGTATAGGAATAACTGATGCTGAGAAAGAGCAAAGGAAACAGCTGGGAACTTTATGCTGACTTTAAAAGAATGGTAGTGTTACTGATGATCATTTATATTATATGACTATTTATACTTCTGCAACATTTCCCATTGCTTCCTGTGACTGCAACTCAAGCTTCACTACTTTGTTCTGAGACCTACTGTAGGGAAGATGAGGGAGCAGGCAAGGGCACTTGTTAGCCTTGTTACCAGGTCTCAGACATGAAAAACATGGACTTCAGGCTATAGTGATCCATACATGTTGAACACTGAATTAGAGTTCAGTGGGAACAGATAAGGTGGGTTCATCTGAGACTCCTCTCTAAGGCTGATATTGGGTTTCCACTTTAACTTTTATGCTCTTTGAAGCAAGCTTTCCTGGGTGGAAGGAGCTGGTTTAGGTATTGCTAAGACTTCTATCTTATCTGACTGCTTTTCATGTTGCTGTGGTTTGAGTGCCTGAATTCAGAACCCAAGCTAGGATGGAAATGAAGGGGAATAACCTCATTTTTCTGTTTGGGGACAATTCTCTCTTAGACATCTGCAGAATCATGATCCATCCTCTAAATTTATTTACAAGGGATGCCTTGTTTACACAGTGTTTAAACTTGAAATTCTCCCCAGGAGAAAAAAACCCACATCATTCCAGAGCTGCATAACCTAACACAGATAAACTCTCCCATTGCTCCCCTGCCCCTGAGGATGTTGCTCCTTTTAGGAACCTCTCTTGGGTTAAATGGTTTGATGAGCAGTTTCTGACAGAGAAAGGTATTTATCCCACAGCTTTGCATCCAGAGCTGAATATGAGGTTCCAAGGCAATGGTTGAGCTCTGTCACATAAGCGGTTTGGTTTGTACATGCCCTCTCAGATGATTATTGCTGTTAGAACCCAAAACTCTGCCTTGTAAACAGAAATAGGCACTTTGGAGGGCAGCGATGCCTGGTGGTTACAGGCCTTGTTCCAGGAGCAGTTTGGAGAGCTGAGATGCCTGAATTCCCTCTGGGGTGAATGAAGAGGATTAAGTGCCTCAGAATGAGATTCAAAGCAGGCAGTGAGTGAAGCAGGGAACATTTAAGCCTGCCTTAGGAAATACTAAAGAGAGGGGTATGTTGGAAATCCTCCATATATCCTGGGTTTAGCGTTGACCCACATCCATGAGATAGAAGATGCTGTGAAAATGGGATTCAGAGCCCATAACCCCTTTCCAGAATTAATTTGTCACTTTGAGTAAAAGATTTCTGCTTGGTGTTGATGTCAAGGTCAGAAGCCAGATGGAGCAGGAAGTAGAGGCAGTAACCTCAAACACCTTCTGTAGTAGCTTAATAGATAACACACATGCCTTAGAAGCTGGAAACCCGTGTCTGAGTACTTCCTCGGGTTTGAAGAGGCAAAATCATATCTTACTCTTTCCAGAAAGATATACATTAACCTCAGGGGCCACTTGCCCTTTCTCCTTTTGGAGTAACAGCAAAGATTCATGGGGCCAGAGATGGTGAAGGGAAATGAAGCGAGGGATGGCAAATAGATATAAGCTTCATGATCCCTTCTTCAGTGACCTGCAAAGAGAGGAGCTTCAGCTACTTGTAAAGACATGTAGCTTTATGCTTCACTCACTTCTGACATGTAAGGAGAGTTACAATAGGTCTAATGGTAAGAGGAAACTCTGTTTTGATCATGAAAAAAATTGATTTCATGAGAGGAGAAAGCCTACAGAATGACAGGGAGAAGGTGGTGGAGAGGAGCCAGACATGGCAGCTGCAGGCACCATGAATGTGCTCTCGTTACCAAGCTCTCATCAAGCCTTTGGATGAAACAATTATAATAGCAGCCTCTGGCTATTAGGTGAAGTTTTTATTAATTTCCATGTATGTGCCCTTGCAGAAGGTTGACTTTCTTTCTGTCTCCTACAGCTCCAGTATCGTTCAGCCCTTTCCTTACACTCTGTGTGGGCAGAACTTACCAACATGTGTCTTTAGGGAATAAAATCCATGCACATCTCCTCCTTGTGTCTGTATCATCAATGGGAGGATTCAGCAGGAACCATGGCAAGCATGATTTTTAGTCTCCCACCTCCTTCCAATACTGCTTTTAGTCAGACAAACCCATGCCACTTCAAAGCTCCCCACTTTCTCCAGCATCCAGAACAGCCTATTCTAACTGGTTTATAGACACTGAAGTAAATAAGATCAGCTGCATTTCCTCTCCTTATTTAATCCATCACTTTTGAGGCTTTGTTTTCAAATGAAATATCAGGGTAGTTTGGCATGAGCTATTTCAGTTGCATTTTCTGTTTTCCACTCACCAAAATTTGTATCCACCATGCTTAACTCTGAGCCTCACTCAGAGGCTGTACCAGTAATGGGGAAACTTTTTGGTATGCTATGACAAATACTTTTTAAGAATAGTAGTTCTTTCTCCTGGCTGGCATCCCAAATCAGTCTGCATGCCAAACTTGACTGAACAACCAATGGTTTGTCATCCTGGGTTAAAAAAAAAAGGCTTACTATTGCTTCTGTGATATTTTATTTGCTGTTCTCCAGCCACACAAGTCTCATACCACTTTGAGCAGTTTATTGTCAGACCTGCAGTTTGTTTTGCCAGTTCCCTTAGAAGTCTGGGGTGGAAATTATCTAGTCTTGTTCCTGTGGATGCATTAAGTTGCTTTCTTTAAAGGAATCTTAAAAATGCAGACAAACAGTAATTGGGGGTGGGGGAAAGCTTTTTGGTCTTCTTGAGTGAAGGGATTTTTTTCCTTTCAACATGCTGATATGAGGAGGTTAATGTGTCACTATAAAAGAAATGTGGCACTCTGCTGTTCTCTCACAGAATACATTAGTTAAATTCTCACTATGAATTTACATCTTTTTTTCCTGAAATGCAGTTTGGCACTTAGGAGGAAATGAATCTTAAATATTTTGAAAGTATAATTTAGCATCTCAGTAAAACCCTGATTTGTGAATTGTGCTTTATAGAAATGTTAAGGGCTAGCTGAAGCTGACTTTAAAAAGAATAGAAAATTACATCTTTAGGTGGTGCTTTAGTTGCAATGAATCTCCTACAGTTTTTAGATATCATGTTTACTCAGTTGTATACTTGGGATATACTTCTTGTAGATTCCTTTTTGAGTGACTTTTATTTTGAATGACTTTTCATCCTTTGTTTAAATAGCATTTATACATATACATATGTACATGTAAACAGTTTTATGGGACTAAAAATTAATTGACAAAACCACAGGAAAAAGAAAGTAGAAACAAATCCCAACATGGTACTCTAGAGAGGTGTGCATCTCTTATAATTGTTCATCTCTGTGATTTATAATTTCTGGACACACAGCTAAACCATACAGGTCAACTCCACAAAGATTTGAGACAGAATTGGGGGTGAACTCATTATTCTCTGCTACTCCTGTCCAATTTGATAGGAATAATCTAGCCTTCTGCTTATGTCAATTGTGCATCAGTGTAAAACATTGATCCATTTTGTTTTACATGGATTTAAGTCAGGAATTAGGGATCCACCACATATATGATTTGATGACTGTGATCCTCTTGTATGTCCTGGAAAGCCAAGGACATTCACAGGGGCAAAAGAGTAGTTTTAATCTATAGAGAGCCAGTACTGTATGTCCTCAAGCTGTTGTTCATGTGCACAAAAAACAACCCTGCAGAGCCACTCATTTGTCTTTTATTTTCTTTTACAGTGAAATATCAGCTTGTCCCAGGTCTTGATGGCTTCTGATGGACTTAAATGCAGTGAAAAAGTGCAGCTCTGGTAAGTACTTCAGGATCCCATAGAAGTGGATGGCACTGAGGCACACTGAACTTGGCAGGTTTACCTAAATGGAGTGTTCTCACATGCTTGGTACTTGCTTGATGGTTGGTACTTGGCATTAAACGTGGTCATTAAGTTTCCTCCTAAAGGCCCTATCCAATCCATTAAGCCAATGGAAATCTTTCTTCCAGCCTCAATGAAGGTTCTTGGAGATATGCCTGTTTTAAACTCTGCTTTTGATAGTGTATTGAGCATGCATTGGAAGGACTTGTTATTTTCAGTAACCTTCCCTCTGGACTAATTCATTGTTTCCCTTTGCAATTCATTAACATCTTAATGGTCATCCAGGTCTTGTTTGCAAACAAGAAACAGAAAAGCCTGGAAGCTTACAACAATGCTCATTTTGTCAGACTGAAATGGGTGGGGGTGTGTGTAGCTCCCAGTAAGGGTGCTGGTTCATAACAATGTGCATTTCCCCTTAAATTCACTTAGAATCTGTTACATAGATTAATTGCACATTTTACAATGGATTCTATTATTTTTCATTACTTTCAGTATGATCTTGTTATGGGAAATGATGAATAGGATCATCTGTCTGGCCTGCACTGTAGCATCTTTTGCTCAATAAGGTAACCTCCTCCTGTTTTTCCTTTCCTGTTATAAAAAATGAATAAACCTCAAATGCCTCTTTTTACTGAAACTCCACTTATTTCCATATTTTCCCCTTTTTTGGCATTTCCCTAGATTCTGTCTATTTTTGTGGTTTCTTATTTTGCAACAAGAATGCCCAAATTAAGCACATGGCATACAGTAAGTTACTCTGTCTTGTACTTGTATTTCATAGTCTTGACCTGGAAGCTTTTCTTTCACAGTATGGCAGTGCCTCTATTTATTTCTTGTAATCAGGCTGAGTCAAGAGTATGCTCCCTTCTGCTGGAACTCTCTCCTCTCTAAAATTGTTTTGGCTGAAGCTTTATTAGGTTTTTAGATCTATGCTGCTCACCCTCTTGTTCAAATCTGCTTTTGGGCTTTTGTTTTTTATGCTTGTCTCCCATCAGTCCTTTTAAAATGAGTAAGTGTCAGAGCTATGTGATTTATTTTTACTCTTGCCATCAGTTTCTGCTAACAGAATGACCTATTTGAGAGCATGTTCCTTTGCTTGACTTTCTTTTCTTTCCCACCATAAGAAAGAAATGCTTACAAGAAAGTTTGGAGATTTGATGTTAGGAGCAAGAGGGAAGTAGGGGATCCAAAAGTCCCCAGATCAGACAAGGAGACACATTCAAAAGAAGTGAATTTCAGCTGCAGGCTGATTTCTGAGGCTCCTATTTTGCAGCTAAAGAAACAAAAGAAAAGCTGAGGGTGGAGGGAAGGAAAGGGGATGGAGAGACATGAAAGCAGAGGGAAAGAAAAGTCTTTGTGTTTGGGATAGAGTTTTGAGCTTAATTTAAATGATAATCAGAAGCAAAATGCAATGGGGAGAAGCAGACAATGAGAATATAACAAAACAAAAGGCTGACCGGGTTAAGTGTAAAGAGACATGAACAAGTTCTTTTAAAAATCAAAGGGAGAGATGATGTAAGCTTGGAAAATCCCAAGTTTTTTTCAAAATCAGAACAAAACTAATGAGCATATGAGAATTGCTACCATAAGGAAAATCCTGGAGAAATCAATTTGGATAAATCAAACTGCCTTAGCTTGAAGGTCCAGCATAAGGAGGAGCAGCCAGCTGCCTGGCTTGGGGAATGGCCAATCTGGGCTGCCAGGAGACAGAGTATCCTGCCCAAAGTCTGGCAGTCCTGAACTGAGTCAAGGCACCCAGGATTTAGAGGCTAGAAATTTCAGGCTCCTTCAGGGTCTGTGTTACAGGTATCCTGGAGATGAGGCCTCCAGGTTGCCAGTTGATCCAGGATGCCTGGACAGGGCTTTCTGCAAATAGGCAGCTGCTTCCATGTTGCCAAACCATGAACATCAGTTCCTCAGCAGCCAGCCAAAATCTGGCAGAAAGGAACCAAACACTCATGCATTTATATGCAATCTGATTCATATTGGCAAACAGGCATTTCCCGATGAAAATAAAAAACAGTGTGATTAATTTCCAACCAAAATCTTCACTTGTCCTATTTCATTTTGTTCTGACCAGTGCACTGCTGCAGCAGCAAACAGGAATGTGAGAAAGGATGTGGTGATATGGGATGCTGCTCCTCACTGACTCCTGACCACAGCAATTATTGAAGTGCATTTTCATATGCCATGAAAATATAATGAGCTAAATTTGATTAATTTTTGAGCTCAGAACGTTAAGTAGTAGAGAATTAGTTTATTGCAAATGCAAGACTCAGACATTTCAGTCTGCCCTACCTAACTTTAGTGAGTTGCATGCACCTGTGATCTGGAAGAAATGCATTATACTAGAAGGGCAGTTGTCAAAGAGGGGAGTTTAATTTCCCTCCCCAGTGGCATGAGCAAATGTATGTGTGTGGCCTTTGATATCCATATGCAAGGAAAAAAGTCCCTTCACTCAAGAAAACTGTTTACATGCAAAAAAATCTGAGTAAAATTCTTTAAAGTACTAATAAATTACAGCTGTAATTCAGTTTATCATGTCGATGCTCTGGGCAGCTTTGATGATTTCTCTATTGATACTGGTGGAAGTACTCACTGGCTGAGTGCTCACCAGTGTGAACTGAGGTTATGCAGCCAGTCTCAGATAGAGCAAACATATCAAAAAGCTGGTTTCCTTCACTAGGGTTTAATTTTAATGTCCTGCCTCCTGAAGCACACCACAGCATGTTGAGGATCAGCAAAAGGAGATGTACAGAACCCAGGTAGAGAGCAACATGCTGGACTGCTGTTTCCATATGCAGTTCCTGCGCCAAATCTGGCCACCTGCATTTTGCTCAGCATTTTGGCTTGTGAATAGAGAATATTTGCAGCTGGGTAATTAAATCTATTTGTACTTATCTGCATATGCATATTTCTCAGGTAGAAGTTAGGCATCCATCTTGCAAAATGTAGCCTTTGATGTACAGAGGAGATAGCAGTAAGTTATTAAAATAACCTTTATTTCCATATCAAAATGTAGTTTTCCTCAAAGATTTCTCTTAGATTTTTTGAGAATTTTTAATGGAAATTTGGCCCCAGAAATGTTCAGCAAAAGCACAAGCAACCAGTGGCTACAAGGAAACACAGCTCTTAAATGAGTATGTGCAGACACATGGCAACTTATCACACATCTAGTGTTCCCACAGTACTGGGATCCTAACACTTGGCAACAGATAAACTGTAATGTTCCCCTGACATTTTCTTTTGAACCCCTAGCCAGTTTTTTTTACTGTAATAGATATTAAATTTAGAGAGCATTCACAACTACACTACAACAAAGAAGCTATTCTGTAAAGTGACTGTAAGATGTGCAGTAAAAGAAAATAAGCTACAATGATCTAATGAATCTAAAATCTGTAAAACTGTGAACAACAGAAAACTCAGTGCTGGGCAGCTGTTTGCATGAGTTGTTGTATAGAAGTATCTCTGTTAATGGGCATCATTCCCAAATAGGAAATACACTTGTTAGCAATGCTGTAAATTAGATTCTGAATCTAGTCACAGTATATTATACAACATATAACAATAGCAGTAACTGCAAGAGCAATTTTATCCCATGTTTTGACAGAGTTTTAATTCACAGTTGATTTATAACATGATCATGAAGACCTGAAAGTCTATGCACTGGGTTTCAGCCTGGGAAAAACTTGAAATGTTATACTTTACAGTAAATGCAAAGTATTGTTGGCCCATTCTAAAGACAGAGAACAGCAAGGACAAAATAAAACAAAAGTTGGTGTGTTTTGGCAATCCTGATCATCTTCTGAGCATGGATTGCAGATTGCATTCTACTGACAAGCTGAAGCGAGGGAAGTTTTGGTTTTGGTATTTTCTTTCTTTGGTTTTCAAGGTTTGTTTGGGGTTTTTTTAAGGATTTACAGTTTAAACGCATGAGTAGTGCCTATGCCTCTTTTGAAGCTTGAAATGTGTCAGCAGAACACAGGCAATAATTTATAAAGCAATCTCACCACTTCTGTACCTCTCCACTCCTTTCCCCAATAGCCCAGACGTTGACATCACAGTGAGCAACACCTCAGTGTGGTCCTCAGTGCCCTTCAGGTTGCCCCATGCCCACTCAGAACACCATGTGGATGGTTAGAAACACTGGGAGAGTACCTTGTAAGCACATATAGCATCCAGGAAGCCCCCAGCAATCAGACTCAGCTAAGCGAGTCCTCTGCAAACCCCAATAATGCCTCTCCTTTCTTTATCACACCAGTCATATAGCAGTTCACTGGCCATGGGCTGCCCTCCCACCACCCTTCTCTCTCAACGGCCACTTCCCATCACCAGCTTCAGCACAATGACAGCCCCTGGCTCAGGAGCTGCAAACAAACTTTCTCACAGATGCTTCACCTGATGTCTAGGAGCAGTTCGATATCAGATCCATGGGGCACACAGATTAATCTGTGTATCTGCCAAAGGCATCAGGTGCCACCTCAGATGTGCAGCTTCCAGCTGGTAACAGGCTGGTAACAGGGAGAACAAGATGACTGATGACTCTTTTCATCCAGGTGGTCTGGACAGAGTGAGTGAAGCAGTTTTGCCCATCTTTTGTCCTGCTTTACAACACTCCCTTTATTAGAAGCAAAACCTTCTAGGAGTTAAAACCCTCCAGTACATCAATGCCATTTACATCCCTGGTGTTCCATGGGGCTCTGATTTTTATGACCAACTGTTTAAAGTCCATTACTGTTGTGTTTTTAGTGCCTGATCATGGCTTGATTGCCCATTACTGAGGCAATCACTTAGTTCTTTTGTATTCAGTGAGCAGCACAGGTTAGAGGATGAAGAGATTCCTTTAGGCATTTACTGGATGTGAAGTTTCTCCAGGTTAAATACTCGAATCTAAAGTAAATTTATAATCTCCATTCTTTTGCCACGCTGAATAACAGTTCTCCAGATGTTTTTCTCTTAATTACTATTTTTCATTTTGAGATGTGAATCTAAACATTTAGAATAGTGCTTATGAAAGCCCAAAGTGTGAATGTGAATGGATGACTAATCCTAGTAGATATGTAACTCGCAGCATAGGAGTTGAATCAGCAAAGGCAAATCGGGTACCTGTGCCAAAAAAACCACTGTGGTTGTACCCTCCAGGCATGGTGGTGAGCGATTTGTAGAGTTATAGACCCAAAAAAGCTGACAGACCCTTACAGAAAGGCTCAGCATTTGAAGGGTTTGCCAATGGCCTGTGAAAAGGGTAAGCTCACAGCACAGATCATATCCTTCATGTAAAGTGTAATGGGAGCTGCAGGGAAGACCTCAAGCGCTGATTTTAGCTGCTTGCCTCTTGCTATTCCCACATTTTCTTCTACCCTCTCACTTCTGATGTAGAGGGACAACTGTAGGAGAGGATTTGCTTTTAAAACCCAACATATTTGTCACAACAGCATAGCTGGAAAGGAGGGGAAAGCCACTGTTATGTGTGGAGCCCCAACTCCAAGCTGCAGCTCTGCCTTGAGCTACTCCAGGATTGCCAGAGTTGTCTACTGCCAGATTTTAAAAGAAGCAATCACTGCTGCCATCCCAAAAGTAACCAGAGGATGAAAGGCAGCATTCCCTTTTCTATGCAGCAGACTTGAGCTGGAACACCCTGACAGAAACACAGGGATCATCTTCCCCCTCCACCAACTCTCACTTCACTCAAGGTGGGTAAGACGGTGAGATGTCCCAATGTAAGAATGTTTCTGCATTTCATGTGAAATCAGCTTAAATAACTTGTTGCCTCTGATTCAGGAACAGAAGTCTGTCAGCCTGGAGGAGGGAGAGAGCATCAAAGGTTTGGTACTTATCTGCATGACCAAAAAGTGACTTCTCACTTTTGTTTGTTTCACTCCCTGAAAACTGTGTGGAAGGATTCAGGGCTGCCTGAACATCTGTGATCATCTTACTGAAGCATGAAATATATCTAAATATTGACTCTTTCAGGCAAGGTTTGATGGAGCAAGGCAGTATTTTGGACCAGAGTATTCACACTAAAACCTTTGAAGATCAATGAGCCAGACAATTCCAGTTACTTTTGGAGACTGAGTTTGTCTTACAAGCCATCCTTAAAATTTGTATTTCATACATTATTCAAAGTCCAGATGCACTCAGTCTTTATGTATTTCTCCTTGCTTGTAAAGTCTCTTCATTGTTTTTATTGCCACTGTAATATTAAAGTTAGCTCTTTAATATGCACAGCAGGACTGCCAAAGCTGTATGCATTAAGAAAACGTTTTGTATCAAGTCAGTTTGGCATAAAGCAGACACTAATGATTCCAAATAGAAACCTCTCTCCTACAGGAGCTCCCAGGAGTTAGGAAATTAGATGTAAATGCTGCCATATTGCATAACACAAAGGACCCTTGTAGCCCTGGGAAAATGCTTCTCTGTTGTTGTTCTACAGTATTTATCTTTAACCTGAAATCATCAACTTATAGACTGGTTTGGGTTGGAAGGGAGCTTAAAGATCATGTAGGTCCAACCCTCCTACCACGGGCAGGGACACCTTCCACTAGAGTGGTGGTTTGCAAACCCAGCACGGGGCTATGTATGTAGTCCTCAACTGATAGAGCAAAAAATTCAGAAGGATCCAACATGGAAATGAGAGAAGTTTGCACACTCAACCCCTCTCTCTCCACTGCATCCTCCAGATTTTTCTCCCTGCAGACAGTTTTGGTGCCCTTGGGTCTGGGTCAGGTTTTACATTTAGGAAAAGGCTCTGCAGGTGTGTGATTGCTGCAACCTGTGGGGGTGTTCTCAGTGTTCCCAGCTGGGCCTCAGCAACTCATTGGCTCCTTCATTACCTCCCCTACCCACAGCTTCCCCTGCCCCAGCATGTATCATTGCTTTCAGAGAGAAACACTTTTCCTCTCTCCAACCAAAGCAGGACATGCAGAGTCTTCATCTCCCCGATTAGTCACAGTCTTCTGTTGGACCAAAGTTTGCTGTGGTCTATCTGATGCTGACAGAGCTGTTCAGAGGTAATGTTGGCTGGGGTGGGAGATACTACAGGGGTCTGACTTTTTTCTTAACGGCAATGACTGTGCTTTGGTCCATTTTGTGCAATAAACACATAGCCCTTGCATTCCTCATGCTTCTGCTTTAGTTTTATGTTCCTTCTGGAGTAAGGCAGTCTATAAGGTTTTGAAAGCTTAAGCCTGAACTATCAATATCTGTATTATATGGAACCAGAAAAGGAGGAGATACATGAGAAGAGCAGTTATGCTGGCTCTCAGATATGGTTTAGTGATCTCAGGCTTTCAATAGAGTTTCTCTGGGTTTATACTGGTGTATAAGAATGGTACATCGTCCACGGGGGTAAGTAGGCCAGGAAGACATAACCCATTAAAAGAAGCCTCTGAATTTATACTGCCTTTTTTCAGCTGTGTTTTATTCATTTGCTGTTATCTTGCAATGACTCTTTGTGTGTGTGTGTTTTCTTTGTTTTCTCCCTGCAGCTTCTTTATTTACCAACACTTGGGAATTTTGCTTTTACAAGGTGTTTACAGTGTTTGCTTTAAGGCATGTATTTAAGTATCTGAAACACTTTGGGTTTTTAATGTTTGAGGTAAATATAGTACTACTCTGCCATGTACCACATGTAAATATCTACGGTGTAAGCATTTTGAAGTACTCAGAGTCTAACTTCCATTCCCCCAAGCGTGTGTTGATTTCAATACTGGTAGATTAGGATCAAGTATGAAATGGCTACATAAATGAACACAGGAAAGTAAAAGTTCCCTTCTCCCAAGGAAGCAGCTGAAGTCTCTCCAGAGTGCATTAGTGTTCAGGTGCCATGCTGCTTAGCTGTGGTGAGTATTTGCTGGGTATGGTGTGAGCAAGAGGCTCAGAAGACTCAGACTGAATACTTCATTCTGCAAAAATCTACTTTAGTTTTCTGTGTGCCACCATTCAGATGGAAGGACTTCACCATTCCTGATGAAAGTTGAGATAAAGCCTCTGAAAACTGTGAAAGTTTGCAATAGGCTGTAGCAGGGCTGTGTTGGCAGAGGTGTATTCTGTTCTGCTAATCTTTTACTGCAGAGGTCTGCAGAGAGGAAGGAGGCTTTATGCTGAGCGAGCGTGACAGGGTCAGGCAAGACGTTATGCACCTCGGGGACAAAGTTTCAGAAAAGAGTTTCACCTTTTTTTATCAACAGTCTGTGCAGCTGAAATTCAAACACAACTGTTTAAAGAGCTCCAACAGTGCCATACAGATGACCATCTTGGGGGAGCAGGACGGTTGTTAGACTGTCACCAGCGTAAGCTTGTTGACCACAAAGTTGAGTAGACAATAAGCACAGCAAATGTAAGTGTGAAACTGAAAAACCTTTGCAGAAGGTCTTTGTGAATACGTAGGTTCTCAGAGGATGTTTCCCACCTCTCTATCGATCTGTTGATGTAAAGTCACAGTGACCGTCCTGCTCAGAAGAAAAGGATTGCTTCCCTTGGAATGTGTATTTGGTAAAGATTGTAATCACTGCTCCCTAACAACGGCAAAATCCATCCTCAGCTTTGCTGTGTGCAGCAGATCTGAGAGTCTTGTATGGGAGGTGTGCATCCTTAGTTAATTGTTGCTGTCTGGTTTATTAAGGTAGTATCTGTACATCATGTTTTGCTTTGTTTAAGGGCCCCAGTTTGCCTTGTAGGCAGAATTTGATGCAGACAGGAACAGAGGATGCTCAGCATCTTAGAGGAGACAGCAGCTTCCACAGAGGCACTCAGTATGGTGGGAGATGCTGAACCACAACCCACGGCTCCCACACCGCTCCTTACCAGGCTGCTGCTGTATTTATAGCAGCAGTCTCCATTATGTGGTTGTTGCATTCTGCTGAGAATTACTTTGATGGAGGAATGAGCTTCTGCCTCCAACTGGCATCAGTGCTCTGTTCCGGCTCATGTTGTGGCTCCAGGAGGTCGAAAACCCACTTGCAAAACCATCCGGGCTTCATTATTTATTGAAGATGGGAAAAACAAGTTACCTGAGCCATAAATACATGGGTAACGTGGTTAATCCTGCCAAGGCAATGCTCTTATCACTAAAAGTTCAAGCACAAATGAATTGTTTCTGGGACCAGCAACACATTTACAAATGTGACTGAAGCTACTGGCAGCATTAAGATGAAGATGCAGTGGTGTTTAGATCATGAAATGAGTGATGCTGAAGGGAGTCCTGAAATAAAGGTTATTAATATTAGTGCTAAATAAACAGAAGTAGTGGACCGCAGTTTTAACACAATAAGACAAATGAAAACCAGAATGAAGTGTATGTTGCTTGGGAGTGATGAATTACACATAATGAGTTGAACATATCTTTTGCACTGCAGTTGTGCAACTGCTTGACTGCTTTGGGGGACTATTCCTGGCTCCTGTTTGCAAATGATTCATCCTCTTGAAACTGGGGTTTTGTGTTTCCTTCTGTAGATGATCAGACTGAAGTAAGTTTGTTCTCCTTCTGTGCAGGAATATCATTAAGATCATTGGTATAAAAGCAGAGATTAAGATTACTCAAGGATTGTGGTGTTCTAAAATTAGTGTACTGCCCTTCTAATAACTATATGCAGTGGGCTTATGTTAGTGTATTGTCTTGCTGCTATGTGCATGGTAATCACTGTTTGATGGATTGGTACCTGTCTACTAAATGCTACAAAACAGTGAGAAACACGAGTTTGTATAAATGCAAGTTTAATTGCTTCCCACACTGGTGGATTCCTCTTATTTCTAAGGGACAAAGGTCTGGAAAAGGTCTGGTAGGAAGGTTTCAAATAATTTTGAAAAAAATCCTAATCTGCATCTCTTCTTTAAGATCACACTCTAATCCCTCTGGCTTCTATGATTACAGCAGACTTCAGAAGGTTTTCCACCAATTATAGTCTTATTTCTGGATGTCATCGGTAGAGCTTAGAAGGGTGCTTTTTTGTCTTCCTCTCTCCCCACAATAAAGCAGCTGCACAGAAAACAGATGGTGCAGAGTCAATCCAGTTGAAATTAATGGAGTCAGGCTATCCACACAAATCTTTGCAATGAAAAAGGAGAGATTCTTTTTTTCCAGTGAGTCATGTACAAGATATATGTTGTTTGTAAAGGAATTTGGTTCACGTAAGGAATAAAAAGCTGTAACCAGTGAAGAGAAAAGCCTGCTTTTTATATCAAAACTCAAACACAAGTACACTGGGAGCAGTCACATTGTCTTAGTGAAAGCTGCTGTGTTTGTAGTTGAAAGATGGAGTAATATTTATATTCTGGCAAAGTTCTGTTTAAACCATAAATGTGCATTCAATGGCACAACGCACAGACAAGATGTACGTGCAGATTAGTAACAAATTCGTGACTGGACTCATGAACCCACATGTGGCAAGGACCACTTAAACCTCTAACAATGCAAACAGTCCTTTAAAAACTAATCAAAATTGCATAAATAGGCATTTGTGCATTAGTGCTTATAGGCTGTGTCCCTAAAAATCTGGTTGCATGAGGGAGCAGATTTACAAAGGTCTTTTGATGTCTACTGGGAGTTCAAAAACTCTTAAGCAATTAGACTCTAAATATCTTTACAACAGATACAAATTAGGTGACTAACTTATGCAGACACTTTTGTGAATCCCCCTAGGCTCATATATGTGGAAATAAGTGCCTAAACAATGTTTATATGTTTGTTATATGGTCCTTAAACCTTTCCGTGACATATTTTGTTCCTTCCTCTGAGTAATAGAATTGTCGTCTTGCTGTGAGTAATCCACTTGTCAGGAGCTAACGCTGCATCTTGCAGCTGCTCCGTGCAGGTGGGGTCATGGAGTGTGTTGAGTTGAGAGCTAACTCTCCTTCTTCTGTTGCTGCTACTTGGAAAATGTCCAAAAGTGTGTTGCACGTACAGAGGGAAGAAGCAAGATAGCTGGAGCACACCTGTGTTTGTCACTGGGGAATAGTAGCCCGGGTTTCTAAGAATGGTTCATTAAATACACTCTTGTAAAGAGTAGTAGGTGTGTACTAGCCAGCTTGGTTAATGCAGGGCTGTGTCAGGAAAAGTGCTGGGTGGCTGTGTTAGAGACTTCCTTTTTTTTTCTTTTCTGAAAGCATGTGTCACAGTCTGGATGTATTAAATATATCTGTGTTGGGGCTGGAGTCTTACACTGTTGTCATAAGACAAAATGACAAGTGTACTCTAAGCAATCTTACATATTTTCAACAAAAATGTAAAAGCTTTTTTTTTTTTATTCACAGTAATCAGGGAGTTAGAAGAAGAAATGGCAGATATAGTATAATGAGGGTGAAGAAGCATTTCAAGAGGAATATCAGAAAATACTGATTAGGTAAGAAATGTGGCAGGTTACGTACAAACAGAAAAAGCTGTCTCAGGATTGCAGCAGAATCCTGTTGCCCAAGGTGTAAGCTCTTTACAAACAAAGCATCAGGAAACCTAACATAACCCTCGCTCCTGGAGTGACAGAAAGGACACACTGGAGGCCACTGGGCAGCAATAAGGGAATCATATTTTTTGCCTCTTTGACACGGGTGGCATTACATGGTGTGTGGCACTTATTTGTGTTACATTCGGGCTTGTGTGCTGCCATTTTTGTTTCTACATAAGGCACATCTAGTTAAGCATTGCCATTTGCTGTATGGGAGTTGGCTGGAGAGGAGGGAAAATAGGACAGCTTTTGAAAAGTAAGCCCTTTAGTAGAAAAAGGAAAACTACTACCAGCTGATATTTGAGATGAAGTTTTACAATTGTCAGCCAAACCATCAGGAGTTTTACCCATATGCTTACCTGCTTGAAACATTTTATTCTCTTCTACTTCAAGACTCAAACAGCCTTCAGGGATTTATAGCATTTACTTAAAAACGACAAACATTTTCAATTCCTTCCACACTGTTCAGGGACCATAATTTACTTAGTGCTATGAACAATTGCATTTCTAAGGGACTGCTGTGAAATGTCACCTCTAAAGGATGGCTCCCTTGTTGGTAGCAGTGAAAACCTTGTTTGTAGATTTCATTTTTTAATTTGATTTAATTTTCAGACAAATCAACTTTCACACTGTGCACGAGTGACTAAATTCATTTCACTTGTCAGAGGAGAAAAATTTTCATAATTAAAATCTAAAATTGGGTGGCCTTTTGCTTGCTGACCACATATTTCATATCTGCTTTATTTGCTTGTGGTTGGGTTTTGCTCTGGACATAGCCTGTGATTGGGTTTTGCAGATTTTTTAGCTCTCCAAGCTATATCAATGGATGATCTTCAATAGTTTGTCTGAACTTTGGAAGAACAGCTAGATGAGCTGTAGATGAAAATCCTCATGGAGACAGTCAGTCCACTCTTCTTTTTTGGGCTAGTGCAATACATGTAATTGAGCTTTCTACATGCAGGAATACCTTGGTGTGAGAAGCTATGTGAACTTGCTTGTTGCTTTGTCTAAAACCAGACACGTTCCAGCAAGGTCATCCTGATGCATTTATCTCATCCCTCTTTGGCCGATGTCCTGTAGTTATGAGTGACCATCAGTTGTGCAGGACATCTCTCTGTGTTGTACTGGAAGCTGACTATTGCTTGGGAATAACTTGAATTTCTTTCCTGTGATGTGGATAAACACTGAGCAGGGAAGCTGAAGATAAAGAATCCCACTTCCACCAACCAACTAGTGAGTAAAGACTAATTCAGTGGCAGCTTGAACTGGCCTTAGATCCAAGGCTAGTGCAAGGCAGCAGACAAAGTTGATAGTCAAATGGCGGTGGCTCTGCTGCCTGCTTTGCTACCTTAGAAAGCTGGGTTGTCTGCCTGCCTGCTTGGTCCAGGTAAGCAGACAAACTTCTGCTTATTTGGGAGAGTCCATCATCTCAAACCTCACTTAGAAAAAGCACACTGGGTTCTTTTCCCACTAGTTGGGCTCATTTTCATCAAGAATCCATGCCCTATTCTCTTGATGTACTTGTAAAACCTTATGCAAATAATTATTTCAGCTAAGCTATGGTTGTAATTTCCATTTCATTGAGGTCAGTTGCATTATGTTTTTAGGATTACTCATTATACTTGCTGGTATAAACGGCTTTCGTTTCTCTTTGAGAGGGCTGGCTTTAACTTAACTATATAGCTGAAATACTTGCATCTGTTTTAGGCTGCAAGCCACTAATGTGTTTTCTTTAATCAAAATCCATCACCTTTCATAAGAAGTAAAGGATTAACCCTTAAGTGACTCTAGGGACACTGTTCAGTTAAAGTTGCACTGATAAATCAGTACTACACAGTATTTATGCTCACCTGTCAAGATAAACAGTCCCTGGGAAGTGCTGAACTAGGCAAGTCAACAAGCATAGAATTTGAGAGGTTAATTGTATTCACAGTCTTTTGCAAACATGATTTTAAAAGGATTATTTCTCCTTTTTTTTTGTTGTTTTTTGATGTAGGTTAAAAATTTTCTAAATGGTCTCTATATATCCTTCATACAACCTGGTAATATTTTCCCTGCTGCTGCTAACATGCCTTTGAAAGCCATGGACACACAGATACACATGCACTTCTGTTGACAAAGGTTTATCTGTTAGCCAAGGTAGGAAAAAAGTGAGAATCAGAGGTTTCAGTTGCTATAAAAAGTAAAGAAGAAACAAGATTTAATTTTAGGCTGTGTAGAATGCACACTGGAAATGAATTGTACTTTTAATTAAGTTTGTCAGTATGTTATGCATGGCTGAAGTTTAAGGAAATACTATGGAAGTGTGGAAGTGTAAGGGCAAGAAAAGGTGGTATTTTATCTGGGATGTTCTCAAGGAGAAATGTGGTACATGTGAAAGATCAATCATTCTGAGTCATCAAAATAATGGTCTAAGGAGATCTCCCCACCATCCTTTCCTCACTAATATTAATTGGCATCTGACCTGGGGTGAGGGAGGGGATTGCTGTAGTAAAACTAAAGCCTTCTCAGTGCAGAAAATGATTTATTTAGCACGAGCATTGTTGCAAATGTACTAACAAACTCCCAAATTTAACTGAGAAAATGGATTTACTCCAGCTGGTAGTAATCTAAATATTTGAGCACTAGGAAGGAAATGAAAAAGCCACTTTCGTACCTTCCTCAGCCTTGGAGATGTTCCAATCCACACTCTCAAAGAAAGCTCCCAGTAGAGTAGCTTATGAGCTAGCCTGGGCAAAGGGCAGCTGCTACCCTGCTTTCAGCTGCTGAGTGGCTGCTTGTCCTTCCTGGCCCAAAAAAGGTCACGTTTTACCAAGCTGTAATTTAAGGATGTTTATTTACATGTTCTAAACTTGAGTATGTTATTTCACCTTTATGCATGAACAAATGGAAACATCTGTGGTGATCCTGATAAATCTACTTAAGCATTGATTCTTTCCCATCAAAGGGAATTAAGGCAATTAGTTGTCCTTAAAAGTATTTTTAACACTTTTTCAAGGAGTTTCACAGGTTCTTAACCTGTGGGGAGGAGGATGATCTCTTTCTTAAGATTTGGGTTTTCCTCTCCCACAGAAATCAGCATAGTCTTGTATGCATGCCCTCTTCATATCAAGTAAGCCTCAGATATTGAGGCAGATGGAGGTGCTCTCTGGAGCACCTTCAAGATATGAGTATTGGGTAGAGTTAATCCTGTTAGAGGGAGACATTTAGGTGAGGAAGTGATGGGCTTGGCAGTGGTTGGACTCGATAATCTTAAAGAGTTTTTCCAACCCAAGCAATTCTGTGATTCTATGAGTCTTTTTGGTCCTTCTTACTAAGAGAGGGCTTTCATGTCAGAGAGCGTTGCTTTGGCAGCTGATTCCTTTGACAAATATGCAGATGGCCAATCTGAAAAGCGGGAGGATTCTGGTCCATGTGCAACCAAGGGAGTTTGCTGTAGTTTCTCCCCAGAAGTAGGATTTCATCTGACTTTTTCACAGTCACTGAGAATTGACAGAATCCTCAAGTCTCTATTTGCTTGATGTGAGTCAGCTTGCAAACTCTTATTTATTCGCCATGCAACATCCTCAATATGCCACAAGAATCATTAACCTACGTAAATTAACTGCATCCTCAAAATGTATAAACAAGCTAATTTTAAGCATCCTCTAGATCTAAGTAAAAGTATTTTATGTGCTAAAATACTGAAAATTAAAATACATTATGGTGAGGAGAATAGTGTTTAACATTGAGGGGTTTTAATCTTCAAGTAGTTTAACAGTTGAATAATAATTTAACCAATGATGTGTGTTAAAGTGTAAATAGTGCAAATACAAGTTGAACTTCATATTTTTACTTGGCTTCTCATTTTTTTCCAAATAATGTTGGTGTAAAAACAATTAAGCAGCCAAATGCTGCATTCAGTTTGTGCATTCACAGAATCACAGAGTGGTAGGGATCGGAAGGGACCTTTTAAACTTGGAGTTTCAAAAGTTATTGCAATAATACAAATCCTTCAGCTATTTCAAAATGAAGAACCACATCCACTTTTGGTTTAATTTCTGGATTGGATGTTCAATAAATAAGATGACTGATAAGTAAACCATTGTTTGAAAAGCCCTTTGCTGGACTGACACACTCTCTGTCATGCTAAATTGCATTTCCAAATGACACAACTTCCATTTGATACTTGCAGAACAAATTAGGCAGAAAAGCACCTCATATTCCTAAATACTTTTAGCCAGTGGGCTTTTCAAGGTTAAATAGATAACATACATGATCTTTCAAGTAGCTAATGGTGCTACTAAGAATCCATTAATATGCACATTAGCAAAAATTTGACAGGCCCTTGTGGCAGTTGTTGGAGATGACTAAGAAGGGATGTTTCACAAGACCAGGAAGGTTTCCATGAGGTTCACTTTATTTGTCACTCTGAGTGCAGGGATAAAAGTTTGCTGATACTGCATAGAAGCTGTTTCTTTACCCTGGCCTAATTAAAGACAAACTCCTCTTTTTGCCAAGACAGAACAGTGGCTTGTCTTCAAAAGGTTCTTTTAACTTCCTTTTATTTTCACTGTATTTCTGATCCTCCTGTAGTTATCAGGAAAGGAGCAATCTACTGACTATAGGTAGATGAATAGTATTAGCTGTCAAAGTAGTAAATACTTGCTGTATTTGCAACAGCCAGCAAAAATACACCACTATGGTGAGAATCCTGAGTGAATGTCTAGGAAATAAATCTTGATCTGCTACAAGTCATAGGA
This sequence comes from Colius striatus, assembly GCF_028858725.1. NCBI lineage: Eukaryota > Metazoa > Chordata > Aves > Coliiformes > Coliidae > Colius > Colius striatus. Next base: position 18,342,295 of record NC_084772.1, on the reverse strand, counting down.
CCATTGGCTTCTTTGGCCTGTAGAAACTTGAACCAGCAATGGATTTGTCCACTGATTATGTGGACCAAGGATGCAGTGAGTGCTCCTGCATAATCACCCATTTGTGACATCTGGCTATTTATATAGAGCTCTTATGGTTGACAGTTTTAGTTCAAAGAAACATCTGGGCTGGTATGTTGTGACTCTTGTGTAAATGGAGTGGATGCTCAGTAAGGTTGAAGTTTTCTGTAAGCCCTGCTTCTGTTCAGTAAAAGTGCTTCAACATATGCTCAGCCTTAAGGCTGAGGATAATGACATTCCTGTCCAGCAAAGCATTGGAGCACATGCTTGATCTTCAGGGTTGCATTAAGTACAAAGTTGCCTTCAAAGGCAATATTTCCTTAGCTAGTAGCTGTAGATGACCCAACACTCGCTGTGCTTCCATTACAATAAGGAGCGGTACCGTTTCAACCTTTTGTAAGATCCACAGAGATTTACAGAGATTTATACCATTCTTGTCTTTCCTATGAGACTTCCTTGAAAAAATAGTCTGCAGGTGGCTTCCCATGTGAGTCTAGATTGGAACACGGGGATGGAACATGAGGCTTTCGTTTCCAGTGTGTGTTTAGCACTTGCAGCTTTTACCAATCCTGAAGCAGTGTGTAATGGTTCCTACTAGATCAGCATAATCTACCTCTGAGCTGTTTCCTCCTTAATCAGGCTCACACTCAGGACACTTGTTTCTCCAGTTCTTTGTACAACACTTCCATCCACCCTCAAGCATCTCCAGATGAATGCCTTTTAGTATGCATAAGATAATTTCAATCACTGAAATCCTATGGATGTTTCAAACGTTCTCAGTTAGATGTCACGCTGTTTAAGTGTTTGTGCTGCTTCTGTTTTCATAAGTGCTATGGTTGTTGCCACTGCCCACTTCTCAGAGTTGCTCTCCTCCTTCACTGTCTTTCCAAGGAGATGTCAGAAGTGCTTCATTGTGTTTGCTTTACAGCACTAACCCCTTGTAGATTTTGAATTATGTACTTGACCATCACATTGCTTGGGAAGGTGGCGACACACTTCTCATTCTATGCATCTCTCGCAAGGCTTTGTGGGGCATGGCTTTATCTCCCTCTTTTTTCATATCAGCTCAACCTCCACTCTTGTTAAACACTGCATCACCACATCTTCTCTTAAGAACATAATAGTTCTTTTAAGCTGCTCTGTTTCTCTCTCCTTCAGAATTACACAGTTAAATCCATTTGGCTTCTTGTCAGTTTACTCTCCTTGAATGCTGATTATTTTTTTTTTGCTTTAGCTAAATGATCACTATGGAGCATCATTAAGAATTTCAACATTGCTTAAGCCTAAAAAAAATAAATAAAAATGGGAGCAAAGTGATTCATGATTGTGCTCCTGCACAACAGGCCACAATGTTCTGTGTAATCAGTCTCTTTCAATATGTACGAAAAAATTATTTCCATTCTGTCTTAAAAATAGCACCTCACTGAACCAAATGGAGACAGTAAAACTACTATCAATGGGAAGATGATATTAAATGTATGGAAACCACCTTCATGGGCTATTCAGGTACCAAGGACAGAAAAATAAGAGGAATAATGGTGTATTGATGAGGAAATTATTACTAATGGCTTGAAAATTTAACGGTCCCCAGGTAGAGCTTGGCTTGAAACAGGGAAGCGTCGATACCTGGCTCAGATGTGAGCTGAGATTGGATTGGCTGAGCACACAAAGGACTAGAAGTGCTGGTTTGGTGCCAGCTTCTGCCACCAACCTGCTGTCTGAGTTTAGCAGACCTTTCAAGGAGATGAGACGCAGAACTCTGAGTTCACAGGGATGATGCTTAATCAATTGGAGCTGGTGTTTGTAAATTTGCAGCTTAGTTGCTTTACCATAGTATGCAAAAATCTCACAGCCTGAAGTGTGGTTTCCTCAAAATATGGAGCTGTTTGCACACAGCTTGTTGTGTTGACAGACAGCTAAAGCATTTGGGGACCATGGAGTACCCAAAAAGTCTTCATCAGTGCAAGGAACAAAACCTGCATCACAATATGTCTCAGCATTATACCATCCTGATTCTCATCTTGTGTGCTGTTTTAACAAGGGAAAAGAGTTTTGGAGAGCAAAGCCTGTATTTGCTGAAAATGGCAGAGTAGTTGTCTGAGCCATTCCATGCCTCTACCCATGTAATCGGAGCTGGATTCCTTCTCGCTTTGAAGCTGACTAATATAGTTTATCATATAAAACCCATTTACTCAGTCTATATGCAGGAGGAAGAAGAGTGAACTTCTCCATAATGCTCACAAAACACTTTGATATCTTAGCCTGGAAGGCACCATAGAAGTCCAATGGATTATTATTAATGAATTAACTAAATGATTAATTTAGTTAAAAGCTGAATTATTTAATTATTCATTAAATTAGCCCCAAATGTGACAGCAGCAATGAGACAAGCACTCAGTCTGCAAAGCAGCAACACAACTCACATTAAAAAGTTGTTTTCTCCATTATTTAATGAATTAAAGCTTTGGTTATAAACAAGTCATCCAAGAGCCTTTTCAGTCACGGTATGACTGATGCCTCTCTGGTGTGTCGTTACAGATGATAGCAGTGTGAGTCTGGAGACAAGATGAGGTTGTTCCTAATGAAGAAGAACTTAACCTTTTTGGTAGTGGGATGTCTAAAACTAATTAATCCTATTCTTAGAAGCACTAACTGAGGTGAATGAAGATATGCTGTTAAACAGTAGCTTCCCTCAGGAGAACAATTGGGGGTTTACTAAAAATACAGAGGTTTTCCAGAACTTTTGAAGTAAGACAATGTTTAGGAGAGAGACAGAACTTGAAGCCAGGTTAATTTTTGATATGTGGCTTCACTGAAATCAATTAAACACACCAAAAAGGAATTTTGGCTAGCTTATTTTTCAGCTGCACAGCTAAGCCAGCCTTTCAGTTTATGCCTCCTGCTCCAAACAGAAAAACTTGAAAGCAAAAGTGAGGATGGGATATTTGTTACTGTGTTCTGTTTACCTTTTCTGCAGTAAGATCTGCTTTGGAAATAATCACTTACCAAACATATGGCTTGAGGACAATTGTAGGTTGGAGCCAGCAGTGACCAGGGAGGCTGAAGTGCATTCAGAGCTAGGTGACACACTGTGCAGGCAGTGAGAGGAAACCCCTTAGAGAAGATCATAATTTGAATACAGAGGGCAGACCTCTGTGAAGGAAAGATGGCCTCTGCAGGAGTTATTGAGCATTAGTTGAAGGGCAGGTGTTCAGGTAATAGCTGCTTGTGTAGCAGATGTGGTGAGAAATAATTTTTCTGGTCCATCAAGGGTTTATGGATTTTATTTGTTAACAGAACTATTGTAGCCTGCTCCTGAGATTTTTCCCCAAAATAAGAGCTGGAAGAATGGGACTTTAAAATGAACATTTCTGTGGTTGTAGGCACATGTGGGAGATCAGAGTTGAAGCCAGGCTTGGGCTGAGCGACTGTGTGGTCATCCAGCTGCTTCTCCGCATGGAGCAGACCCAACAGAGAGACTAGAGAAGCTCAATTTCGAGGCAGTGGGAGAGAAATGCCTGTGAAATGTGTGAGAATAGCTTTCTGTTTCCAAAATCATGGGAACTTGAATTTCCCACAGATGAACAGTCCAATTAGTTGTTTACCTCTTTCTCTCAAGATCCTTTGTCTTAGAGGTTAGAAACCTTTGGATTAACTTTATGTAAAGGATGTTTTTTTCTTCTAGCAAACTGATGTTACTGAGCAGAAAGATGCCCCATCAAAAATCTTCAGGCATCTTTAGGTAAACATGTAATGGAACTGATCTACCTACGTCCTTAAACTTCCAGAGCACCTCTGGTCTGTTCTTAAGCACTGCTCCTTCTTCCTGGAGACTGCAACTGGCCCATGCAGATGTCTCAAGTTGACCTTGGCAGTGAGAAATGTTGAGACAGAGGGTCCCGATAGGGAAAGATCTTCAGTCTCTTTGAAATAGAATGAACTTTCTTTTCTGCTCAGCCCTGTATTCCTTTTCCTTTCTAATTCTCTTTAGCAGATATGTGAGTGCCAACTGACACTGCCATTATTATCTTACAAGGCAGAAGTCAAGCTGCATTTGGGAAGAGCCGTTTAACCAGTTTCATGAAGTCTCACAATTTAGATCATTTATCAACCACTGGAGCCTAGGCCTTGATTCTGCCACATCCCAGACAAACAATTAAATCTATCATCCTAACTTGTCCTATTGAAGTCTGCTGGAAGGCACAAGGTTTAAGTTATGTACGTCCTTGAAAGATTAGACTCCTTATTTTTCTCTAGTGCTTCAAATAGAATAGTTGGAAGGCAATTTCATGTAAAGTTCACTGTATCTCCACCTGCAGAGCAGCTGTGGGCAAAGGGCCCTTTGTTTTATGAGTATTAATAATTCTAGCCTCTGCTACAAAAATATACAAGAAACTTCAGCAGTTTTTTCAGCTCAGTAGTTGAATTCTAGAATTAGACTTTGAGACATCTTGTTTCACATATACTGCAGAGGCGGAGAATGGAGACAAGTTGTCATGCATGAATGAAGGTGCTGGGAATTAGATGAAAGAGATTTTCCCACCTCCTAATAAAAGTCAAAAGTGACTCATCTGAAATAGAGAAGATTAACAGTGGCAAATAATTTGAGCACTGCTTTGCTAATGTTTGATGTTGGATGTTCTTGGAAAAAAATATGACCCAAGAAAATCTGAGTGAAACAGCCAAGAGACAGAGGCTTGATGGTTTCATGAGAGCCAATTTAGGCCAAAATTTTCAAACAGGAGTGTCTCTGTTCTCCTTTAAATCCACAATTTCTTAAATGTAAAAAAGCTTTAAGAAGGATTTTTTTTGCTCTTTTCCTGAAACATGACTTGACAGATTTCAGAAGATCTATTTCTAAAATAAGAAAGAAAAATGGTCTGAGGTTAATGGCCACTAACATGTCAGCTAGATAAATCAGATGTCGACTATCCTGGGTACTAATAATAATAAAGAAGTCCACTTGGGACAATGAAAAGTAAGAAAATAATCACCAATAGAACTTTATTTCCCCCCAGTTCCAAGGGGGAACAATGAAAATATTAATTCATAGAGGCATTTATAAAGACACTGCTTAAATTTATCTAGACCATGAATTCTGGCTGACAAAAAGTTACTTTAAACTAATTTACACTATCCATCATGAAGTATGTCTTGAAATGAAAAGATTTAGATTTTAATGTAGGACTGTAAACTCCCAAGGACTTTTGGACAGTGAACAATGAGTTTGAGCATCCTCTTGAGAAGTCTGCGTGATCTACAGCCTTTGGAGACTGTATCTCACTATTTATTGCTGCAGGGGGATCTTTTGAGACCTGTATGTTTGACAATGTACATATCCCAAACACTGACTGGAGTCTAGCCTGGATTCTTACTACCTGTAATTTCTAACTGTGCAACCAGCTGGGGAAGGCATTTGCATCTGATCTAATCCTTGTAAACAGGAATTTGTCTTCGTAGTAACAGAAGTTGACTTGGGACTAGCAGAAAGACAGATTCTATAAAGGTTTTATTAGTGTGTTGCAAAAGAAAATGATCTGTTTCTTTTTCATTTTAAGAGGGAAGAGGCCATAAGTTTTGTGGTTTTGAAGCTGCAGCAGGGCAGATTTCCAGGCTTATCTAGGTACAATTGGCAGCAACACTCCAGTGAAGGAGGCAATGGGTTTAGAAACAAATATTGCCTAAAACACTGTCTTTCTGTAGGTCAAGAGGAGAGCACTAGGGGCAGTGGTGTCTCTTCCTTCCTTCTACAAGAAGATAAATTATGTGCTGAAGAATTCCTTTTCAAAATCTTCTCAAATAGGATTTCTGCAAAAGAGCCACAGAACCTTTTTCCCGTGAATCTCCATTCAGCTCATCTCACAACTGAGATGCTTTACAAATGGAGAAAGAAATCCTCCAGCTTCATTTCAAGTCAGGGATTTTTGGACATGTAGGCTTCAGTCTCTTTGATGGGAGAGAGCTAAGAGAGATGACATAATCATATATTAACAGCACAATAAGCTACTTACTATCCTCTCTGACACTGGAGCTTGGCTCTGGGGAGGCAGTCGAAGCATCATCTATTTGACGGAGCAAAGGTGAGCCGTTGCACTGGTGTTTTTATGAATATTTTATAGCTTAGAGCAGTAACCTATCTATTCCCCTTACAGATGCCTACTTATACTTTAAACAAAATACAGAGCATAGCTATAAGCAGATGTACATTTGTTTAAGTTTTGCTTTGTACATCAGTAAGTTGACTCAAATTGCACAGGTAGAGTATGAAAACGTTGTATAGCGTAGAGGAAGAAGGAAAGAAAAGAGATCTCAAGGGTTTAGCAGCAATTTTCTCGAAAAAGTACATAATCAAAAAACTGGTAACAAATCTCATCTTCTGCCTATGCCTTGGGCCTGGGGGACACTAACTGCAGCAGTGGGACTGGCCCTGTGACGTCCCACTGCAGGATGCACTGCTGCTGTGTGATGCTGGAGGAGAATTGTCCTGTGTGCTGCTTATCATGCACAAACAAGCAGCTTTGATTCAATCACGTCAAAGGCAAGGGTAACATGTATGCCTCTAACAGTGCTTGCCCTTTCAGTGACTCTTGCTGTTTCATTTACTCAGCAGTTTCAAGGCCAAGCTGTTTCTTTGGAAGTTATTACTAGAATAAAAGAAAAAATCCAAAGTCTCTCTCAATAGCACTTTATGTCTCATATACTGGTGTTTACCTGTAGCAGAGTTCCCCTGAATTATCATTGATAGTGGCTTATGGATCAACTTCAAAATTTGTTTCCTGGCACTTTCTGGACTTCACAGCATAAAATGCTGGTGGCTCTGCAGTAAAATGTGAAAATTGTGTGTAGTTTTTTGGTATTAAGGTAATGACAACTTTCAGTAAAGTTCTTTATTTTGCAAACTTTCACAGCTAACAACCTTCTAAAGTAACAATATCCTGGTGTATTTTTCTGTGTGCTTGTACTGCAAGAGGAAAGTAGGTAACTCAGAGGACTAGCACCTAAATGCCACGTGTAGTAATTTGACACACAACTGCTATTAACAATAATGGGAATTGTATGTCTGATGATCCATCATGCAGAGCAAAGAAAATTCAGCCCTGGGGGTTTACTGCTCAGTGTTCAAAAGTGCAAGGCAAAATATGGAGACGAGTAAAGACTAAGAAGCGTGTTTCTCATTTCACGCCCATAAAGAGATGCAAAGAACAGCGTTTTGAAATCTCATGAATAATCCACATCCCTGTTCTGTTGTTTGGAGCTTTTTTTAAGTGATACGGTAAAATAAAGAGCTTCTAAGCCTGACCGTTTAAGTTCAGACTTTGAACTCAACTACTTGTAACCAGGTGATTAGGAATCCAACTTGCTCTCAGCCTCAGGGCTAGGTGCTCACAGGGTCAAGAGCTTTGTGCACTGGCTTGCTTTTCTCTTGAAATAAGCAGCCTAAGCTGTACAAATGACATGAAGGCCCAGAAAAGCCTTGCCTGTCCTCTTCTCCCTAGTGTTACTCATCTGAGATCTTCCAGCTACTTTTATTTATTCATTTATTGAAATCACAAACATTAAATTGTTCTGGGGTAATTTTGGTGTTTGTTTAGTCTCTCCCTGGATTATTTTTCTTTTTTCCAAAGATTATTCAGCTTCCTAACCAAATCTAGGTGAGACTCAGCTTATAAAAATTGTGCCATACACAACCAAATGAGCAGGCAACGAGATCGCCACGAGAGGTGATCTCACTGGAGAAACAAGATGGTGCCTTGTGTGCAAGGGCAACCTGGGCCAACGCAAGTCATCAGATCCCCAAAACCAAATAGACCACTGGAGCAACTTCTCAGACTTCCCATATAGAATTATTTTGGTTGGAAAAGACCTTTAAGATCACCAAGTCTGTGCCTTATCCTTTGTTTACTGACCCAAAAGGCTAATGCATTTTTTTTCTCATTTAAGGCCCAGTCTTTCTCTGAAATGTCAAACTCTTCTTGACAAAAGGTCAACCTCTCTTTGCACTTGAGACTCTGTCCATTCATGTCAGCAACAAAATATATTTCCTATTGCCGCTTAAGTGGTGATGGAAACCAGGCATGAGAATAGGGTTAGTGTTAGACCTTAGTTTGCTCACACGTGCTCTATTCTATGTACCCATGATCTTAAATGAGTACAGTTGTAGAATGCACTAAAAATGGTGAGTGGGTGATTTGGGAGCCAAATTTGGCTTAAAAATCCTTTAATGTTTGTGAGCCATTGTGACAGGAGAGCAAATGGGAGAAGAAATCAATGTGAGCTTCAGATCTAAGGTGCAGTCTGCAGATCTGGCACACAAAGACGTTTTTGAGTTGGAAACAGCACCTATCTGATATCAAGGTTTGAGAGAATTAATACTGATCTCCTGTGTCTCACTTGTATCTTCATGTTTTGTACTAAGTTGGAGTTCACCTTTCCTGAAGTTTTTTTCCTTGAAGCTTTCATTTCTTGTCTTGTCACTACCTAGAAAGATAAGTTACATGGAAGATAAACCGAAGGATTTTTCCTAGGCAGAAGGGTTTTCTACAGCTTGTTGTAGTTTCTCACCATGTCCCTTTGAAGGCATCTCTGCAGAGTGACATTTCAAAACTAACAGAAAAGCAATCACGGGATGTTGGCAGGAGGAGAGATTTGGTTCATTTAAGTTCCTTCTGTGGGCAATTTCTGTTTTGTGGATTTTTTTCTAGTGAGTGGAATTGTTTACCAAAGCAGGAAAAACTCCACGCTTTGGAACCGATAAGAATAGTGAAGAAAGTATTAAAAATGAAAGATCTGGCTCAGCAGTAAAGGTTTTTGTTGGGATGGAGGCAGAGTATGGACAAAGTAGCCTAATAGCTTCTTTCCAGCTGTAGTTGTCATGGTCCTAAAATACATTTCACTTAAATAATTCACTGCCCTGTGTTCCCAGTAAACTCCAACCTGTCTCTTTCACAGCATGCACTTGCATTGTATTAATAAGTGACGTTGCATTTAAGTCATTTTACCACCAACTCTTCTTCTTTTTTTTTTGGGGGGGGGGGGGTGTCGATCTATGAAATTCTCAGGGAAAAAAAAGCTTGCTTTTTCTTTTAGTTGCACATGGCCCAGTGTTACAGTCACAACAAACAATGGAAGGATGAGTATATTTTAGCAGTATGAATGCAGAATCATGCACTTGGTAATATAATCCATTTGATTATGGAATGTTGAAGACTGCATGAAAATGACACAATTATAGCTTTTGCAATTAAGTAGTTGTTTGTCCTTATAAGTTCCTGGCATGCACAGTGGCACACGTGAGGTATTATACACTGTTTATACCCTGGCATAAAAACAAAGAGAGTTTAATGTTTGAGATCTGAATTTATTTATCTTCTTTTTTTATTGCCACCTTCTGATTGACATCTATTCCAAAAGTGTTTCTCTGGGCTATGTTTGTTTGTCTTTTCTGGGTAGAAGTGTGTACTGTATCTATTAAGACCTTGTGTTGTCTGTCACTTTCATTTTATTCAATCATGTACCTGTCGTTTTTGCTGAAACATGATTCCCAATTTTATGTGGGCTATTTTTTTCTCTTTCTTCTAACATCCCTTGAAAGTTAGGTTTTCTGAAATCACAGGCTGCATCTTCAGAGCCAGCCCTTAAATCTGCTCAAGCAATCAACTGCAGGTGCAATTTTGTGAGTACAACCAATTGCAGGAGGAAATTATAGAACTTAAAGATCAAGCATCTCCCTGATTTGTAAGCACAAATAGCAAGTAGAAATGAAGTCGATGGGAACTGTAAGTGCTCAGAGCTTCTCAGTGTAAGGTTGCTGTTTGCAACCACAAATTAAACGATAAGAAATCAAATCCTACTATTTGCAGTGTCAGTTGATTGCAGGATTGATATGGGAGCCTAAGATGAGGTCCCTTTAAACATGTGACCCTTGAAGCTTACTTGTGCTTTTCCAACAGACATGGGATTCGTCACACACTGTTGGCTAATCTGTCTGATTTGGCACCTTCAGCAATATCCCTTGCTTCATGTTTTAAAAAGTTAAATGAAAAAATGGGGAAACAAAACCTAAGGCTGTGGGAACTCAGAGAAGTTGTTACCAGGAATGTAAGGGATGACTTTATAGAATTCAGACCAATATATGCTATTGCCCTACAGTAAATGTCAGCTATGACAGCTCACACAACCTGGGATGAGAAATGGGCAAGAAACTCACTCTGTCCCGTTTCCCTTCCTTTTCTTAGCATGCATGGGTCTGAGTTACACATTACTCAGACAAAGGCTGTCTCCTACTACATCTCTGTACATTTATCGTTCCCATCTTGGTGTGGCCCAGTGGCAACAGAAACCCCTGTGGGGAAGTCACGGCACAATCTCTGTGCCTTCTTGTGTGTCTCTTAAAAAGCAAAATGTTTTATCTAGTCCCATTGTCAGGTTATAGGTTAAACTCAAATGCAGCCATCTTTTTTATAATATTTGAGCCTCTTACACTTTGGACTAAAAGATAATCATTTACTACTGGCTATCCAGAATTTTTTATCTATATATATCTCAGGGGTTTCCTAATATACATTCAGTAGTGTGAACTCGACCATAATTACACCCTTATTATCTTCATAAGCTTTACTTATCTCATTATCAACTCCTTCCTATGTTGGAGGTCAGTAGCGTATCCCTTTTATTAGCCATTTAATCCTTTTACCCAGTAGCTCTATTCTCATTGATTCACTTACTGTATTCCTCTGCAGATAATATTTCTGACATTTCAGACTAACCTCTCCCCTTGCCTTTTACTCTGTCCAGAGTAATCTCTACCCCTATAGATTCTGAGTTCATTATTGCCTGTTTTTAGGAGTACTGGAAGTCGCTATTAAAATCTTTATGATTTTGCCTTTAGTGTCATGTAAAGTCATGTCACTGCAGTTTGCTGGGGCTGCCTGTCCTGAGCACACGGTGTAACTGGGGAGACTATTGTAATGTGTGTATTATTTGCAGAGAGACAGGTGAAGACTGCTGTGGTGATGACAATAAATAAAACAAACCCATTCCCAGAGCAGTAGCAAAGCTGCTCTGAAATTACCATTCTTATAACAGTAGTTTTGCTCATTTATTTTATATCAGATATCTTTGCTGCTGGATACTATGGGTTTTTTTTTTTTTTAGAAATAGCATTTATTGATTTTTTACTCTCCCTTTGAAATATAATTAACATTTTGAAGGCTTTGTTTTCCTATTCCCTCTCCATCATATTGTCATTCACATATGATCCCTTTCAAAGTGAATTCTTGTTTCTTTCTGACTGGAGCTGTCTTGCAGACAGGAGCTTCTATAGGGAAAGAGGGTTTCATTTTGAAAAATCTTCCAACTACTTTCCCAAATCAATTCTTTCCTGTGTGCAAACTTGAAATATCATTAAAGAGTGATTTTATTATTATTGTTTCTCTTTTTAATGACCCACTTTAAAATACTTTTTTTAATAAGGTGGCAGTTACTTAGGCATTTTGAGTATACTTCAGCTCTTGGCACTCTTAAGCATACAGCTGAATGCATGCTAAGTCTAGCAAGGATAATTACACTAGCTGTGACCTTTTTGAACATGTATTTGGACCAAAGCAGTTTTCAGTCGCTTCTGATTGACTTAGAGCTTACTTGAATTTGCTTTCTGTAAACTTCAAGTATTACTTTCCTGGTGCTGTGGTTCAACATGATAGTGTGTGTGTGTGTGTGTGTGTTTTATCATTTGATATTTGTTCAGATAGGTTTTATCATTTGATATTTGTTCCTCTTTCTGTTATCTGACTTTGTCGAAGTTTTATAGCAGATTGGGCTGCATGTTCGTTGCCTCTTTGGGCTCAGGTGGCTGTAACAGGCTGTGAAAGATGTCCCCAGGCATTGGTGTAGAGTTCATACCCGTGGGCCATGGAAGGATGGAGTCAACTGATGGTACTTCAGCAGCTCAGTGAATCCTGTTTTAACGCAGTGTGCATATGACTCAGCTCTTAGGAGAATCAAGGGAGGATGAAAATGATCAGAGATGACAAATTACTGGCTTGGTCCTTGGAAAGTTCTCTCATTTTTCTTTTGCTTTTTTCTTGTTATTGTTATTTGTTTAAACTGGGTCATTATTGGTGTTGCTGAGAGTCTCCTTGGGTACAGAGTGGGGATCAACTTAATGGGTTTTTTTACATCTGTAATGCTAGATGTTTGTCTCTGGCTTATTATTATAAGACAACTGTTTAATTAAGGTTGCTTTACCCAAGAACAAATGTCCTGCAATGTATTTAACAGCATTTTACTTCTGTTCTAGATGTGCAGCCCTGAGTCTGCAGGCAGGATGGTAGGAATAGTTAATGTAGCATTATTATTAGTTAAACCAAATAAGTGAGAGACTGGTGCAGACTTTCCAGAACGTGCATGAGAACAATTTTTAGTTGTTTTTGAGTACTTTATAATTCTTACACTCACAAGAGATAGAACTATATTTTTATAGGTAAAGATGTATATACACACACTTGTAGAGTTCCTTCCTTGGGCTAGATAACCTTTAGCTTCTGTGCTACAGTGCAGGTGGAGTTATCAGCATTCATTTACTGGAGTTGGTTGTTTTCCACCAAGCAGTTTCAATGTTGACTCAGCAACATGCTTGTTTGTATCAGAAGGATACCCTTACTGTGAAATCCAAATGACTCTCATAGTGCAAATACTTAACTTTAGACTACCAAAAATATCCTGGGTTTCAAAAGGCTCTGTGGCCTCTTAGTAACCCCTCTAGAAAGCTGTAGTTTAGCCCACATTATGGTTTCCATCACTGTTGGTCTTGTGTTGAATGGAGCTGGATTTGATGGGAATGAGTTTATTCTAAAAAAGGTAAGCAGAAATAATCCTGTTGTGGTAAACCATGTCTCAGAGGATTGAAGAGGTGACACTTGTAGCCACCCTATGATTGTTCTCCTCTGGTTAAGATCAGAGAGGGAGTTATTCTACTCTGGATGTGCCTGTTGATGTCTAACTGGGACCGAGTAAGTAAGCTGCTTCCCTTCAGAAGTCCATTTTGGGAACACTTGTGACTACCAGATGGGCTCTTGTAACATCTCTGTAAGTCTTGGCTGCATCAACAAGTGGAGCAGACCAAATAAAGGAGACTTAGAGAGTAAAGCAGTCGCTGTTGAAGAGATACCATCCACACATGTTAACTGCATGTCTGTTAGTGCTGGGAGTACACTGCCTGTCTCTGGAGCACATCTTCCAGGGTCATTTCATCCCCGTATTGATACCCTCAGGGACCACTCTGTGATATGAACCAGCAGGGGTGATGGAAAGGTGTAGTCCAACACTGCACTGCTGATTTGAAATAAAACATGAACACAGAGGCACCCTCTATATTTTCCAGCTGCAACAAAGCTTAGAAAGTGCTTTTAAAATAACCCACAGTCTATATGCATCCATCTCACCTAAAACCTTCTCTCTGTCTCAGGTAAATCACTTTCCTTCAGATCCAAATCATCTAACACCGGGGCTGCCTGTATCCTGTTAAGCCCTGCTGATATTTTTTTTGTCTTTTTGAATTCCCTGTCTGTGAGCTTGGCCAGAGCTAGTTCTGCTGCTCAGCAGGGGCTCAAGGTAGAGTCTGTGATCCTATTACCCAGGCCTTGTCTCTGAACAGTCCTTAAGTGGTTGCTGAAGGATGGTTCATCTTAAATCATTCTTTCTGTCAGGTTTTTTTGCTCTACACCAGAGTCTTGTTTGTTTAAACCAGTGTAGTTACATATAAAACGCTGACAGCACATGCTCAACATACTGGTAATAAAGAGGGCATCCTTTCAACAGCTTGTCCTCTTCAGCAATCCTTGTTTTTGGTATATTGCCGTTTCCACTGAAATCTTGCAGGTAGGGATTTTGCTCATAGGAGGACCTTGGGCTAAACATCCCTGTAAATCTCACACTAACTAAGCACTTGGCATAATCACGTCATTTTAAAAGACGGTAAAAGCAAATAGATGGGGTGTAATATCCCATTAGCTAATAATGCATGCTCCGCTGAGCTGGATACATTTTTCATGCAGGTTGTATATAGTGCCATGGGTATTGTGGCCAATATCTTCCCTGGTGTTATCATTTTAACAGAGATGGACCCCACTGGATCCCATATGTGGAAGTGGGACATGAATGCATGTCTATACCCAGAAGACATGTGAGTCCTGCAGCAGGCACCCTGCTGTAGGCATTTTACCCCAGCAATGCCATATATAAAATAGTAGCACTGTAAAAGTTCCAGGCAAAACTGCTTTTCATATTTGAGCAAAACAAATGCCCAGTTTGAAGCAAATTACCTCAGAAACATGGGTGCAGACAGATTTGCACCCAAGAGACTGCAGTTCGAAGGCCAAATGTTGAACTGATTGCAAGGACCTGGAAACAAAGGAGAGTGGAGTTTTTTGGTTGGTTTCCTTGGGGTTTTCCTTTTTTAGGAGCATTTGAAGCACCCACATTGAGCAATGAATGTGACCCAATGTGTGGTGTGGTTCATGGTCCCCATCTCTGACCCATCTCCCACTGGGAACCTATAGAGAAAACAGCTCTAAAACTTCAGCACTGGCTTCCACATACGACACTCTCTAAGTTTTAACACTATCTTAAATTAAGGTGTATATTCCTGCCTTATAGGATCCAATCTCTCTGACAAGGAAAAGCTACAAACCCTGGGGCTTTTTAGCCTGGAGAAGATTGAGAAGGGACCTCAACAACATTTATGGGTGAGTGTTGAGAGGACATCCTGTTTCCTGTGGCAACCAGTGACAGGGCAAGAGGTATCAGACATAACACAACACAGAAAGTTCCACTTGAACATGAGGAGAAACTTCTTTGCTGTTCAGGTGAGGGAGTCCTGGCACAGGCTGCTCAGGGAGGGTGTGAGGTCTCGTGCTCTGGAGGTTTGCAAACCCACCTGAATGAGTTCCTATGCTCCTGATCAAGGGGAATCTGATTTAGCAGGTGTTGGTGATGGTCTCAAGAGGCCCCTTCCAAACCTCACCATTCTGTGACCTACGTAGTCTCAGCTGCAGGGCTGTCACAAGGTGAGCACCAGGAGCAGCATCTCCCTGCACCCAGACATTGTGGTGGGACCTCAAGAGTTTGCTGTATGTCAGTGTTATAAGACAACATCCTGAAAATCTTTCTCACAAATATATCTTGGGATATATTCCCAAGAGGTCATGTTTTTCCTTGGAGAGAATCCAGAGCTCATTCTTTTAGGTTATAAATTCTTCAGTGCAAGGATTTTTGTATTCTTTTATGTCTCAAATGCACCTCGTGCCACTGCACACTCAGTCCAAGCCAAGTAATATATTACCATATGAAAACACCATTTACATTCATTCAAGGTTCCTCTTATTCGTTCTCAGAAAACTCAGACATCTGAAAACCAGATGGGGTAAATCACATGACACTATCTGAAGGCCACCAGCTATAGATGGGCTGAAACCCCCTGCTCTGCCTCACGACATCCCACACACCTACAATTCGTGATCCTTCAGTGATACAAGATGCTACCGAGTTTAGCTGGGAAATACAGAGAAAATCAGAGGGGAAAAAAACCCCATAGAATATCTAGTGAGGAAACAAAAATATAGTGAGGAAATTTCTAAGGTACAAGTTCTGATGTTCTTATGAATTCCTGTAGTCTGCATAGTTTTAAGGATCATTAAAATGATAACATGCTGCCATTACAGCCAGAGAAGGAATCTATACCACTTATATGATAATACTATGAAGATACATAAAGGTTCATGAAATATGGATGTGCTTATGCACAACACACTGACTTAAATTTGTAATGCTAAGTAAAGTAACTACCTGCAAAACACATATTCATTCAAAAACATTCCAGTGGTGAAGGCTTAATTTGATTTACCGTAGGTTAATAGTTTATTATTTTCCTGTTATTATGGCACTTTTTGTGCTCATTATGCAGAAATTTTGGCATCAGATATTCTAATATTTATATGGATAGGTGAAAGGTCATTGAGGTTCAGTTCTGGGTCATTTTCTGCTTCTCCCTTTGCTTGAGAGATGTATTTTTTTGTTAGATTCCTGTTTAAATCTTGGATTCTCTGCTTTAGAAACCATGACTAAATTGTGCATGCATATTCTGTATTTGAACATGAACCACACATACAGATTATGTGGGATTATTACCATTTGATAATTGCTTTTACAGTGCAATGGTTTCACATGCTTATAGACATCAACAGCCACCTATACAACACAGTGTCCAAATACACAGAAAACCAATTTCTGTTGCAAAGACATTAAAAACTAAAGCTACACACATGTTCAGTTTTGCACACTCTAGATTTCAGTGAAGTCGCAGCTTCCAGCATGGGAAGGTTAACATGGGTGTAAACCTTTATGGGTCTGCAGCCTAGAGACTAAATACACTAAATGGAAGAAGGAAGTGATGGTAATGAGAGAATAAAAATATACATCCTGAACTCGCAGAGGGTTAGGGCAAAGATTAAGAGACTCTGGATTTATCATTTTAATATGACTTTATATGGCTGAATTATGGCTTCAGGTTGCAACTGTTGTGAATTGTCAAGTAAGCATACAAATTCACTGAAACAACCCAGAGTAAAATGTACTTTATTAGAAAATGAATCGTAGGAGATTTAATAAAAATAATGGTGCCTTAGCTATAAAAGACCTCTCTATTGCTCATTGGTTCCATCTAATTGCTTTAAAGTGTCACGGTTTTGGAAAGGAAAGAAATACTATTTGAATGATAAGAGAGAAGCAGACAGATCCTGCTGTGCCCATGGCCGTGACTCAAGGCACACCAAGGGCTGCCACTGGCATCCCCAGCCTTTGGCTCTTTTCCCTGGGCAGTAGAAGGCTCTGGGAAAAATTTGCAACCCAGCTCTTGTTTAGATAAACAGGAAGACTCTGCAAATGTTTAACAAAGAATGCTGCAGGTCCATAGGAATGACCTGAGTACAGGGTATTACACAGGCTGAAAGGTCGGTCTTGTGCTGCAAGACTGGCACAGCTTGCACGCCTTGGGCTGCCCCATGGATTTGGGGATGTGGAAGAAAGTTACTCTGAAGCCTCTGGCTCTTCCAGTCATTCTGGGGATTGGGTCTATGGGTCTCTTGCTTTTGTTGATGGTTCTTTTCACTGACAATAGGTGGCACAATAAAGCTTTCAAATATTGATTCTCAGGGTAGAGATTTTGTTGGGGGTGTCTGTTGGAGGTCTGAACCAAACTTCCTGTTCCTCGGCCAGGACCCTGGGGCTAAGCCTTGCCCTAGCAGAGGGTGGTGTGTAAATGCACAGACAAAAAAAGACAAGGGCAAATCAAAGATAAACTCTGTTCCTGCAGTTTCATACATTTGTAAACACTTTTTTCTTTTCTTGCAGCATTTAGGACAAGTGTCTAACAGTTTATTTTTCCTTGGTTTATGTTTTGAAGTCTGTTTCTCCCCAGGAAGTTGAATGGATGAGCAAGAGTTTGATATTATCTGCCCCTTGCTGTGGAAAATGTCAAAGGCATGCCATGACAAATGCCACTGCTCTCCTGTTTCATAGGCAAGAGAATCAGTTGCCAGTCACACACAAACTGGTGGTGTATATTACCAGGGAAGTCAAGCTGGCTTTTACCCAAATCCGCATTTGTGGAAGAAAAAATGCCTGTGCATTCCTTTGTGGCAGAAATGAAAACCAAGATCAATGACTTACTCTTTTTAAGTCTTATGTGCAAGGTAAAACTACTCTTTCACTCTGTGATAATGTCAAGTGAAGAGAAATATACACCTTGTGAGGTCATGGTCAGTTCAGGAAAAATATGTTAAAGAATAAATCGCTTGCCTTTTCTCTCTGTGTGTGGTGATAGGGAGTGGTCTTTCTTGTAAAGAAAAAGGAATTAAGTGGATGATTAACACACCTGGATTAAATATAACCAAAAATGAAACAATGATGGGAAATGTTATCTGTTTCTTTTTAATCAATTTGATATTTCTGCTCTTTGTTTCCTGTCTGTTACAGCTCTTTGGTGAAGGCAAACTGCTTCTGGCTTGCTTGACACATTGATTTAAATGTTGTCAGCTGCATTTTGCAGCACAGTCCCATAGGTCTCCTAGTATTTACAGCAGTTGGAGGGTGAGATATTCATGGAGCCACTATGGAGAAACTAGAAACCAGGACACACTGTGCTCTGGAGGGTAAGAGGAGGATTTCCCACCTCAAGTATCTGTCAGGAGATGAGTGTAGTTGCCCACAAGTTATTTCTTATCGTAGTCTTCTTACCAGTAAAACCACAGTTCTGAAGGTGCTAATTGGGTGAGAACCAGATCCAAATTCAGATCTTCCAGATCTGAATTTAACCCCAGCAAAAGGGTGGTAGAGAACCACCAGATGCAGCTCCTCGCTCCATAGCCTAGGCCAGGGACGACTCAGCCACCAACTTTGTCCTCTGTAGCAGAGATGGCTATGTCATAGGGCAGGGGGTTGTAGTGGCCAGTGTTTACCACTTCAGATGGCCCCATCAGAAATGGTGTAAAGAGGATGCTGCTGGACACAGGTGATTCCACACACACAGAGCATTGTGTGCAGCTTGGGGTGTAAGGCACCTCAAATGCAAGATCACTTGCTGTTATTTTATTATTTGTAGCTCCCTGACTATTATTTTAGTTCATGAAGAATGGGCAAATATGAGAACAAGTGAGGCAATAATGGTTTGAACTAGTAGATAAGAGTAACCAGAAATCCTGAACCTTCATTCCTTGATGAGGGAATGTACGAAATACTGAGATGATAAAATTTGTAAGTACCTTGAAATACATATAAAGAGAAGAAGATCTAAACTCTCATATTTAGGATAGCTTTTATAAGTCTCAGATTCAGAGCCTTAACTTTAAATTTTTGCCATTTTTTGGCTTGACTACCTGGTAGGGTGGCTGCAAAATAAGTCATGATACTGACTCCAGTGGTACCAGCTGACTTTCTAATGTTCTGCAGTAACTTTGTGTGCACAGTTCCTTTGCACCGAGTACCTTTTGCTCTAGTACCAGAGTGAACTAAAAGTCAAAAGCTAGTTCAATAATAATAATTTTAAAAATATAGGAACAAAACTTGGAATGTTCACAGTTGAAGATTTGCTCAGGAACAGCGTTTCTGCTTTGACTTTACATTTGCTCATAATCTGAATTTAATGTCCTATGTAAACAAGCAATAAGAGTTTCCCTATTAAGTAATATCATGTGATAAGTGTTCCAAGTTCTTTTTTTTTTCATAGACAAATTCTGATCTTGCCTTTAGTTTGCTTATCATTGTATTTAATTTAGGCTTTGAAGTAATTTACTAAAATTACTGTTGGGAAAGACCTCCCTTCTCCATCCTGGCACAATAGCACAATATTCCAGTTTGGGAATCTTAATTGCTACTACAAAATATATAATAGGTAATAGATGGCTGAAATAACCACTTTGTATTCTGTATGTAGATCTGTTCTTCCAGCCTTGTACAACCAAGGTTGAAATTTGGACCCCTCAGAGAGGAGGCTTGCCAAACCATTGTTAGCTTGATTGGCTCTTTATTAAAATTACAAAACTGGTCATTAGAGGAAAAGCAATATTTATAATCTGTGTACATTTTGTAACAAGCCAGCTCCAGAACCTCACAAAATCCTACTTGGAAAAGAAGTAAAGGAAGCTGGCTGCCAGCACGATCACATGGAACCAGTCCTTACCAGCTGATGGACCAATAGCAGTGTATCAGCTTGGAGTCATTAGGGGGGCTTGGGGTGTTAGTGTTAAGCTTTATTTAATGAACTGAAAGGTAAGGTAAACAGTGGGTTAATACCAGGCTTTTCTAAATTATGAAGGATTACATCACTTTGGGGAAAAAAAAGAAAGAATAAATGGAGGAGGGGAAAAAACCAAAAGGAGATGGGAGAAGCCTGACCAACACAGTAAAATTCATGTTGCCATAATGCACAGTTAAAATAACTACAAAAGAAATAATCTAAGAGGTAAATAAAGACTTGGGGGAAGAAAAAAGATTTAGGAAGTAGTAATGATTTCAGGCAATTGTGGAAAACATTATGAGAATAATGTTGTCATGCAGAGCAGGAGCACAGAAAAGGTACCTTGGGTTAGTGCTCTAAGTTTAAGTGTCACATGTAGATGTCTATTTACTGTCACAGAGGAGGGCACCATTAAAATACTGAGGACATTTTGTCCTGAAGGCTGGAATTTTCATAAATACCCTGTACTTGCCAAAACCTGCTTCCAGTGAGGATCCCGTGAGCTTTGACATTGATTTCAAGGGAAGTAGATTTGGGCCATTGCTGAGATCTTTCTAAAATTGACCCTTAAAATACAAAAGACGCTGACAAGTTAATTTGGCTTCAGAGGTAGGCAGCCAGGATGATTAGAGTGATTCATTTAAAAGACAATATTAAAATAATTAACTACGTGTTGGCTGTGCAGCTGCTTGGTTAGATAATTGCCTAAGTATCAGTTATCCGTGGGTAGCACCAAAAAATGCAGCGCTAAACAGGGATCAGGAAGGTTTAAGGGGGAAACATTTGGTGTGAAAAACCATTAAGTGGAATAAAGGTTGAAATTCAAAGTCCTTTCCCAGGATGAAGGTCAATCGAGGAGTATTCTTCAAAAAGAAGTGCTATGGTTTAAAATACAGTGAACACAGGACAGGAAATTATAGTATAGCAGTGTCAAAGTGCAGTCATTCTTTTCTGGTCTCAATTATTCCATAGAAATTAATTGGATATGTATTTGTGAACAGGAATTAGAATGTATTTTGATTGACTGACAGCAAACATTCCTCACCCCAGGTTCAAAGTAATACTTTCATTTGGATCTTTAGATGCTTAAACTTCTTTGAATTCCAGCTATTCTTTTGCCATGATAGGAATTTCAGAAGACACTAGAGGCTGTTTGTTTTATGAGATGGTGACACGTGGGAACAGGAATGTGCAAAGACACTTCCAAGTCTGCAAAGAGGACTCAGTAGCTCCACGCTACCATTCACGGGTAGAGAATATTGGACTGAGCTGTCTGTCAGATTTCCTTTGAAGAGATAATACCCTTTGTGGAAAATAACTAGGTATGATTTGTCAGTACAGCTGGAAACACTGTTTAGGAGAATCTGAATGCCGGTGTTTAATTTAGCTTTCATCTGGGGTCTACTAATGGACACGTTGTTAAATATGACATTTTACATTTCACCGCAAACCACACCGTGATGCCGAAAACTTTTCAGTGCTGATTGTCATTAATGCTCAGTGGTACAATGGGGACTCACAGAAAATTATGCTTTTCCTGACATAAAATAAATAGTGTAAAGATACTACTTCCATCCAACTGATCATGTAGGAGTTATCTGAGGACATCAGAGGGTAAATTCTTGGGTTTCGATAAGAACAAAACCAGGGGCTGAAATGATATTGAAGCACTAAAAATTATTACATTCAAGTCAAGGGGAATTTCAGATTACTTTTTCCTCACATATCTACTTTTGGTGTATTATATACCCTTATTTGATGTTACATGCTTCATATCCTCACCCCAACCCAAATATAGTGGAATTTGCAATGCAAAAAAGGTCACAGTGTTACTACGAATGAAAAAATCGCTCCTGCATTTGTTAGCCTTAATCTATGATCTTGTCTGCAAAATATTTTATTCATAAACACGTATCTGCAAATCTAGAGGTAGCATCTACATAATATATAATAATAAACAGCTAGACAGAAATACTGGAGGATAAAGAGGTGAAAGAAATCTTTTTAGTGATATTCTGAGTTTAAAAAAACCTTTCAATGAGCTCATAAATAAATGTCTTGGCAATGAGGTGAACAACAGGTTTAATGGGCTTGATGTATTTCAATGGAGATGCAGCAAGTTTTTGGGTATGAGGAAGGAGGCATCTGACTATGATTTAATATTACCATCCTCAAGCACTCAAAGATTTTTATTTCACTCTAAATGTATATATATTTGCAACTTAACTTAAAAAAGAATAAAAATAAGTAGACACTGTTATTTACCTAATGGGTTTTGGCACTTCAAGGTAACATTCAACACTATCTATCAACTTACTATGATATTAACCAAATGTCAATATCCTTTCTTAATTCTTATGTTCTCTCCTAATTTTTCTCACTATTAGATAGAGGGGAGGAAAAAAGCTCAAATAGTGTCAGATGCACGGTATTGCCAGAGAGATGACAAAATGGAAGAATGATAGGAGTATGTGAAAATTGCAGCCAGGGTAAAGTTGTTCACAGACCATGAAAGACAAAGCAGGGACACCACAGGCCATGGAGAAGTTTGACACAGGGGCTGGTTCATGCTGTTTGGGCATTGAGGATTTATGTGCTTCAGGTCAAACTCCTACTGCATCTGGGCCACAGAAGACTAGAGCTATGGTGCCAATGCTATACCACGACCATATGTTGGTCTAGAAGGTGAACAGTAAATGTGCAATGATTTTACAAGCATATTGGCACAGTACTGTAGCAACACATACTTCTCTTAGTAAGAGTTGGTATGTAAATACCACAATACATTTGTGTTCTTTGCAGTCTTTGAGGAATACTGATATATCTTGTACAGGAGATGTGTGGTGTGTGGTCAAAGCAGAAGTCCCCTGGGTATTCCTGCAATATTCCATGTAGATACATATAAAAACAGATAAATACACAAATGATGATGGAATCTATATGAACAGTCAGTGAAATGTTTTTAAAATAATAAGCCAGTTTAAACATTGCTCAAAAATATTCTGGGGAGATTCCAGTGAGGGAGGTACAAGAAGCAGTTCCCTATCTTCTCCCCTATCACTCTCCTGCCAGAAACCTTTAGAATGCAATGCATTGATTCCCAAACCAAACTTACAGCTTGCTAAACTTCTTTATGTGTTCAGGATGCACCCAGAGAATGAGTTTATGAGAAACAATTAATGTTTTTATAGCCGTCGCTGATTGCTGCAACATCACATTTCAGCACTGGTGTAGATAATTGCAAATAATTTCCTAGAGGTGTCATGCAAAAGCAGAGGATGCCTTCTGGAGCAGTGTAGTGCCCATGGAGTATAAGATTAATGCTTGTACAGTACAGGAATACATGTAAAGACTCACTATCTTTTTTTCTTCCTTGCTAACCTTGTTGATGTCGTGAATATCAATTTACTTTTTTTTTCTTGAGATAATTTAACACTCCATTTAGTCATCCTTGGTAATGCAAATCATATCAATTCTGCTGCCAGACTACAAGGTGAGCTCCATTGTATCCCTTGGAAATGAGAGATGCATTTTTCTTCATTTATTTTTATTAAAAGAAAAATCTTCCTTTTTAAGCCTTTTGATAGAAACAATTGAGAATTCCAGGAATTTCAATCGGAGAGGGAAGTTGTAGCCATCCAAAAGTATTACCCTTCAGTGCTCAGTTTTTCTGTCTACCTTCTCTCTCCCTCCTTCCCTCTCAGCTTATTTGCATAACATGATTGAGAGAGCAGTAATTGTAACAGCACCTGAGGAACATAGAGAGTATTGTAGATTCCTTGTAGGAAGAATCAGTGCTGTCTTGCATCTCTTCAAAACGTCTGAAAGAGCATCTGGCGTCTTTAGGACAGAAATGTCCTAAAGTCTCCACGGTACTGTGAGTCACACATGGGCAACCTTCTTCCAGTCTCCATTGAGCTGCCTGGCTTCTCAAATCATCTCCAAATCTGACAAAGGTGTTGATCTCCTCCAATGCAGTGCAATCTCCTCAGTGTTTCATTCTTCTGAACCATGGTTCATATTAATACAAACCCGTGATATATTAAACCTGATAAAGGGAACATCTCTTTGAGTAGAAATCAATGGGAAAACGTTAGAAGCTGTGTGGGGTGTTTGTTCTTGTAGTTTGGTTGGTTTTGTAATTTTTTTATCATATAATTTTCTGTACTTGTGATTCTTGCTGATAGCATTAGTTGCAGATATTTTGTGTGAGTGTGTATTCAATTCATGCCTCAGGCTTGCCTTATCATTAAAGGTTACTGATAAGACACATAATATCTTGAACTGAGGAAACTCAATATGGAATTTCAGTACTGTATCATATCTCTGTTAATCAGGATCGATTTATTCAATAATCATCATTGCTCAAAGCCTTTGAGGTCCTTTCCAAGCAGCATCATGAAATGGGAGGTGCAAACAACATACTTTCTCTCATTTCTGCAGGAAGGCCTGGCAGAGATGGGTTCCTGTAGACCATCCAAAACCTCTACTGTCCTGCAGAGCCAGATCAGTTAGTGACACAGGCTGGGGTGGTCCAGGTTGCATGGACCTCCTAGGGCTTGAGTGATGCTATAGGGAGGATGAAAAAGCCAAAGACCTGATTGTCTCCTTGTACTCAGCGCTGGTAAGACTGCACCTCAAATACTGTGTCTAGTTTTGGGGACCTCACTAGCAGAAGGTCATTAAGGTGCTGGAATGTGTTCAGAGACACACAATGAAGCTGGAGAATAATTTGGAGAACGGACCTTATGAGAAGCAATGGAATGAGCTGGGAGTGTTTGACCTAGAGGAGACTGAGAGGAGATATCATCACTCTCTGCAAGGGAGTTGAAGTGGAGGTCAATCTCTTCTCTCTGGTAATGAATGATAGGACACAAGGAAATGGGTTCAAGTTACGCTAGGGAAGGCTTAGACTAGGCATTAGGAAGAGCTTTTATACCAAGAGAGTTACTGAGCATTGGAATGGGCTGCCCGGGGAAGTGGTGGAGTCATCATCCCTGGAGGTGTTCAAAAGACACACAGATAAGGTGCTGAGGGATATGATTTAGTTTAGTGATGAGCTTGGCCGTATGAGGTTAGTGGTTGGACTGGATGATCTTAAAAGTCTTTTTCAACTGTAATTATTCTATGATTCTATGAATAAAGCATAGTGGGTTCTTGGCTTCTTATGGTGAGGGGACTCAAGTTGATTTAAATAAGTCAATAATTTCTTTTTCAGTTTATTTTTTGGTACCTCTTTCAGTTATTCTGTGGTGATTCACTGGTTGAACACTATTGTATAAAGACAGGTCAGTCTAGTCTGCTGAATTAAATCCTTACAATGGCAAATTGGCTTTCCTGGTGAATGAATATCCTTTGATTCCTGCATGAGTATCTCACTGAAAAATTCATTGTGAAGAGCCATACATCCAATTGTTTCCCTTTGAAGTAAGTGAAGTTTTATGGTGACTTAAACCTGGAAGCACGTATCTGCATAAGAAATGGAATGTTCAGTGAGAGGGGGGCAGCTACCACCTCTGCACTCCTATGAGTCAATATTGGCTGTATGTAAAGGAGAATGCCTTGAGAGGGCTTTGCATGAAAGCAGGGTGTGGAAAAGCATCCATTTATTAATAAAACATAAAAAGTCTAACTGTGTGCTGAGAGATTATCAGAAATCGCTTTCTTGGGCCATTTCTGGGGTGTTAATTTGGGGCACCTTTGTCGCAAATCTTCAGCAGAAAGCTTTTGCTTTTATAAAATAATGGCACTGGTGAATTTTGATCTCACTCAGGAGGAAATGGCTGAGAAATTTGCACTCTAGAGGAAAATACACCAAATATATTCTTTAAAAATCCTTGCTTCCATGGTTTAAAAGCTGTAATTATTTTAAATGCTTAATGGCAGCTCAGTATCTATATTGGTGACTGTTCACTTCTGTTTGCTCTGTGAATTTATCCTATTAGTACACGTGTGTGAGTATATGCATTTATGGATGTTTAAAATACATATGGTATGGAAAAAATATGTATTTATCCATTAGAAGTTACTTGTTCTTCTGTCTTTTCAAATGTCTTGCTGCCAGCTGCCTGTATCAAAGCAAGTGAACAGCTGAAACATTAGAGCAGTCTAATTTTATGTCTGTTTATCAGGCACTGCTACTTTGCTGTATATTTTCTAAGAGAGTTTATTGTCCACCAGGGCTCTTTTAAAAGGAGGTTTGGAAACCGAGAACCTCAAAAGTGATGAAACTTAAATGCAAATCCATTTACCTTTTCTTCCATGCAGTATATTCTACTACCTGCACTCTGAAATTCAGAAGATAACTGTTATGGCACCCTATTTTTTAATCCAGTGTTGACTCTTTTGTGCTAACTTTCTTATATTTACTGTTTCCAAATGAGATGCAAATTGCAGGATACAGAAATCACCCAAAGGCGGTTGTTTGTTCCAGGTAGAGAGTAGGATTTAATGTGTTTGGTCAGTGCTTGTGCTGGTAATTTTACTTTCATTTCATCTTTGCTAGAGGGCCTATTCTTGAATAATGGTGATGTCCCTGGACTTGAAAACATAGCTACAGGAAAGGAGGTGCTGATAGGAAAAGCGAAGGTGGGTGTGAACTACCGAGGTGGGAAAAATATTTCTTCTTCAGACCAACAAAGTAACAAATGTGTTTCTGGTCTTTCTTTTGACTCTTGATGACTAATCTCTACAATTAGAAACACTCCATCCTCGAGAAGAGAGTCAGTCCTTGTTTCAGAAAAGCCTTTAACAGTCTGTGCTTAGCTCCAAGCTTGCTTCCGCTGCTGCTGGGATCATGACAAGCCACCCTCTTAAGTGTTTTGGCTGACGGCAGAAATAATCATTCTGTGATGCTCAAGTTTTTAGGAAAAAAACCTTTTGCCCATCTGAATGATTTACATAATCAATTCCTAGGGCCATCGTTTCAGTTCTAACATCATTCATTAGGAAAAACAACATCAATAGGAGAGCTTATCTGTGTTTATGGTGCTTGGTTGGACCATTGTCACAGAGGGTGGTCTTTAGGCTCAAGTAAGGTGAGCAGGTAGACAGCAACATCCACTCAGCTCTTTCCAGGTGCATTTTATAAATGGTTTTCCATCTCTCTCATCATCTCCATGGTGATTTTAATAATAAGTCTCACCACATGCAACCTTTTTATGCGGTCATGGAAATGTGCTGAGGCAAGCAAAAACTGTATATCTACCCAGAGTACCTTTCTTTTCATACCAGGTAGCTGCAAGTGCAGAGTTGATGCTTCATAAAATCTGACATCCTGGAAGGAGAGCCCTAGATCTGTTTTATATGCTGTAGTAAAGGTGATCTTTAGAAATTGTTTGTTGAATAACTCCACAGTCTGCTGTACATCACTTTTATTGATGATAAGGAAGATGTCATCAGTATGGCTTGTCTTGGAGAGGAAGGTGGCAAGACATTCAGTTGGCTGAAAACGTTATACTCTCTGTTAAAGACTTCAGTGGCTACTGTGAAAAGAGAATGTTCCCACTGGTACTCCTGGATGTGTTGGCTACAAAGTTTATCAACATCCCCCAGTGCTATACAGGCCACTGCAACGTAACTCTGCAACTTCCAGGAGATCTTATTTTTCAGTGCCATTTGCAGTAGTTTGCAGCAAATTACTGACTTCTGTAAGCAGTCTAGCTGTGGGGATGGACATGTGCAGGTCTTTAACCTTCAAGCTCAGGATTGGGCCTCTGCCTGCTAAATATGGTCACGGTGTTTTTATGATAGCTACAAATTGTAGACTATTAGGGGCGAATGATTGGTTTTATGAGTGAAGCAGGATCTCTCTCATCTACTGTATGTGCTGGGTCATAAAGGGATCACCTGTCTTGGGTGGGATTTATGTGGGCAACTGCCTGCTATGCTACTGAGAGCAGAAAACCATTACAGGATATTATGGGAAGCAGTTTACAGATTAAATTGTGAAGTACACACTGCTATTAACCAACAGTACTTTGTAAAACGTCTCTCTCCGAAATCAGTTGGTGTCCATTGAAATCACACAAAACAATTAAAAATTAATCATTGTCAAGACAAACGCCTTCTTTCACCTTCAGATGGGTCTTTAAACCTCTTTATAGAGGGGGTTTTTTTTCTCTCATGGAGTTTTCCACCTTCAGAAGAAAGGTATTCTTTTAGTTCTGAGCATGAGGGATATACACGCATACCACATTTGTCCTGTTTTTATAGATCTCTGGGGTTACAGCCTCAGTACCAAGACTTGAACACAGCTGTTTTTATGCTTGTGAAAGGAATCACAAGACAAGGTTATCAGCAACCAGGAAAAGGAGGGCTTAATGTCTTCACAGATCTCCCTTCTGTCTTATTATTTAATGTTGGGCTCATATCTGCCATTCTTATTTATCCCAGATAGTCTTCTATATTCTGTACTTTTAAACCCTAAAAGTTTTCTCCCTTTAGATGTTTTGTGATAGAGGCATCCCTGAGACTGGAGCCTTTTAGAAGCTCCTGTTAGAGGGCAGCTGCCATAACCTCACTTTTAACACATCTCAACTATTTTCATCTTTTCCTTTGGGTAAATCTGGAAAGGGAGCATACTTGAATCTGGAGAGCCTGCAGCATTTGTCATACCTGCATTTCATTTAATACTTAGTACTTTCTCAAGACATTTGCTTTCAGAGACATTTTCCTCCTATTTGTAGTTTTGATGGATTTTTCAGCTTTTCCCATCCATTACTGAAAATGGGAATTAACCTTGAGTTTGAAGATTCATAGTCTGGTCATTACAATATCCACAACTCGGAGATCAGTCTTGTGTGAGCAGATGAATGTGGCCTCTTGAATCCCAGTTCATGGCAGTATTTTCCTGTACCTGTTGCCACTGTCTGCCAAAATGGGTTGATTGACATGTGCTCTATGTGCCTTTTAATTATACAATGTATGGACTGAATTGAAGGTAACTTTCATGAGATTTGAGTTTTCTTGATGTTTTGTGACACTGTCTCTTTTGGTCATTCCTTGGATGTTGATTGTACTATAACCATGGGTAAATAGTGAGCTATGGTTGGACTACACAGTGCCCTTCTAAATCTTTCTATAGAGAGTGTGCCCCAGCACTGTATAAAAATACATACTCTAGCTTTTCTCCTTAACACTCTGCTCAAAGAAGTCTGGTATTTTCACTCATCCCCTGCCCACTGGTACCCACTATGTCAGAAGATCACAGAGGATGAAGGATATTCCCACTGTCAGTATTGAAAGTTTCTAAAAGCAGCAATTTCCACTGGGGTGGGACACCAAGGATTTCCTGAGACACAGCAAATGAGAGTCCCAGCTAGACAGCAGCTTACAAAAACTGGAGTTATTCCCCATGAGAGAGGAGAGGCTGTCCTGTGTCAGAGTAGCGTTAGCCTCCTCCAAGATGCTGATGGGCCTGCTGCAGTTGAAGAGATGCAGTCTGGGCAGAGCTACCACAGGAGGTTGCCCACTGCTGTCAGCAGCGATTTAACTGAAAATTAGAGAGGTGAAAACTTATGGCAGCACTTAGTAAGTCCCATGTTATTTGTTTGGTGTATTAGGAGACCTGTGTGTCAGATTTTATATCGGTGCATGCACCAGAAGCATATTTAATGTGCTGCGGACAAAGCGGTGGTATGCGGTGTTTAATAAATGCGTGTGCGTGTGAGTATTGATGTATGGCACTCGCTGGTGCGAGGAGCAGCCTTTTCTTGCAAATGAGGCCACCTGTTCCTCCTTCCCCAATCTGACAGGTTTTAGTCTCTTCACTGCAAGTGGGCGGACAGTTGGATTTGATTTACTGGATACTCTCATCTAGTGTGATTGCAGCATAATTATATCGATAATCAGCTCCGTTTGTGGCCAAAACGTTCTCCAGCACACACACACACACACACACACACATAGACACACATCCCAGATCGTAACACGTTTAGAAAATGTGTCCCACTTTTTCTTCAGAATGCTTAGGTTATGTGATAAATATAGATTGATTTTTAAGAGCTCGTAGCTATTACTCAATCGACCAAGTGTGTGTGGTACATGGTGAAATTTACAGTTATGCTCTAGAGGTGTTTCACCAGGTAGGACTCAGCCTTGTTAGAGAAGTGTAAAAAATTGGATAATTGATTTTTTTTCCCCCCCTTCTCTTATTTTGATTTTTGGGTTGACCTAAAAAATGAGGAGACTGAAACAGTGGTCATGCTACACAGGCAAAGAATATACATTTTCTGTCAAAAAGACTCATCAAAAATAAATTTGGAGAACATACATTTTGTCACTCATCTGAAAACCAGAATTGTTCTGTTTGTTTAGCTTTTGACTGTTTTTGTCTTTTCCTGAGCTTCAAAAAAGTATAAAAGCAGATATAATTAGAAACATCCTCTCATTTTTAATAAGTATCACTGAAAATGGTTTTTGTTTGGTTTAAGTAGGGGTGGGGGTTTGCTTTTACTGTTTGTAAACAGTTGCTACGTTTGATGCACACTCTTGGACCAACTGACCAAGTATTTTACTGTGGGAAAATACCATTCCAAGTACTTAGTCTAGCTTTAAAAACATACATAGCAGTTGGCCATCAATGTCCGTGCAATGAATGTCTTCTAAAATA
This sequence comes from Colius striatus, assembly GCF_028858725.1. Lineage (NCBI taxonomy): Eukaryota > Metazoa > Chordata > Aves > Coliiformes > Coliidae > Colius > Colius striatus. Next base: position 18,311,834 of record NC_084772.1, on the reverse strand, counting down.
CACTTAGAGACAAGACAAGTGCTTAATGCATTGGAGGCTGGGAGGAATCTGGAATGAGTGTGTGCTGGATTGGTTATACCCTTAACATAAGGAAAAAACCAGACATGGGAACGTGCACTGGGGTCAGAAGCTGAGCATGGATTGTTACCCTACAGTCAGTGGCACTATGAATGGCATTTAGCATTTCTTCTAGACTTCTTTCCACACCACTTCACCTGCTAAAAAAACTAGCTTGTGAATTAAGGTGGAGGTGACAGGTCTCTCCTACAGAAGCCTGTTGGCAGGCATAAGCTTGCTCAGTCCCCACTGGAGACACCTCCTCTCATCCTGCAGCCATGGCTGGACCTGTCAGATGTCAGCAGCAGAGGCAGCAAACTTCCTACCTTCTCTTTGTACTCCACTTTGAGACTCAACACCTTTGAGTCTCCAGCAATGCTCATACAAAACATGAATGAAGTTAAATACACCATCTCCAACTTGCACATATATTTTAACATTATCAGGACTGATAGTTTCTGAGTGATTCTAACATTTCTATTTCTATCCAGCTGCTACCAAAGCTTGTTACTGCAACATATACGTTTCAGCATAAAAGCAAATGCTCTCACAATGCCTTATGATGACTAAACTGTGCTGAGCCAAGTGTGCAGATGCCAGAGATTACCTCACTACTTGGTCAATGCACACTGGTCTGCAATACCAGGACAGACTAGTGGTCATTTCATTTTTGACAGCACCAAAAAAGGGACTCTCTCAACTTTAATTAATTGTTGCAGCAAAGGCTCCCTCTGCCTTCAGCTTGGCAGCTCTCTCTGCAAGGAAATGCCAGGCAGTGAAGGAAAGGATGTTTTTCTCACCAAAAAAGTCTTCATGAGCCTCCTTGGCTCAGTCCCACAGCCTTGCAGTTCTGAAGCCAAGGCAAGTTACAATTGCCTGGACTTTTAGGGGGCTGAAACAAATGGCTAAATGTAAAAATGAACAGAAGGAAGTAATAGGGTACTGTTACTCCACTACACTTAGTGGCTGGCCATAGCCAGGGTAGTAGAAGATGCTCTAGAGAAGACTTTATCCTGTTCTGTATTGGACAAGGTGTAGAAAACCAGTCCTGGGCAAATTCCCTGCAAGATGCCTTGTGTCTGAAAGTGTTTAGTACAGAAAACAAATCTGGTTAGCTGGAGAGTTTATTGTGTCTTTCTACTCTCTTCTCTCAACCCTCATACTTCCTGTTTCCCCAAAATCCCTCCCTTGGTGAGGCGATGGCATCAATATCTGTGACACTTCTGAGGTTTGTGATATCACCACCCAGACCGTTCCCAGTAAATGAGGCAGGACTAGGACAGTTTGTCAGTGGAACATTTAATTTTATTGTTGACTACACTGAAACCTTCACATTGTAGAGTTTGACTTTTGCTTTTGTATTCTTCCTCTTGAAGGTAATTGTATGTCATGCACTGCAGTTCACCAGCAAACGTCTAATCATAACAAATCTGACACCTGTAATTAACAGCCTTACTGGTACCATCCTGTGTGTGATCACACAGAAGGGTAGGACAGAGGAATAATTCCCCAGAGCAGTGGGAAAAGCTAGTATTTTTATTTACATGCTGGAGCAAAAGGGGGGTAGAAAGGAAACTTGACAGGGACGAATCTTGCTGAGAAGTGATCTTAAAGATGAGATAGGTCATTAACAAAATAAAAGCACATTTCTTACTGATTTTCTGACAGCTGTATGTTCTTAAATGGGCCAAGTAAAAGTTATAATTCTTATTTTGTGAACAGAAATGTTAGAAATCAATTCATTACAGCTCAAAAAACCTAAAAAACAACCCACAAAAGAATTCTTACCCTGTCCACATGGAAAATGTCTCTAGACCTTAAAAGCATCTTTAAATAAAATACATTGTGAAAGACAGCAGCTCAAATAACTCTTTTTACATATAAAGACTAGAAACTGAAGAGACAGTTTTGTCTGACTTAAGGTCACATTTTTGGTGGTGAGGGGACCAAAATTCATCAGAGTGTGGTTATAAGGCAAATCTTCAATTAGTGTTTTGCTATCTTAAAAATAATGATGAACCCTAGGAAGGCTGAAGCTTATGCTCTGTGTGCATGCATGTGTGTGTATTTATGGGAGTATTTAATAGGGATAGGTCTTTGTCTTTAAAATTCTGGTTTGAGAAGAGATTTAGGTAGACCTTTGGCTTCCTCAGGCTGTGAAAAGGGAATGTGTTAGCATTTTATTGGTGAAACACGTACTCAAAGCAGCACATGGCATTTAAAACCCCTTGGGAACATTTGATCATTTTCTCCCTGATAAATTTTGTCTTGCATGACTCTCATTTTTTGTTTCCTTACTTTGACCGTCATTTTATCCACTCACCAAACAAAGTCTTTTATCTCTTTTTATGAACCTGTGCCAGATAATGTATTTATTATGATAATTGGTCTAGAGAAAGAAAGATAATATTTCCCCTTTCTTATGCAACCCAACTGATGCACTGCAGGGTACACCTGCAGGGTAGAAGTGAGTGTCTGCTGTAGGTGGAAGTGGATGGACACTGGGGATGGCTAAACTACAAAGGTAGACCAGATTCATGGTCCAATGCTGTTTCATTTGGTGGCAGCAGCTACCAAATTGTTTGCTTAACTTTTTATAAGGGCAATTGTGTCTCATCTACCTCTACCTCTAGAATCATCCATCACTGATGACTTCTGCTGGATATGACAGATTGTATCCAAGATGCAAATTGTGTGGTGTTGGAGAGCTTCAGTTTTTTAAAAATAAGGGTAGTTTCTTGCAGGTCATTCTTTGCTGTCACACTTAGAATCCCTATTTCAGCATCTGGGACTCTCTGGCATTGATGTCCATATGATATAGTCCAGCCTGAAACAAGAACTCAAGGCAAACCCCACTTCTAACTTCAATGCTTTATGTATAACGTACAGCTAGAAATACTTTTCACTGCAGCCTTCCTCCTCTCTTTCCTGGCACCTATTGTGGCTGTTATGATCCTCTCTAGGAAGAGTCTGTGTCACATGTAGTACCATGTGAAGTTTAATATATAAACACAATAGGATCAGTTAAGAAAGGAACTATGGACTGAAATGTTTTCCTGCCACTTGTTTTAGAGTGTTACATTGTTACTGTTGCGTTGTGTGGAAAGCAAATTGAAAGAACAGACCGTGGGAAACATTTTCTTGGTAGTATTCTTCCAGCTACATCAGGGAACTAATCACCAAAAGCAACATCCAAACTCTGAGCTTAATGTTAAAGTGGAGGTTGTTTTTAGAAGTTTTAGCCAGACAGTGCAAAGTTGAGCAGCACAGTGGTGCACTAGTGAATGGGCTGTGGATTTTGGATCGCCTTTTTCATGGTAAGTGCAGATGAATGTGTCTTGCTGAACCTTGTTCAGCCAAAGCATCTGCAGCTGGAGTCAGGCAGCAATGAGTAACTTCATTCTGCTTACAAATCATGTATAGTGTTAAATAAACTGTAGACTTTCTGAAGAAAACATATGGAGTTGTTATCCTGTCTGGTGATCATGCTAATTTTTCCATTTGCATTAGTTTTTAACTCAATGCTCGCCAGCATTCCCCAAGTAGAGGTGCCAGACATTGGCACAGGGCTACCCCAGGCACCATGACACAGAGGGTGACGTGATGCTTCTCTCAGCACAGCACAGCCCAGATGGAGCAACTCTAATTTTTCCTAAGGCATGGACAATACAGAAAGCCACAGTAGCAGGGCAGGGGGAATCCAGACCACAGCACCTCCATGTGTGCTTAGCTTAGGTTGTATTCAGAAATCCATATATAAATGGTATAACCCAGCATTATGGTTCTGCAGCTAGAGAGGGCAAGCTGGGATTTTTGGGAAAGCAACAGCAAGAAGGAGGTAACAAAACTAGGAGTATGGTTCATAGTTTTCTGTAATCCCCATCAGCACAACAGTCAGCAAAATGATAAGTAGCTCAGAAGAAAAACATCAAAGAGTGTGTGTCCATACATGATCCATTTCTTCCCACTGTAGCAGCTGGTCTCATAGAAGCTGATACCTCTGCTTCCACCTTTGCCTCTCCAGCAGGATAACGTGGGTGTCGGCTATGCTGAAATGCCATGTCCTCATCTCGCTTCAGTAGCAGCCGCTGTTGTGTGACGTTGGCCTTTGCAAGCTGAACACACGTGAAAACCAGTCTGGCATTTAGCAGATGTTGGGTTCAAAACCCCTAAAAGCTGCTGACTGCTTCAGAATTTAAGGTTGTCTTCACAGCCATATCAACAGAGCCAGCTCCAGTCCTGCAGTCTTCTTTAGCAAGAACTAGATTGCACACACACACAAGCAAAATAACACAAGTTCTTTACTGATGAATTAAACCAGATTTCCAAGTGATTTTGGCAGAAGACACAGGAGGAATTTGTACATTGCTGTTACGTCAGTTAGAAGATGTGATGTTTTTTTCCTTCACACCTCAGAGCTGGGCTAGCAAAAATTCAAATATAGGCCAAGATTAAGAATGGAAGTTGTATTTTACCATTACTCCTCAGACTGGGAGTATGGCATGAACAAGAGCATCTCACTTCCACAAGTAAAAGACGAAATGAAACATCCACTTACTTTTTGAGCTCAGAAATAGTAATAGTGGCTGGAGGAAGGAAATGACAATTCATTTTGAACACCAGTCATTGCAGCATGGTTACAGCAGAGTTGGGATTGTCCAGGGCTGTGCTGCACACAGCAGGTGTTAGAGTGACAATTTTGCCTCTCTGCTTGCTTAGAGATCATCTATAGGTTTTTGAAATTCATCTCTAGCATAAAACAGTCTTGGGACAGCTCCTCCAGACATTAATACCCTCCCTTCATCCCAGTTATGTTCCCATCTGGAGATGAGGGTTACACAAGCTGTGCTCTCCCATTTGTTAACCAGAATCAGTTCAGTATTCAATTGTTAATCCTGGATGTTCATCAGGTTTCTCTCCTTTGTTTTAATAGATCCTGATTCAGCAAGATCTTAACATACATTTGAATTCAACCATCTAACTTTTTTCACTGAAATAAGAAGAAAACCTGAAAACCTACTTGCAGACTTAAAAGTGAAACTTGTGTGTTATTGCTGTATCTGATCCCATCCTGAATGCTGGTGCTGAAGGCATATAGCAAAAGGCTTTAATGGAGTCATGAGTTTAATCTCAATGGTTTAACATTCTCATTGAGACAGTTCTTGAGTTTCTTGTTTATTTTTGAGTCAGGCAAAATTCTCTCTGAGCCCTGCTGGAGATTTGTCAAAACTTCAGGATCTTGTTCATAAGGATTTTCTTTTTCTCTGTCTCATCTGCCCCCTGTAACGTGTTCACCATTCACCCCAACTTCACAGTCCTTTCTAAGCTCACACTGCTGCCAGGAAGCTCATCAGCTTTAACTTCACCCCTTCAGAGAGAGGAGAAAAAGGGAATGGAGACTAGGCAGAGCTGTATTTCAAAACCATCTTTGGGAGCCCTGGGGCATTTTGCCTCTGTTTTGTGATGTTTGTCTCCTGCTGAAGGTGCTTTGGGCAGGGATTCTGTCTTCCTTCCTAGTCCATCCCACTGGGCATACGCACAGCAAGGAGCAATACAAATTCCAGATGGCATCCTGCCTCCAGAGGGACTTCCAAGGCCTCCCAGTTCGTTACCAAATGAGTTGCAGCCTTAACTAGCAAAGGAGTTCATTGCAGACAGACACTGGGAGAAGACTTAGAGCAATCTGACTTTAAATGGCAGTGCTATTAAATCAGCCACTCTGTGCATCAGTTCAAATAACATGCACTTTAAAAATGCATCAAATAAGTTAAAAATAGGCTTCAATGACTTCATGCTTTTGTTTAAGGAAGGCAAGAGAGAATTAAAAATCATTAAAAGGAAAAAAAATCAATTTACAAAGACACAAACCAATTGAGGAGAAAAGTAATCGAACGGAGACTTTGTTCAAAACTTGCAGGAATCTGAACAGCAGGAGAGGTCCCCAGGCTGCCACAGAGATATGGATGACCTTGGCCAAGTCTCTTTGCTTTTGCTGGCCTTATGTTTTACCTGGACTATGTTAGATATTCAGGCTGCAAGCTCTTCCCATCTGGGACTGTCACTGTGGATTCACATGGTGCTGAGCAGGAAAAATCCTGAGTGATTCCACATTTCTGGGCACTTGGTAAAAAATAGCTAATAAGGTCTGGGGTTAATGCATGAAGAACAGGTATTACAGTCGGTGTGAAAAGAGAATACAGCCTGCACAGAATATTTCTGTCTAGAAGTCCTATTTATTTATTTTCTACATCTGCAAGGATCCTTAAGCCACTGCTGAAAACCAGTCACTTCTGTAAAAAAATAGGAAACAGCTATTTTTGCAGCACACAGTTGTTTTGGACAGGAGATGAAGAATATTCCATCTGACTGAAAGCGTAACAGCAGCAGAGGTGGGCAGGATATAATTATTCAAATTGTAGTTTGGCCAGGACACCAAAAATATCCAGTATAAAATCCAGCAGGTTGTCAATTCCTTTCAGTGTCCAGGACAGGTATCTAACAGCTACTCCAGAGACAGCACCTCCCCCGGCACAGATAATACTCCATTGAAGGACAAGTATAATCAACTCAATTGCTGAGCCTGTTTCGTGCAATACTCTCTGTTTGATTTAACAGCCTCCTTTCCAAAGCTGTCTAAACCCAAATCTATTAGCTTGCAAAACCTGCCCAAAATTATGGGGCTCCAGACATCTGCGACATCCTTAAATTCACGTAACACATATGAGGTTTAAATGCACATTTCTTCCACGAGGTGGAAAAGTGTTCCTTGGATGGATTAGGCAAAAGGAGTGAGTGGTAGTTGTGGGCACACATTTATTTTAATTAACAGGACAGAAGAACTCGTCTGTTTTGGGGTTAGTTAGGAGATCTTGCTTTAGTCAAAGAACTAGTCCTGAAGCCATGAACTGTAAATAGAGCAGGATGAGTGAAGGAAAGTCACCCAAGGGAAAAGGGGAAAAAAAAGGTAGTAAATCTCAGGTTTTTACAGCCATTGCACATTCCTTTCATCATATCAAACCTGCAGGGGTAACTTAGGGTAGGTTAAAGCCCTCCTCTCTCCCTGGGTCACGGTTGCTCCACCTTTTGTCCCTGAGAGAACGGAAGGACTTCTGCAATAACTAAGTATTCCTTGAACTTCTTAGACTGGTTTTCATGCATATAGTCTTTAGACAGCTCATTCTCAGTAATTTCTACTTCTGGTCAGTATTATTCAGTAAACAGACTTTCACAGAGCAAGATTTTGCCAGAATAAGTTGAGACACCCTTTCTCAGGGGAAAAAAAAGACCCAAAACAAAACCTTTTTTTTTTTGCTTTTTCCCTTCACTAGAAGTAATTCACAGCCCTGTATTTGAAAACTGCTTTTTACTGAACACAAAATTACTGTAATATCAAAATGATCTCCAAAGTGCCACAAAGTTATATTTAAAATGCATGTTAATCTCTACATCACACATGGCCTTCTTGTTTCCTGCTTTTACAATTCCTTTCACTCCTAAGAATTGTTTTTTATTTACACCTCTGAAAACAGAATCAATTCCCCCATACACACCGTTGCATATTCTTTGAAGAGAATATATTGATTGAAAAACCTTCTACCAGTCTTATTAATCTCAAGGAGTATTGACTATGTACAGTTGTATGTACCCGTTGTACACGAGGAAAGCTCACAAAATAACAATATCAATAACGTTCTGCAACAGAAACAATCGTTCTATAAATAATGAATGTGCCATATTGAATTCTTCAGGTATTTAGGGCACTTTTTCACTTTTACAGGCCCTGCAACTTTGTTGACATCAATATAAATAAAAAATAATCCCGTTGCATTCAATGCAGTTACACTCATGCGAGAGCCGGTATGAGAGAGTCTTAGAGCAGTCGTTTGTCAAACCAGAAAGTAGGACATGGCATAAGTACCATCTGTGGAGAGTGATTCATAAGGCAAGAATGTAGCATAATCAGTTAAATAAATACTACCCTTGTGTTTTGTAGTCTAAATGGACCTTACTCCAGCACAAATCATAACGCAAGGTCAAAGCGGCTGCAGAGACACGTGGAATTTGTTATTCTGATTCCTAGAAGTGTGAGGAATTAGCTCCACTTTTAACTAGAGAAAAGCCAGTAAGCCAGAGCTTTTCCATGTAAAGCAGAGTATTCATTTCTGGCAGGAGGGGCAAGATATGAGAAGCTGGGGCAGATCTTATCAAATCAACTGACTTGAGGGTGTGGGTTTTTGAGAGAAGACATCCAGCATCTAGTGCCTACTTGTGTCTTGGCCATACTGGGTCACCACACAGTCCGTTTGAGCTCACAACTAGCATAGAGAGGTTGGCTTCTTGTACAGCTAACCAAATTCCCTGTGGTATATCAGAAAAAAAAAGGGGTATTATGTGAAAAGTTCTATGGACAAGTAGCTTAAACCCAGCCCAGGCTCTCAGGGCATAGGCAGGTTTATCAGATGCATGGATTTGCTGGTCCTTTTGGGAAGCTGCAAATTGTCTGAAGTCTTGGAGGTAGAGGTGAAGGAACTCCTGGAGCTGAGCTGCAGAATGAAGGCACCTCTCGGGCTGGTTCTTCACCTGCTGCAGAGGAATGGGCTGCACTGTTCGGTCAGGAGACAGGGTGGGCAAACATAAAAGTGCTGCTCAAATGTCAACCTGCAAATGCACAGGGTGACCTGTGGGCAAAAGCATTTTGCCCATGTCCTCCTTTCACTCTCAAACTTGGATTTTGCAGGGAGTTTGCTTCATGTGTCCTCTGTCTGTGTAGAGGGAGGAGGCTGTGCTTTTCATAATTTTGACTGCATCAGAGTTGTGATATGCTTCAGAAACTAAAGGAAAATTAACATAATAAATGCTTTTGCAATGAGTAAGCCTTTAAAAGGGTTACTTTAAAAGCTAAGATACTGTTATGTTGAAAGGCACCACATGTTTTGTATTTTTTCTTCACTTTACTATTATTATTATTTGAATCATCATAGAACCTAAATGTTCCTAGCAAGATTAGTATTCAGTATCACCTAACCCTGGTGAGACAAAGACCCTGCTCAAAATGTGTCTGAAATGTCAAGTGATGAGAGAAAGAAAAAAAATAGAAGGAAAAAGGTGACTTGACTTCTCCCAGGGTTATGTAGCAAGCAGGCAGCAGACTGAAGAATAGACCTCGGGTCCTGTGGCTGATAGGAGTGATTTTTCATCCAGATTACATGTTCTCTCCATTATCTTTTCTACTTAGATCTGTTTCTTCACCCTTTAACTATCGTCACACCCAGTCCCAGCGCTGTTTTGTACTGTGGTGGTCTTGCCTCAGGAGGCAAATGCCCTTTAGCTATGAAGTGTCACATATCTGAGGACTGGTCACTTTGGTTTAACACCCCTGAGCTTCAACTTCTGGTTTCAGCAGTGCTGGGGTTTGGGTGTGCCACTTTGGACCAGCTCCCTCGTCATTTCCAGTTGGTGAATCATGGCTCTGGTGCATACGTGCAAACAGGGCTGGGACCCAACAAGTGTGTGTCTCCCTCTGAATTTCTAGAACATCTTGTTCTTGTTTGTTCCAATAATAACAAAGGAAAAGCCTTTCTTTGGTAGCATTTTGGCATTTCTGCTGCTGTGATTCATCAAGAGGTATGTAGCAATGAGAGGAAACTTTTCAAAACTTACTGGCGCTGGAAGGAGGCAAATGTTTCTTTTAATCCAGCTTGCTTACATTTTTCCCTCTTCTACAATTCCATTTGTAAAAGGGAATGCAAATTACTGACATAATCTTTAACGTGCAAAGAAGATGAGCTTTTAGAAACTGTAAGGAATGCACAATTCTAAATCTCTACTAAAGTGCAAAACATTAAACTCAACCAAATTCCAGTATTTGGGCACTGTCTGAAGGACAAAGGATGCTAAAAACATTACGAATGCTCTAGCTTAATTTTTCAGTTAGTGATGGATTAGCTTTAACATCCATTTTCATTTGTAGTTGGATTTTATCAGCTGTAGACAAAGTTTGATAATCTCTTCTTGTTTAATTAGCACAATCCTCTTAGGAGGGAGAAATGCACAGACAATAATAATTTATGTTCTATGACAATTACACAGTGACAACCTGAAATATCTTCTTTCTTTAAAACATACCTACGTGGGGTTCTTTTAAACATCTTTGTCGGACCTCTCAATTTGTAGCCTGTGTGTATATGTAAGGGGGGGAAAAGAGAGGGAGCTTACACTGTAAAATGTTTCCTCTGCGTAAAGAGCCAAGAGAAGGCGTAAATAGACTGCATAAATAACAGCCGGCTCCTTAGAAACCAGAGGCACACTCATATACAGGCTCAGCTCCGTTATGCTGCTTGAAATGCGAATCAACTCATTAACACTGAGGCTTTACTCTGGCTATTTTTTTCATGGATGAGATCTGAATCTGGCCTTTTGTTTACATGTAGAATTAAGCATTTTTTGTTTTCCTGGAGACTTGAATCCTTTCTCTAGGACAGCAGAGCTGGTATTTTCTTCTGGTATAAAGCAAGGTAACTTTCTTGCCTCCATGAAAGTTTCAACCAGTAGATCCATCGTTTTCTTGCTGACTCTGTTTTCGATGTGCTGTGCACAAGGCCCTTTGCACACAGGACTAAGGAGCTGCTCATGGAGGTGCATGGGTCTAGGGGAGATGAGTGAAAACTGAACTGCTAACCTGTGCGTATGTACTGGAGTTAACCCCGTATCACCAGATTCATACGGTTAGCACAGGCCTTTCGTTTACATTTTATGACAATTTCACAGTGACAACCTGTTGTATCTTCCTTCTTTAAAATATACTTAAGTGTGTTTCTTTTAAGCATCCCCCTAGAGATGTGGGCTGTTGCAGGGGAACAGAACACACTGAACTGTCCCATCCCAAGAGATGCTGGTGTGCAACACCTCTGCAGCAGAGATGCTCAGGCAGCCAGTGGTAGAGCTTCCCAACATCCCTGCTGGAGAGCAGAAGAGATACCCTGAGCTCTCTTCTCCATGCCAGCAAAATCTTGCAGAGGCAGGAGGCAGTGAATTGGTAGCTGTATTGTCCCATTCAGATCATCCACTCAGCTAATGCAGCAATTTCTACTGACCACAGCCAGGTTTTACTCTTCCACTGGGAAGAGCTCTTTGATTTTCATGGTGTGTGAGAACAGTAGGAGCAAAGTTGAGTTTGCTCTGTGTCACATACACACACATATAACCATAGAAGCCTTACATAAATATTCTAGTGCCTGTTTTACATGGCAAGGTTGTCCTGAGTTCAGTTGGGATAGAGTTAATTTTCACCAGAAGTCCCAAATGACTGCTTCAACCACAGTAGCCTTGAATATATTTTTTCACTTCTGCCTTCCTTTGACTCTGTTTTTAAAAATCAAAATCTCCCCCTCTGATTGTGATGAGGCCTAATGGTAAAATAATGCTGTAATAACTTGGGCTGTGCCTTTGGAAGGCATGAGAATACTCTTTTATTGCTGCTGTATCCAAAACCATCTCTCCAGTCCCCAGCCCTCTGTGAGCTGTTTTCCCATCCTTCCTTGCCAGTTTCCAGACTAGAATAAATGCCATTGCTATATAACCACTGATGACTGGAACAGCACTGTCAGAGGGATCGTTCTCAGGCATGGTTTCAGCATGCTTGCTCTGACCTTTAGGGGAAGCCACAGTGCCCTGACATTTGTGTTGGTTTATATCCCCTGCAATCCCTTTTCAATTAAAACTCATATCAATAGGGCCCCCTCTGAGCACCCTCCAACTATTTATGAAAACTGCTTGATAAACCAGCTCTGAATGGACCAGGCTGTGCTTTCACCCAGCTTCCAGACTGCCCTGAACATCAGGAATCTCTTTCATTCAACCCTCTCTGGTTGTTTTATTTTGGTCATGAAAATCCCAGAGCTGCCTTAAAAAGCTGTGGTGTTTCAGATAGATGCTATGTGGGAATATTCAAGACTGCAATGATGCAAAGCCAGAGGGCTGCTATCCATGTAGATGAGACTGGTGGTACTCCCCATGGGGAGCTTGGCTCTTAATGATGTGTGAGTGACTGCTGGGTAGGGGAGAGGCCTGTAAGCAGCCAGATGCAGAGATGACTCCACCTTCAGTCTTGCAGCAGGCTGACCTATGGTGCTGTGAACTTCTACGTTGGAAACATTGTGAAGAAATGCATTTAATATTTTAGCTATTCGTCTATATTTTCTGGTTCACCCTGATGCCTCTACCCTGAATTTTACATTTGAAAACCCATATTCAGTGTATTGAAGCTCAGTGGACTAGGATCACACTTCTTAAACTCCTTGCATCTCCTCATTATTCTTTTCAGAATAAATATATGCAGATATTGTTGCATTTCCTTGCTTAATCTCAGCAAGCAACTTCACTTTAAAGTATCTTCAGGTAATTACTATCCAGCTCTTCCCACAGCAGCTTTTCTGCCATAAGAAAAAGCTTCCTGCATGACAATACCCAGATCAAAGAGCACTCAAATATTGTTTTATCTTTGGCATTAATGCTGAATCAGGCCAACACGTGAAGGAAGATCTCATCCCATTTGGACACCCCAAAACAGAGCATAATTCAGCATTTTAAGGAGTAATTTCTCACTGCCTACAGATGGCTGTGTGGTCAGGGGAAGTGTCTCCCAAGAGAAATCTGAGCTGAAGCTTAGAAGGGAATATTGCAGTCAAATATAAATCACAGCATTTTGGGGCAGAATTGAGTCTATTTATTAATTTTATATACCAATTCACCTTTGTTCTACTGCCTTCCTGGTTAGTGGAGGAGAGTTGCAATACTGACCTATTAAGACTCTCTGGCTGATTTTAGGCAGGCCATTGTTGGTTTACCTGTTTTGCTGCTGGTTGTAACAGGCAAAAGGAGTTTTGTGCTTTATTCATAGAGGGAGCACGAACCTGTGTGCAAGCTAGATAGAAAATCCAAGAATCCAGCTTATAGTAAATCACATCCTGCCTTTGCCTATCAGTAAATATTATTACTATTATTATTAAAATGTTGAGACTATCAAGCAGTGTTTTGCAGTGCAAGCATTAGGAGGCACAGCTGAGCCCTTCTGACTTGATCCAGCAGAGACAATGTGTGCATACTAATGAGTTCATTGCCTTATTTGTCTCCTGATCTGTTTTAAAAGGTAAATTAATGTTCTTCTACCTGGCCTTTAATGAATACCTTACATCCTGCGTTAGGAACTCATTCACTTCCCATTCACTATTGTCACGTGAGGGACAGTCAGAAATTTGCTAGTGCAGGAAATCATAGTCTTCAGAGCTTAGATTACTTTGATAATGGGAATTCTTCCCTTTTCACACCTGTGCTTGCAGCTAGGATAGTGTTTATATCCAGCTGATGAACTATATTTGAAAGATTTCTGGAATAATTAAGATTTCAAACAAAAACAGTTGCAGTTTTTGTTTCTTTTTTATCAGCACATAAATAGGAGGCTGTGCCTTTTACTAGTATAAACAGAGAGAATGATTGATGTTCCCTTGACATTTAGGGGCTGCCTGAAATGCAGTGCTATCATTTTCTCAATATAACAAACTTTTCAGAGAAACATTTTATTTTACACAACAAAAATAGGACTTCTTTTTGCTTTGCTTTGTGCACCACAAGCACTGTAAGCATCTTCCCCCAGGAATCACAGACAGCTGCAGAGACTGCAGCTCTCAGACACAACTGTGATAGACTATTCAACCTACACAGTTTCTAATAAGGACTTCTCTTTTTGTGGATGGTTAAACACGAGGAAACACCACATGAGGATGGCTTGGGCATCCCTTGAATCTGCTCTGGCAGTGGGCATCATCAGTGGGTATCATCAGATGAAGGTAAAAACCCTGCAAATGCGAGCTCCTGCAACACATCTCTTCCAAGAAGCATCTTTCTTGTCTTTCTTGGGGTCCTATCACAGCTGTGATTCTTTTGAGATGGTTCAAGCCACCAGTTTTTGCTTCACTCTCTGGTTCCCCATGCCTTATACCATGAGAGCAAATATGCAGGAAGGGCTGCAAGCAGATTAGCATCCATGTCTGCTACTAAATGCTGGACTACTTTGCAGGCACTGATGTACCCCTGGGCTGTCAAATCATAGCAAATGCCCAGATAAATATGGGATGCATGTTTTTTAGCAGAAAAGTCTTGCCCTGTCTGTCTTTGCTTTCACATCACTACTCAGAAAATGAAGATAAGGATCCTCAGTTCTCTCCTGAGAAAAGAGTGGAAGATGTTTATTTATGTTTGTCTAGTGCCAGGAAACATAGAACAGAAAATGTTTATTTTAATGTAGCTCTGGAGGAAGGTAATGGACTTGAGGTGGTGACAAGACAAAAGCCTCGTTAATGAATGACAAAGTCCAGATTCCTGTCAGTCACTTCTGATCCATAGCAAGTTTTATTCATAGAATTATAAAATAGTAGGGGTTGGAAGGGACCTGTAAAGATCACCCAGTCCAACCCCGCTGCTCAAGCAGGTCCCACCTGGATCAAGTCACACAGGAACACATCCAGGCAGCTTTTGAAAACCTCCAGAGAAGGAGCCTCCACACCCTTCCTTGGCAGCCTGGGCGAGGGTTCCCTCACCTCAATAGTAAAGAAGTTCTTCCTTAAGCTGAAGTGGAACTTTTTGTGTTCCAGCTTTTGTCCATTACCCCTTGTCCTATCACTGGACACTACAGAAAAAAACATTGCCCCATCCTCTTGACATCCACCTTTCAAATAAGTATTGTAACACTGGGCTGCTGAACCATTCTTAGGACTTTTAGGAGCAAATGTTCATGCCAATGAGAGTTTTCACATAGATTTTTACTAGTGTTACATCCAGCCCTCACTGGATAATTTCTTTGACTAACTTACTCATTCAACATTTTGAATTAAGTATATTTTTCTTTAAAAAAAAAGAGGAAGAAGGAGAAAAAAAAAGGTTATTTGTCTACTACCAATTTTAGAGTGTAATATTTCTGACAGTATGTGTAAGTTTCTCCATGGACAAAAGATCTTGTGATTTATCAAGCCATTTATTAATTAGGATATTACAGTAAGTTTGCTTCCGAGTTGCAAAAAAAATAGAGTTAATTATAAATGCTGTAAAAGGATATAAGAAGATTCATAATCCAGCTCTCTCATTCCTTCTTCAAATTATCCACAAAACCTCTTGAAATACATTTAACTTTAAACCTGCTTAATCCTCTTCAGCACAAAGACCTTAAATTTAGGTGGACGCTCTTCTGCCCATTCTTAGCCAGGTGAGATCTAAACGCATAAAATACTATTTCACCATTAAAACCTGTCTGCATCTTGGTTGTTCTCCTCTTCCTTTTCTGGACCTCAGCCACGTGCCTTTGCATTCCGTTGTCTGCAGTTCTTTTATCCATCCCCTGTGACATCTTCTCCATGATTTGTATCTCTCTCTCTCTCTCTCTGCTCTTAAAGCACTGTTACAAGACTATGGTTCCTGATACCTCTCCCTCCAACATCTTCCCTTTCGTGAAACAAGAACATTTGATTCCTCTCTTTTGCTACAAGTTTTGTTCTCACAAGATTCTTTTTTTGTCAGCTTAATAGCCACAAGCACTCTGTGCTTGATAATCCCTTTGATCTTCTTTACTCATTGCTCTGCAGAGTGCCATAAGGATGTTACTACCTTTAATCTTTTTTTGCCATAGATCAGCAATATTCCTGTCTGCTGCTTCTCTGTGATTGCTGAAATTGCCACTACATCTCCTCTATGTTTTCATGGAGGAAGTGTCCTAACATGGGTAGTGCTTGAGGAGAAAACCGCAATTCTTGGAATGAGCAAAGAGTTTGAGGAGAAAGGTTTGGACCAGTAATGAATTTAGTTGGATGTTTTACATACTTTTGCAATAGTATTTTTTTTCTAGTCAGGAAAAAATATACATTTAATCCAAATTTATGATCTTTTGAGCTGTCTCTGCTGCCTTTCACTTCAAAGGATGAAGAAGAAAGTCTGGAAACTCTATGGACTCCAATGGTTTGTGGATGGAATGATATCCTTAACAAGGCAAATATGATATTTCCAGGAGCAAACTGTTACAAATTTGACTCAAAATCTGAGAACATCCAGCATTCCTACCACTTCTTGAAGTAGGTCATCGTCAAGAGCAGATTAGATGATGATGTCACTAGTGATAACAGGAGATGTAAACTAAAACATATCCTTTCCAACTTCTTTCCTTAGTTATATTGCAGTAATAATTAGATACTTCAATAAAAAATGCTCTGGAAGAAAACGAAGCCAGCATGACTCAGAGATTGACAAAAGATAGGTACTGGATCAAGAAAGAGTCTTTGCATATGTTCATTGCTCTGGATATAATTATACTTCACCTCAAATATGCTTAACCTACCCTTTTTGTATACAGATTTTTAACCACCTAGGTTGTGAGGCAGGGGAGGAAGGAGACAGACTCGGTTTTGCTCATTATATGTGTCAATGTCTTTGCAAAGCAGTAATTCAAATATGAGTCAGAATTTTGAGTCCTCCAAGGAATGACTCACAATTACAAATTTTTATGAAACTAAGATTGTAATGGATTAGTGGGATAATGACTTGATATTAATCTGTT
This sequence comes from Colius striatus, assembly GCF_028858725.1. Taxonomy (NCBI): domain Eukaryota; kingdom Metazoa; phylum Chordata; class Aves; order Coliiformes; family Coliidae; genus Colius; species Colius striatus. Next base: position 18,295,180 of record NC_084772.1, on the reverse strand, counting down.
AATCGTGTAAAAAGACTGGAGCTCAAGGTGGTAGATCAGCTCACACTTTGCTACAAAGGTGTACTCTGCTACACCACAGGTAAGGAGATGGAAAGAGGGTGTCTCCAAGACTCCATTTTTTCTAGGTCCTCCCAGATGGAGGATGGTTGTGTTGGGTGGTGGGAGGTCAGATGACCTTTGTTGGATGTTTATTCTGGTAGCCATTTCCACCTGCTATGGTTGGAGATAGTGCCATCTGACCTGCTTATATCTTTTTCTTTCTTTCTTTCTTTTTTTCCCTCTTTAGTTGATTAAATACATTAAATAAATAACTTTCTGCTTCCTTGAATTCTAAGTAAGCAAGAGATGTTGTTGCTCCACTTACATGACTGAAGGTCTTGCATTCCCTTAGGAAGGAGTCTCTTCCTCACAACTCTGTGTTCAGATTTATTTCATAACCAGAAGCAAAGCCGAGTTCCTCTACGAGACCAAAAGCTGCCAGTGCTGAAGTGTCAGGGTTTGTGATGTATAGCAGAGTGTCACTTGTACAGAGAGAAATTCTGCTCTCCACTCCCTCTGTATTTATACCTTGTATCTGTGAGTTATTGCATATTTTCTTGGCCAAGGTCTTGATTGTCTGAGAAAAGAGTAATGGGCACAAGGGAAAATCCCTGTCTGGACTCACACTGGAATATGGAAGGTGGCTGTTTCAAAATATCCACTTGCGCTGTGTACAAGAGAACTGAACATAGGGCTTAATTCGCTACAAAATTCACCTCTTCATCACATATGGTGCAATGAAGCCACCTTATCGTTTCTGACCCTCTCCCCAGTGTAATTACCACTGCTGTCACTTGTGTCACCGTTGGTCCTAAGAACCCCTCCTGAGATCAGGAGCTCCATATCTCAGACATCAGTCATGGGCCACTCATACACAGAATCACAGAATCATTTTGCTTGGAAAAGACCTTTAAGATCATGGAGTTCAACCGTTAACCCAGCACTGCCACATCCACCACTAAATCATGTCCCTGAATGCCCTGGAGACTTTTATAAATGAGATAGATCTAGCATAAAGGGAAGGGGAAAGTGATTTGCCAAGGTCATACAACTTAATAGTGGCAAAACTTGAAACCTGCTGATAGCCAGTGTAGCACTCTTGATGCTGCTTACATGATAGTTTTGTATTTTCACATAATACTGCAGAATATCAAATGCCCAGTTGTGAAAAATAGAAGAAAGTAGGTGAGAGCTGGTTATAGGCACCTGCAAGGTGATGTTTGACATGAAGCATGACTGGAACGGGGCAAAAATGGTTGGGAGGAACCAGAGAAGCAAACCAAACAGGCCCTGCATCCTTCCATCCTGCTAGACTATGTTTAACATCCAGTTTCAAAGCTCATCCTTACTGGCCTGGAGTGCTGCTAAGAGTGGTATTTTAGGGACCAGGTATCAGGGAACTTATCAGGATGGGGATAGAGATAGAAATGGTCCAGGAGCAACTCTGAATCTGTGGATATTCTTCAGTTTGAGGAAAACTATGGGGTTTAAGGAAGTTGGAGAGCCCATTTGAGACTCAAAGATTACCATCATATATTGATAGGCTAAAGCCAGTCTGTCAGAGGGATTTTCTGTCCATCTGCAGTCCCATTTGATTGCTGTCAGTCCTGCAGGGACCAGCTGAGTTCCCCTGTGCCTGTTACCCACCCTGGCAGACATCTCTGCAGGGAAAAACATGATCATCTGTTTTGCAAAGCTGGAGGTTTCACTTTTAGCATCATTTGCTGTTTCTTCAATTATTTATTGCAATTATGCTGCTGATCCACAGAAGCATTGCTGCTGTGCATCATACCCAGATGTCTGCAAATTCCCAGGGCCAGATCCTAATTTTAGCTGCCTCTCCTAAATATTCTCTGGACTGAAGCCCTATTTAAGTTCCTGTTGAAGTCTACAGCTAAGCAGGCTGCTTTCTCTCCTCTGAAAGAAAGAGATCAGTGAAGGGTCCAGATTTTACCTGTGCAAGATGATAAGCCAGGCTTCCCCAGTGTCATTTAAAAGTACAAATGATGGCATTTTGCATGGTCAAGAAGCAGGGAGCTGGAGCCAGGGTGAAAGGTAAAGATCATTTGTACTAAGGACATTGCAACTGTGCAGCTCTACCCTGCCCTTCCCCTATGCATAGCAAAGCCACAGTGAGGCGGTTAGTAGTTGGACTTGATGGTTTTAAAGGTCTTTTCCAACCAAAACATTTCTGTGAAACCCCTGTGACTACAAATCACAGCACAAGGGAGCTGCAAATGGAGTTCTGGAGTTTTAGTGAATTCGGAGTACTGATATTCATATAAACTAGCCTGTCATCAGGAGATACTGTAATCCAACCTGTGGTTCCTCGTCTAAATGAATTACTAAGCATATGTAATAATATGCATCTATTTAACACCAAATATAAGTTATTAGAAACTTGGTGTCAGGGTTGCTTTTCCTTCACTTGATGCATCAGGCTAGTCTGGGAGATGGAGCTCTGTTATCTGAACACAACTGCCCAGGGAAGATGACTACTCAATGTATGTCAGAGTTAGGGGGTTATTTATTTGGGCAGTTCTGAGTTGTTGACGTACTAGTTTTGCTAAGATTTTTTAGGCTGAAGTTTATTTTCCTGTTCTTTGGAGCAATTGACTCATAGGCCAGTTTGGGTAGGGAAGGAGAAAATATGGGAAAATGCACAAAATATGTGAGACAAGGAATCAGTCCTTCTTCTCCTCACAGTCCTCTTTGCTTACCAAATTAAACAACTGATGTGTTAGGAAGCTGTGCATGTAGGAGCACACTAGGTTTTCCCAGCATGGGAGAGCTATTGCAGTGGACTCACATCTCTATTTACTACTGACATTATTATTGACACCAGTGGTAATTTTATGTATACAACACCTCCTGGCTGAGCATTTAGGGAACAGTGCAACTTGTTTCCAGAGCAATGCAGGAGGCTGAACAATATGGGACTCAAATCTATGCTGTTTGTAAAAGGTATAATTATTATATGGTGTGTTTATTAACAATAAAAGCCATGGTGGGTAGTTTTCTGTCTGAATTGCTGTGAGAAACAGGATGCCCCCACCATCTCTCAGTGGGTCTTCCCATCCCAATTAGCAATACTCTCATTAACTTTTGGCAGGTGGTTCATCGAATCTAGCAAAATGGAATGATCTGGAGGTGCTTACATATCCATCAGCTGCTACCTGAAAAATGACTTTCTATTCTCCACAAGGAAAGGAAGGGTGGAAACCACTTGCTAATAATCAGTTCTCTAAAGGCAGTGTGTCCTGACACAACAGACGCACATGAACTGAACAGGTACTTTGAGGGAATGGAGCAAAATCCAAAACTATCAGGATTCCCAAGTGATAAAACCAGAGAGGAGGAAGTAAAAGACCTAGAATCTTCCCCAGATTGCATGGCTCAGTAAGGAAGATTTCTGCAAAAGGTGGTAGTCATAACATTCCCCTTAAAATGAAAAATAAAGGCAAACTACTGGGACTGAAATATTTAGTGTCCATTTGAGAAAGAGTTAAAAAGCAGCAGTACAGCTTTCCTGGGGTCTGCATGCATGTGTAAAATCAAAAGTCTGAATTGTAAATTCTTATCTCCCTTGTCTTTCCTCTCTCCCAAATCCATGGATTTAAATACAAGAATAGACTACTATGATCATTTTTTCTGACTTGGAGCAGTATCTGAAAGGAGCTTATTTCCATACACGGACGCTGCTGTGCCTTTCCCATCCCTATGGTTATTACACTGGATTTTCCTGGGGTCTCACAGCCAATGACACCCTCTGATGGCACTGCTGTATTCCCATTGCAGCCTGCCCATGAGCACAAAATTGCCAGTTTGACGCCTTTGATTGCAAGCTTGTCAGGACAAGAGGCATGTCTTCTGTTCCATGAAGTGTCTAGCACATTCTTAGCACAGTAACTTTAATAATCACACTTCTGAAACATGTTCTCCAGGCATAAAATGTCTTCAGTGCATAAAGTACATCTTAGCTCCTTCAGTGCACACTTTACATCTTGAAGAACCTGCAAGAAGTCCAGAGGGGTAGTTTTCAACCTTAAAGGTGCTAGAAATACTCACTGCTTATCCAACAGCAAACCCATATCAGGAGCCAGAAACTTGGCATTTGTCTGCTGAGGCTCAACTCCACAAAGCCTCCCCTTTTGGGGAGCCCAGTATCTGTCATTGCTTTCCTTCACTGCATTTCTACATGTGTTTCTTTAACAAAACACTTCCTCTAGCTGAGAGAGGTAAGATTTCTAGCTCTCCATCTGAACCCTAAGTCTTCTGTTTTCCAGGAAGTGCAAAGTCTCCATCAGCCCTGTTTCCAGCCTTTTACATCATTGCACACAAATACATTTTTGGTATTGGTAGTCTTCCAGCTGCTAATAGATGAATGGATATACCTATTGATAGAAAATCTGAACTCCTTTGTACCTATGTGATTTTAAAACAGAAAATGTACATTATTTTCAGTTCAATCTTGTTATAAGTTACACAGAGTATCCCCCTAATAGCATAAGCAAAGCTGCATAATTTGTGCTGAGTACTTTTTCCATCATTTCAAGCAGGAAATGTGCACTATGATGTGGACTTCTAAAACTGTGAAACTACCAGCTACCCCCTTCATATGTGCAAGTGTTATAATTACGGGGGTTTTAAGGTAAATTGGAACATAAATGCTTGCTTACATTTTAAATGTAAAGACATGGAAATGTTCATCACGTGGTCTTTAAAGCTAGGCAGTTCATTTCTGAATTTCCAAACTCAAAGGGTAGATTTGGAAAGTCCTGCTTTTGAGGCTGCCTAACAACTTGAGCTGCTGTTGACATAATGTATTTTTTGCTCCATATTGTATTTTCTGGTGATAACAGAATGGGCATAAATCTGATCCACTGTGAATGTAAGACTGAAGATAGAACTTCAAATTGTTGGCTGTTCAGGAGGCTGCACACGATGGTTTATTGTTGAATAGTATTTCACTCAAAGCTTTGAACAAGTCTTTTTGGCTGTAGATGCTTTTATGTTTCTTTCATTTAAGTCTTTGAACAGTATTTCAAGAAGCAGTGTCGACTTTTGAACTATATTGTCTTGTGGAATCATAATATTAATTTATACAAACTGTAACCTGTGTCATTTCCAAATTTGCAAACCACTGTTCAACCCCACTTGAATAAATCACACGGTTTTGTAAATGTTAAAATGTTTTCTGCTGTCAATGCTCCATTGCAACTTCTTGTTTAACCTGATTATTTCTCATGGGTTGCCATAATGATGTCTAATTGAATGCTATTAGCTGCCACTGTTTTGCACAGGAGTAGCTGCCCGTCAGGGGCGATCCTTACAATAAGTCTCATTTGACAAATTGATGCAACAGAGTCATGAGGATTTGTGCACCCCTGAATTGTGCAGCAACACAGATGGGATCCTACTCAGATGTGTGAAGATGACTGTCCCACCTGGTCTTCTTGACCACTGTTGGAGTGAGACTCACAAGCCCAACCCTTGGAGGTGGGGAAGCTGTTGTCTTTCAAAACTGCAAGTTCCCTGCTCGTCTTCATGCATATTTCATACATTTCTGGGAGTTGGCCAAAGTTTGTTGCTAAAAAGAAAAGATTTCCTATTTTAGACAGCCCTTCTCAGATGATCTCAAAAAGCAGTTTAGATGTTCTGAAGTGGGAAGGAATTAATGCATCATTAAAGCCATCAAAGAGTGGCTCCCACTCCTTGTGCAGGCGCTGCGGTAGTCAACTCAAGTTCAAGTTCAACTACATCACACTTGTCTGATGGTGGAAATATGAGTCTGAGAAGAAGGAACCAAGGCTCCAAGGGTTCTTTATGGAGGCCCTGCTCCCTCCACATGGACAGGCAATGCAGTGGCTCCTGCAGCTCCTGTGGGTAGGCTGCCGCTTCACTCTGCCTGGTGTTGACTCCGTTATACTCACGGCACAAAGCCAGGATCAGCACAGGAAAATGAAGTACTAATGCTGCATTATTAAAGCAAACTGTTGGGTTTATTCCTTCCCCTGTAGAACTGGAGTTCTTCACGGGGAGAAGACTCAACATTTCTGGCAGGGTATTCAGAGATGCCCTCTGGGCTGTTCTTTCTTGAGATGTGACTTCTGTCAGCCCAGCTGGAGAACCACAGACCTCTGAGCTCCCTTCCAGCACTGTTGGAGCACGAGAGTTTAAAACACTCATTTGCCCTTCTTTCATCCTTTGCTTTGTGGGATGTCCTCATGCAAATATTTTGAAGGGCTGGAGCATTATCCCTGTGCTGCCAGCAGCCTCTGTGCCTGCAATATGTAAATTTGTCGTCTCCAGAACTGTTTCTACGTGAAGTTGTAGCTCAGGCCTATTATCATTATTTAATGTCACTTTTGCAGCAGCATAATAGTAAAACTTTTTATAAAATATATTATCATTCTGAACTTTGTTGTTAGCAAGACAAAGCAGAAATAACAGTGTGCTGGGTTCAGCCATCAATACAGAGGGTATATCATCAATCAAATTCATAAAGCTTTTAAGCTGTCTTGTTTTAAATTAAGGTTTACAATGCATTACAATGGAATATTTAAAACTGTGTACATGTTTTATCAGATCCTCATGACTCTGTAAATGCTTTCTGATTAGTAGGTCTAAACACAGCAGACTTGATTCAAAGCTGACTTTTACAATTATTCCCACTTATTTCACACGACGTTACCTTTATTGTATGGGGTGACTCAGGGCTCTGGTTCCACTTCTCATCAAAGGCAAAATTAAACTGGAACCAGCTTTGACATTCACTGAAATCTAAGGAGACTTGGTAAAACTGTTGAATTAGAACTTGAATTGCTGAATTAAATCCTTTGGGAAGGATGTGGTATTGTGGTGGTGAAGGGGAAATATGTACAAAGGGGCAATATTTAGAAGTGACTGTGTGTCTGGTGTAGATGTCATCCATTACAATAGTGCTTATATGTCTCAAATAGTGTCATGGCTGCAGTGTTAAATGCCATTTGAGTACATCAGGTAGACATTAATGTGCTGTGAAGAGCTCGTATTCATGTAGGTAACGCAGAAAAGGATGGAAAGGGAAACAGATGCAAAATGACTTGTCTGCAGTCAGACAGCCATTCAGCAGGAGAACTGCCATCAAAACCAAGTCTCCTCATTTACAGTCTGGTGCTCTGAATTCAACCAGCTGAAATCCTCATTCTTTTCCTTATCATACCTGCACGCCCTGGCTGACAGCTGTGTAAGAGAAGCCCTCTGAATTCTTAAGACTAAATGCATCATTGTCAGTGACAGAAGGGGCTTCATATGCAGTGGAAGAAGGTCCCACTCAATCCTGCTCCCACACCACTAAGCATCTTCTCTGGAACTAGGGGTTTAATATGGGAAGAAGTAGGTTTGATATGCAAGAACAGTTTGGTTTCCAGACTTAGGCTTCTCTAGGAAACCTGCCAAGAGGGCAGCCTACCTGCAAAGTTTGGCGATCCATGAAAAGGCAAAAAGTGGAGAGATTAATTGGGATATAGGGACTTTAGATGCAAACATAGGTAGCTTGGAAATTCAATTTGGTGTTTGAAAATGGTTTTCTTCTTCTCTTTTCTGTTTAGAAATTTGACACTCCACTCTCAAGCCTCTTTGGGATTCAGTAGGAGAGCTTTGGACAAGGAGGAGTGGAGGACTAAAGAAGAATGCACAGAGGAGTGAGGATGGAAGAAAGGCTCAATGTGGAAAAAGAAGCACCTACATGGACAAGTGAGGTGAGCAAAGTCCTGATTGGAATGAAGCAGATCAGCGGTTTCAGGTTGAATCATAACTCTGCTTCCAAGTGTGACTGCTGTCTGAAATCTTGGTTGGCACTGTTAGATTAAAAAGTATAAGCTTTTAAGTCTCAAATTCAACCCACATTACATTAATGGTTGAGTCATGCCCACAATCTGTGCAACGGCAGGAGAAATGAGAGACATAGATCAAAAGCTCAGATCAAACCTAAATATTCTTTTCACAATCTTAATAAAGGTTGCGGTCAAGGCAGGAGCTGGCTTTTAACTGTAACTATACAAGACTGACAGCTAAATGAACGGGAAATGAAAAGCCAGTTTAATTGTTGCCTGTTGTTATTGTCAAAATGACCGGCTAATTAAATATTTATTGTTTACTGGTTTCAAGCATACATTTGGCATGTTGGGATACTGTGTAATCAGTAGATCATACATTTCCCTAGAACAAAATAGTAGCCTCACAAAAGCCTGTTGTGAGGATTAGCTGGCTAATGGGCTTGACTCACCCCCCTGAGCATGAGGGTGCAATTTGCAATTGTGGTTTTGAGTTCCCAGCTGGAAGTGCTTCATGCTCCCATTGCATCTCCCAGCGGGGGAGTGCAGCTCTGCGCCTTCAGCCTGGGCTCTCGGAGCCCTGCCAGCAGAAGCTGCCCACCACAAGCACTGATTTAGTACAGCTGGCTCCATCCTCCTCTCCTTTTCCTGCCCTCACCTCCTGTCTGGCCACTTCCAGCTCCTGTGCTTGACAGCTCAATGACTGTCTTGAGGAACGAAGTTGTGCTCTGCTCCCCTTCTTAAAGGGAAGCTTCCCAGCAATCAGGGACGTTTGAGGCTCTAGAAATGAAGATGTGTTCTGCTTGGGCTATAAGCTATTGGCTTTTCCCATCAGCAACAAGAGAGATCCTGCAGGATCTCAACACTCCTGCCAAGTCTTAGGTGAATGGTGGCCTTTTGGGGTACAACAATGGCATGAAAGAAATTAGGATAATACAAAACATGCAAAGATGCACAAAGTCTTAAGAAGCTTCTTGTGCTCCCAGACACAGCTGCAGCTTTCCAGGAATTATATTTGAGGATGGGGAAGAAAGAACATCTGAACCACACAAGGGCTTAAATGGATGGCAGTGGTCAGGTGTTGAACCTGAGAGATGCTCCTGTGAGCCCCTTGATGGAATCAACACTGCCAGCTGCTCTGGGGAGTGGGAAATTGCGCTCACAGATTGTACAGCAAAAAAAAACCTTCCTGCTGAGACTCTCAACCGAGGTTTTTTCTCCTGATTTCCACCCCCGGGTGACAAGGCTGGGTCTCAGCAGACTGTCAGCCTCACTTGCACCTGCCTAACAGAGAGGAGTGAAGGAGCAGCAGGGCAAAGGGAGAGCCAGACCAGCTCTCAGACGGCAAATGTTGCAGGGGAAGATTGCCAAGCTGCAAGCGAGCAAGGCTTGGGAATGCTGGCAGGCCTGGAGACATCTTTATTAGGAAGGAAGAAGAGAATCTAGGGAAGCCAGAAGGAAGGAGGGAAAGTTTGTGAAAATGAGAGTGGGCTCATTGCAGAGAGCTTCACTCAGAGCTATCCCCACTAACAATCAGGCCTTTTTAGTAACAAAACCAAAAAAAAGCAAAAGCTGGCATTTGCAATTTCTCAATTAAAATGTAATTTACACCCTGTGCTGTCTCTCAGATAAAAGCATGCTTTGCTGACCCAAGTGTGAAACAATATTTATAGAAACGTTTTGTGGCTTAATGTGCTGCTCTGATGGTTCAGCCGGCTGTAGACATACCGACACGCACCAGCTCTATTGGCCAGAGGCAGTTCTCTTTCCATGGCTCCAGGCACCATTAGGAGTGGAATTTCTCCAGAGTTGAGCTGGCTGCCCACAGCTCCCTTTGTGGTCAAGGAATAAATAAGCACTGTTATGAAGTGCAGCCCATCAAAGCCTGGGCTAGCTGGGTAAGCTGAGCCCTACCCTAGGAGATATCCCTTCCTGCAGCAGCTTCTGGGTCTCAGCAGAGCTTGTTTAGCCCTGCCACCACCCAATATTAGGAAGTTTTGTTCTGAGTGCACAGGGAGTCCTGAGCCTGAAAGGGAGCTTTACTCGGCAGATAGGGCTGAGTAAGGATAGGAAAAGAGATATTCTTGAAGAGGTCTGTGTTACAGAGGAGCTGAACTGTCGAGGGTTGCTTTACTTCCAGCAGCTAATTGAAAATGAGAAAAGACATACAGAGAAGGGGTTGCACACTGCTACATCATTTCTGATCCTTTTGATTTGCTTATGAAGGTGATTGCCTTCCAGCTCTGTCAGTCCCAGATTGTTCTGAAGAGCTTTTGGCACCAAAAGGATGGGAACAGCTTTCTGGTACTCACCCTTTTGGTATGAGGTCTTGGCATTTGGTCTTTCAATGTAAGGACTTAATTTCCTGTACAGAATCACACACTCCTTGCAGTAGCTTCATCAAAAGATTCTGATTATATCAGTCCTCCACTGTCCTTTTTCCAAGTTACCTGGATGCATTCAAGGGCAATGAATATGCAGTTTGTGTTTAGCTAAAATATCTGCATAAAAGTTAATGGGAAACTTATAACAAGCACCCCACTTCCATTAATTGATTCCTTAATCCAGTGAAGCATTAGTCATATGCTTAATGTTAAGCATTTGATCTCTACAATCAAAATTGCTGGCTCTGATCCGAAGCCAATCAAACCATCAGCAGCGTCGCCATTGATTTCCATGGATGAGATCCAAAGGAACTATGCACATGTTAAAATTAAACACATCCTTAATTGACTTGCTGGAGGTTGTATTTAGATCTCTTTAAGTCACCTGTGCCAAACAGGGCCCTAGAAATATTTCAAAGGGAGAACAAATATGTTACATCCCAAAAAATGGTGCCTATCCCTGAACACACAAACTTACCCAGGGCATTGTTGCGTTTTCCTGGGGTTTGGCTCGTGTTCCTCATCCATTTGCTAAATTAGAAATCTCTAGCCACCACAATATAGGCTGTCTCTGACTAAGAAATAATTGGGACCAAAACCTCCTCTTAGCACCTGACCTGGCTACAGGAGGTCAATCACCTCTGCCTCAGCATAGTGACAACACAACCTCATGGCAGTGAATGTCTGTAAAATCAACCATGAGAGAGTGTCGCTTCAGTTGATGGGGAATTCAGGAGGATTTGAGGGTCTTTTTAGGCAACAGAGCCTTCTGGCATAATGATTCTGCCCCAGATTTATTGTTAGAATTCAGAGCACAGCTCTAGATTGAACCCATCTCTTCTTAGTTTTAAGTAGTTCACCTGTAGTTGCTCTAAGACCTTGGCTAGGAGTACATGCACCCGGCTTAGTCTGAGCCTAGAAAACACCTGAGTTTGCTCAGGACCCATGGCACAGAATTCAGTCCTCATCCAGAATATCTCCCCTTCCTCAAATGCCCAGTGTTGCAACAGCTGCCCAAAAAATTATTCCAGGCAAGAAAAAGCTCAAATTAGGTAATTAAACTGGGAAAATAGCTCCAGTCATGAAGAAATCTAGTAATTCCTGGGTTGGAGGCTTTTTGTGCTTTTCCCCCCTACACCATCATCATTATTATTATTGTTATTATTATTATTATTACAGATTAGCTCTACACAGTCTTCTTATTTGCAAGCCAAAGATTAATAGATAGTAACTGGATAATCTCTCAATTATCCCCAGTGACTTTAGTATCATCATTAACTTTATTTATTTCACTAATTGGGAGGATTTCTTTTGGGGGTTTCATTCTCCAGACCTATTAGTTTGAATGATAACGGGGCAAAGTGGCAACAGCAAGGCAAAATTATACAATTGCTTCAAAAATGGTGGAGCATATCTTAGAAAAACACAAGAAAAAAAAGGAAACCCTGATTCATTTCAGGGATAAGTCTGAAATCTGAACTTTCAGCTCAGAACTTGATTATGTGAATTATGAAATTTCACATAATCCACCAAGTTTCTGAATGCACAGTGAAACTTGTTGTGTTTTGCTACAATAAGAAAGAGCTGCTCTAAGTTGCAAGTCGATGCAAGCAGCAAACATAATGTCTTAAGGAGAGAGTGTCATGATCTGAAATTTCAGAGGTAATGCAACTTGTTTGTCTGACTGGTGCACTTGTATTTGAGCATAATTAAAAAGCCCTGTAAGTGAAACTAATTCCTGTAGCTTTATACAGGAGATGGATCACCTGACTAATGAGCAAGATCTCATCCACATAGTCTCCATAGTGATGCTAAGTATAAGAGGGGCTTTCAGCTCCATCTTACTGCTGTCAAATCACATAGCACGGCTTGGGCTTGGTATCCAGGACTGCTAACTTTACTACTTAAGAACACACATGATAACTGGTCCAGCAGCAGCAAGCAATAGATGACATTTCTTATTTCTTTCCACCCCAATTTTCTGTGTGCTTTTGTGTTTTGTTTTTTTTAAGAGCCTGAAGCAGAAGAACACAACTGTTGGAAATTGCTTTACATTAGTTGATTATCTCTGGCTAAGTTGAGAGCATTTGGCCTTGCTTATTTGAAATAATTTAATATGAGAACCCCACAGAGGGTGGTAATTTACAGGGTACAGTCTCAACTGTGGTATGTACATACTGCAAGGCAAAGGGCGGGGGGACTGCCAAACATGTTTAGATAAATCTTTGAACTGCTGCTTATTATTCCAGGCTGTGTCTTGTTTCAGTAGACCAAATGCTGTTAAAATCACCAACGTGCTCATATCAGAAGCAAAATCATTTGATGCTCTTTGTCTGTTCAGAGCCATGAAACTTAAATTTCAAATGTGCTGTGTACACAAACAGATTTGCATAGTTTATGTGAGGTGCTGTCTTGCAGGTGGAAGGTTGCTTTTGTTTTCTCCCTGAATTCTCCAGGTTATTACCTTGTGCTCCTTTAGGCCAAACTACCCTGTCAGTCATCACACTGTAACCTCCTGGCTTCAGCAGCCCGAGCTCTGTGTTACCTTTGGTAACTGTCCAGCAAAGCCACAGCTCATTACTAGCACTTGCCACTGATGCAGCTTTTGATTGAAGGACTGTTCTGAGCTTTGATTGTTCTTTTTGTATTACAATCAGTGAATTGCAATACTGTTTCAGTAGCAAGATATACATTTTTTACGTATCTATTGGGTTTCTTGGTCTGACAGGGCTGGAGCATACACTCACCTCTGACAATAGCTTCCTCATGTGTAATTGATTTTCTCAAGGTTATTTCTTTAGATGACTATTTGATAACAGACTGCAATTTTGTTGCCTTCAATGCACATAAGACTAGTTTTTCTCTATTAATTGTCCTCTGAACTGTATTCTCTCACTCACACTAGAGCCAAAACACCAAGACCAATCATAGATCAAATGCCAATATCTGGTGTAAATCCATGTAAGACAATGGATTAGACAAGCAGAGAATCTGGGTCCATATATATTAGAGAAAGAGAGAAATAAATCTTCCCTGAGCTGAGAGACTGCATTAGCTTATTGTGCTTGTAAGACTTTGAGAAACTTAATATAGATTCCTGTAGTGGTTGGGCACAGGGAGCTCCATCATTTCCTATGTGCATTTGGCAAACCTGACCACCACAAAGTCAAGCTGTTTTGTGCTCCTGTGTTTCTGCCTTGTTAAGACTGGGCAACGAGTTTGCTCACACGTAAAAGGTAACTAGATAAACCAGATTTCCTCACGCAGAGAAGGGAGCTGAAGTCGGATTTCAGTGTAGAGCAGGGATGTTAAAATTTTATGTGGTTTAGTCAGAGCATTTTTAAATCACATCCCTCTCCTGAGTGTCCCCTGAATAGCTAGGGCACAAATTTAGCCAAGCTTTGCAGTATTTTCACAGCACATGGGAGGTGAGGTGGAATCTAGGCTCGGGGCACTGGGAAGGTGCCCACTCATGCAGGATCTCATCCCTTTGGCTCATTTCAATGTTTTCAGAACAAATTTTTCCCCTGAAAGCAGACCTGGAGATATCTCTGCTCAGTCTCTTGACACCCAGTTTATCTTTTGGACCTGGAGCAATTTGATAAGATGAGAACCTCAGCTCTCAGTTAAGATACTTCCAGCTTTCCTCGCTGCAGAGAAAAGCCTGAAGGCATGAAATGGGGATATCTGAGAGGCTCAAAAGCCAGATAGCAAAACAAACCTCTCGCCTCAAATATTAACACTTCAAGCCTTTTCTCACGGTCCTGAGGAATGAGGGAGATGTTATAATTTTGGTGAGACCTGACCACTTGTGATTAACCATGCTGCTCATCCCTAGAGAAGGAGACACTGAATATTGCAAGGTTTAGTGGCCTCAGTGGGAAATCAGATCCGAATGAGCACATTCTGGCCATTTGAATGCTGTTGCTGTTACATGTGGTTCCAGCACTGAAGGATTGTATTTAAATCCCCAAAAAGGTTTTCAATTTTAAAAAAGTAAAAATATTCAGGTTTTGTAAAGTTCACCCTTCAGTGTAATCTTCCAGTGATTTAGAAATGTAATTATAAAGCCAATTGACAGTGCCCTTTAATATATGTCATGGAGGAAAATTAATTTTAGGGTTTCTTTCCTTTTTTTTTCCCTTCCTTCAGTGTTACATCTTGGGCTGGGGAGAAGCATTTGAAGGTCCAGAGAACCTTTCTCATAGGGACAGGGAATAGTGGGCCAACAATACACAATCCCATAGTATTCCTCTTTCTTGGACCTCATTTTAACACTTTTTAGTATAATACAGGCCAGGTGTTCTTTCCTCTCAGGACTTTGAGCAAGCACAACTTGCTGAATTGATGAAAAACCTTAAGCAGTACTGGATGACAGTACAGAAACACTTTGGGATGACTGGTTGCTCATGGTCGAGCCACGGAGCTGGAGGGAGATGGAGCTCAGGTCTCCTACATACACCTCCCTGCGTGTGGAAGGGCCCTCTTTAGCCTCACCTGGTTCCCACAGCCAAAGCACAGCCTGAATTAAGTCACTGCAAATGCAAGTTGCACAAATACAGACTAATATAATTTGTCCCAATTAAGGCTTGACTGGATGTTTTCATTCAGGGTGATCCAGGCCAAACTGTTACAAATGACCTCTTAGCCTTAGAGTAAAAAACAGATTTGCTAAATTGAGGGTGAGACTGGAAGGAGGACAAGGGGAGCGGCCGTCTCTGGTGGCCACACAGCTCTGTTGCACAGCACCTGCGAGGGCAGTGCAACCAGGACTTGTAAACTCTTGAAAGGAGGGTAACTGTCGAGTTTTCATGCTTTAGGAACATTCCTAACTTAGGAGGAGTATTTTGAACTCTGAGTATGTTCATCTCTGTGAAAGTGTAATCCACAAGCTTTGTGCTTGGCATTTCTTTCCATTTGGCTGGAATGACAGGAAGGGAGGGGAAATGAGAATGTTGTCTGCAACACTCTCCAATCTTGCAGCAAGGTCAGGGGCATTGGTGTGTGTATCTGGCAGTGGGGGGTCTTACTGAAAGTGGAGATGGTCACTCACAGCCTGTGGGAGCTGTCCTGCTTGGGATTTGGGAGAACAAAGGAGTTTCAGGCTACATTCCCAGCTAGATTCCCTGGGAAATCCCTTTGCAGGGATTGCTGCTATAAATACTAAAAAATGCTCACCAGGTCCTGGGTGGGAATCCTTATCTCCGCTCTGGTGATTGCCCTAGTGCATATTTCCCCTTCAAACTTCCCACAGTAGAAGATACAGCTCAGCAGAAGATACTGCCCAGCCCTTTGTTCCCAGCTGGGAAGCTGGTGGAAGAGCTGCCAATCCCAAAAACGCGTGTCCCTGCTGCAACCAGCATCTGAGGCCCTCAAAGCGCATTAGAGGACAGAGAGGCAGGGTGAAGTGCTACTGAATGTAAATAAAAGTTTGAGGCTGTCAGCATGGCTTGCTTTTTCGGTGGCCAGGGCACAAAGCATCCGCTTCACCTTGGCACTCTGCATCATTCCTGAAACAAGTGCTGATAATGATGGGATGACCGCTCTGCTTTCCTCCGCTTGCAAGCAGTTGGTGGTAATGATGTTCATTATGCATTCAATAGGCTATTTTACAATATGAAGTCATTTAGAAAAGGATAATTGGTCCACAGCTTGCTTTTCATTTTGTTTAATTTTCTTTACTTCTGTTTGGGAAAAAAAAAAAAAGGGGGAAAAAAACTAAAAAAGTAAGTGGGAATTGTGTTATTTTTGCAGCAAACAAAATGGAGCTGTTTGATTACCCACACTCACATGAGATACTGGGGAAAATCGTGCCCTGCTTTTTTGCTGAGTGATTTCTTGCAATTGAGCATCCAAGAAGAACATTTTAATCTCGATGTATATTCTGCTATTGTATCAAATTAAGAGCAGAAGGCATGGGAGGCTGCTCAGTGAAGAACCCTCTTTTCCATTAATTTGGATATGTTAAGTGCGCTTTCAGAAGCCAAAAATATTCTTGTAAAAACACGATTGCACAATGGGATTTCTTTCTAGGGCTTCAGTCATCTACCAGCATTCATCATTGCTGAAATTAAGTGAGGGTGAAAGAGAAGCATATGCAATTAACAGAGACACATGACTTATCTATTTGTTTTGGTTGCACCTGTTAGTTTGATCCTATGGAGCAGGCATCCTACAGACCTTCCAGAGCAGAGGATTTGGGATTCTCAGTTCTTCCTTCCACTTCCAAATTCCTTCTGCTTTTCTTACAACAGCCCAAAACAAAGTTGTCCCTGTTAAAAAACCATTCAGGCACAAAATGACTTTTCAGTGTATGAAATGGCAATCACTATGCTCCTGGATGATGTAGGTATATTAATTTATATATTGGCAGATGCAGTGCAATGAATTGATAGCTCAGGGGAGATGGTTCCCAATGGTTTCCAGAAGCTGAAGAATAAGCTTGGAAGTGTCATCCTCATTGCTTCAAGTAGGGCAGCCTGTTGTCACATTCCCAGAGATGCCTCTGCTCTCTGCATGGCTGCAGCCGCTGTCAGAGGACCCCCCTGAACTGGGTCACTAACCCCTGATGAGTTTAAGGTTTAGTTAAGTGGAGCTTCCTCACCCTGTTTTTGTGCAATGCACTGTGAGGCAGCATAAGCAACTGAATTCAAATGGTTTTCCATTCCTATCAAAGGGAAATGAAATTCGTATGTTTGGGGGAAAAACATCTGGAAGTACACTGGTGCATGGAAGCACTCTTAGAGATGACTGACCTATTTATCAAGATCTCAAGTACAATTTTAGGTAAGCACTCCCTTGAGTCTCTGGCCAACCACTACACTAGGAACTTCCTAAAGGTGATGTCTCCTGTACTGTTAGAGTCAACAAGGCATGAAAGAAATAAGATCTGAAACAGTGTAATGTATGAAATATGAATTTCACAGCAGCCTTGGATTACAACAAGTCCAATGGAAAGGGCTGGTGCTCCTCTTTACTTTTATTTCTATTAATATTCCTCAAGCAACAGCAAAGATCGATTTGAAGCAGAGAGCACAGAGAGTCATGGGAGCTTCATTAGCATGCAAATCTGAGTGAATTCATTAGCCCTGCAACTGATGCTGATGCTCCTGGAAACTAGTAAAAGAGTAAAGTCTGCAGAAGTAAATCAGGCCGTGCTAATGAGCCTGTTAATAAAGCTTTTGTAAGCCTTTTCCAGAGCCAAAGTGACAAAGCGCACTGTCAATGTTAAACCTCTGGTACTGTGCCTTAGATGAGGGGCTCATATTTATTTCTTCTTGTTTTTATTATTTATTTTTTTTATGCTGGGGAAGAAAGCAGAGAACCGTAGCAAAGGTAGAGAATGAGACAAAGGCAGTTACAATATTTCCTCATCAGAGATAAAAGTATTGTGTGGTTGCAGAAAAGAGACAGAATGACAAATGCAAGTGTGCAAATAAGATCCATTTGACTGAAATGATATTTTAAAGAAAAACAGGAGACCAAATTTTTCATAATGGGGCTTTCACCTTCTGGCTGTATGTTCTCATTTTCCTTTTGCCTTATTAGGCATAATTTCAGGACTGTGTTTTGTTTCATCTCCTCCTAAACTTACAGAAAGGCTTACGGCGCTGATGCAGTGCCTGACTCACTGGGGCCACTGCAGCCCACATATCTCCTCACCACATAGGATGGCTTGTGATGAAAGGGAACAAAGTGGCCAGCCCTGAGGCTCTGACCCATTTATTACAGGGTCCAGCAAGACCCTTACCAGGGCAGTCTCTGATCCTGGTCCCCTCACCTGTGGGATACACTGGTCTGGGGCAATGGTGAGCTCTGACAGACTCGGGCTCCCAAATCAGAGGCTCTGTAGTGCAGGAAAGGGCTCTGCTGGAGACAATTTGGCCCAGCTGGTGGAGAAGGGTAAGGGAGCTGATAAGATATGTGTTAGAAGCAGCAAGTGGTCTGCACATAGTGTTCTGATTTCTTCTGGTACAGACAGCACTGAGGAGGGGAGCATGTTGTATTTAACAGATAGAAAAATGAATTTTAGTCCATTCAGTCTTAAAGCAGACCCATTCTCTTGACATATATTGCCATTTTTTGATCCCTATGGGTAGGACCTCCAGGCAGGAGAGCAGGTACCTGAGGGACTGGGTGAGGGTTGAAGCTGTAGTGCTGAAACATTTCCTCCTTTACCTGCCATTTTGCCACCTTTTCAGGTGTTGCAAATTTAGAGATCTCCTTCCACCAAAGCTTTAAGTTTTCCAAGTGGGCAATAAATCACAGTGCCAAATCTACAAGCCCTGCCAAGGTCAGTTGGGCACTCACACCGACGAGCCATGGTACTGCTCATCCCTCTCAACCTTGTGTCTCTTTCACATGGCAGCAGCAGCCACAGTAAACAAGAAGGCTGCAGGTTCACTGGGCACCGAGGCAGAGACAGGGGAAGGCCAGTTAGAAATCTATTTGGTTTCTTTTTGCAGCAACCTCTTTGTGTAAAAGAGCTTGATGCAGGGGGAAACTGATTACTGCCTTCTCATCAAGTGGAAAAAGAAGTGCTTTATACACAGGCTGATGGAAAACTACTGGAATGCTTTTCAGTTTCCCTCTCTAACCTTTAGTGCTTTCTGGTGCCTTAAAGGGAACAAAACACTGGACTGGAAAAGAGGGGGAAATATATCAAAATATATTTGGAGATAATGGCAAGTAATACAATAGACAAAGCAGCTGGGCAATAAAAAGAGAGGCAAGGAGAAGGCATCCAAAATGCCATCAGAGAGTGGAAGGAAAGAAAGAAGACAGGGAGGAAAGGTAAAAGCAAGGAAATGAAGAAAAAAAGGCACTTGTATAATGGGGTGGCAAAGGACAAAGAGGAGATGAAGGGAAGGCAGAGCAAGAGCAGTGCAAGACAAATGAAGAGGCACTCGGTGAATGATGGAGCAGAGTCATGGGCAGGCACAAGCAGGGAGGAGAAATGGAGTGGAAATGAAGCACAGGGAAGCGTGGAGTGGCGGCAGTGCTGCTGACCTGTTTTTCTCTTAGCTGCAGAGTGATGGCAGGTGTTTGCATTAAAGTGCTAATGCTTGGTGACCCGAGGGGACATGGAGCCATGGCCAGCGGCTGCCAGGGATGCCCTTCACTCAGTGCTGTGGGGTGAGCTATGCTGAGCCTTTTTCACAGCCTCCTTGGACTAAAAAGGGAGGGAAGGCACTAAGAGGTAAACAATGCCAAGGTCTGAGCTAAGACCTGTTGATCTGTCAACTCACCTATCGCTTGCACTGTTTCCTTCATTGCTGGTAACCTGCCCACCTGCCAGAGGACTTTTGGCTCACTGCCCTTCACCTCCCAATGGCTGAA
The DNA here is from genome assembly GCF_028858725.1 of Colius striatus. NCBI lineage: Eukaryota > Metazoa > Chordata > Aves > Coliiformes > Coliidae > Colius > Colius striatus. The sequence goes on along the minus strand of NC_084772.1, from coordinate 18,275,601 downwards.
TTTAATTTGACACCATATCAGTGATCTTTCTGCCCTCTTTTCATCCACAGGTTCACCCAGGTGAACCATCCTGCCTGAAATCTCATAAAGACAGTGTCCTACCACTTGCACTCAGATGCGTTTCCTTCTCTGCGTATTTATGTAGCGCAGCGACCACAGCACTCAACACGCCACCCTTTAGGTGCAATCACACTGGTGCCTCACATACCAACTGCACCATCTGTTTTGATTCCTCTTTCCTTTGTATTACAGGGTGGCGTTTTCTTCTTCTTGTTGGTTTTTTCTGCAGCTGCACAAGCTTTGGGAACATTCCTATAATAACTCCCATACAGCTTGGTTTAGCAGATATTTGGGCTCTTTCATTCTTAGCTGCTGAATTACATTTGGTTATCAACATGCATTATATCTGCTGTCAATTAGCTGTTATCTAACACCATGAAATGACTTAACTCCTTCATCCTGTGTGGAGATTTGTCCCCAACCAGCACACCGCACAGCTTGTATCAGCTTGCAAAGACCCAGGCAATTTTGTCACACTTATTTTTTTACTGGTGCTCATTACAGCTAAAGGTCAGTTGTGTTTCCATTGTAAGCCTAGGGATAATGGCATGATCCAGCAAGCTCTTTCTTGTGTAAAGTTAACAGGACTATTTGCATAAAAATCCTTACTTGGGGAGTAATTTTCAGGATCGCACCTTTAAAGCCTGAGCCTCGGGAGCAAGGCAAAGACTGGAACCTGGAACAGCAATCTTCCAAAGCTGTATTTTATCAGAGAAAATGATCAAAATTTAATGAGGAGAAAAAGGTACTTAATGGCTGTAGATAGTGTAATTTCAGCCATAAAAATGGGATCATCTTGTGAGGCATCTTGCTGCAGCCTTTCAAATCAATGGTACTGCTGGCAGCAGCCTCAGTGCTAGCTGAGGGTGAAGCCCTACAATGCGTTGGTTGAAAGTCCTAACCCACTGCAAAATGCATGTGGTGAGACTGTAATTTTTTTGCCAGATGGACAAGTTGGATGAGTGACTGGAGTTTTGTCCTTCCTCCATGAAATCTGTGCTTGGCTGCAAAGTCTTTGCATGACCACCTTTTGCAAGCAAGTGAAACTGAGCTGCGAGGCACAATGGCCTTGCTACCATGGCTGAAGCTGCTCATGTCTCAGGAGGATTTTCGTCTGTTCTCACAGCAAACTTTTCAAGTGTTTCACCAGCTCAGTTATTTATAATACTAGAGATTCCCTGAGGCTCAAAGCTAGCCTTGAAAATCTGTTTACATTTTTAACTATATGCCAAAGTGTAAGCCTTGGGACAATTAAGAGAAGTTAGGTAGGCAAAGCAACAAAAATAGATTCAGAAGAGGCCTTTAGTAAGCCTTGGGTGGGTATCTGTGCCTATTTTCTTGAACAGCCCACGTGACACACATTAGCCTTCATATCCCAGGTCAGATCTGAGAAAGGCAGTGGATGAGTTTGGCCATTGGTGAGCAAATATTAGTCCTGGACAAAGGCAATGCTTTATTTTCCCCGTGTACCAAAATTAGAGAACCCCTAGTGCTAAATAATTTTGTTCTGCCTCACTGTGAAAATTCCCGTGTTCAATAGCCCTCCACAAGTTCTCATTTTATTCCTGTAGTGCAGCGCTCCTGCGGTTATATGTCAGCTGCAGTGGCGGTAAACAAGTACACATTTAAGAGCTTTTAAAAGACTTCTTACTGTGCCCAGAAATTACACCTGTGCTTCCTTACTTACCCATGCTGTTGTCTTTGTTTCTCAGGCTATATTAAGCCCTTTTTTTTTCTTTTTCTCCTTAGAAAGAATGGGAAAGTATAAAGTATAAGTCCTGGCTTTCTCTCTAGCAGACAAGATGTGCTAGAGGGACAGAGACAGTTAAGTTGAACAGAGGGGAAAAAATATGGATGGGTTGCAGTAGGGCTGGCAGAAAATGTCCACCCCTCCTGAAGACACTTGACTTTTCAGGAGCTCTGTGGTGTTAGCTGAAATCTATGGCAGCTGCAATGCTTGACTTCCCCGAGACAGGGACCTGTGGCATTCTGACTCTGTTTTCTATATCTAGAAATGATGAAAGGAGACAGAGCACAAAGTACCCGAAGGAGCTGCATCAGCAGACGAGAGGATGGATGCAAGGGTGCAATGAGGCATTGGCCTCTAATAAACTCTTCCATTGTAGGAGAATCTTTCAATATTGAAGACAATTTAATACAAACAAGAATAAGAGGAAATGTGATAAGCAGTATAAAATACCCCTGTTTGATCTGTTTGCATTATACTGCTAAGAAAAAGAGAATTAAAATGGAGGTCCTGCTAATGACTGTGGTCAAATTTTACATTGATATCATTTGTCTAATATTCTACGTGAGAACTTTCACTCAAACAAAAAGAAAAAAAAACCCAAATAAATAAACACAAGGAATCAACTTCAGCTGCTTAAATATCTCGGATAACACAGCAGTACTTCCGATGCTGTGAAGGTGATCTGTGAAGCTCTCTGATGCAGGATATGACTAAGGAAGTAAAGGCTTGTGAAGTAAAGGGCTTGGGTAGGACATGTTTGGTACCTCCTCTCTGATAGTGACAGAAGCACTAACAGAGAAACTTCACTGAATTTCTCTGATCCAGCCCATGCCAGTGACTCTCCTGTAAGGGTCACTGCGTGTGCATGGTAGTGGTGGCTGCTGCCAGGCTGGAGTCTCAGCAGGCTGCTGTCTTCCATAGTTTTTAATGTATTTTACAGGGCCAGATCCAACTTTTTTCCTCAACATGTGCCCTGTCTGCAAAGCTGATATTTGGTTTTACAGATAAACATCTGCTGATGCACCTCTGCAGAGAAGTTAGTCTTCATGGTTTATCCAATACTTAACAAAAAAGGCTCTTGCTCTTTATTTCACTAATACTAGAACCAAACTTTGGAGGCATGTGCATTAATTATGTTTAAATCTCAAGAAATGCCTTCTCAGCTTCCCCCTAGACTCACTGCAATTCTCGAACCTCTGACTGATGGTGTTGGGAGTGAGCAGGATGTCTGCTTTCGAGCTCAGCTCCTGCCTCTCCATTCTGCAAGTGAAATCATCACTGTATGTCTGCACCCGTAAAGTGAAGTGCACTTGTGCTCCCAACTTCCGCAGAGCACCAGACAGTTAGCTGTGCTAGGGCTCCTATTAGCGCCTGCAATTAGCACTGACAAAAGTGCTGTTCCCCCCACCACCCGAAGCCACGCTGCCTTGATTGGTTTTTTACAAAACCCTAGTGCTGTGCAGTATCTCCCTGGTAGTCATGTTTCAACAGAACAGCCAAGTTAGTGAGGCGTGACAGTGCTCTTTTTTCTAGAGCTATACTGAACATCCTTAATCAAGCTTTGCTTTTTTATAAAATAATGGGTCTAATTCTCTTTTGGCTCACAGTATATTCATGCTTGTGTAATTCCATCAGGCCATATCCTCAGCTCCTGTAAACTGGCAGAGGTCTTTCAACTTCGTTTAAACCCTGGGAAGATTAGTAATAGCTGAAGATTTGGGCTGCTGATTTCCAAGCTATTCCTGATTTATGTTACTTCAAAAGGATAATGGGATCAAGCTTTTTCTTCTTTCTTTTTTTTTTCCCATTAGATCCACAGTCTTTTCCCCATTTATATCAAACGCTACCTCTTTCCTGAGGTCTTGATCCTTCTCCATTCCTGCTGACTGTTCTAAAGCTCACACACCCAGCAGCTCCTGAAAACATCCACCAATCTCCCTAAAGGCCTCAGGAGCATCAGGCCAAACTATTGGGAAGGTTGCCTTGTACCACCACATAAATTGCATTTTTTGCTGCTATCTAAATTAGATGTTGTCTTCCCACACAATGACATATTGCCAGGGCTAGACTATGCTGCCTCTGGAGTTCTCCCAGGTGGAAAGCTTATGAATGCTGCAAGCCAAGAGAGACAACACATCCTCGGCCATTGCACTCAATAGGTCCTGCAGTGAAGTAGATATGTTTTGTTCTTCTCTCTCCCTTCTTTCATTCCTGTGTTGAATAGTCATCTATCAGCTGGTAGTAGCCAAAATTCACAGTACTGAGGATAGCAACAGGCAAGTAGTGAAAGTGGACAGAGACAGAATGTTTCTTTTTGGTGGTGTCAAATTTGTCTTTGTTAAGATCCTGACCAACTTGAAATGCAAGAAAGATGTGGACCAAGAAAGAAATGTGTTGAAGGGCTGCTGGTTGCAAGTCCATTCCCATGATCAGAAAGCACATACTTATACTGGCAGTAGAGTGGCTTGTCTGATGTTAGACTGACGTTTAAATTAGGTACAGACTTGGTAATAACTCCGATTGCACCTGGGACTTCTGAGTGCAGCGCAGGGCAAATAAATAATGATGTCTGTAACAGTAGATAGAGATGCTGTTGCTAACTTTGATACAGCAATGTGAAACACTGAGTGAAACATCACACAGTCTGACAGATTAGAGATTTCATAGGCTTCAGGTACAAGAATAAAGACAATAAAACTTGAAGTGAACTTTCTTTGATAGAAGTGGGCATGGAAGAAGCTTCCAAATACCTGGAAAACTACCATGTGCTTCCCACTGGTGACTGCACTCGGTATTTCAGTGTAGAAATATGAACTGAAGTGACTGAGCTTCTCCCAGAAGGGGGAAAGGTGGTGGGCCAGGTACCAGAAAGAGAGGAGTGTTTGCATAAGCTTTTGTAACATATTGCACTGTATCAAATGCTAAGATATTCATCATAAACCAATACATTTTGTATAATGATCTCCCATAGAGGGAATCACTTCAGTAGGCTGGTATTTTCAAAGTTGTAAAGCCAGTTGCCCATAAAATGCTTCACTTCTCCTAGTTGTGCTTTGATATCCTCATCCTTATGACCCTCCAGGAACAGGACACACCTCCCAGGTTCAACTAAAATGCACTCAGCTTTCTGAAGCCCTTAATTTCTGGTTTGTGTTTGGGGCCTGGCTGCACAAGTCAGAAGAATTTGGTATCATCTTTTGTGGAGGACAAACCCTGGCACTTCAGATGCGTCCCTTCCTATGGGACTGTTGCCATCATTTATCATCCAGTATATGCAGTACATTTGATGGTATGAATGCTTGCTCCTGACCCCACCAATGGCATTAATAGAGAGAACACCACACTTTCATGCAATCGTTGCCTCTCAACTGCTGCTCAGTTTTGACAGGGATTCGGATGAGTAAATCGGCACAATTTTTTGGAGTTCTGCCAGTTGTGATTCACTGATTTTTCCAGCACTTATGATACTGATGTTTTTGTCCCCCAGAGAGAAGCCTTTCCTGGAACCCTTCCAACCCTGGATAGAGCAGCTGAGTCCCTGCTGACTCCTCAAGAAAGGTTCCTCATTCCACCATGTCCACCACGGGGGTGTAGGAGAGAGGTAAGGTATGGGGTGAGGGCTCAAGCCGACACTTAGCAATTGTGTTAATTATTAAAAGCTAATGCAATGTTTTCCTTCCATCCTCTTATCAAAGCTTTGGTTTCCCCAAGATCTTAAGAGATGGGATTTGATGTTGCTTTCAATTTTGATGTGGTTTCTAACCTACGTAAGAGCACGACTAACCAAGCTGATGATGTTCAGAGGCCTCTTACAAGATGCTGGGTTATGAAATCAAGTGTAGGACAGTGCCCTCCTTCTCCCCACAGTACATTATGGTTGAGCTCATAGAAATAAAACAGTTCTTGAAAAACACTTGGTGAAGCTACATAATTAAAAATCTTTCCTGCTGGGGGTTAATGATTTGGGTAGATTAACTTGATAATGTAATGTAAAACGTTGAAATCAAGAGTGTGCATCCAGAAATACTGGTGCAGCTCTGCAATGGGAGACAATTTTAAGTAAATAACCAGAGAAAGTATTTTGCAATTAAATTAAAGATGTTTCCAAACTACTGTACTTTGCTATAAAAAGTCATCTTGAAAAGCCAAGTTTCATTTATTTTAATTAGCGCTGTCATGAAGGATTCTGTTCAGCAAACACTGACTAACAAGCCCTTTTCCAAACACCAGTTTGAAACGTGTGCGTCAGAAAAAAGATCACAAACTCCTCATGTGGTACCTTCAGGGCTCAGTTCTCAGGTAGTTGAGGCCAACCTCACTTCACTGATGTCAGGGTGCTAAATTGGTTTACTTCAGGTGAAAACAGAGGGATTTTATCTCTCTGATATGCCCTTTGGGAGGTGATGCAAAGTCTATCGACAACAGTCAGAAGATTCCTATTGCCCTCACTGAAATTCAGGATCAAAGCTATGTGTGCCAAGGATGAATCTCTGGTCCTTTTCACTGTTCTTTAAGAGTTATTTAACTGGAGAGGCGTCAGTATCAAATTGATGGAAAGCCAAAGTGATCTTGATCCTCCTTTGAGACTTACTGTTGAATTGCATTATATATAAGCAGAGAAGCTTTTTTATTATTAATGGGATAGAAAATCAGAACCATCAAGGAAAATGATATAAGTCCTATTAAGATGGATGAGTTGGAGTTAAGTCCATGTATTCATAACAAGATCATTCTCTGCAGCTGCTATAAAAGTGTATGGTCCTCTCAAGGGAAGACCTATCTGGGATGGAAGAATGCTGAGGGAAATACCACAAACTTCTCCTGGGACAGCTGCCCATCCTGGTGGGCAGTTGTGTTGGCAGTGCCCACACATGTCCTGCCACGAAGATGCTTTGGGAGATGGTCTGCTCCAAGGTGGTAAATCTGGGGCTGTCACCCCAATAGCCAACCTTCCTTAGGATCCCTTGCTTCAATCCCTTTCTTGGTCATCCAGCTTCTTTTTACATTGGCCAAGTATTGCAGCTCCTTCTGTATGATCAGTGAGGAGATTATTTCAGAGTCTTAAATCTTACTACTGAAAAAAAAGAAAGGTATATTGATAAATACTTGTTATCTATACAGAGAGGGTAGTGAGGAATAAACTGAAGTGAGTGAGAAGTGCGCTGTCGATTCTACAGAAAAGCCTCTTATTTCACATAGCATCACCTCCAGAGCACTCAAAGCAGCCTTTGTGCAGCACAAGGGATCCTCTGGAGACTGAGGAGCAGTTATTCTGGACTGCCCCCTTATTTAGGTAAGCCCACATATATAAAATCTGAGCACTCCCTTTTCATTTCATCCTGTTGCTCACAGCTAAAACCCCTTGTTTCACCTTAACTTATCCCTTCTCTCTGTAAACACCCTTCAAACACTTAAAGACCCTTCCCCCTTCCTCACCAGTTAGCCATGCTTTAATCTTATCTCTTTATTCATTCATCACCAATCAGTCTCCCCTACCCCTCAGTGCAGCTTCTTCCCTCGCTTCCTGTGCTGCTGACACACGGGACCAAGCGCCCGGAGCCCCGCGGGTGCTGCAGCATCACACCAGGAGGGATCCCTGGGCTGTTGTGTTTTCCACATGCTGCCTTCACCTGCCCCCCTGCCACCTCCTAATGCAAAATCAAGGTCCATTTTCCTTCTCCTGGCAGCTCTGCATATCTTATCCCCATTACTATCATTCTGGGAGGAATGGCTTTGTCCAGATAATAATAATTTTCATTTCCCCATTCAGAACATCATCCTTTCTTCTGCTGGTGTGTAACTGATTGAGCAATACTGACATTCCCTCTCTTCTTACCTTATAATAAGCACCAGCAAATCCCTGCCGGTTTTGAACTCAGCAAATGTGCACTCTGCACCTTCAAGTGGATCCTAATCCAAACATTATATTGCTGAAAGCATTCAAGTGCTTAAAGGAGTCACAGTTTTTCTCCCCACTTCCCAGGGGCAATATGCACAAACCTACATGGCAGCAGGTCCCTCCCCAAACCCTTACAGCAGCAGAATGACTTCTGAATAGTCTGTATCCATGTAGACTCCCACATCTTTCCATTGTTAATCTGCAATCTTCATAAAAATTACTACTATTAGGTTGTCTTTCACTATGTTATTCCCATGCTGAATGCTTCTAGCACTCTCAGCAACTTCCATCTTGACACCCCAGAGTCAGCTCTGTAGCTCTTTTACTTTGAATTACACTGGTCTACAAAATCCTCCTTTGAAGAATATCTTTACCTTTCTGAGTGTTTGCTTTCAGTACAAGTGATGGACGAGCTGATCCCTAGCTGGCTTGTCTTTGAGCACTCAGGAGTAAACTGAGTGCTGAATTTGGAGCCAAGAGGAAAGATTCCCCCCAGACCAGAGTGGCAGGATTTTGTTTGGGGTTTTTCTTACCTACTCCTTAAGAAAACAATGCAATCTCTTTCTGATGTTGCATGGTCTTAGTCTCTAGACAAGCAATCTTTCCTGCCCTGTCTGCAGTACTCTACAGTTGTGTCTTTTCATCTTTCACTGCAATTGTTACATGGAAAGGGAGAACTCACAGCTGGAAGTACAGGGTATACATTGAATGGACTCCTCTGCATTGAACACTAAGTTCACAAGCATCTGCTGTGGTGGTAAGCTGGACTGGATGTTGCTCTGATCTCTCCTGTTCTTGTATTTCTAACCTTTCTCTGTGGCTATTCTCAACAGCTTTTGTTCTGTGCTTGCTTTGCATTGATGGTGCTTTTCTATTCTTCCATTATTTTCTCTGTATAGGGAGACCTGGCCATTCTCTTGACTACCTCCTGCTATTGACCACAACCACCTGTGTCTTCTTTCTCACCGCACTGCAGCTATCAGTCATTTCTGAACAGAGTGCTCCTTCTGTTCTCCATCTCTTCTTTATCTGTTGGGAAGTTCTGACATCCTTGGTTACTATGTGCACCTCCTCTTTTGCCAGGAAACTGCTCCTTCCACTTGGCTCCCCTGGTGTGAGTGCCTGTTCCTCTGACCCCATGGAGCATGAGGCTTTGCTGGCTCCCTGCCTGGTGTCTTTCCAGCAAACCTCAGCCTTCCTACCTCAGCCCAGTTTCCAAGGCAGCCCCGCCAGTGCAATTAACTCAGCTCGCTCCCTAGTTCATCTCACATTCCGTTTGGTTTAATGGAGTGAAATTCAGATGAAGTCAGAAACAATTACTGCAGCTGATGTCTCCCCAGTTTCTCACACAAATCTGGAGAAACATACTGGATCAGATACTTGTACCCTGCACTTAAAACGAGCTGTTTCTCAATACATTAGCAACTCCGCTGCTTTCAAATGCCTGAATAGCATGAGATGATTCTAATTTTTTTCCTCAGTATGATGGACTGAACAATTCATGGCAATGTCAGGGATCAGAGGGAGATGGAGAAGGCTGAAACAAGCAGAGGAGCAGAGCCAGAGCAGTAGGAAGAAAACTTGGTGATAAAAGAAATTGGTGAGATGACAGCGAGATGAGCTGTAATCTAAACCCTCCTCATTCCTTGTGTTTTTATACATACACTCAAAATTTATTTCAGGGCTTGAGTGTTTTCTCGGTTCTGGAGGTCTATTTTATCATTACTTTATCTGACAGCCATTGGGGAGAATGAAACACTTTGGTTAGCCTCAAACACCTTGCTAAGTTCTCTTTAGGTTGAAGCACAGCACTGGTTTATTATAGCTGACACCAATCAAGGCAAATAGGAAAAACTGAGATTTTTTATTTGAGATCCATAAAATGAAGGGAGTAAGTGAAGTGAATTTCAACTCACAGTTCAAAGGAAGGGGTAAGTAAGTCCCAGGAAAGTGTTTATCTTATCAACACCTTGTGCTTTGGGAGGAATGGGCTATTTTACAAGGGATTCTGCAACCTCGGCAAACCTTTTGTGGTAGGATGAGTTCTTGGTACCATCTCTGCTACTGGGATTTTGTGACACAGTCAAGGTCATGGGAAACTGGTGTTAGGGGAAAAATAAACAAACAAACAAAAAACCCATGACTTTATCCATCATAACAGATTGAGCATTTATGAGTGTGGTCCCAAAGGATTCGATTGTTGTATGTTTGTTCTGAAGTGGCACTCCTGGTCTGCAGAGTCATTACCTCCCTGTATATGTTGTATGCAATGACAGAGAGCTGTCACAAAGATGCTATCCAAAGGTAAGTGAAACCCTTGTCCTTTCAGTGGCACTGATTCCAACCCCTACCCACTCTAAATTACATCCGAATATCCTTGTGGGGCATTAAACAAGAGGAAAACATTGCAAGGCATCAGTAATTGACTTTGATTGATAGCCAGATACATCAGTCTTCAGCTATCAAGGTGTCACCAGGCAGGGAATCTTAAAGCAAGATGTGATGCCACAGTTATACCCTGCCATCAGCAATGCTTCCCTGGGCTGGCATGAGTGGAACAGCACAGAAACCATCCCCACAGAGGCTACAGGGAGTTACAAACATCTAGGCAGACTTGCTCATGTGAAAAAAGGCGAGAACTTTTCACAATGAAATGCAGAACTGTTTGAAATTCACAGTTTGTCACAGCCCATTGTGAATTCAAGAACAGGCCTTCTTTCAAAAGAGATTTCTGTGATGGCGTATTAAGAAAAACCAGGCCACTTTCTAGTAAAAATGGCCAGCAAACAGGCCTGCTCATGAGGGAAGCTTTGATAGCACGAGTCCATTTTCCATGGCTCTGGCATTGAAAAGAGAGAGAAATGCACTCTGTCCAAAGTCTGTACAGAAGACAAACTTGTTGTCAAGGCTGTGAATGAAGAGAAATAGAAGACACCTGGAGAAAGGTATTTCCTTCCTCTCTTAGAAAAAACACTACCAAACATCTGCTTAATAGTGTGTCTTTAAGATATGAGGAAGGCACTTATCCATATAGCCATGCAGCAGGGAAGTCCTGAGGACTACAGCCAGGTCAGAGCAGGATTCCTTGCTCCAGTTTAGCGACAAGCCCATTGGGTGGTGCCAATGAATTTATGATGCTTTCCTTTTTCACTCCTGCAGCATTAACAGCAGCAAAATCGTGTCACCGACAAACCCTCACACCTCATCTGTTCAAACAAACCCTGCATCCCAGGCATTGCTGTGCTGTGGTGATTTAGGTCCAGAGATTTGTTTGAGAGGAAGGATAAAGCCAAACCTGGCTTTGTTTTCCAGCTGTCCTGAATCTCACTCTGCCTTTGAATAGCTTTGCCTGGAGACACCTTGGATTTTGCATAAGTCTCAAAAAATAATGAGTAAACAACAACAACAGCCACCAAAAAGAAAAGCGGCTTTCTTGTCCCCAGACCAGGAGAGGTCCTGGCTGCTGCTGCTGACCCGGCGCAGCTTGAGCCCCGCCAGCCTGGGGGCGAGAGGAGCTGAAAGCCCAGGCACAGGGCACTGCTCGGGGCCTTTGTGTGACTTAACAGTGACATCCAGCGGTCACTAGCTCCTGCTGGCACCCGTCTGACCAGGAAAACTCACACAGACCCATTTCTTAGTTAAATGTAAGGATCAAATGTGTATCAGCAGTAGCTAACCTGGGTGCGAGCCTTTCCTTCTTGCTTGGCATGCCCCAACGTGAGCCCAGCTGCCTCCTGCCTGGCAGCTACATTAAAGTGTGCCTTCAACTTTTGTTTCAAACATCAGAGCATAATACAATCTTAAAATCAACCTGGTTTTCCTCAACTTGATAACCCCCACGTGATGCAGTATCATCAATACTGTTCATAATTAAACATAAAAATAAATCAAAACCCTCTGAAACATTAGATCACAGAAACTTTTCCTTCTACTGGTTATAACACAAAAATAAGCAGTTTTCATCTCAAGTTTAACATTACAGGCATATTTTTACATGATAATTTGGTTTGCAAAAAAAGTCTAACTGTGAAGTTTAATGATACCACATGAAGCAGCTTGTCAGTTCATATTTATATTCAAATCTGAGCTTTCACAGTTCCCAGTGTGTTTCTCTAGTATTTTGTTGAAGATGTTCTGACAGTCTTTCTCAAAACTATCTCTAGGCAAAGCAGCATGAAAACCTGCAAGAAAACAAAAAGCTTCCTACACTTCTGGCTATGGATTGGGATACTTGAGGAGGAGACTTTGATTTCCTACCTGCACAGGAGGTGGATGCTTGAAGGCTCCAATGCAGCCCTTCTACCTTTTCCTATAAGCAAAGGGTGGTAGTCCTGGAGGAGACCTCAGAGGTTAAAAATACAGGAACCTGAAGCATGGAAAGCTGCAGCCACCAAAGCCTTGCTGAGTCCACCCATGGAGGCAAGACACCAAGCTTTGGGATTCTCCTCTGCCCTTTCTGCCCATTTCTTCTGGTTGCAAGCCAGGTTGGCTATGCACATCCAGGAGAAGTATTTGGCTGGTGGTTTCTAAGCCCTGCCCTCAGCACCAAGATGGATGCAGTCTGCCAAGCACAGCTTTGACCTCCTGAGTTACAGGACCTGTCTTAGCACAGGTAGCAAAACCTGAGCCAATATTCATCATCTGTTGCTAAGCAGTGAAAAATAGGGGTCACTTCCCCACTGGCAGAGGTTTGAGAGAGAAAGTCTTATACCTGCCTTCATCCTAGGTGGGGACATGTCACTGAGCCTGGCCTGGCTGCTTTATTTAAAGGAAGATTTCAGTCTGCAGCTCCCACAAAAGCCACATGCACTTTGAATAAGTCTCCTGTTACTCCCCAAATCTCCAACTCAGCTGGTGTGGCAAAGAAAAAAGGAGAGTGGAATGAGAGGATATGCCCTAAATCACAGATGCATCCCAACACACAGCTGCACAAGATACTCACTGAGGGCTGGGAAGAGAAGACCTGGGGCTGAACTCTGCCTCTTGTGAGTGGAACGTCCTGCCACTTTGCACTAGAAATTCAATGCAAAACCTTCAGCTTGTTGGAGAGCCCAGGTGCCACCTGAACCCATCCTGCTCTCAGAGGTCACCCCATGTCACAGGCAATGCAAGCAACAGCCTCTCTGTCAGGAGACAGAAGATGTATTTCTTTTTAATATAAAGTGTGGAAGGTCTAAACTGACTGCAGCTGCCATTGCATTAAAAAAATATGTGTCTCCTGCCTTTGGGTTGTTGGTGTTAGATGTTCCTTTTAGTCTCTCCTTAGCTGACAGCTGCATTTCATGGTCTCATGTCTGCTCCAGAAACAAAAGCAACCTTTTAATCCCAGCAAGCCAGGGTGAATGACCTCTCTGGCAGCGCTCCCTGATTCACGACTGCTAATTTGTCCTGGTTTTCCTGTTCTCTCCCAGCTACACCGCAGGAGCCAGGGGACAAGGTGACTGAAGCTTAGGTCCATCCTCCTGCATGACCTTGGGTGAGTCATTTTTCTCCCTCCTGTGCTTTGCTGTGTATCAGTGAGGTCACAGAGGTGGAGGAGATGAAGTGATAGGCACTGTGCATGGGGGTCTTGGCAGCCAGCCCCCCCTTCTCCCCATCCCCTCATGCCCACTGCTGGGCTGCAGGAGCACAACTGCCACATCCCACAGCCCTGACCACAGGAGGCACGTGCTAATTCCCAGTTGGTTTTTAATGATCCCAAACCCCTCTACTGACTCAGGCAACAGCTAAATTTATCCCAAGGTTAGGGTGACTCTGCTGTACTGAAATCTATTTAAAGTGAAAGCGAGCACTTTGGAATAACAAGTTGCTGTACAACTCCAGAGACCAGGCAGTTCCTGGTTTTTTTAATGTAAAAGATAACATATTTCCATATTTTGTATGTGCTAATTGTTGGGAAGACTGTCAGATGGTTCAGCAAATTGAAAATGACAACATCAACCTGTTCAATCCATTAAAATCTCTCCAGGATCATAAGGGACATTGTCAGCCAAGTAATGCTGGCATCCCTGTGGTAAAGCCATCTTGCTTCTTATTAATGACTGGCTTTACAAATGAGCAGATTTTCTTTGCTTGCACCACTCCATCACATTATCCAGGAGGGCACAGGCAAAATGTAAGGAAATCCAAAGGTTAAAAGAGAAGGCTTTCACTCCAATGCAGACTTAATGAAGAGAATGGATGAGTAAAATTTAAATAGGTCCCAGGCCACACAGCCAAGATAAAAGGTGAGGAATAGCTTTCTCCTTGTTCAAGGACCACTGCAGGAGTTGAAAGAGAATACAGTTCAGATTCTGGACCAGTCTCTTATAAGAGAGAAGTGTTACCATTTTGAAAAACTCTCAAGTCATATCTTCAGAAGTTAAGGAAAACAGCAACCCAAAACCCACTGTAGTCAGCTCTGAACAGTCACTCGGGGGAGTGAGGTGTTTAATACCTTGAACTGGACCTTAGTTCCTTTGTACAGAAACAGAAGGTGGCTCCAGTCCCAAAAGCTGTAGAGATAAGTTAGTGCAGTGCCATGCCCAAGTCAGTATACCATGGTCTTTATTTCCACTAGTATTTATTACCTTGGCTGTGGTATTTCCCAAAAGCAGAAAACAGCTGTGTAAAACTTCCACACCAGAATTTCCAGCTAGCTGGGACTGAAGGCAGAGAAAACTTGCATTTGTTTTCATCCACCCTGATAGACATATCTGAAATCATTTTGCTTTTCAAAATGTTGCCATAAAGCTGTTAATTCATTGTATCTGTGAGCCTTCCAACCCACCCAAAAGCTGAATGTGAGGATCCTGGTATCTTACGCAGCTCATGCTGAGCTCATTGTGCACCTTCAAGCTACTCCTTGAAGGACAGTAGCACCAGCTTTGCTGGGGACTCTCATAAAACAAACATTGTCCTAATCCTGACAGAACTCTTAACACTAAAATAATAATCATTTTTTTCCACTTCCTTAGTATTTTTTGTGCTCTCTTTTGTCTCAGCAATGTTCCTGCAGGTAGAAAAAAATCTACTGCAATGGATCACAGATGGAGATACAGCATTAATTTAAAACAGTGGTGAAATAATGGCTACGACATAGGGGAGAAACAAGGCTGTTATTGAAGTTAAGAGCAAAATTCCCATTGTTTTGTGTTTTAGGGCTGTGGAACACATCCCAGGAATAGCACTTTTTCTCCTCAGTATCCCCAGCTGCTTCATGTTAGTGTGTCACAAGCTAAACAGTTGATCTGGGAATGTTTGAAGACTATTAGTGTTTCTTTGTCTTTCATTTATGCCATCTTGTTTGCTCTCCTGGGCTGCTCTAAAGCAGGTTGACATTGCCAAAGAGATTTACTGCATGTACTTTGTATACACTTTAATTAGGTCTCCATTCATGTCTCTTACCTGACACTTACACAAGAAATCACTCATAAAGTACTTGCACAGTACAGAAATCAATACATGTCTTAAATGCACAGTGACTTCCAGGCTGAAATTAAGTGCCTTCACTTCCTCTGGTTGTGGCAACCAGAGGTCGCATGGCATAGAGACATATGGATTTGCTCTAAGTGTTGCACTGCAGCCAGGTTCAATATCTTCTGGTCAAGTACAGGCACAAGTTGCCCCAAGCACAAGGGTCTCAGCACAGCTGGGGTAGCATATTTCCCATTTCTGCTCATTCTGACACACTGCATCTCCAGCCAAGGAGGTGTGCAGAAATTAAAGCTTTAAACAAAGAATTGTTCCTTTTTGTCACTTCAATTTCATTTTATTAGACTTCCTGACAGCTCCGAGCTTCAGACATTGGTGGTAACGGCGGCTGCAACATAGTATTATTATATTATTGTCACTTCAATTTTTGCTTGTGGTTCTAATAGAAATTTAAATGATTAGATATTTGACTTCCATGCTTCATCAATGTGAGACAGACAAAATGCAATTGCCTGTATTAAGGTCTAGCACTCTGGAGGTGGCATTTTTTTGAGACAGGATTTTCTTTCAGCTATTGGTTTATACGACTATCTGCTTCTCCCTGGGTGAGAAAGGCCTCCCATTCAGCAGGCAGATTATCTCCAGAGAGGAAAGGATGGATTATTGTTTTGTTTAGGGATGAATACTCAGCTTGTGGCAGCACTGTAGCTGTGTGCCGTTGTGCATCCCAGCCTAGACCATTGCTGTCAGCAAGGCTAAGCCCTAAGCATGCCTCTCAGTGAGTTTACATCCTAATGCCTGCTTTGTTATTCATCTTGCAGGCTTGTGAGCACAAAACCTATAAGAAAAGGAGCTTCTTAAACTTAACCCCCCCAGGTTACATGGAGGAGAGCCCATTGCAGTCTTTATTTCAAGGCAGTGGAGAGACAGAGGTGATAACCTTGTTGTTGCCTGGACTGCTCACTCCTGTGGGACCAGGGTGCCACCAAGTGTGCATGACACATATGTATCTACAGAGAAAACCAGCATCTGAAGAGTAGTCACCTCCAGAAAAGTGGGGTTTTTTTCTATGTGATGTGATTTTTCCATAAAAATACATGACCTGTCTAAACACATTCCTGCAAAACAGGGGTTGGAGGGGATGATAATAAATGCATAGTAGAATTCCATTTATCCTGGCTTTGTTTGTGTTGGAAGAGGTTAACTGGGTGAATGCATCCCAAGATGCTAAGGAGGCATCATCAGTCATTTGCTGAGTTTCCCTTCATACCCTTCATTTCATTTTCTTTTTTTCTTTTTGTGACATTTAATTCCATGTTTCTCCTGCTTCCTGGCACCTCGGTGGAATCACAACTTACTCTGCAAGAGTCTCCTTTTGAGACAGGAGGAAACTTCATCTATGCCAACAAGTTTGACAACTAGGGACTTCATGGAGACCTACAGAGCAGCCTGTTTATGGAGGTAACTAAACTGGAGTTGGAAGCCTAACTTTCTGTCCAATTTTGACTCTCTTTTCTCAGACTATGAACCAAAACTCTCTTTTTTTTCACTTTAACAAGTGTTCCCACGGGCTATTTTCCCCTTCTCAAGGGCACCAGACTACAAAACCTTTCCACCTAGCAGCACTATTTCATTTAAACTGAAATAATCACACTGTAATCAAAAGGATTGCTCCCAATACGACACAGTGTGTGATACAAGTAGCAGCATTGTTTTAAAGAGCAGAAAGGAAAGACCATGACTCATATACCTGAACATTCAAAATCTCCATTCAAAGCCAGGGGCCAACTTTGAAACTGTAAATCACCAAATCTGGAGAACTTTGGAGGGATTCTCACTCTTACAGTTCAGAGGAAAGAAATTCTTCTGAACACAAGCACATCAGTAGATAATCTTATGCTGGAAATTAATTTGTAAGCAGTGTAATAGTTCCATTAATAAGATTAATGTCAGGTACAGCTCTATAGATTATTGAAAAGACAAAGCGGCCTGATCCATGCAATTAAGACGAGATACCTGCATTAATTAGGATGCTCACCTGACAGTAATGGTTACATCAAGCAGCTCAAGGAACTCAATCTCCTCCTCTGGTCCCATAATTCTTTCTAGTTTGTGCTGTCAATACCTTTATCAGTTTCCTCATATCATACATATTCATGAAGAATAATAGCGTTGTTCTGACATGCAAGTGTAAAATCCTTTCTTTCCCCAGCTGGGTTCTGATCTAAGTGATAATCAAATATTCAGCAGCAGGTTTGGCGTTGGCTTATTTGATTTATGGAAAAGTCCAGAGGTCTGGTTGGTGTGAAACAGGGCAGTGTTGGCTCACCTTGTTTGGACACCAGACACTCTTCCCCTTCAGATGAAAGCAGAAAGCACAGCAGCAGTTTTCATTGTGGTGTCCACACATTACCTTCCATTAGGTAAATGGAGGAGGTCAGATAACAACCAGGGCAGGACAAAACATATTCTCACAATTGTGAAATTCTCTTAAATATCGGGAAACCAAATAACACCCTGTTCAAGCAGAGAATGCAGCTCAGGCCCACGGTGTGCTGATGCTTAGGGCTTTATCCCTGCAGCGGGGCACCCGCCTGCCCCACAGCAGCTGTGTGTTCACCAAATTCATGTAAGGAACGTGCAAATTTCTGGATCCTGCTGATGCAAAGCCCAATGCATGAATATACACGAGGCCACAGGCATCCAGTCAGTGTTACCTGGGTTGTGTGTCTCCAGGGCACATCTCTTTTCTTCCAGGGAATTTACATTCACGAGCCTTCCTTGCCCTACCAGGAAGGTTTCTATCGCGCAGTGAGTTAAGCACTGGAGTGCCACATCACCCTAACAACCATCCTTGGGAAAGGAAATCACTCTGTTCTGCTCCGTTGTACTCATTCCCAATTACAAGCCAAGCATCTCAGTCATGAATGTCAAAACAGATACTATCTGGTTAAATGATACAAGATAGGAGCAGTTAAGCCATAAACTGTCATGCACCCAGAAGAGATTGGCAGGAAAGCTGTCTCCTGATGGTATGAGGAAATTAGCTTAATACTTAAGGTGAAGTGATGTCTGCTTAGCAGAGCCCCTGTTGTTCCACATTAGATGGAATGCTGGCAGTGTTACTGTTACCACACACTATTTTCTTTCTTTTCTCCCAGAAAGATTACCGTGCTTTCGGATCTTTCTACAAATGTGTTGGGCCCTCTAACCTGCTGTGATTAATTTTCAAAGACCAAAGCTACAATTTAGACTAAAGACATGCTCCAGGTTTTTTTTTTCCCCCTCTCTCTCTGCATCACATGAACCACATTGTGTTCAAAACCACCAGTGCTCTTGGGGGAACTGGTAGCCTGGGTTCCCTTGAACGGCACAACCTGTAAACGCTGCGACACTCCTTTGATTTCTGTCTGCACAGAGTTTTGGCCATCGTTAGTTATGCCCAGCTGGGAGATTAATGTGTCATTCTTGTTATGTCAGAATTGCTGGCATGCTGCTCTGCTCGTTTTGCTGAGCTACAGGAGCTGCTGGGCAGTGCTGGATTCTCTCCAACAGAGATGAAAGGAAGTATCAGGCAAGCTAGAATTGGGGAATCTGTGCTTGAGATTTCACTGCTGAAGCTCTCAAAGTCATCTGCTTCATTTCCCCAGGCACCAGAATCATTTCTGCCTCATCCTCTATTGTGAAGGTATTTGCTGAGAGCTTACAGATAAGAGGGAATGGTCAGGTCAGCCAAAATCCATTTACCCACACGGTCACCCCAAGCCCTCACCTGTCCCAAGAGGCTGCTGAACCCTGCTTTTTTTCTCTCTAACCATCAAGCCCTTGAGCAGGAGGTTGGCTGAGGGCTCCATCCACACTTTGTGCTCCAGGGCACAGGGCACATGCCACAGAAAGAGATGAATGCAACAGCACAGCAGCACAAGGAAGGCATCCCTGTAGAATAAGAGTAGAAGAAATAACTAAAATCACCCCAAGCCATAGTAGCTGGATGTCAAGTCCTTCATACAGCTTTGAAATCCCTACCATCAGCTATGCTGAGAACTCTCCTTTCAGCCCAAATATCTGCAGTTTTTAGTGCCCCTTGGAAATTCAGGAATTGTTTACTGAGTGGAGGGAAAACTGTAAAGATCTCTGGATGTTTTTCTGCCTAATTAGAAAAAGCAAAATCTTACAAAACAATTAGGGGGGCTGTCAGCACGTTTTTTACAAACTTGAACTGTCATTTCTTGTGACTATGTCCAAGCTTTTGCAGCGTTTTGGACTCACAAATCTGAACTCCTTGCACATCTAATGTACAATTGGCCAAGAAGGCTGGAATATCAATTCTAATCCCAGACACACTGAATTTTGTAGAGACCTTACTCTAACCTGGCTTTGTGAGAGTTAAACACTGCTCTGGATATCTCTAGATCAGCAAGCAATTGGAGTCAATTTGCACCTTTCAGACTAAAAATGGAATTTGGCCTTTTGCTCAGGGCACTTTCCCTCAGGAACCACAGATACCTCAGTAAGAGCCTCAGCAAAGGGGGCTACTGGAAGGAGCATGAGCTTCTGCATCCTGCTCCTCAACCACATTTTCACGGTGTTTGGCCACTGAGCAGTCACAGAATCTTCCCACACCGGTGCAGGCATGCACCTGGGACCTGCTGTACAAGCTCAGGTGTCTGTGATGCTCAAACTTCTGTTTCTCCAAGAAATATTTGAACTCTGTCCATGATGTTTGTCGAACAGCGAGGTATTTGGATAGTATTCGAGTCTGCTGTGTTTGAAATGTTCTCACTCTGCATAAATTTGTCGGGACTGAAAATTATATTAAACATAAACTCTTACAGGGAAATCACACAGCCAGCCTTCCCTCCCCCATGCACACTCGAATAGACTTGCTAAGTGCACAGACAAGGAACCCTTTCAGCCCAAGTTCATGATTCAGTGAACCAACCCTGAAATGCAATTCCAGTCCTGAAAGTGAGATATGCTCTCAATTTGCTCTCATATCTGCAGAGTTTTACTACTTTCTTTCTTTCTTTCTTTCTTTCTTTCTTCTTTCTGCCCTGGTGTTTTGCCCTGATGGGGCTTGTTCTTAATTGCAAAGGATTATGTGCTTGATAAAAGAAAATCTGGGGGCAGTCTGAAAGATATCTTCGTAAGTCTTGAGTGTTGCCAGAAGGGCTGAGGAGCAACAATTTAGCTGGCAGATAAATCGTCGTAATAAGTGACCTGACACGTCTTTCATGTTTGACCATGCTGCACACTGAAAGTCAACAAAATCCTGTTCCAATTGAAAATATTTTCTCCTGGTTGTATAGTTGGATAATCCTTAAAAAGACCTAGATTTTCCTTCCCATAGCAGAAGAGCTCCTCTGTGGCTCGGAGCTCATTATTCCCAGCTGGCTGGCACTATTATTCAGCTGTTCCCATTTTGGGTTATTGTTCTAGTTCACCTTAAAGCAGTTACACTAAAAACCTCTTCAACAGTGGCAGTGGCACCATTTTCTGGGGAGCTGAGGACTTGAAGACATGAAAACCAAATAGCCAGAGTAAATCTATGAAAGTCAGTGAGATGATACATTTCAGGTGAGAAGATGCTGAAGAGTTATTTTTAAATGCTTTGGGAGTACACAAAATGTACTTCTCATCCCATCCACCTGTAAAAAGTTGCTGGTGCTTTCTGCATAATTGAGTTTCATTTTGCATCTATGTTGTCTATTAAGGTTCACCTGAGTGTGGTTTTGATATTTTTTTTAGTCCATGGACTATTCTGGAAAGTTTGGGGTTTTTTTAAGTAAGGCAGTATGAGAGGGCAACTGGAGCAAACAGTTCTCCAGGATGTATCTCCTGTTCAAGAGCTTTACTTGTCAAGAGAATTGTCCTTTTGGGGAGGATGGATGAAATGCACTACATGAGAGGGAAGCCAGGGAAGTTTGAGATGTAAGTGGTCTGTGATCCTGACAGCTTACCTGAGGGCACAGGAGCAAACATCAGTGCCATCACTGGATACTCCAGCAACGTGTGGGCAGCTACACAAAACACAGTTATTTGGGGGGGGAAAAATAATACAAAACTCATTTCCACAGTAGTTTAGCTCCAAGATTAATGATTAGTGATTAAAAGGTTAAGTAAAGAGAAAAAAGCATGGACTTCTTAATTTCCTTCCATTTGTTTGTGCACTATATGTGCACTGGAGTCAAGCAGAATTAATTTAAGGTGGTTTGCTTTTTGTTTGTTTGTTTCCCTTTGGCTTTGCCAGACTTTGAATGGAACCTGGTGTATTCAGGATATCCTTTAAGAATTGAGAACAAGAAGGGCTGCCACAGTGCTCCAGGCTCAGGGGGCTCAGTGTCAAAGCATCACAAGGATAACAATAGGCTTCATGTACTCTAGAAAGGGCATGGACTGTGCATGATATCCCCATAGCTTCCCTAGTTCTCCACACTCAACACATGGGGCTTACCACTGTCCTCTGAACTCAAGAGACTGGAGAGAGCTCAGGCCACATTTCATGCTGCATAAGACATCTGCAATCCAATACCTTCATCTTTTCCAAATTCTCTGAGATGCAAACCTAATTTCCTTGTTTACCATCAGCTTTTAAGTTTCTCACAACAAAAGTCAACCCATGCTGGGAAAACCCCCACCACCTATGTCTGTTATTCCCACACTTTTGCAGGGGCACCCTCTGCTCCAAATAAATCTGTCAGTCTCCAAGGTTACTAATAATTTCAATGCTTCATTAATATAATGATGAGGAAGAAAACAAAGATAGTAGCATAAAGCTATACATTTTGCCTCTAGTAATTCCTCCATCTGTTGATAGGCCTAGCAGGGTGTGATGCTCAGCCTCTACAGATTTCAAATTAAAGATTTGCCAAGATGCTTAACTGAGTTAAAGGCAAATCAAATAGAGCAGCTTTAGTAAATTACAGCAACCGCCCCATTGTTTGCCTTCCACAGCCTCTATTTCAAGCCTTCTGATTCTTAAGCAAAGCAAGATTCAGCTTGGTAATTTAACAGTATGACATTCAGAGCATCAATTGCAAGTGGGACAACTGGTCTTTTGAGGTCAGAGGGACCACACTTGTTGATGCCCAGCATACTCCATGTAATCAGTTAGGTGTGTTTGAGTACTTTTTAACCAGCATTCAGGTCTCAGTTGCAGAAATCACTTATAAAACCTTTTTTAAAATCTTCCAATGATGTGAGTAGTAATGTGTTTTATACATTAATGAATATAGGAGCCATATACATTGTCCAAGAGTGATAAAGAGAAAGTAATGCCTTTTCCTACACAGCTAATGACTCATGAAACGGTTTAAGGATGAATTAGTAGTCACAAACATACAGGTAGGTGAGAAATTTCCTAAATGCAATATTGATTTTAAAGATTAACAACAGTTTCAGAGCTTGTGTACAGCCAAAAGTTTCCACCAGATGTTTAAATACCTGGCTATGTAGCTGGAATGAAGACTCAAATAAGAATCTGAGTTGAAATAAATGTCTTATTTCCTACTCTCTAATCTTGTTTGAAGCTCTGGGAGTCCAGTGGTTCTCAACACCAGTTGGTAGTCAACAAGCAAATAAGGCCTATGTTGGATTAGTGGATTTTATTCCCCCTTAGGACCTGAACTTTCTTTTTTCTTTAATGTTCAGACTGAAACACTTAGTGCATAATAACAACAACCTGAGTCAGATGCAAGATGCATAACTGTGAAAAATACATTCATTGCTTCCCATGCAGCCTGTCAGTCAGGGAAAGAGAGAGCCTGGCTTGTACTCAAGGGTTGGGGATTGGATCATAATTTTGAATGGAGTCCAGGGTGCATCTGAAATGGGGAAGTTTGAAGAGCCAGAGGGCTTTGTAATAGTAAAAGCACTGCTGGAAGAGTATGAAATGGACAAAGGAAAAATCAATCAGATGAAAGCTGTAATTAGCTGGTTTGAGCTCCTTGCAAGAAGGACCATGCAGTATGCTTGTGTAAACAGTACTGAGCTGGTGCCAGCTCTGCTCACTCTCCTCGTGTTGCATTGCCCATCAGCCAGGACTGCAGAGACCAGCTTCCTTGTTCTAGAGGAACAGAAATAGTGAAATCAAGCCTATACCCAATCCCTTTCTTTAGTTTCTCTCTTTTGAACAACAGACCTCCAACTTGTATTAGTGTGTCCAAAGACATTGCTTTGCTTTAGCTTAAGAGATAGCTGACAGGAGATGACTCTTCATTTCTGGGCTCTGTTGGTGGTTCCAGCCAAGCTTGTCTTGATGGCAAGCAATATGCAATTTGGAAATAAAAGTCCATTCATTTCACACAGGAAATAATTACAGATGTATAGAAACAGATAATGGAGATATGCAGAGATCACATATTAATGCAAACTGTGTCTTTATTCTGACATAGGAGGAAATGTCACCTAAGCTCCACTTCCTCCATCATCTTGTTTTTAACTATGCCCAAAAGCTTGTGTCCTAGACAGACTACAAATGGGCAAGAATTGGTGATATTTTCCAGAAGTAAACCCACAATCCTCAACAGTCTGTCATCTTGTTTAGTGAAAGGCTAACTAAAAGGCTATGGAAAGCTCAGAGTCTTCTCCAGGAGTTTCTCTCTGTGTCTTTCTACTGATTGAATGTTGTCTGGACTTTCCACGTTCTGGGTTTTGATTTTTTTAATAAGGAAAAACCTTCAATGACTTTTCCTACTGCTTGTGAAAGGCCAAAATTCATCTGTTTGTGCTAATCACCATTTATTTTGCAACTATCATCATAGAAAGCCTTCATACTGGTTTTGCTGGGCTCAGTAAAAATAAAGATAGAATGAACTCTTGAAAAGTCTGTAGGAATGCATCCCCCTCTCTAGCTATGGCAATGACCATAGCAGATTGCTGTTCAGGCAGAAGCTTCTCTTTCTTCACATGATGCATGAATCTATCACTCTCACTTGGTGCTTCCGTGAGTGCTGAACCTCTATTTATTATCCAGGTGCTGGTATCTGAGCCCATGTCCTGCACTCAGACATGCCACTTCAGTATTAGTACCTGCTTCAGCATTGTACAGCTTGCAGATGCCATGCTTCCCCTGTGACATGTCACCATTCCCAGCAATGCTGGTCCCATATACCACCTGCTGGGACTGAGATAATATCCCTCTCATGGTTCAATACCATGGAGCCAGTGCCAAAAGTCATGCTACTAAAGGAGGAAAGACTTCCTTGAGCTATGTTTGAAGAAAGAAAGAGTAACTGAGTCTTGGCTTTTCTCTGAGCAGGCTCTGGTCTACACCAATAGTTGGAGGTTCAGATCTTCAACGTGACCTTCCTTCAGTGATCTTGTTTGTACACTTTGTGCTGTTATGCTCCTCTGGCCTGTCTTCCCAGCCATTTCCTAGCTAGATACTGAGACCATTTATGATGGAACCCAGAAAAAAAAATGACACAACAAGCCACCTATTTTAATTCTCAAGAAAACGAGTCCTATTCCACACACACCAGTCTGCTGACATCTCTCTCTTTTTCTCTTCATTAAACCATCTTGAACAGCATCTGTCTCATTGCAAGAAAGCTGTGAAGCAGCCTCTTCCCTGGGTAACACTTGGGTCTGGCTTAACTTCTAGAAGTTATTTTCATATCTTGCATGTGTTAATTCTCTACTTGGAGGAAAAGACTCTGAGAAATTAAGAGATTTAAGCTTATATATTTTACCTTACACATACAGCAGCCAAAGAGTATGATTGGATCAGCCCTTTCTGCTGGTGTGCAGTACCAACTTGTTGAGTTCCAGTAAATTAATTGCTCAGTCCAGTGCTTCGGCTGCCTTTGAAGGTGCAGACTTTCTTCTTTGCACCATCTTGCAGCTTGTTTCATCAATGTATAAGTGAACTTTTCCTGAGGACTTGCAGCTCTCTGCAGGAACACTGGGCATCTTGAGAGGTCCAGTGAAACAGCTAGGCACAGATGAAATGCCCTGTCAGTCAAGGCCAGGCCCTTTTACACATGTTATAAATAATAAAATGAAGACATTGCCCTAATCTGGCTCACAAAAGAGATGGTCTGCTTCCATTTCCTCTTGCTTTCAGCAAAAAAAGGCAGTTGAGCTTTATATCACATAATAGTCTCTTTACCTATTTCATAGTCTACATGGAGAAAATGGTCAGAAGCTGTAGGAGGAATCCATGGAGGAATTCCTGCTCTAGCACGGGGAGTGGAATATTGTCAAGAAGCAGATACACTCTTTGCCTTACCACTAGCAGGAAGGAACACAGCAAGTTTCCCAAATTTTGTTATCTTCTCTGCAAAGCTGTTTTGAGAGTCCCTGCCTTCCATGAGGTCACTGAAGGAGCAAAGCTAGGAGTCACAGATCAGAGAGATCTGCAGGGGTGTGTGTGTTCCCCAGGGAGTCTTAGGCTTGATCACTGGTTTAATTCTGAGGATACATCAACCAATAAATCTAAGATACTTTCCAGTTTTCTTCCTGTACTCTCTCACTTCAGGACTGTCTGAATGGCATCTGAAGCTGCAGCAATGTCACCTATGCAATGGGACTGAAGTGCTCCTGATGACCAGGAAATGGTTGCTTGTTTACACCTACCTGCCCATTACATTCTCCATGGGATTGTTTTATTTGATCTCTGTTTTTCCAGCTGTGCAATTTTTTCATCACTATTTTCCTTTCCTCCTCACCCTTGATGGGTCAGCAGCACTTTAACATGGTAATGCTGGCCTGTCATCGAGCTTAGAAAGTGCTGCAGTCAGCAGGTTGCTCCAGCAGAATCCTCTTCTGCTCCCCATCGAGCAGCACTGCCCCAACCAGCCTTTGAATACCAGAGATAGGAGGATCTGAAGACTGGACACTAGCCCAGGTTGCTTGAGTAAGAGCCCAGCATGAGCCCAGATGAGCTGTCAGGCTGGCTGATGATGCTGTTTTAAATTCACAATAATATATTTTTCTAATTTAATCTCCAAAATGGAAGTGCACATTTCAGCTCATGATTTCCAACTTATCTTCTATTTCCTTTCAGCTTTTCAATGTTTCCGAAATGCCTTATGCTACAGGCAAAACACACTGATTATGACGGGGCTTTTATTTTAACAGCTGCCACTGAGCAATGTCACATATGGAAAAAAAGGCAAGTCGCCTCTGCCCAGTTGTGTCAAGCGTTTCAAAAGAAGGGGAAAAGACCACGTGGTGAAAAGCAGGTGGCAACTGTGGCTGTTGAATCCTGCTTTAAGGAAGACCACAGGAGGGATTTTTTAAGGAGATGATGAAGTTCTACCAAGTGAATAACCTAATAAAAATCAACCCATCAAAAATGCATGATATGTTAGGCATGATGTTAGGCTTTGGTTTTAAGGCATTGAGACAAATGCATCTCTGGATCTTCGAGAAGGAAGGGGAAGATGGGAAGAAATTAATTTCCATAATGTGTGTGAAAGAAGTGTGACTAAAAACCTTGTTTATAACAGTGTAGCAAAGGTCACCCCCTCCACAACTGGGACAATTGTTTTTCTTACTCAAAGCACAAGTGGCACACTGGAATGCCAATCCTGACATTCAGGTGAGCACATGTACCCCCTGACTCATGCATCTTAGCCTTCTGAAATATAGCCTTCTGTATATGTTTCCTGATCCCATCTTCATCATTAACATCCAGACAGATAATTGCAATTCATTTGAGAGCCTGGAAGCTCTTAATAGTGATGTTAAGTGTATTGAGCAGCAC
Source organism: Colius striatus (assembly GCF_028858725.1). Taxonomy (NCBI): domain Eukaryota; kingdom Metazoa; phylum Chordata; class Aves; order Coliiformes; family Coliidae; genus Colius; species Colius striatus. Next base: position 18,248,769 of record NC_084772.1, on the reverse strand, counting down.
TGTGGGAGGTAAGGTTTCTGTTCACATGTGTCCTCTGCTTACAGACACAGAAGATACTGTACTTGTACCCAAACTGGGAAAAACGCAGCAAGACATGTAGTCACTTGTTGCCTTCAAATAACAGCTGCTCTGAAGCAGCACATCTCTCTGCCTTTTTGCTATCCAGAGACATTGCACTTCGCAAGCATAACCTCGATTAGAAGCAGCTTGTTGTGGCAGCCTAGGGAGAAGTCTGCATCAGATCAAAAACTCCCTCTTTGTCTTTGGAGAAAGTGGCTCTCCCTCTCTTTTTTAAGGTAACCTTCTCTGAACTGCCACTTTGTGCTCTCACTTCCATTTGGGATAAAACCATTCCCCCTTAGTGAGAAGTTGAGCCCCGCAGGTGAACGGCCAGGGAAGAGGGACTCATCAAACCCAGCAGCTGTGAGTGACTTTCTTCCTGCAACAACAATTTTGCTGCTGACAGGGGGCATTGATTTTCAATGGACTCATTACCCTCAAACTGTTTGGGAGTGGGGAGCTGGAATTTCTCGGTCTAATTACGTGGCCAGAGGTTTGACATTTCTCTGCTGTGAAAGAAGGGGCAGGGAATATCATGTGAGAAAAAGCCACTGGAGAAAGCAAAGCCAGGGAGAAATGCTAAACACAGGTTGTCCTTGGGGCTGCATGTATGAGCTGGACACTGCAATTGGTCACCACACAGACCCAGATGGCACCAAACTGTAGGCAAGGGCTGCTGGCTGCTGCAATCAGGAGGGTGGGAGCCAGGCTGGCACACCTGCAAATGGCTCCTGCACAAGAGCAGCCTGGCAAGCCCTGCTCTGCTGAATCAGTGGCTTTCCAGCTCACTCCTGTCCTCTGCAAGGGCACCGACCACCTGGCAAAGGCGGGACGCAGCTGCTTTTTGCAGTCATGTCTCTGTCTCTTGGCTGCTGTTTTCCCAGAGCCACAGCAGACCCTGCCTCTTCGGTCCTTTGAGCCCATAAACACTGCTGGCTCAAAAGCAAGAGCACCAAGAGGCAATTTTCAACCCAGCACAGCTGCACTCTTTGCCTACATGACACATTTGGAGGAGCGAGAGGCAGTGTGTATTCCCAAAATGTCATATTGCACAATTATTTTTCCCCTGCAACCCTTTTTCCCCAACAGCTCGGGTGTTTCCAGTTGAGGGACTGGAAAAAAGCTTTCCCCAAAGCTATAGCAGGAGGATGGAACCCACAGGACGGCCATCTGCCACCTGCTGAAGACGGCAGAGCTGAGTTGTGTCACGCACCGCACCAGGGCTCGGTGGGAATTAAACCCAGGGACCCCTACCTCCCCTCCCTTGCTTGAACCCCCGTGGGAGCTGAAGTTTAAATCTATACCACAGACTTTGAAAGTGTAAGGGTTTAATTTGGTCCCTCAAAATATTCCAACACACCCAGAGCAAGCACAGCTCTCGTTCAGTGCTCATCCTCTGTGAAGAGGTTTTCATGCTCGCTGTGGGGAAGCAGGGATTGTTTTTATTCAGAGCAAGAGCGAAAGGCACATCTGATGTAGAGCCAACAAAAGATGCAATGAAGATGTAGTGCTGAGGAGGGAGGGGGATGGAGAAACCCTCATAGCGTGGCTTTCAATTAGGTGCCCTATTTTATTCAGAGGGGTGGGGAGACGTTTTATTCTGAAGTGTTTTGTCGGCGGATGGTGATTGCGCAGGACCGGTGCCTTCTGCGAGGATGCTCATATCTCCACATGAAAGCAAGAGAGAGAGGTACTTTCAAAAAACTGTTAAATAATGAAAGCAGCCACACATGCCTATTAACGGCTGATGGAGGGCTGTCACATCCACTTTCCTGACAGATAGCTGCACTTTCAACTTTGTTTCACAATCCAGGAGACGTTCACCGCTATCGTTCCCCCAGACTCCTCATACATTATCAAGACCTGGATCCGAGGTTTGCTTTCCATTAGCAGGTAGTTTTCAGAGATTTAGAGTGGATTTAGCCCAGAGGGTGGGATTTAAGAACCTGTTCTCACAAATTTGGTGAAAATCCTAATAGCGTGTTCCCTCATAGACTTCATATATTTTCTGAAGACAGTGTATTTCTCAAGACAGCACTTCAGACCTGCAAATGAATTCCTTCTGCACTTCTATTCACAGTTTCCTTAGTGCAGTATTTCTCTGGATTAAATTTCTGCCAGAGGACGTCCATGGACACTGTGGTTGAATGCCTGGTTGGGTTATCCTATGGGCTTTGTCACTCACCTTGCTTCGGCAGTTGTGTCTTCCAGATCACAGGATTCTAATAAAGCAATTTACCCTCACCAGGTGCAACAAGGAAAGGTTTGAAGTTGAGAAATTGTTCAAATCGACTATTCAGGCATGGTTCAGAGCTTCAGCCCAGCAGGGAAGAGGGTCAGGCAGCTGCTGGAGACAGCTAGAAGGGCTAGTGGGGTTAGAGGCACTGCAAAGTGGCCATCCAGTTCCAGTCCCTGCACCCAGTGCCATGCCATGGTCAGGACAGTACTGTCTGCCTGTTTCTATCTAAGATGTCTTTCTTTTATCCTGGAAAAGAAAGGCCTTTAGGCCTTCTTGGGTGATAGGAGCAGTCCAGCTGTGTTATGCAAGAATACAGAAACGCCACACAGCTCAGAACTTCCAATGATGAGAAGCAATTGAAACTGTTTAAAAGTTCTACGATTTGCAGGTGTTGTCCAAAGTGAAGCAGCAGGTATCCCAATATGTTATACAATCCTCCATGCTTCCTCATAAGCTACATTGTGGCACTAATTCACCCTGTGAGTTTAACTTGCCCTCTATTTCTCTTTGCCTCAGGTTCCTGGCTGTGAGAGGTTGCATATTAGGAAATGTAAACATAAGGATAACTCATGAAATTCATGATTTAGGGGAAGCTGAGGAACATCCATCTTTGAGGGTCTCAGGAACAGTTTACTGAGGAAGTTTTTTGGCATCAGTGATCCTACCCTGGTGCACAAGGATGGAGGACTCATTTTCTCGAATTCTCTTTCTACTTTGTTTTCTCTTAGTGGCCAGGGAGAAGCCTGGGAGAAGACGTCTCAGGAACAGGTAATATCTATTGAAAGAGCACCAGGAGATCCTCAGTAAAGAGAATATGTCCCAGGAATTGCTATATTTCTTCTCATTCAAATCTTGGATTTGTAGAATAGAATAGAATAGAATAGAATAGAATAGAATAGAATAGAATAGAATAGAATAGAATAGAATAGAATAGAATCTTTTCAGCTGGAAGAGTCCTTTAAGATCATCAAGTCCAGCCTTTGTCCCAGCCCTACCTACCACTAGACCACTTCCCTAAGTGCAACATCCACCCATCTCTTAGACCCCTCCAGGGACGGTGACTCCAGCCCCTCCCTGGGCAGCCCATTCCAATGCTTCACAACCCTTTTAGGAAAGAAATTCCTCCTCATATCCAGTCTGAACCTCCCCTGGTGCAACTTGAAGCCTTTTCCTCTTGTTCTATTGCTTGTGACCTACCACGTCATTGCAGTTTGTTCTTTTCCTTACAAACAGCAGAAAGGCAGAGAGAGCAGCAGCAGGTGGGAGAGCAAAACTGGATCAGTTGGGAGCCAAACACTCCTCCAGCAGAACCTGCTGCTTCTCATACTTGACATTCATATTAGCTCCACTGCAGCAACATACTGTGAGGATGGGATTCACCATTCCTAACTTTAAATGCCTACAGTGATTTATCTCTACCCAAAGTTGCTCAGATGAGTTACGTGTTAGAAAACCCTTCTCCCTGTTTACTGTGGAGGGAATATAGCCAAAGGCTCTGTGGTAGAGCCCTAGAAGACACGTTAATTCAGGCAGGATGAGTCCCTGCTGCCCAGTTCTGCTGGGAACACTCTGTCTGTATGGTAGGTTCCACTGAATAAAATTAGGTTTTCATAAGACATAGCCTTGTGGCAAAAACATCTAACACAAATCACTTTGGAACAGCAGAACTCATAAAAACTAGTTACCAGTGTCATGCTGTCCTGAAATTGATCCCTGGTGTGAATTTTCTGATGACTAGTAAGAGCTAAACTAACGCTGCAATGGTTTTACTAGCAAGCTTGTACAAAACCTGTAGAAACTATCTCTAAGGCTGTCCCCCACAGCCAAATTTGACAGAAGTCAGCCTGTAGGTTCAGAATGTGCACAACTACACAAAGCACAGTGGTGCTGGTTTGATTCCTGGTAAAACCAAACTGAAACAAGACTGACTCTGCTGAAGTTGATCACATCTCTGTGCCCAGGAGTTTCCTCAAAGCAAACCTGAAATGATTTCTTTCCACAACACGGGGACACTGCCAGCTGAGCTCTCTGAAAATGCAAACACTTCCTCATCCTGCTTTATTTTCCCATTATCTTGAGTGCTCATAATCCTATTGCCTTAATTTTAATAAGATTTCATAGAGTTCAGTATAAATACCTTCTATCCATCACCGTATTAGAGAAAAGAGAAACAATAATAACTTAATTATCTTTTATGCAGAAACTAATTATAATTCTCTGGATTCAAAATCAATACTTTAAAGCTGTTCTATCTCAGAGAACAGTTTGTCAATATTTTATACACTGTTAATAATTCATGGATTTATTACATAATCAAACAGGAATCTAATTGCAGAAGGCCTCAGCCCAGGAGGAAACAGCACAGGGGAAAAATGAAGTGGAAGAAGGCAAAACCTCAGGGTATTAAGTGAGGGGGAGATGGACAGCTGCTCACACACATCACACAACAAGCCTGCGCTTCACCTCTGATCTGTGAGGGTAAGGCTGAGTTTGTAAGAAAGGGGAGTTGATTAGAGGAAGGAAATATGCCCAAAACCCACATTGAAAGAATCAGTTATAAGGGAGATCAACATTTTTCAAGCATGATGTGGAAAATTATTACTTGCACTGGGAGTGTGCATTTAGGAGTGGAGGAGAGAAAGGATGAGGACTGCTCCTTTTGAGAGGTAAACAGTGTTCTGTTGGCTCAGCTGTACCATAAGCTCTGTCCTAAAAATGAAGACACATAAATCATAGCCTCCTTTCTTAATATTCCTCCTGTCTTAAGTCAAACACTTCTCAAACATGTTCTTTGTTACTTCAGTGGTGCAAGTGTTGACTCCATTGTCCACATGCCTGAACCCAAGTCACCCAGGATGATGCAGTTTATCAGTAACCCCTGCAGTGACCATCTCAGGAGATTTAAAAGCTGCCTGAAAACAATGGGGCACATGGAAACATAATCTCTATGACGTGAATAAAAGAAAGTGAAAGATGATTTATGATGATCTAATTGGCATTTGAAAGAGCTCATTGTCACTTTTGAAGAGCAGAGAACCCAAGGGAAATGTAGGAAGAGTGCTCAGCGGGTCAGCCTGACATTTGCTGTCCATGTGTGGGAAAACACTTTCACTGAAAATAAAATGTTACAGTCATGAGGACTTGGAAGCAAAATGGGGAAGCTGTTGGCTGTGATCCTGAGCAATCTGGGACAGCTGCCTCTGCTAGTGTGGTAGCACAAGTGTCGGAGGGGAATGTAGAGCCCGCAGCAGAGATGCAGTTCTTCTGGACACTGCACAGAGATGTGAAAGAGATGACTCCTGCCTCCAAGAGTGCAGCAGTGAAATCAAGGCTTAGCATCACTTCCTTACCAAAGAGAAAGCCCAGTAGTGAAGCAGCAAGTGTTCTCATTGGTAGAGGGAGCATGCAACTCACATCTTCCAACTGCTGCTGCAGCATCTTGTGCAAAAAAACATCCTCTCTGTCAGTTTGTTTCATTGTAATGAGAGCAGAATGGGTGTATTGTGCTTGCATATCAAGGTTTTGGTAGCTTGAGGCTACAGGGGTGGCTTCTGTGAGAATTTGCTAGAAGCTTCCCCTATATCCGGGGGATTCAATGCAGCCAGACCTGCCACTGGCCAAGGCCGAGCCCATCAGTGACAGTGATAATGTCTCTGGGTTAAAATATTTAAGAAGGGGGAAATATCCCACACCACAGCAATTGCAGCTGGAGACAGCAGTGAGAATATGTGAAACAAAATTCTGCAGACACAATGATTAGTGAAGAAGGACGGGAGGAGGTGCTTCAGGCAACAGAGCAGAGGTTTCCCTGCAGCCCATGGTGCAGCCCATGGTGAGGCCCTGCCCCTGCAGCCATAGAGGACACAGGGGAGCAGAGATCCACCTGTAGCCCAGGGAGAACCCCACACTGGAGCAGGTGGATGCCTGAAGGAGGTTGTGACCCCGTGGGAAGCTCATGCTGGACCACGTTCCTGGCAGGGCCTGTGGACCCATGAAGAGAGAAGCCCACACTGGAACGGGTTTGCTGTCAGGACTTGTGACCCTGTGGGGAATCATGCTGAAGCAGTTTGTTCCTGAAGGACTGCAGCCCATGGAAGGAATCCACACTGGAACAGTTCATGAAGAACTGCAGCCTGTAGGAAGGACTCACATTGGAGAAGTTCATGGAGGACTGTCTCCTGTTGGAGAGATCTCATGCTGGAGAAAGGGAAGAGTGTGAGGAGTCCTTCCCCTGAGGAGGAAGGAGCTGTCCTGTAAAAGCCCATCCACCTGTGCCAGTGATGAAGAGGAAGTCTGGGAAGAAGGGAGGGGTGGGGATGGGATTTTAAGACTTGGGTTTCTTTCTCATTATCCTACTCTGGTTTGATTGGTAATAAATTAAAATTTTCCCCAAGTCAAGTCTGTTTCACTCATAATGGTAATTGGTGAGTGATCTCCCTGTCCTAACTCAGCCCATGAGCCCTTCGTTCTATTTTCTCTCCCCAGTTCAGCAGAGGAGGGCAGTGATAAAGCAGCTTTGACTGGTCAAGCCACAACAACAGGAGTGCTCTCTGGTTGTAGTCTCTCATTTCATTATGAGTAGGTTTGGAATGCCTGTAGTACAGTCCTAGACAAAGTAGTTCCCACTGAATGCTTGTCTTTTTTTTTGATTACGTTATTCTTTTTATGTCATTATCAACTTTTTATAAGTGTCTATAAAACAGGTGCAGCACAGTAAAAGTCTTCCGAGTAAGTAAATGGACATTGTGCTAAATGAGTTATGTCTTTGATGCTATTATCTCTAAATCAGCATAGATTATTCAGGCTAGGGGCTTTTAGAATCATAAGTGGCTGAGATCATTTCTCAGTTCATCATCCTATTACACATAATGCGAAAATACTTCTAAATACGAAGATTATTCTTCCAAAAGATCCCTTGTGAACAATTCCCCAGGTACTAACAATATTTATTAACTCTTTTCTTTCTGCATGAAAGGGACTGAGAAACTCAAAGTCCTCAAGGATTATACTGAAACATTCAGCAACTTTGAATGTGCTATGACTCTCCTGGGACCCCTTTGGCTCTGCACTTCCATCTCCAACAGCATTTTCTTAGTTTCCACCTCTGCGGCTGCTTTTCTGCAGTATGTAAATTCAGCTGCTGGTGCTGAACCTGGAAAGCGATAAAGCCTTTTAAAACTTCATTTCATTATTTTTGAGTGGCTCTGTTTATGCTGGTTTTAAGTTTCCATTTCATCGAGCATAAGTTTTGCTGTTTCACCAGCCAGTGATTTCTACTTGCAAGCCTGACAAAATGATGGGTCCCTTTCCCTGCCCTAAATGGAGAAGCCCCTCAGCATACCCATGATGAAGCTTCCCTGCCATTCCTTTCTTTTTTCACAGCATCACTGCCTCATTTCCTTATTGAATAGGGAGAATTACCAGTTTTATTTATTGGGCTGCACATTTCTAAGAATCCATTTAATGCAAGTTTCACGAGACAGTTTTCATGGAATATAAATTTCATATTCCAGCTCTGGAGTAAAGGATTCCTTTTACCTTCCACTGAGTAACACAAGGTTCTGTACAAAATCCCTTCTTTTCCTGCAGGGCAAGGTCGTATTTCAACTTGAGACACTGTTCCTGTCAGAGCAACACTGCTGCTCTTGCTGAGTTTGGTCCCATTGTCTGTCCAGGGACGGTCAGGTTTGTGATTAAAGAGGTGATTAGGTGTCAAAAGCCTCCATACAGTCCTGCTGCATGTCCCTTGCTTAGGTTTGCCAGACTAGTGCCACACTTGTGCAAAATCACAGATATTCTTTACCTTTTATAACAGAAGATGAAGCAAATGCAACTGTTTTTTGCTCTAGGTTAGCTGGTACACTTCACACGTTATACAAAGGGTAACTGGGACTTCCAGTTTCTACCCTGCTTTGCTGTTGGTTTCTTCTTCTCACGAAAAACTACCTGCACTGGTCTAATTATTTCCTGTCATTTGTGTGGTAGTGCAGGGTTTTTCCAGACATTTGCATCTGCAAACAGCACAGGATGTTTCCAGATGTTCTATTTCAGAACCATTTGAATGGCTTTATGGGCAAACACCAGCCTGGTTGTTGACAAGCAGCTCTTTTGTGGCAGTTTATCAGACTTTTTTTGTATCATCACAAAAGTTGAAAGAGTATCTTGTTAACACCATGTCACACCAGAAGCCTGAGGTTTACTTGCTTTAATCATTTACTCATATAAAACTTGGGTAGCAAGAAATGACAAAAAAAAAGAGGGAAAAAAAAAGGAAGGCTGAAATGTTGTGTGAAGGGTGAATTATTTTACAATTGCTTCCTGCATCATCTTTACACTTTCATCTGCAGTATTTCATGTTGGCTGCTGGTAGAGACAACATACTGGATTAGAAAGACTCCATATCTAAGCCAGGATGACAGCCAACGTGATCTACATTCATAAAATATAGACACCAGCTCTTTGTCCAGTCTTTCATCATGAGATAATTTTCCTTTATTCTCTACATGTGGCTCTGTAATTACAGCAAGAGTGCACTGTAAGATGTTGAATTTGAGAAAGCATCACTGGAACTATCAGTGTCTCCCAGAAGATTTGTTCCCCCCTAGTTTTGCACACACATATGTGTGATGGTGAGGGAGTAATATATTATGAAATATAGGTTTTTTATTAAATGGAGGGGTTTCAACACACATTTCACTTTATGCTGTCTTGTTGCACTGAGTCTTTGAAATTATGTGTAATATTATACCTTTTGCTTTGTTTAGTCAGGGACAGCTAAAGCAACAGGTCCACACATCTCTGCACAGAGTCAGAGCTCAACTGCTGTTGCTATTATTAACCACTGTGGGGGCACAACCAACCACACTGACTTTGCATTACTCAGAACAGCTGACGAAGTAACACTGTGCTATGCTCATTTCAATAGATAATGCCATGGCTCGGAGCCCATGGCTTTAAACAGCTGAAAGCCCTTGGTGAGCCCCACAGCTGCTGTGCTTTTGACCAAACTGCTTTTCTCTTCACAGGGTCTTTAAAAACTCATCTTAGAGGTGAGCCTTTCTCCCACAAGATGCAGCTGAAGTGGCGTGGGAAGTTTGGAGGAAAATATGCAGAAAGGTAAGATCCAAGGCAAAGCCTTGAGCTTTGCTCAGCACTGATTTCAGTGTTGATTTTCACACTCACTGATGCAGGAGATGTTTGACCAGCTAACTTACTAGCTGGAGGCTCCAGAATGGCTTGGTGAGAGGGACAGATCGGACCAGAAGCAAATTGTGCCATTGCATGACCCTTATTTCAGTGAGGGCAGTATGTTGCATAGGATAGCAGAGCTTGGCTTTTTATTCTTATGTAAAAAAACCCATCTTCCTGAACACTTCTTACACTGTACAGGCAGACATGTGTCCATGTAGGTTTGAAAACCTCCAGAGGAGACTCCACAGCCCCTCTGGGCAGCCTGTGCCAGGGCTTCCTCACCTCATGTTCAAGTGGAACTTCCTGTGTTTCAGCTTGTGTCTCTTACCCCTTGTCCTGTCACTAGGCACCACAGGAAAAAAAACATTGGCCCCATCCTTTAGGTATTTATAAGTGTTAATGAGTTTCCTCCCTCAGACTTCTCCAGGCTGAACAGCCCCAGGCCTTGATGATTCTTTCCAAACCCTGTGACAGCTGTCATAGAAGATATCACTGCATGAGATTGAAGAGAATACAACCCTGTTACATCCTTCCAAATACATTAACCTAGTCTTGGGCTTGTTGGTTTCTGAATTTAATGTTATCTATAAATCAGCACTATTTCACCTTTCCTCTGCCTTGAAGGCTCCCTGGAAAGCATGTATTTAAAACTTCAGAATGCCTTGTTTAATGATCATTATCCAGCCATTTAAAATAGAGTCTTTCAGGAAAGATGTCTTGATTCTGAAGAAGACTTTTAAATTGATTTTTCTATTTTTCATTTAAGATTCATCTCAAGAAAAGCAAAGACTGCTTTTCAACACAGACAGGCTCCCAACATGTGCTGCCAAAGTCTGTACTTATCATTCTTGCAGAGGGAATAGCTGGTTTAGAAATGTTTACATATTATCAAAATTAGGTTCCAAAATGAGCTGCAGTATCTATAAAAAAAAAGGGATAATATTATTTTAGAGAAATTAATTGGAAACTTGTTTTTGGCTAAAGTAGTTATTATTTCCATTATGACAAGCTGGAAGCAGATGAAATTCACCTTTATCTTCCTCAGCCTGGTGTCTCACGCTATTTATTCAAACTGAAATTAAAACCTGACAAAATCCCAGTGAGGCATTTCACACTAGCTGAAGATTTTTTCTTCTGGAAAAGAACCTTTGTTCAACAATTTCATTATGTTGTTACAAATGTATTTATTATAAAATGGTGATATATCTAAATCAAAAGCTATCTGTTCTGGAATATCTCCCCACACTTCAATTAAAAAAAAACACCTTAAGAGTGTACCTTCCCCAGGATCCTAAAGTTTTAAGAAAACATGACCATCACTCTTCATACAGTGGAGAGGGTGTGCTACAATGCAAGGAAAACTGCCATGGGGAAAGGGATGCTTTGGCACCCTGGACCATCACTAGCCTTATGCAAAAGCAGAGGCCAGCTAGCATATACAAGAGAAAGAGAGCAGAAAATAAAGCAGAACTCTGGTTCCTTTATGCTGCCTTTGTTTTTTTTTGCCATGCCAGCCTGTATCTCTGTCTCTAGGGAAAACTAGAATGTCCTCCTTTGATTTGCATGGGAGAAGGAGAGGGGGGAATTTTGAGCATGCACATTTCCTGGTTAAAACCAGCAGAAAATAGCAGCTGGTTGTAATATTTGCCAAGGGTTGTGCACACAGGTGTTATCCTTGGGTGAATTTAAAGCTTTGAGTCCCATCCCCTTGTGAAAAGTGGGCAACCTTAGGCCAAGCCACAGCAAAGCAAATCAGCGGACTGCATAGCACAGCAGTAGTGTTGGGCAAGCATCACTTGCATATGGAAGCAATGGGGTGAAAAATTGTTTCCTGCTCTAATAAGTAAAGGATATTAAGAGGGATAGGTTCACAGGGGTGTGGGCTACTTTTCATATTTAGGAGAAATATTCCAGAAGTGTAAAATGATAATTGCATGTGGAAAGGGTGGCTAATGATTTTCCCTGTTAATTCAAATGCACAAAAGTTAATTGCAGTTTGGCAGTCTGAGATATACAAATTAGGAGAGTTTAATTCTGCTAATCCTCACTTTAAGTTGCAGGGTGTCAAATATAAATATAATCATCTCACAAAGGGACGAATCCTGCCTCTGTTGAAGACAGGAGGAGCTTTGCCATTGACTCCAGGAGCTGTGTTCAGTCCCAGGTGCCAGCGTTAGCTGTGTATATGTGAGCTAACTGGCCCATAGAAAGGGAGACTGACACGATTTTTCTCTCAGAATATGGGCCAAAACTTCCTCAGGGATTCTGAAAAACTTTGGAAGACTTCCCCAGCCCCACTGTTCAACTGGTGCTGTTCTTTTTTGGCTTCTCACATGCCCCGTGGGAGAGGTTGAGTTTCTCTCTGGTTTACCATGTCCCATTTCATTGCTGACTGACTAAATAACCAATGCCAAAAATCCCTCCAAAATCAAGGGCTGTAATGCAAACTGTGCCATTTCACATTGAACAGCCTGCAACAGTCTGCCTGCTTTACCAAACTCATCTCCCTTCCCTGTATGCTATTGCCACCACTTGTTGTATTACACATCTCATTTTGAGACTGTAAGATTTGAGTCCCTCCTGTGAGTTAAGCCCAGAGAGAAGAGGAGAAAGCCAAGCAAATTTGCTGCCAGAGGCTGGATATTCTGCTTTTATGTAGGTGAAAACTTTGACTTTTGTCTTCAGTGGATGAAGGACGAGGCTGCACACTGGAGTGGGTGAAGGCTGCAGTTTGGACCTCTGAGATACCTGCTTAGGGGCTACCTGTTGTCTTTGAACACCTCTAAAATGATGGCAAAGGTATTTGCCCACCTTTGTAAAGTGTCTGCATACCTGTATAGTGGAGAAATGTAATTTGTTTGATCAAGTGAGCAGGACTTAATCTCTTACAGTGTGATACATCTGGGTCAAGCGCTTTGCTATGATTTAATTTGAATTCATGCACATATGAGATAAATAGTACAAAGATCAGTTCTATCAGAAATGGATAATGCTTGAAAATGCCCATTTGCCTTGAAATATTGCAAGAAAATGAAGCCAGGATCTCTACAGCACTGAATAAGAACATAAGTCACCAAATACAGCTAATGTGAGCCAAACCTCCTCATCTTGAGTTCAGTTATCACTGACATTTTAGCTATTATTCATCAATTTAGGAGGAAAAGCTGAACCCAGATCATTTTCAAAACCTATGTGGTATTTCCAAACACTTCTGCCTTGCTGGTGATGATTATTATATGCTGCTTTAATTAAACAGATTAATTTACATCTCTCATCATGAAAGGATATGAGTACCAGTACAGATTTATCTCTCTGGATTGCTTCCCTCAGTCACTGCTCAGAGCTGTGAGGCCTGCTGTATTTTTTGCCTTGCACCTTCAAAAAAGCAGAAGCAGAGATGTCCTGTGATTCCAAAAGAAATAATTTTGATGTCACAAGAAATGTTATTAAAACTACTGCAGTCTTTTAATAAGTTCCTTCTTGGGAGAATGGATTTTCAGCCTTTTCGCATCAGCGCTCAGCAGAGTAACTACAGCAAAGCTTTGTGCCTCTGTCCCTCTTACAAAATCTGTTTCTCAAGGGTTTATAATTACAACATGCCTATAAAAATTTACTTTAGTCTGAAACCCAGGATATAGTTTCACAGACAGGGAGGAAATATTGCTGGCTGAACTTGGTTTAAATCAATTCTGAGTTTCAAGAATCCAAAAATAATAAGGTTTGTGGGTTTTATATGCTTTTTCTGCGGGTCTATAACTTGGAAAGAAATCACTTTGTGGAATAAAGTGTCATGTTTGTTTATAAAGCAGAGCGAGGGGAAAAAAATAACACAGATAAAAGTTCAGACTTTTTATAGTGGCTACTGAAAATCCTAAGAAAATCATTTTCTTACAGTGTCCTCACACACGAGCCTTGCCCTGAACAGATATGATAATATATATTGCAGGAGCTCAGCATGGTTGTGGTTCATATATTTCAGATGGAGAGCTCTTTTTAAGCAAAGAAGAAACAAGGGATGGTAGTCCTTACATCAGATTTTGTTCATTGAGGCTGCTTCAATGAAGAGCTGGCTTCCCATGGCTTAGATGGACATACTCATCATTCAGTGGGAAATTGTCTGGATGGCTGGGCTCAGAGAGTGGTAAATGGAGTTAAATCCAGTTGATGGCTAGTCACCAGTCGTCTTCCACAGGGTTCAGTGTTGAGGCCTGTTTTGTTTAACATCCTCATTAATAATTTGGAGGAGAGCATCTTGTCCACCCTTGGTAAGATTGCTAACAACATCAAGCTGGACAGGAGTGTTGATCTGCTTGAGGACAGGACGGCTCTTCAGAGGGTCCTGAACAGGCTGGAGCGATGGGCTCAGTCCAATTCTATGAAGTTCAACAAGGCCAAGTGCCAGATCCTGCACTTGGGCCACAACAACCCCAGGCAATGATACAGGCATGGGGATGGGTGGCTGGAAAGCTGCACAGAGGAAAAGGACCTGGAAGGGTTGGTCAACAGCAGCTGAATATGAGCCAGCAGTGTCCTCAGGTGGCCAAGAAGGCCAATGGCATCCTGGCTTGTATCAGAAATAGTGTGACCTGTAAGACCAGAGCAGTGATTGTCTCCCTGTACTCAGCATCGGTGAGGCTGCACCTCAAGTACCGTGTTCAATTTTGGGCTCCTCACTACAAGAAAGACATTAATGAGTGTGTCCAGACACGGGCAACAAAGCTGGTGAAGGGTCTGGAGAACAAGTCTGCTGAGGAGCAGGTCAGGGAGCTGGAGGTGTTCAGCCTGAAGAATAGGAGGCTGAGGGAAGACATAACCACTCTACAACTACCTGACAGGAGGTTGTAGGGAAGTGGTCAGCCTCTCCTCCTCAGTAATGAATTATAGGACAAGAGGAAATGATCTCAAGTTGCACAAGGGAAAGTTTATATTGGAGAATGGGAAGAACTTTTTCCCTGAGAAGATTGCTAGACACCAGCACAGGCTGCCCAGGGAGGTGGTGGAGCCACTATTCCTGGAGATAGTTAAAAGATATGTAGATGAGGTGCTGAGGGACGTGGTTTAGCTGTGGGCTTGTCAGTGTGAGGTTAGTGGTTGGAGCAGACAATCTTCAAGATTTTTTTTTCCAATCAAAATGATTATATGATTCTAAGGTTTGTCTGCTCTTTTCTCATAGCTAGGACAGAAGAGTCACCCATGGGCAAAGAGACAAACAAGCCATGATGCTGAGACACCCTGCCACTGTGCTCAAACATTATACTTGTGGCTAGTCAGAGGACAGAGCTGTGTTCAGTCAAAACTGTCTTACAGTTAGCTAAGCTCAACAGACATTTTCTCATTTTCCTCATTTCTACATTATGGCAGTGAGAAGGAAGACAGAATGTGCTCTTATAAGGATTGCTAATAAAAACATCAATAACTGGACAACACACAACTGAGACTTCCCATTTATATTGGCATTGCCAAACATCTTGCAATATTTAGCCTTTGGCTTTTATCAATAAAGAAAATAATGCTATTGTTAACCTGAAATATTGATGACAACAAGCAAAGCCCAGCAAACACAGACAAAGAGACAGAAAATGAACCCTATAAATCTTAGTGCAATATTTTTAATTTCTTTGGGAATTCACAATCAAGTAGGTTTTATCCAATTAAGCATTATTCAGTCTGTCTTTGTCAGCTCTTCTCTATTAGACAAAATGTTCTACTTCTCAGTATTCTACTTCTGTATCTAATTGACAGGGTGATTTTTCACGTGGCAAGCTGGGATTAAGGTGATATTAAACCTTTTTGCATACGACAACCAAAAGCATGCTACAACAAAACCCTAGCTGTTTTCTTTTGTTGCTTTCATTAAGGATGCCCTCCCTAGCTATTTTGACACGCTCCTGAATATTTGCAGTTTTGCTAGCCCCATGAGACACTGAGGCAATATTGCACGTTTGGAAATCGTGTTTGGACCCATATTAGTTAACACTCTTTTTTTTCCCATTAGCAGCTTTTGGCATAAAGAAGCAAGATGTAGCTAGTCTTAGGGTAACCTTAACAGGCAGTGCAGGTGTAACCCCAAAGTCATGCAAAAATACACGTTTGCCAGAGGTGAGCTTCTCCCTTCCATTTCAAGGGAAGGTGTTCTTAATTATTTCAATTAATAACTAATTTTACACCTAGCATCATGACCTCTTTAAAGTCAACCTATAAAAGGAAAATTACATCTAAAAAATTACACCTTGCAATATGTCAGGTATTTCACTCTCAGCAAATGATAGAATCGTTCTTTTCTAAAAAACACACTTATCAAGGAAAATGGTTACAAACGCATTTGCTCTTGTTTCAACTGCAGGCTTTTAGTGTTACTGATTCATGTCCCACATTTAAAGAAATATATTGAGAAAGTGTGTGGGTATAAGAGGAAATATGCATATTTCCCAAAACTGGCTGAAATCCAAATGTATTCCTAAATCCTAAAGAATTTCTGCCCATGAGTCATGCTGGTAGTGCAGTGTAGGGGCGTGTAAGTGTGTGGGAAAGGGTAGGCTCTAATGAAGAGCTTATAGCACTATGCAGAGAGACTTGGTGATAAACTTCATTATGATGGTTTACACTAATCTCACAGTTGTCCAGAACTTTAAAAGCTGTATTTCTATAGCAGCCATTAAAATCCTAAAGGAGATCATAGAATCACAGAATGGTAGGAGTTGGAAGGGACATTTAGAGATTATCTAGTCCAATTTCCCTGCCAAACCAGGTCCACCTAGTTCAGGTCACACAGGAACACATCCAGGGAGATGTTGTAATATAGTCTCAGCTTTTTTGTTTTCTCCCATGTTTGTTTCCTAACTAGCCCTGCAACTCAGTTCAGTCATGGCTCCAGGAAGAAGTGCTCTCTGGTGCTAAAACCATCAGAAAGCAGATTTTACTCTAAATTTGGACTGAAACCATCAGGGCTTAACCATGCAACCGTGGCTTCTGCAACCGCACAGAACAAACGACACAGCAGCAAAGTCACAAAAGTAATCACTTGGTATAGCCCCATGGCATGAGGCAATCAATATACCATGAAACTTCACTGTTTACCTACCATCTCTTTTCAATCTTTTTCTTTTTAAATGTCATGGAACTCTAAGGAGGCTGATTTTTTTTCAAGAAAACTTTTAAAAATGCATTTTTATTCCATAATAAGAAATTCCTCACAATCACTTTTGTGCTCCCTTTCTCCTACAGTGTAGTTGTCAAAACAAAACAGATATTCACTGATAGTGAAACAGTGCTATGCAATGGCCCACTGCAGAAGAACTCAGGAAGAAAATTAAAACAACTCGTGAGAAGGATAACCAGGTAACAAATACACTTACCAAATGAGGAAAAGTGAGTCTCACTGGCCCCTTTCCCCAAGCAGCCCTAAGCCAGTAGCTTTTCCCACTGTTTTACATGATTGCTTTTATCCTCCTTTTAGACCCTACAGTTCCTTAGCCAGTATTGTAAAAGCTCAGGGAGGTTCATCAGCTCATCTCTTCATCAAAAGACTTTCAGACAGGGATGTTTTTTTCCTTTCTCATCCTGATGTTAGCTTTGTAATGAAATGCTGCCACAAATCCAGTAACCTTCAAATAAGCATGAGGACTTTAAGGGACATACTACAAAAAGAAACATTTTTTTCCTGGGTTTGTACAGGAGCATCCAGAACTCATAAAACTTTACATTATCAGCCTCGCTTTTCACAATGTGGCAGTGATGAAGAACTAGTACAGAATTGGTTTATTGAAGCCTAAAAAGGCAGATATATGTGATTCTTAAAGTTAACACTTCATAGAATCACAGACTCTCAAGGGCTGGAAGGGACCTCAAAAGATCATCCAGTCTAACCCCCCTGCCAGAGAAGGACCACCTAGAGTAGGTCACACGGGAACTCATCCAGTTGGGGTTTGAATGTCTCCAGAGAAGGAGACTCCATAACCCATGAAATCTATTATTGGAGCCTGTTAACATTCATGTGTAGGTTGACAGCAGCTATAGAAAGGACAAGGCAGACACCTCCCTTCTTAAACAGCTTCTCAGGGACACGAATTCAGCATTATGCCTTTTCTGGAAAGTACCCACATGAAGGCTGGAGTCACTGAGAAGTGTCAGGTAATGGTTAGTTCCTTCAAAATAAAGCCATGTACTTAGCTCACATTCCCAAATTTGTATGCAGCTTTTCCAAATTGGTGTCTATAGTCATGCCAGGGTTTTACATATGTGTCTGGATTATCTGTCTAATTCTTTTTCCAGCACAGTTACTTGAAAGAAGTGGTAAATGTTCACTGTGTTTGAAAATCAGCCATGAGTCTAAGTATGGATTTAAGGACGGTTGAGTGTGCAGCTATACATATTCAGAGAAAAGTGTTGCATTGCACTTTATAGATGTACACAAAATACTTTCTGAGTCAGAGAAAGCAATGTTCTTGTGGTCCTTCACTCTGGATCCATTAGAGTTTTCAATAATTTATTCACAGGCAGAGTTTCTGTCGCAGTGGGTTTGCATTTGTCACATCACCTCAATTTTTCTAATGAGTTGTTAATGAGAGGTCAATTACTTATGGAAATTAGAAAAACACTCATTGAGGAACTGTACTGAGGTAAAGTGTGTTACCTCATAATGTTGTGATATAAATCATTACAGCTTTAATGAATATTTTACTCTTTTTCATGTTACAGCTATTTCCCATGCTATAAAATGGCCTCAAGAGGATATTGAAATGAACATGAGCAACTCTCCTAAAAGTGTTATCATAGTGTATTTACAATAATTCCAGAAGAATACTTTACTTTTTGCTTTTGTCGTTAAAAGTTTGCTCATGCATCAACACCTTGCTGTGAAATATTCAGCTGATTAAAACAGAGGTGTTAGGAACGTCAGGTTTGCCATGCTGCATCACAGCACTAATCTGTCATCTGCCCTGGCTCCGTTTCCAGTAGTCACCTTTTGTTGGCACTACAGGAGGAAAATGGACATCTTGTAAAGTGCCTGGCTGGATCATATCCAAACTAGTGCTTGAAAAGGCTCCTCCTGACCCCTCTTTCAGGTAACCAGCACCAGCAGAACTGCAAGAAAACAGCCATAGCCTGCAGCACTTCATCCTGACCCCTATGTTGGTGAACTCTATCCCCATCTTTTTAGTGAAAGATCTTCAGGAACTGGCAGTGGGTAAGAAGTTTAAATGTTCATTTCACAATTCACCTTCTTCCTGGGCATGTATTTTTCACTTTTTAAAGGTCTTGAATGAATAGTACAGTAACAGAGGAAAAGAGGTACAAAGAATTCAAGGGACTGAGATGGATAGTGGGTTAGTTGCAGTATCATGCAATTAAATTTAGAGGCCAGGGACATAATTCACTGCTGAAATTCAGCTTTGCAGTGTCATAAGTTATTATTTCAGAGCAGAAGCTGAAATGGCCAGAGAAGAGAAAGTGTACAAGCAGAGGTATAATTGGACTTCAGTATTTCATATTGATAATCTGAGACTCCCACTGCTAAGCACTGTTTCAGAGTCTGACCAGGATAACACTGCAGTGAACAAATGTAAGATCTCCCATATTCAGACCATTAGATTATTCCATTTCCCCTACAGGTGCTGTAAATCAAAAGCAAAAGACATCCTGCTATGTGCTACAAGACAGTTTTGTTAGCTTTTCTTTCCAAACACATTCTGAACACACATGTTTTCTAAGTGAGTCTCATTTACTTCAGCTTTACTGTCTTCAATGCAGATTTAAATCAGGAGGAGGGGAAGAAAGAAATCAGACCTTGAAACCAAGTAGCTATCCACAGAGAGGGAATATGGCAGCTGGTTAAATGAAAAAAAATACAGGAATGCATCATCACATGGATGTGATTCTCTCAGTTTCTAAAGAATCACAAGGTCTTTATCCCTTTGAACCAGGCCCAGTCTGGATTTAGGTGAAAACCTTGCAATGATTTGACTTTGGTGTGTTCAGAGCCCATCGTTCTGGTGCAAAGAAATCCACTGTGCATATTTAGAGATGAATCCATTGGTCCAAAGCACAGTTCTGCCACTTATTCTTAATATCACCTTGGGCAGTACTCACATTTATGTGTCTAATTCCCCCTCCACTTCCTTCTCCTTGGAAAGATAGACTTGTTAACAACAAGGTGTCTGACTACTAATCGAAAGCAATATAATACTGCACAGATCAGTCCCACGATGCAATAAAGAAGAAATGAGTGAGTATCTAAGTATTTCTTCTCATATCATAAGCCTCTACATTGTTTTCAGTAGTATTTTTGTCAGGCAGTGATGAAAGGCTGAGAACAAAGTGAGTAAAATTTCCTCTTGCTGCTTAAAAATTCTCAGCTGGTTTGCTATATCAAAAAGCTGTCTCTTTAAACAAATCACACAGTTAAAAATGCCAAGTTATAATTCAGCAACTAACTCAGAAAATGACAATTTAATCAATCAGAACCAACCCTCCTGAAAAAGAAAAAAAAACAAGAAAAAGGGGGAAAAATTTCTTCAGGTTTTCATGCAATGTGAGTGGTTGAAGCTATAAAAAGGTTCAATCACTGTAGAACAAGCCTGCAGCATCAATGTTTATTAAAGTCAAGGGAGGCATTTATTGACCTGGGAAATAGCAAAGCACCAGCAGCACTGTTGGATTGCATTTTTATAGTTAACAAACGAAAGGTGATATTTTCCTTTTCTCTTTTAATTGTGATTCCAGCAAATCTCAAAACTTAAAAGCCTCCAGTCTTTTAAAGGAAAGCAAAGGGAAGGATGCTTCACATTGTTCTTCAGTCATTCTCTCTGCACTGACTCCCAGCACTGGGATATAACAAATCATTGCAACACAGGGTCAAATTTTTAGGCTTGTCCACATGCCAGCGGAATGACAGACTGGTGTGTATTCCCCCCACCACTTTAGGTGATGGCAGAAGATAGGGAGCTGCCATTATGAAGCCGCTTCTTTCTGTAATCAAAAAGGAATTGCTGTATTTGTTCACAAAAAGGTCACCCTGCCACCAGGACAGCCAAAAGCACTCAGAATGAATTGTCTTCTCCCAACCTGACAACAGGCACTTTTCTCCAAAGACACATTTGGGTTGCACTGGAGATTTTGTAACTTTATTTTGCTAGGAGCATATTTTTCAAGCTCACCTTCCACGCTGCATAAATTGTGAACCACATCAGGCTATTAAACGGAAAGCATCAGCAACAGAAACTGTGCTTACAGATCTGTGTCACCCAAATTACAGGAGTTTGGCTTCTGCTTCATTCTATCCGTATTGTTTCCCATCCACAAGAAACTTTGGGGTCAACCAAGGAAGACCGGGCAGGGATTTAAAACACCGCAGGTGCCAGCTGCCACCTCAACTGTTGCCAATGCCAGAAAAGAGGACTTCAAAAGCTAGGAGGATGAGTCAGTACAGTCTGAGCTGACAGGCGCTACACTGAAGCTGTAGCTAACCCATATTCTCCATGGATTAGGTAGAAAGTGGCTGAGCAATGCAGGCTGGCCAGCGGGTTGCACACATGCATCAAAGGGTAATGAATATTGTAACAAAATCCCCTCACCTAGGACCTCAGCAGTTGTTAATACACTGCAGGCATGAGCGGCTCAGAGCTCAGGGGGAGCAAGAGAGATAAAAAGCGAGTCCCCCACTTCAAAGCCACTCCTCTCTAGCACTTGGAGAATTTCATACTATTTCTGTATGGAGCACAGGGTACAAACTGCCTTTCTGATCCCGCCCAGCACTTCACACCTTCCTTTCACGTTTGCAAACAGATCTCCAGCAGCTCTACTTCTCATTTTCTTTTCCTCATTCATGGAGAAGAACACGTAATATCCTTACTTAAAACACAGTGGAGGAGTTTGACACAAATTAATGACTCACCTGTCATACTGTGAGAATTTTTACATTTGCGGGGGGGGAGGGGTAAAGGCTTTGAGTATTCTGAGAGATGGAAAAAGCTGCTTCAGAATTCAGACAGCTCATAAAAAATCGAGTCAATGGGTAGGCTGGTGTAAGGTTTGAGACACTCGTTTTTACAATCACAACACTGCAAGAACATGAATAAATAAAAGGTTACAGAAAAAGTAATCGAGTTCCCTCAAATTAGATCCCATTGGTGGGAAATTAGCTCACAGCTGTCACTTGTGTTGCTCGAAGAGAGATTACTTCTTAAATAATGTTAATGACAGCTTTGATTTTACTTCTGTAATTACTAGAGGGAGAAGGGACCACATTTCCTAGGAAGAAAAATCTTTTATCTGTTTGTTTAATGTGCAATCTTTGATGAGATGGAGCTCCTTTCCCCTCAGTTATTTTCCAGAGCATTTTTTGTTTCGAAAAAGAAATGGATTTCCAGGTTGCAAGCGGGGTTGCCATACAGCTGTCAGAGCTGTGGGAGAGGACTCTAATTGTCATTTACAGTACCCCTCGATTCTTCTTGAAACAGAGCATCTCTCCTGCCTCGCTCCCCTCATTCCTGCTCTGCCTCACAAGCAGGTGTATTTACAGAGCTGGATTCTTCTCTGACTTACTTCCACCACCACTGGTAAATCATAAAGATTTCTCCTATAATCAGTGGAGTGTTTTCAGATTTATCAGAGAGTATAATCTGGTCCACGAGGCAGCTGACTGTTATCTATAACCTCCCCATCCAACTGAGGCGACGGGAGATGTAATCCAAAAATCTCCTTCGGACTTTTTTACTGCCAAAATAGATCAAATTCTGTGGCAGCCTTTTTACAATCTCCACTTTTCTAAACAAACATCACACAGCCTGCACTGCCTTTACTGCAAAACACTTCTCCCCCCCTGTGCTAAGGAGGGTTTTCAGCTGATGTGCCGATACACACGACAAACAGTGGCAGCATCTCCTTGCAAGCCCGTGGTTTCGGCATCAAGCCAAGGGGTGCAATGGGGCTGAGGCTGTGGATTCTGAGCTCTCACTCACCACGGAGAACCATGAATAACCCTCATGGTTAGACAGGTTGAAAATCCCTTTATGCCACCTCCCTCCCAGTTAGGCGCTGCATGGCATTGTAAATTATTAGACTCATCTTCCACAGATTAAAGAGCTGGTGCTATCACGCTCCTTCACATCAAAGGTATCGGGCAGCTGATCCGTGCAGCAGCCACACACAAAAAAAGGCTGTAAGCAGTCTGCCAAAGGAGGGGCTGCAGGAATCGCTGAGCTGGGTTGATCTGCGGGCAGGACAGGGGGACAGGATCAGCAAAGGGCACCAAGCAAAGGCGGGCACTGCCATAGCTCAGTGGCTGGAGAAGTGCTGATGAGTGTGTAGCATTGTATTTAGTAGGAAACATTCGAAGAATGTTCTTGGACTTTAACTGAAACTGCTCAGGAAAAGCCCTGAGTGACATTGAAGGCCATGCAATTAAACATGGGGCTTTGATTTGCAATGATCAACAAAAAGCAAACACATCATTAGAATGCACAGCAAATAGAAAACAACACCAAAAACGGTCAGATTATGGCTGGGCCATGCCATTATATTAATTAAGAGTTTTCCCCAATTGGTTTGTTTGCTCAGATTCAAGTCCATTCATTCTTTGATGAACATTTGCATTCACAAAACTGCAAATTTCTTCCCAGCTTTCTTTTGTTGGGAAGGGTTGATAGCTATTAATGAGAAAGTGAATGGAAAAGGAGCTAAACATGGTGGGGGCAAACGAAGTGGGACAGTTCCCACACTCACAAAGACACTTTGTTACCGGGGCCTTGAATTTCAAAGCAGCTTCAACTCATTTCCAGAGCCTGGAAACGAAGGTGCCTTTCCTAGGTGGAAATTTAGTATTTCCATGCAGTTATGACTTTGCCTTGAAATGGTTGTGGCTAAGCTTCATTAAGGTTTGTGGTCATTTTAACCCACTGAGCTTAACTATCAGGATGCCTGCATGTGGATATTTCTTTCTCCCACTGCAATCAGGTTTTGCCCTTCATTATATGTTTTTGTGGACTCTATTAGGGCATAAATCTTTAAAGAGTTCCTCAAGCTTTGGCCCATATCTTGCATATACAGGAACTTTTCTCCTTAAGATTGTCTTTTGGAACACATCAGTTCATCAAAGTTTTGAACACTGAACCCTCACTCTTATTGCTTTATCACCTAGTTTATGTGCTGAATGTCAAAACAGGCAACAGAAACCTGATTTATGAGGATATATACAGAAATTGTGGTACCTGCTCATGACTGGGAGTCCGCTAACAATTTCCTATCAGAATTTCCTTCTCAGCTACCAGCCTGAGAGCCCAAAGACTGAACTGCCAAGACTGAATTCAAAGATCACGATTCAGGACTAACAAAGCTTTTTGTAATATCTTCGCATTTATGTGCTTTCCAGTTTTAATCACATTTCACCATTCTGTGATTTATTTTTTGTTTTGCAAGTCAGTGTTGATTTTTAAAAAAATGAAAATTAAACAAGTCAAGCAGCCTTCAAATGTCAATACAGGATAGATTTTATTCTCTCTTTCCTTCTCTCTTTGAAAGAGCAAAACATTACAGATGAAACCATAAGCCGGCAGCACTCTACAGCTGCTAAGAAATCTCAGGTTCCCTTACTAATTTACCATTTCACACTGAGTCAGATTTCTCTCCTAATCCCAGTCACCCACACAACCACCCCTACAAAGGGAAAATTCTGGGGGCTGTTTAACGCTGCTTTTGCACCCGGCGCGCAGCCCCCAGCCCATGCACTCCCCGCTGATATTCCGGCTCTGGGCAGTTGCCTGTCCCCGCGGCCGCGCCCCGGACGCGGAGGGTGGAGCCGCGCCGCCGCCTCCGGCCGCTCCTCCTCCGGCGTGCGCGGCCGCGGCGCTACGCAAGCGCGGGGATCCAGTGCGGCCTAGCGGACAGCGCCGGCCACCATGGCCGGGGAGGTGAAGACGAAGCTGTCTAAAAACCTGCTGCGCATGAAGGTGAAGCGAGGGGCGTCGGCGGGGCCCGGGGAACGGGGCGAGGAGGGGAGGGGGATGCTGTGCCCGAGGCCCGGTCCGCGGAAGGCTGAGGAGAGAGCGGCCGGGCCCGGTGTGCGGCGGCGCTGGGAGCTGCGTCCCGCGGCCGCCGGGGAGCTGCGGGCCCGGAGCCCTGAGGCAGGGGCAGACGGCGGTGGTGGCCGCCAGTGTCCGTGTCCGGCACGGGTGCAGTGGCTTGTGCCGGGCCGAGCTGTGCTGCGAAGGGCGGGCGCATCTCCTGGGTAAAGCTGAGGAGCCCCTTGCCTGGCTTGAGGCATTCTGTGTCTACACGTGGCCACGCAGCGCCTGCCCGTATTTGTCATGCCCGTTCCCCGCAGCATTCTGTGGTTCTCCCTTCCAACTTCGCCGGCAAGAGGCGATTTCAGAGTTGTCACCGAGTACTAGACTGCTTAAACGCTGGCAAAAGGTCTCAGGGAGGTTATGGGGCTTATAAGCTAGGATGCTGGAGGGTTTGATCTAGGAAAGCAACTTCACAGTGGCAGCGAAAGCCTCACTCTGGCAAGAGCTAACTTCCAGGCACCATTTGAGAGGCTTTTCATTCCACCTTGTTGCTTTGTGCTTAAGTTGCTTATTGTCAATAAAAATGAGATTGTTTTCCCCACCACAGACACACACGTTGAAATTAAAATATTACTGTTGTTTGCCTCATTTGGAGGGGCTTTTAATTTGGATTGGGGGGAAAAAAAAGGTATCTTCTATTGTGTCCACTTTTTTGTCTGTTTACACTGATGGCTGATGTAACAGCTATCCTAAATAGCAATGTTACCAGCCTTTCCCAGCTCATCAATGCCAGGGCTGTTAGTAACATCATTGCATGTATGTTACCTTTGAAATTGTAACTGTCATGTCAAGACCAATGTGAAATTAGTCTCTGCTTACTGACTGATGTGTTGTGCTTCATGTCATGTACAACACCACCTAATTCAGTGGAGTACATCCCATGATTGATTCTTTATTGCTGGAAAACAACCAGTAAAAGTTGAGTTGCCATTAGTTTGGGGTTTTTTAAATGTTAATATCCATTGAATTTTTATAACTGAATGTAGTGAGGCCTTTGTGGCTTCTTGCTTGTGGTGATTTATTTAACCCCCACTTATTTATGCAGAACTGTATTTCGGCTACTGGCTGAAAGGAGTTCAGCTGACTTGAGTTCAATCTTTCACTAAAGTGTACTCTGCTACAGTAAGAATATTTACCCCTATTACCAGATGTTGCTGATGAAAGACCAAAACTCTTGCACAGAAGGAAGGGAACACAACTTGCCTCTTGGAAAAGGGAATAGCTGCTGAGCTTAGTTAGCCAGTGGCATATGGCTGAGTAAGACTTCCATAACCTGAATGGCAGCAGCGTCATTTTTTCTTATTTGTATATAATATTCTCTTTTAAAGTGAAATTTCTGCTCTTGTTGTTTGGCAGTTTATTAACCTCCTGGAGATTTCAAAAGACAGTTTTTAGGTTTTCTTTCTTAGAAGGCTGTGGAGAGCCAGCCTGTGAACTGTGCTGCCGTGACATTTGCAGGTTTACAGTCTGGCCAATAGTAACCGGCTTTGAAGAGATGAGTAGGTTTTGAAAAGGTCATGCACAGATCTTGTATTTAGCGCTTTCCTTTAGCAGATCTTGTTTACAAATTCTTTAATTAATCCTTTAGCAGCTGCCTCCACAGGTACTGATAAGATGTGTTATTGCAATTCAGCAAGCTGGTGAAGTGGCACATAAAGATGATACGTGGTCAGTGATAGTATTGTGAAGGCCATTTGCACTAAGTGCAGGAACACATGTGCTCACTGCTTGATGTCAAAGGATGGCTCAAGATTTTAGATCTTGCACCATTTCATTCAGGTCCCCTATCTTGGGGAAACAAATCCAAATAACCATTTAGCTACTGACTTACTCATTGTGGTAAACACAGGGTATGTGTATTTTTAATTCATCCACATGTATTTATGTTTTTAAAAATACATTTACACGTATTTTTTTATCCAGTTATTCCTGTAGTAATCTTCAGGAACATAATCTTTAAAATGTAATGTGAAATGATTATTTAATTGGGTGCTTGTAGTAGAATTTCTCCTGTTGAGATTTCTCACTGGCTAACCAATTTCATTGAGCAATATGGTTTTCCACATGATAGATTCACTTATTTTCCTTAAGAAGATACCATAATTTTAATTGGAAAGCTTTGACATGTTTTGGATTGACTCAGAGAATAAAAGTCAATTTTTCTTTATTAAAGATCTTGTACACTGGATGGAAATAGAAATAGAAAATAGGACACTAGCACTATATTGGCTTTTACTTCAGAGTTTGGTTTGGTTTGCTTAGGCATTTTGTAAAGACTGGAAAGATGTGTGAGATGTATATAATACATACATTTACACATCTATATTGCCTATATATTTTAAAGAAGGGTTCTTGTTGTAGGAGGGAAGTGTTTTATGAAGTCTTCCTGGGCTTTACCCCCAGCCAAGCCCATTTTAGCTGGGACCTAAATCATGTTGCATGTTCAGAACATACTAGTGATGCAAAAAACTGAAGCTGTGTGTTTATGTGTCTTTGTTTTTAGTTCATGCAAAGGGGTTTGGATTCACAAACTAAAAAACAACTAGAAGAAGAAGAGAAGAAAATAATCAGTGAAGAACACTGGTACCTTGATTTACCAGACCTGAAGGAGAAAGAGTAAGCTTGTACTCTTTTGTACTTTTTATCATTGCATTGCTGTGGAGTCAGCACAGAATGTGCATATTTTTTCCTATAAAGGAAGTAACATTAATAACTGATTAACAGAAGCAAAACCAGAGACAGACTGGCATTACAGCCTTTTTATTACTTATTTTTAGGGACATTCTCAAGGTTGCCTAGTGCAATTTGACCTACTTTCATTTCTTGTGTGCGTTGTTTTCTTTCATTCCCACATTCTTCTAGATGCATGTAATTAGTTTCTTTCAGGCAGAGACCAATTCATTCATTGCTGTTTTTTGCCCTCATTTGAAAAAAGAGGTTTGAAACCCTGTGTAAGTAAATTCAGCTCCAGTCACACAGTTACAGGTCCATTCAGGGCAGTTCTGTCTTCTTGAGTCCAGCCCACTTCAAATCCTGTTTTTGAAATAGGAGAGATGATGGCAAAAATAAAGGAAAGCTTAGCTAATAAGCAGGAAAATGTCCATTCCTGCTACTTAGAAAGGTGCTTTAAATAGCAAGAGAACTACTTTTAAAATTGCCTGACTTTTATCCTTTCAAAAGAGGACAAAAAATTCTGTTGGGGGAGAGCATAAGTAATTTTTTAAAAGCTGGGATCCAAGGAATTAACTGTAGTTGAATCAAATCATTGATAAACTATTTTCCATTCCTGTTGGTGGATATGACAAAAAGGTATTTGAGCTTTGGTTGCAGCAAGGAATGTTTAAGCCGAACATTGGGAGAATTTTTCTGACAATAAGGCCATTGAAGCACTGGAATAGTTGCCTAAGGAGACACTGACTTCTTCATCATTGGAAGTCTTTTGAGGACAGGTTAGGTGGACCTCTACTGTTCATGGTACATGTATAACTGATCCTGCCTTGAGGAAGGAGAATGAACTTGATCTCTTCAGCCTGAATTCCTGTGATCGTAGAAGTTGGTTTTACATGGGAGGTGAAGAGGATGGGGGAAGAGGTGCAATGTGGGTGCGAGGAAAAGAGGGATGGAACAGTTCATGGAAGTACTTTCATCTAACACATGTATTATGGCTGCCTCGGGGTCATGTTGCTTTTCTCACTCCATGCTCATTAAAAGAGGAAAAAAAGGAGGGAGAAAGGGGAAGTCTTTCTCTGCTGAACAGAGAATTACACAGTGTTTTATATCCTGACAGACTCAACTAATGCCAGGTCTAACATCACAATGAAAAATTAATTAGAAGCTTTTGCTAGTATAGTAATGCCACCTGGAGAGTGATATTTATGTGATATTTTTATTCTGGCAGAGGCATTAATGTAGGTGGAATCAAACCAACAAAGAGTGCTTTTTGTCAGGAGAGTTAATTTTGCTTGTGGAACTGGCTCAGCTTTACTGGCAAAAAGTATTCTTTTGCACTCCAAGCTCCTTGTATTGAAAGATTTATCAGAGCAATTAAGCTTCAGAAAGGAGTTGATGGTTTAAAATACATTGTGGTTTTGTTTATTCATGTGGGGGGATGACAGCAAATGCTTTTTGCATTTGTTTAATTGGATTATTTTAAAGCACACCGTCTGACAAAATGCTGGGTTTGGGGTTTCATGCAGGAGCTATATAATAGAAGAGAGAAGCTTTATGCCATGTGAGGATCTACTCTATGGCAGAATGTCCTTCAAAGGATTCAATCCAGAAATTGAGGTACCTTTCAAACGTTCTGATTTGTGGTGGTCTCGCGTTAGGATTGAAGCCCTTGGGTGGGGATTTGAGTGTTCACACTGCATGCTCTTTGGCCTTGTAGCACCATTCATAAATCCCATGTCCAGGAAGTCCACCATTCAAACCAAAACGCAGCATCTGGTAAATAGAACCTTTCTTTTTCTCCTTGTGTCGATGGTCAGTAAATCATGACTCCTGCAGATTTTCCCTCTGGAAATGAGGCAACTGTCCTGCAAACTGCTCCACAAAACAATAGGTTACTTTTCCTCCTGCCATTTGATTTAGAGTCCAGTCCTACACATATTCAACCATGTTTATTCAACACTTCTGTCAGTAAGAGTTTAAAGTTCCAAATTAAACATTGAGGGAAGTAGGGTCTTTAATTTCTTTCTGGCATAATTCATGCTGATAGAACTACACAGAGATAGTAATAAAAATGTTACCATGAACTGAAGCAGGACAATGAAGGTGTAAAGACTGAGATATGCAAAAGTCTATGCAAGGTGATTTACTGGGGGATTCTTTCAGTTATATTGAACCTGCTCTCGCTGTTGACTTGGCCTGATGTTGTTTCATGGTTTTTACTGCTGTTTTACAGAAGTCCTTTCAAGTTTTTTTCCTTAAAACCATCTCAAGGACTATGTGCTAAACATCACAATGAAAAATTGTCATCTAATTCTCTGGACTCCTGAAGATGTCTGGCATGCCTTTGAGGAGGTTTAAATAGTACAGTTCACCAAAAACCCTTTCCCTGTGTTGCCTTTTTTTCCCTGAGGCCAACTCTTAAGTTCGGCTTTGCAACAAGCGGGCATGTTGCCTTTTCTTCAGGAGTTTTTATAACAATAGGCTCTAGCCTGAACAGTAACAGCAAATCATTATTAAATTTTATTCTTATTTTTCCTGTGTTACTCCTACTGGTGAATTTCAGCATAGTTGCCATTGTGTCAGGGTTACACATTTAAGATATCTCTTTCTTCATTTTCAGAAGTTAATGATCCAAATGAACTCTAGGTGCAAGGAAGAAGAAATAAAAGTAGAAGATAAAATGGAAGCTGATGTGTCAGATGAGGAAATGGCCAGAAGGTAAGTTATATTTTGTGACATAATCAATATTAGCTAAGAATATGATATGTTACTGCATTATGCGTGGGAAAATAAACCCAAAAAGCAAACAAAAACTCCTAATAGTTATGGTGCTTTAGAAAGTGAATTTCCAGGAATTCTGGTGTGTATTCAGTGGAGTCTCTATCACATCTCTGGGTAGAATATCTTGTAGGGGCCTTCTGCCCTTTGACATCCACGTATTCCATGCTAATTCCCTCCTTGTTCCAGATTGCTAACAAACCCAAACCATCAAAATTAATAATAATGTAGTAAGTGATCACATAGTACTTGTGCTTCTTAAGCTTCTGACAATGAACTTTTCTACACCATTTAAATTGTTGATTAGATTTATGATTTTCTCCATTGAAGTCTTCTCTGGTTTCGGTAAAAGCTGTACTTCTCTTTTATTATCTTCACAGATATGAAACATTAGTGGGAACAATAGGGAAAAAATTCTTAAGAAAGAGAGATCAGCGTGTACTCCAGGATGAAGATGAAGATGGGAATAGTAACATAAGACCTAGCAAAAAAGCAAAGAAAAAGTTCTTAAAGCCTCAGGATTGATGTCAACCGAGCGACTGGAGCCAATGGAAATGTTCCCTACCAAGTACAGTAACATGAGCTGGAGGTTGTTGGCAGTTTTTGCTGTTTAATGCAAAGGATAGATCTGTAAATCTGAGTCTGCTCTCATTGAAATTTCTACCGTCCACATGACAATCACTTTTTCAGAGTGGATATGTATCTAATGGATGTCATACATCCTTTCCTCTCTCAGCAGCTTTTCGTGTGCAGGGCACTAATCCCATCAGTCTTTTTAAATGTTGTGCATAACTAGATCAAATGGCACATGCAACGGAGAGCAGTGTTATTTACAATTTATGATAACATCTGAAAGAAGAATTTGGAGTAAAGATGAACTTTGGCCAAATACAGTAAGACAGTTCAGCTTTCACTGGTTTTTTTTTTTTTATTATTGTGAAAATCACTGTTTGGTTTTTTTTATTAGGACAATTAAGACCTTTGCTGTCCCCCTATTGAAAAAAGTCAACAGAAGCATGTTTTGGACTTTTTTACTGTGCTAAAAATAAGATGGAAAAAGAGAGATGAAATCTGTTTTGTTGAATTTTATTTTTTATAAAGCTTATTTAAAAATAGGTTTCTAGGTTTCTTTTATACGTATAGAACAAGGTAAATATTGGGCAATGATTACAGTTTGACACTTGAGCAGGTTGTGTTTCTTAATCTCCTGTCTTCCTAAAGGAGTTTTCTAATCTTGACTCTTTTTCAGCAAAAAGATCCAGTCTTGTGATTACGTTTGTATTGTGGTAAAAGCATAACAACATCTACAGAAGCATATTTGAAAGTTGAATAAAACCTGATTTTTTTGTTTGTTTGTGGTTAATGCTTGTGGTTTAGTTACTGTAAAAAAATGATGCTTAATACAATCTGATACAAGAAGTGATCCTGTTTTGTGCTCGCTGCAAATGTCCCCAAATATGACTGCACTGACTTTTTCTGTTCAGCATTCAGTGAAGCCATCCGAGGAAATGTTAGGACAGAAACATCATGCTCAGTCCTTCAGTCAGTTCAGTGGGCTCTGGGCCAGTTGAAAAATGGCAGTGTAGTCTTGTCTAAAATCAGAGCAGTTCTCTGTATCCTGCCTTCCAACAAGAAATATTTCTGTCTGCTGCTTCATTTCCCTTGCTAGATGTCTAAGTTACTCATCCTTAATGCTGACTCTTTGGAGAGAGGAGTTTGTTACAGTGAAGCAAGTGGTGGCTCTTCTGGCACAGGCACGAGGCTCTTTTTTTCTTAACTCAGTGAAGCGAGACATGAAACTCAATTATATATAAAGAGACTGTGTCTGTTGTACTTGGCATGTGATATATGAACTATAATCCATCTATCAAGAGCTCCTCGTTAGATATTCAAGATGGATCACACCTGGAAAGAGAAATAATACTTTTACCTAGTAAGGGAACCGTGTGCAGGTGGAAAGTCTGAATTGTCTGAAATAGCTTTTCAGAGCTAATTAAATGCTACTGATTCAATTACTTAAAACCTGATCATATATTATTGCTAGCTGAAAAGAAGTTAATGATGGCAAGACATTTTTCTTCCCATGGAAGATGTGACTTGAGCTAAGAAATGGTTTATTGTTGGTCATCACAAGAAAAACTCAGAATATATCCATTATTCTTTCTTGCTTATTAGTAGGAAGATGATTCCCCTATCTGAACACATTTTGTCAGTGGACAGAGAACTTGCTTAGCTGGATAGTTGAGGGGGATAAAGGTCTCCTTCCACCAGTAACCAGGAGATGGTGTCACTGCACTTGCACACCCTGAGAGACAGCGATTGGAGAAGGTTCAAGTGGTGTCACATAAAGGAGCTTTGAGGTAGTGTTGATGATTGGTGGCTCCAGTGAACTCCATGTGAAGCCTTTCTTTGCCAAGGCTCTCTGCAGAGAGCTCTCTTGCCTTGCAGAGTTCTGTCCAGTTCAAGGGATGGTGTATTTTGTGCAGTTAAAAGGTGTTCTGCCATACCTTGGTCTTTAATCTCATTTTTCCTGAGGGATAGCTGGAGATGTGAGTGGTGTGGTGCATGGGTGAGAGGATGCGTGAACTCACACAGCCTGCTAGAAAATCCATGATTTTACAGTTTGGGAGGGGGGAAAGGTGGTTCTTCTGTTTCCCAAACATGCCCAACACCAACTGTGTAGAAATGATAGATATGCTTTATTGTCTTCAAACCTGGGTGCTGTACTGTTCACGTTTAGCTAGTGGCTAGGTGAGCTACTGCAATGCTACAGCAGGGCCAGCTACGAATTTTAGCACAATCTCTTACTCATGAGGAGTTTGTAAAGTGCACCTGTAGAAGCACTGTTCATAGTGCAGTACCAGGAACAAGACAAAACTAATAATCAGCCTTTTAAATGTACTTTTAAGTCCTCAAAGTTGCAAGCAGACATTTTATGGAGGGATCTTCTGAAATACCCATCTGTATTTCCAACCTTATCAGTACATATATATATATATGCATGTATTTTAAGTCTGGCTCTGGCTTCCTAGACAGAGTAGAAACATTCTGCTGTAAAAAATCTGCACTTGAACTACTTTTGACAGAGATGTAAGCGTGACAGTGAAATATTCATAATGCAAACCTACAGTAATTTGAGCTTTCTTGGCTCTGACACAGACTCAAAAGCAGATGCATTTTCATGTGCCACTTTCTGAGCTATAGAACTTTCCCACGTGGTCATGTTTTTAAAGGAAAAGCATTTCTTCTTTGAGAACAAAAGGGAGTTGGGATAGGCAGTAAGCATTTTTTTGGTTTTTGCTAAAGAAAATGGCTACTTGCAAAATTTAATTGGTCAGGAGTTATCAGACACCAAAAGTGTTTGTGTCTGTTACATTAAGGTGCCTATTGAAGTGAACAAAGCAGAGCGTGTATTGCAGCTTGTGCTCAGTGACAGCTCATGGTGGTAAGTTGAAGCAAGTCTTGTCAGGTGAAGTTTTGTCCCTCCCTTTCACAGGCTGACACTGCTTATTTCTGTAATAACTGCTGATGCTGGAAACATGTAAGTATCAACCAACTTCATCTTTCTTGCTGATGTTTCTCATTTTGTGACTATGTTCTGCTTAGTATTGGATCTTTAAAAGTCCAG
Organism: Colius striatus; assembly: GCF_028858725.1. NCBI lineage: Eukaryota > Metazoa > Chordata > Aves > Coliiformes > Coliidae > Colius > Colius striatus. The sequence continues at coordinate 18,215,141 of NC_084772.1, read as the reverse complement.
GACCAGAGTCCAAATGAAGTGAGCCATCCTGTATCCTCCTTTAGTAATGCATGAGCTGTTTAAACTTTGATTCTCTGGGGAAGGGGGAGGATGTTCAGTGGTGCCATGGAGTTTGAACTGTGTTTCTTCTGTTGTGTGTCTTGCTTTCTAATAAGACATTCCATTATACAGCTCTACAGTCGTAGATGGCTGTTGTTGCCGTTGGGCATTGCGTGTGTGTGTAACGGGCAGCTGGGCTGGGATTCTGGGACCTAATCCAGCATTCAGACTTAAAAAGAAATTGTCTCCTCTTTCTGTTAATTGGAATGCCATACTTTTAAATTGTATTTGGGATTAGCCAAATCCTGGATGGGGGGTTAGAAGCATTCAGCTTCATTTCAATAGTAATCAACAACTAAAACTGCACAATAGCTTAGGCTCTCGTTAAACCTCTCTCAGAGCGTGGTAATGAAGCCTAGTGGTGTTGAGGGATGTCAGACATGGCCTGTTTCCCTTCTGTGTGTGAATGCAAGTTTCTCTCAGAGCTGATGCTTTAAGGACTTGGTTATCTCTTTTCTTTTGAGTTTGGTTTTGTTTGGTTTTACGTCGTTCCCAAACTTTTGAGACAATTTGGATCTGGCATCCCACCTCAATAACCTGCATGTGTCAGCTTTTGGGGAGCTCTAGTTAAACTCTGAAACTGTTCTTCAGCTTTACCTGCTGACATTTCTTTGTGTGATCTGATGTCACACAGAGGGGACCTGGTTGTAATTATCACATCAAGGGGAAAAATACTACTCTGAGGGTAGTTACCAACAGTTGCAGTCAGAGAGAGGGTTGAAGCTTCAGTCATTGTCAGCTCTGCGTATGTTTAGTACAATCTGAGTAGTAGAAAGGGGGATCTGGGTTGAAACCTATAATTGCAGGCACAGTTAAAAATATCAGTATGAGCCTGTGGACTTCTGCCCAAGAAGCCACTGCACACCAGAACCTGTGTGATTATCTTGGGAGCAACTGCAGGACCATCTCTGGAGAAGTATGGGGGCAAAGTAACCCTTCAAGACATGGACAGCAACACCAGAAAACTCCTGTAGTTTGTAGCGTAGAGAAATACTGTTTGGTGACCTGGGTGAAGGCAGATGGGAATTTCTGTCACCTAGAATGGAGGTGATATGTGTTTTGAAGCACATCGTGTTTCTTGGGGGTCTCAAATAATACCTGGATTTGATCAATCATTTAGAGTCTTTAAAAACCCTTAATGGGACCTTAGTATGAGAGAGTAACATGAACACAAATTAGAGAACAAAGTCCTTAATTCTGTTATTTATGGAGAACTTGTGTTCCCATCTCTGTAAGATCTTTGTGTCCCCTGTCACCTCCTGCTTGGCCCTTGGTCCCTCATCCCCTTGCAGGCACATGTGCACCCTGAGCTATTGGCTACTGAGCCCAGCAGAGGAGCTGAATACTGGGCCACCCTCTTCAGAGGAGCCTTCAGAAGGACCAGTATTTGTTCAAATTGGTCTGTTTCGTTCAAAAAGTCTGTGGTGTGGAGGACTGGCAGGCAGATTGACGACAGACTTGAATAGACATAGTGTGTACAGGAGTCGTACAGGTGAAGGGAGAAAGCTGTATTTACAGAAACTCTTCATGTCTTTATTTTCCTTTATTTTCAGATATACACTTACAGCATTTGTGAGATTTACTATCAGATTGTGTTTTTGAGCAAAAAGATACACTGTCAAATGGGAGAAATCAACATGTGACCAGTGCTCATTGGTCACAGACTGGGGAGAAAGGGTATGTTTCAGTGTTATTGCTAGTTTCTTGATGTGCTTGAGAATGTTTCCCCTTTCTCAGTGGTTGCCTTGTTTGGGCTTTTGGAAAAAAAAATACAAAGAGCAGAAAAGTGATTCTGAAATAACTCACTTCTGAGACTAAATGCAGTACTCGTTCAGGATAGCCATATGCACTCCCGTATTCACACAGAGAGGGCAAAATGAAGGGTATGGTGAGGTTAAAGATGTTATTCTCCCTTTGTTAGACAAATCATTTGCAACACTAAACATACAAATTTTCCACCCCTTTTGAGACAGAAGTGTATCAAAGACAGTTGTGATGTTTAAATACCATTCCCCCTTATAGGATGGTTATTTATCAGAAGCAAAGCATGTAAATATCTCCTTAAAGCCTATCAGCCACAGTAATGCTGCAATCTACACCGATTTGTATCACCAAAAAATACATACATACTCAAAGTTACTTGAGGCAGTTAATGGCAAAAGGGATGCACATGAGGAGACTTTTCATTTTGTACTATCTTTTGTGTAAGGATGATGGGGAAAGAATTATCCCACTTAATGCCCCTTCCAAAGATGACATGGTTTTACTTACATGAAAGGTAGAGAAATGAGATGAGCTGTGAGTGGTTAGATCTTGTGAAGAATGAAGTTTTAAATGTGTGCTTCAATGCTCATAGATGACTTTTCTCCCTATAATAACCATAGAAAATGTGTTGGCAGCATATCACAATTAATAATCCACACTCCTATTTGTGTGCTATAGGCACTCCAAAATCCCCCAGAGATATTTATTACCCAGGTTTATAACCAGATTCAAATCAGATCCTACATTTGTGCCAAAAATTGAACTGCAGTTATCTCACAGCAAATAATTCTATCTGCCCAACAGAAGAGTCTTAAATTCCTGATTTTTCACAGAGTGAAATTCACTTTAATCTGGTATTAATGTATTTTTCCTTTGATCTTTCCTACAAAAGAAAGAATCCCATAATCTTACAGTGGTGATTGCAGGGAACTGCAGAAGGCACTGTACACCTGTAGCATTATTGTGGGGTTTTCTGGTCATCTAGATTGTGTAAGGTCCTTTGACATTAATTGGGACAAGTTTTCCACCTAGAGTTATGTTGAATTTCTCCTTGAGTGTTTTTTCCACCTCTTCATCCTCCAGAGTTACAAATTCCACCAGATCCATATTTTCCTTGTAGTTGTATGTGGTCTCAGTGAGTGTCCACCCGATTAGTGCTCGGAAGCCATGGGTGGTCTGGAGGGCACAGATGGATTTCTTTGTGAAGAGGGAATCTGGAGATGTCTGAAGGTACGTGCACTGGAAACTGAAGTCTTCTACTGTCCGTGGCTCAAGGCTGAACATATAAACTTTCCGACACTCTTTTTTCTCCAGAAGGTCAGAATTAGAGAAGTTTTGATTGGGGATATGTTGTTTCCGTCTCTCTTTCTCAAGGTACCAGGTGTCATTTTTTTCTGTGAAGCGAAAGACCCCAGGAGCCTGGGGCTGGTCTTTCCCTGACACAAGCTCCATCGGTTGCCACATCTGATAGGATACACCAAAGCCCCCATCGACAATATAGGCTTTGTCATCGATCACCACCTTTACGATGAGATGGGTCATGATGGTGGCATAGGTGTTTTGATGGGGATTGTACACATATGCTCCCAGGAAGCTGGTGTCATAGCCCAAGCCTCTTAGGACCCAGCCCAGCAGCTGGTTGTTTTCCATGCACCAGCCACCGCGCTTCTTCCGCACAATTTTGTTATAAACGTGCTCCAAGTCCAAAGTAATTTTCTCCCCGCAATGGATGCTGAGGTTTTCAAAGGGAACAGCACGGATGTGGTGCTGGAAGATGGCAGTTAAGGTTTCCAAATCTTGTTTTTCAAGGGAGCCTTTATAGCCAGTTCTTGCAAAATACTCTTCAAGGTTCATGTCACCTGTAAAGGAAGGAATTGCATTTTGGTTTTGTTTCTTTACATCAGTGATTTATGACGCTGTGAAAAACTGCCCAGGCTGCTGCCAGCAAAGATGCTTTCATCTACTGAAACTCATCAGAGCAGTTTTAAAAGGTAACAAGTACTCATAACAAATGGTTCCCCAAGCAAAGAAGAGAACTGCATGTGAGGGTTTGCTTTTTGTCTTAGAGTCATCCCTATCGCAAACAGCTGATGCAGTTTCAGCTTGATAAACAGTGGCTTCCGAACAGGGATTTGCTGTATTTGCATCATAACAGCAGGGTTAAAGAGAAATGTAAGATCACTCCAGGGAGTGTTCACAAGGGTTCATGAAAACCTGTCTAAGTGAAAAGAGTATTGGTGGGGGAGGGAGGATCATTTGAGCCAGAATTCACAGGTTCTGATAAGTCGGCCCATGTTGTATGTGGCAGTAAATTAATTGCTCGGTACACATCGCTTTCACCACTTACAATAAGTGAAAATGACACTCCCTGCACATTTGGTAAAGTGTCAAGTTTTATTCAGATAATTGCAACTGAAAAAAAACCTCTGATCTTTGCAAGAGTCGCAGACCACCGAGTCTCTGGTCTGCTCTGACTATTGCACAGACATTGTGGTGTTGAAATAATGAATCTGAATGGAGGCAAATGACCTAAAACACAAAGAGCATGTCTCTCTTCCCAACTGTGCCTCATGTCTTACAGGGTGCCCTGAAAGTAGCAAGGGTTGCTTTATGTCTATCTAGTCCTGGCCTTTCCCAAAACTCCTTTTATTCCTTCCAGAGTAGGTATAACTGAATTACCAGAGCCTTGTACAGTGCATCCCTGCCCTGTTCTATCTCCAGCAGTGCCTGTCTCCTGAACAGGATTGCTGGATTAGGAACTACTCATTTTCTGCCTTCTAATAGTAAGGGAAGTCACACACAGTCATCTGGCTTTCACAATGGCCTGTCACAGTCTGTTGGCCACCATTACAAACTGGGTGGTATCTGATAGATACTGTTTGTAAAATACACAGTAGATCATTTGGGTATGGAGCCTGGCACAAAATGTTTGGGAGGCTTAAACCTTCACAAAGAAAGCACTAAGCGTTTCAGCAGTCTAGAGTTACTGCAAATATTTAGCTTCTTGACAACTCACAAAGCTACTTGGAAATCTTTTGTGCATACAGTAGACTGAGGTTTAGACACTTGATATTAGTGACTCAGGAAGACTATTGTATTCAGATAAATTTAGTGGAGAACTGTTGAATGTTTACTGCAAACTAGAATTTCTCAAGATGATTTTCAGTGACAGATTCATGATGTGCATGTGCACAGTATAGAAGCAGCTGTCCAAAGTGAATGGAGAGCCCCATCAAAAACCACATTCTCTTCTACAGAGCAGAATTTAGCTTCCAGTGATATTTAAGTGCATTGTTGGAGGATATTCTCAACGTATTGTTTGTTAAGTATAAGATTTATGGCATTTTTTTGCTTTTGATTTGTAGAGTCCGAGTCTGTACAATCCCACTCGCTCAAATTGTGAGTGCTAAATGGATCACACCAGCGTAAAGCTGCTTCTCCAGATTGTATTATCTGTAATTTCTCTCTGAAGCTCCATAATATGATTGATCAGCGTTAGATCTCAACTGTAGGAGATGAAAGCTACCGCTCTTCTGAATTGTGAGCAGATCAGATGAAAAGATAGATACTGAAAAGGTAGTCCCATAAATGTGGCTATGATTTATGCAGAGAAAAACATCAGCAGAAGGACTTTAAAGAACTGTTTCTAAATGTGCAGACAAAGGCACTCACACAAAAATATTCCTTACCAGGACTATGCACACTAACAGAAATTCCACTGTTCAAATACATTATCTGTCTACCTTGATCCTTCTACATCATCACATGGACTTTCTGGGGTACACAAACCCCAGTTTGTAATTTCTGGCATTTTGGTTTTACAGGACTGTAGTTATGTTCCCATAAATCTATTGATTAATAGCTTGCTTTTTCCTCTTCTTTTGCATGTGCAATATTTTAAAAGTTGAAAATCTAAAGGAGTGAATTCCAACAAGAGGAAAATCAAAATTATATCTACTGTGGGATCTAAATGGATTTCTCTCATGGTCAACTGAATCTCTTCCTGAAGAGCAGAAGACAGAAGTGAAATTGCATTATCACTGTTTTGCCCTCTTTAAGAGCCTGTGTTTAGCAGGCAATGTTTTATATCACACATCTGTATAACATTGTTGCTTATGTTATTATCCAAGACCTTTACTATCACAGAAACCAGAGGGGCTGTTTCTGTGTCTGGAGAGTTATTCTTAAAGAAAATAAACTTACCTCTTAACATAGCCTTATTTATTTATTGATGATGTATTCAGCTTCTGAGTTGTTTAGTACTGGGGCAACAGTCAGCAAAGCCAGCAGTTGGATACAAATTGTGAGGGCTGTCTTCTTTAAGCTCCACTGGCCCTGGCTCTTGAGCCTTAAATGCTGAGTAAGGGCAGAGTCCACCCAAAATGAGTGCACATTTTTGGACTTCACTGATCCATAAGCAAATTAAACTTTGTTTGTTCTCTTAGTAGTAGATGTTTATTTTTTTCCCTGGTTAAGACCAGATTGAACTTGTTTTCTGTGTAAAATAATTACAGTAGACTGTTGCAAATGCTTCTGTAATGTTCTTTTAAATTAAATTATCATTCTTTTGTAAGCCAGCACTTTGCAGTGGGAGATAGTCATTTGCTTCCTTGTGAGTGCACTGAATTGCCATGGTATTGCAGGCTGCGTGTTCCTGTGCCCCAGGGATGCACAAAATGACTCTTCTTTACCCACAAAGGAGCTGCTTCTCTCTGTTCAAAGTTTCAGCTGCAGCAGGTAGATATTTTGGAGCTGCCACACCTAACAAACACCGTGACAAATATTTATTTGCACAAAGTAATGCATTTTCTCTTAAACTTGGCCTTCTGCATCTTCAAAGTGTTGCAGGGCTGTTTGACATTCTCTCCTGTCAAGCATGACTCCTCTTCATTTGATGGAAGCAGAAAGCTGGAGGTCTTGCTTGGGAAGGCAAAGAGCACGTGAGGCTGCAGCTGGGAAAGCATCTAAGTTTTAGGCACGTCAGGTGAGTCTGTGTGGTTAACCAAAACAAGCATCTGTCCTTTCCTTGGCTAAGGACTGTTGCTCTTCTGTTCTTTCTTTTTTCATGACACATTCTGTACAGTATCTACCACAGGTATCATAAAGGTAAAAGGCTTTTGCATTTACATGTCCCATGTTGTGAAACCACATCAGTGGCATGTCCTGACTTCCCAGTATTTTCTTTTGCCTTGGCAGTGTTACTTATCTAAGGTCGCTTTTGCACAGAATACTGTTTGTATTAACCAGTACTGTCATGCCCACTTGTCATCACAGGAAGGTTAGGCCATGCAAGTTTAGATTGCAGTTTGAAAAAGTCAATCTAACTTTATTTTTTTCCATTTCTTTATACCAAAAGCCTGGTTTTTAAGAACTGTTGAATCATCTCAGCTTCTCAGTTTTGTTTCCATTTCAGAGACACAGAAAACTCAGGATCATAAAAACTGTAAGGTCAAAATTAGAGAGCTTTGGGTTTTTTTTCAAGTGACCTTGCATAAATAGCTCCCTTTAAGTCAATTTCTGGTAAGGGAATAGGACTCAAGTCTTTCAACAACTTCTTTCATCATAAGCAAATCAGTAGTAGTAGTATTAGTAGCTTGTTTTGAGAAAGTCTTAACCTTTCTTCTTTTTATGAAGTCTTTGACAGTCAAATTCAGCTCAATTTGCTATTTTAGACTGTTAAAGGAAGTGAAAGTTGTAAAACTCTGCTGAGAAGCAGATTAGAAATAATACCAAAAAGGGTTAGAGGTCTTTTGTGTAAAATGGTAACATAGCTTCACCTTCTGTATCGTTTGGGTCTCCTTTGCTACAAAATATATCTGAAATAAAATGAGATCCAGAGAGGTGGAACAAAATGTTAGGGAGTCAAAAAGCAACTTCCATGTGAGCAAATGAGAGGCAGTAGGATGTCTCAGTTCCTAAAGAATGAGAAGCTGAAGAAAAAAATATGCAACTGATACATGCAGTTAATAAGCAATATTACTTGAATTTACCAAGCTTCACGTTAGTCTGGGTAGCTCAACTTCAGAGGCAGATTAATGTTAACTTTAGAACTTTTTGTATTGGATATTTAAAGATCCATCTAGCACAGTGTTAGTATGACATTTTGTCTACTAAATTGGGTGGCAAGCCACGAATGTTTATTGGTACAAGTTTGTTCTCCAGCACTATACTGAATTTCTCTTTCAGTATCTTCTCGACATCTTCATCTGTAAGAGTTGTGATTTTCACCAAGTCCATGTTGTCTTTGTAGTCATACTTCATCTCAGTGAAGGTCAATCCAACTAAGGCATAAAGCCCTTCAGTGGTTTGGAGACAGCAGATTGACTTCTTCTGAAGTATATTATCTGGAGACACTTGTAGGTATGTATTTATCTCCTGAAAGTCATTGATATCTCGTGGTTCAAGAGTAAATGTATATATTTTTCTGATATTCCCCTGTTCTGGAGTATCAGTGGCAGGGACATTTTGCTCAGGAATAGTGGCAGGGAGATTCTCCTCAGGAATATAATGCTTCCTTTTGACTTTCTCAAAGTACCAGATGCCATTGTCTTCCATGAAGCGAAAGATGCCAGGGGTCTGGGGCTGATCCTTCCCAGAAATCAACATCAAGGGCTGCCATGTCTGGTAAGCACCACCAAAGCCAGCATCCACTATGTAGGGACTTCCCTTGATTACCACCTTTAGGAGGATGTGATTTATCTCAGCAGTGTATGCCCCATCAGCTGGTTCATAACTATTTCCTCCAAGAATACAGACATCATACCCTAATTCTTGCAAGGCCCAAAACAGAAGGTGATTGCTCTCCATGCACCATCCACCACGATTCTTTCTCACGATCTTATCGTAAGTTGACTGTAAGTTCAGTTCGATGCTCTCCCCGCAGTGCATGCTGAGGTTTTCAAAAGGAATGGCCCGGATGTGATGCTGGAAGATGGCTGTTAAGGTTTGCAAGTCTGTATTGTTAGGGGTCTCGTTGTAAGAAATTCTTGTGAAATACTCTTGAATGTTCATTTTGCCTGTGTGAGCAGAAAAGTAGCCAGTTACTGTGTGCAGATGGCAAGGGCTTCACTCCTACTTCTTTATTGCAGAAAGAGGAGAGGTTAATCAGCCTGCAAATGCAGCCTGGGCTGTTTTACTGAGGATTTGAAAGAAACCTGTGCACTTGATGGATGCAGGCTAGACCTGCCTGTGTCATCTGTGATTCCTAAAAAAGATGAGGATAGGAACAGGTGACAATAATGCTTCCTCTCCCTCAGGAGTTGCTTTCAACCCAGGTGGACACTTTTCCTATGGGAAGAAAGATGTGACACAACAGAATCTCTGTCGCCAGATGAGGGTTCCACATGACAAAGCATTTATAAAGCTGACAAACAGCAGGTTTTCAGAAAAGCTGCTAGACCATACCAGCATAAAATTCACAGCAATTCCCCACTGTTTCTTTTACTGTAACAGGTAAGCAATTCTTTATTTAGCCCACAGGTAATTTAACTGGAAGGTTTTACATTCACAGCTTCAGCTAACTGGGATTAACATCTCAGCATGTCACCATTTTAGACAAGCATCCATGTGAAGTAGATTGTTGTTTTCTTAATCTCTTTACTTTCCCTGTGGAGTTCAGACACAGCTTTGACCCTGGCTGTTGAAAGGAAGGAACCGGTAGTTTTTCTAACCTAAGGGTCAGAGGAATTGATAATTACTAAGAATACATTCAGGGCGTATTCACCAGCTTTTGGTTTCATTTAACCTGTTTTACAAACCAAAGGCCTTGGTTTGAGCTCAATTATTGTTTAGATGTTTATGTCTTCATGTCTCTGATCCCTATTCCTTTCATTACTCATTGGTACTGGCTGCGTGACCATGATGCAAAACATTCCCTATCACGCTTCTAATCCACTGACTCATCTGGTATCTGCAAGGATTTCTCTTGCCTTTAATTTAGATTTAATTTGGCTTTTTTCCATGCAAGGATATTTGTTTTCCAGAATGATTCACAATCTGCTAAGGGCTATATTGATTTCCAAAAGGTCTGAGGATTTCTTGTTCCTTGACATTGGTTGCACGTTCCCTGGGAGCAGGATTTTCCAAAAATCATTTGATGTAGATGAGATGGGAGAGATTTCCTTCTGGTGATAACTGGCAGCTTTGGTCCAACAGCTCCCCAAGGAGCGACCAGCAGTTCAACCCAGTGTCCACACCAGCGCTCATGTGAGTACCGGGAGCTTTTGAACATCCCACTTCAGCTATATAGGTGTAAATACCCCCAGCCCCAGCAGCTGAGCACATCAGATGACCTAATCTCTACACTTTTATTCCCAATACTAGTATAATACCAATCCTTGGTATTGGGGAGCATTCATGTAACCCAGTGTTTACCCCCTCACCTTTCCAGAGGCAGCATTTCTTCTTGGCACAACTGTTCCTCCACTTTAGCAATGAGCTGCAGAAGCAAGCAAGCACTTCCCTGGGGACAGTTTACAGTCTAAAACCAGGTTGCCAAATATTTAAAGCCTCAATCTAGATCTCAGCCTTGTTTACTTAGAATCATAGAATCATTTTGATTGGAGAAGACCTTTAAGATGATGGAGTCTAACCACTCACCTCACATTCCCAAGCCCACCACTAAACCACATCCCTCAGCACCTCAGCTATGCATCTTTTCAATATTTCCAGGTGTGAGGTCTCCTACACCTCCCTGGGCAGTCTATGCCAGTGCTTAACAACTCTCTCAGAGAAAAATTCTTCCTGTTCTCCAATCTAAACCTTCCCTGGTGTAACTTGAGGCCATTTCCTCTTGTCCTGTAATTCATGACTGGGGAGGAGAGACTGACTCCCACCTTGCTACAATGTACTTTCAGGTAGATGTAGAGAGTGCTCACATCTCCCCTCAGACTCCTCTTCTCCAAACCAAACACCCCCAGCTCCCTCAGCCACTCCTCAGTAGACTTATTCTTCACCAGCTTTCTTGTCTGTCTCTGGACACGCTCCAGCACCTCAGTGTCCTTCTTGTAGTGAGGGACCCAAAATCGAACACATTACTTGAGCTGCAGCCTCACCAGTGCTGAGTACAAGGGGACAACCACTTCCCTTGTCCTACTACTCATACTATTTCTGATACAAGCCAGGATGCCATTGGCCTTCTTGGCCACCTGAGGACACTGCTGGCTCATATTCAGCCACTGTTGATCAACTGTCCCACATCTTTTTCCTCTGGACAGCTCTCCAACCACCCATCCCCAAGCCCTTAGTGCTGCCTGAGGCTGATGTGGCCCAAGTGCAGAACCTACCACTTGGCCTTGTTGAACCTCATACAACTGGCCTCGGCCCATCTATCTACCCTGTCTATGAAGATCCTTCTTGTCCTCAACCAGATCTAAACATCTGCCCAGCTTGGTGTTGTCAGCAAAATGAGGGTGCACTCGATCCCCTCATCCACATCATTCAGCATTCGTGCAGCTTGCTGGGTAGTGAGATGCAGACATTAGTTCTGCCTGTCTGCAAACATCCCTCAGGATCCCTGTGTCCTTTCATAACTAGGCTGAAAATTAGAAACAGTTTTTCTCTGCTAAAATTCACGATAGGCTGCCAAGGTTAGATCCTCTTGCACACAGCCATACTGTTTGTTTGGTTTTAAGCTGCACTGCAAGTGAGTAGCTGGGTTTTTCGTACACTGTGGCTCCACATAAAAGGGTTAGTTTAAGTCTCCAGTACTTATGTTTGTATTTGGACAACACCCTTGCAGTGCAACGCACACTCTCAGCCCTGGGGTTGCTGCAATTAATACTTTGACAATATGCCTGCAGTGCAAAGCACACCGTGTGCAGACTCACAGGGCTGGGGTATTCCAAACAGGCTGACCTGCAGCTGCAGGATGAAGTTAAAAGATCAGACACTCAGGCACTTACCTCTCAGCCAGTGACCTCAAGCTTTCTGCCCTGGTTTGCTGCAGAGTTCCCAGGAAGAGCTGTACTGAGTTGAACTTTTTCTCTTAAAGGTGCAGGCTGCCTTTACTGCTCCAGAGGCAGTCCCGGGAACTTTTCCTCTTAAAGTTACAGACTGCTTTTATTGCTCCAGAGTTCCCAGGACAAGTTGTGCTGGGAACTTCTGCTCTTAAAGGTGCAGGCTGCCTTTACTGCCTGGCAGAGACAGTGTTGTCCTCCAGCAGAACAGGAAAAGAGGGGGGAGAGTTTCTTCTTTGATAACATTTGATATTCTGATGGGTTTATAGTGGTTTTTTTTTTAAAGTGACATGCATAGAAAGCCCTGTCATGTAATTCATTGTGTTAGCTGTTGTACAGAGAGCCTGAAAGTGATCCAGCTCCCAGATTACATGCAATATTTAGTAGATATTAACCTTTACATTCCTGACTGAGAACTGAAGCCTTCCAGGAGTGCAAAGGAGAAATACAGTATGGGTATTGCAAGTAACTTTTGCAGATGGTTCTAACCCCATCCTCAGCCCTGCAGGTCACCCAGGGGCTTCAGCCTCTGAGACACCTCTGTGATGTCTTTACCTGTGCTGAAGCAGCAAAGTAGTAGTGCAAATTTTGATATGGATTTTACCTTAAGGCTCATGTGAGCTGGATGCCTGTAGGAAACAACTTATGGTAGAGAGATAGTTATCCAAACTGTGGAAGATTGAGAACTGTAAACACAGTGAGGTGACTTGCAGCTGGGATGTTGAAAAACACTTATATCATCCTCATCGTTATTTAGCCTTGTGTGTTGGATAAGTGGAACATCTGTGCCTTGATAACAAAGGCTTGTGATAGATTTTTGAGGCACCTGTCAAACATCCTGAGCTTCCTGCCTTGCTGTGGGAGAGATCAAGGCATGGTGGTAAAGTACCACCTGAGCAAATCCCTCATATATGGGCAAAACCAGCCTGTCCAGTGAGCCTTGGTCATGGAGTAAGCTCTGTGGTGCTGCAGCCCCACTCACGTGCCTCTGCCTGGGCTCTGCTTTGGGGATCCCCCACCTGAGGAGGTAACAGAAATAAATTTACTCTCTGCATTTTATCTGTGGTTTTGTAGCTGTTCCCGTGTCCTGCCTGCACTGCCTGACACACAAGCCAAGAAGTCACATTCTACTGAGGTATTTGTGGTTGATGCCAGACCCCTGAAACAACAAGATCAGGTTTGCCAAGTCATTTAGCTGTCTAAATCCTCCTGGGGTCAAAGGGAAGCCCTGTCAATGATGCTGCTCCTGGAGAGCACTGTGCTCCCTGAGGCTGCTGTGCCTTTAAGGATTTGCCTCCAATGTTAGTGATAAGAAAAACACATTAGTGCAATCTGAGATAAGATCCTCTTCTTTTTTCCCTCCTTCATTTGATTGCTCAGCAATAAAATCTGCTTCCGTGGGTGTGCTGAGCAGGGGGCCCAGAGTGCCACAGAAAGTGCAGCAGTGGATAGGGCACACACTGAAGGAGAGGAGTTGGCTCATGGAAAGGAAATTTTCCTTTTCCCTTTACATAGTGTCTCTGGAGCCACAAACATAATGCCCTGCTCCTTCCCCTGAGCCTATGAAACAGCCCAAAGCACAAGGAACACCAAGACATGGGGAGAGGAACTGGCACAGCCCTTTCCTGGTGTTCCTCATGTCTATTCCCACAAATGATGGAGCTTCTTGGCTCTGCATCCATGTCCAGTCCCACACCTCTTGTGAGACCTGGCTGTGCTTTTCCTTCTGTCCTGATATTCTGTGCCAGGCTGCAGCAAGGATGAACCCACTGAGTTCAGCTCCTTTAGCTCTTACACTGACATGGGGATGAAAGAAGGACATGGCTTGCAAACAAGCCAGGTCCTGGGGCAGTTTCTTTTGACCATTTGTGTTGCAAGATGCTGGTCCACACTGTAAGAAGCCCCTTTTTCTTCTGCAATCCACTACAAGGTCTGTAACATTTCCTTTCCCTATAGGATGGGTGAACCTTGTGCGCTCTAAGGGACTATTGCACCTCTGCAGCCGAGCACATATAGATGCATTTGACCCTGGGAAGTCAGGCATTTGGGGAACTCACTGAGTCTCTATGAAATACACCTTGAACATGCAGAATAGCAGCAGCTTTTATTAACTATAAATTGCTAGAAAGAAAATTAACTATAAATGTGCTAAAAAGCTGCACACACTGCACAACAAATAAAGGATCAGTGAGTTACTGTAATTTTAAAAGCCTTAGCTGCAGAATGTTAGCACATACAAATAATCAGGACAACTGCAGGGATTCATTAAATTTTTTACTCTGGCACTGCATGTACTAATTTTGGAGGGGGGGGAAGCAAACAAACAGCTGAATACTGGTACTGCACAATTCTTGATTTTTTTAATTTAATTGTAATTCATTTATATAATTTACTTAGTTCTAAGTGCAGAGTTGTAATGCTTTCATGGTTTGTACATAAAGAAACACCAAGCATCATCTCAAAGGGCAAAACCGTTACCTCTGAGTAATTTCTCACACTAAAAATCGTAGCCTTTAGGTATCTGATTAAGATTCATTGTTTCTCCTTATATCAATATAATTAGGAACACTGCAAACACATCCTCAGTAGAAGAGATACACTTAAGAAAAAATAATCCTGTGCATGTGTTTGAGTTTAGGCACAGTAATTCGTGTGCAGTGGTACTCAGAGAGTCGTGGCACTCGTGAGATGAGTGTATTCCCAGCCGTCTGCTGCCGGGCAGGAGCTAACAAGTGCAAGGGATGCTTTTAATTCAAAGAAATAGTGGGTTTGGTTTATGTTACTGAGAGAACAGGATTCATGTAAAGTCTGAAACAAGGCAGCATTGTCTGCTCTTCTCATCATCAGTTTTAGGCCATAAATAGCCAGTCCATAAGTATTCACAAAGTGCAGCACAGGCATGAGACCGTCAGACTGCCGCGAGAGAAGGAGGTGTGACTGCTGGAGTAGAAAGGGTGGGCTTATGGCTTAACTGTTGCAAACTTGGCACTGGATGACTTTGTTTTTCTAGCTATTAAATTCCAGAAATAATATGCTATTAATTTAAGAAGTGTGTATGATTTTCCCCAGGTGGTAGAGGAAAGTAATAAAGAGATATACAGCTCCATCGCTCTGCCCTGCCACTTTGGATGTGTTTGGAAAAGCTTTTAAGAGATGAAAGGAGTAGGGGATGGGCAGAGCCTGCTTCCAGCTAAGCACAAACAGAAGGGCAGTCATTTGATTGAGCTATGAAGAAATTATTTGTACTCAAACCAAAAAGAGATGCAGGAGCAGTTGTGAAAAATCAATTTCTTTTCCAGATTCATGCTAATATGTTCTGCCTTACGCTGGTACAGACAGAAAGAGAAAGCTCAACCTTTAGATCTTTGTCAGAAAGAGGGGGAGGGATTGCACGTAATGCCACTGGATTGAATTATAATTCAGGCAGTGAGTTAAAACAGAGACAATCTGCTCACATTGATGGGTACAAATTTCTTGTCTAGTGTTATATTGAATTTCTCTTTCAGCGTTTTCTCCATTTCTTCATCTGCAAGGATTCTGATTTCCACCAGATCCATATTATCCTTATAATTGTACTTCATTTCGGTGAGCTTCCACCCCACCAGAGCCCGGATGCCATCGGAGGTCTGCAGGCTGCAGATTGACTTTGTCACAAAGAGCGAGTCTGGAGCTGTCTGCAGGTGGGTGTTGCGGGCTCTGAACTCTTCGATGTCTCGTGGCTGAAGGGTAAAGAGATAAACCCGGCGGCAAACTTCTTCTTCAACTTTACGGGGAATGGAAAGGCTTTGGTTGGGAACCCACTGCTTCCTTTTCACCTTCTCGAGGTACCAGACCCCGCTCTCCTCCACGAAGCGAAAGACCCCAGGAGTCTGTGGCTGGTCTGTCCCTGAAATCAGCTCCATTGGCTGCCACATCTGGTAGGCCATCCCAAACCCACCATCCACGATGTAGGATTTGTCCCCAAGCACCACCTTTAGCAGCAGATGATCGATGTCATCTGCATACGCCTCGTACTCCGGGATGTAAACTTTTGCTCCCAGAAGGGTGACGTTGTAGCCGAGCGTTTCCAGGACCCAAAATAAAAGGTGGTTGTTTTCCATGCACCAGCCCCCACGTTTCTTCCTCACTATCTTGTTGTAAGTCGCCTCCAGGTTCAGCTCAATGCTTTCCCCGCAGTGGATGCTGAGGTTTTCAAACGGGACCGCTCGGATGTGGTGCTGGAAAATATCTGTCAAGGTAGCCAGGTCTGGCTTGTCGTAGGAGCCCTGGTAAGAGATTCTGATGAAATACTCCTTGATGTCCATGCTGCCTCTGAGAGAAGGGTGGGGAGAAAACAATAGGTTGTGTCAGAAGTGACAGAAGGATCTTCCCCATCCCTCATAATGGGGCCCTCATCAGTATGGACAGGCTGCTGGGAAGAGGAGCGGGATTTGACTAATGGCCCTATGAAAGGCAGCTGAGTGTGAGCATTAGCACGGAGGGAAGCCAATGGGACACTGCTGATGAGCACAAATGTTATTTTTAATTGTTTCTTTTACAGCTGCAGTGAGAGGCTCCAGCTGTGCTAAGCACATTTCAGCAGAGAGTTCCTGCCCAGCAAAGCTACAAATCTCTGTAGGAAGGAACAAAAACAGTGGCAGCATTGTTTCCCCACTAGAAATTATAGGAACTTGGACTTTCCAGATCTGAACTGCTTTACTCATGATTTGACTCAGCGAAGCAGAGCAATCCAGAGCCTCCCCTGCAACCAAAATTGAAATAAATCCACCCTGCTGTGGTGTTTCCTTCACTGTTTAGGCATCCTGGCATGAGCTTCTCACCTGCAGAAGGGGTTTTAGGGCAGAAAAGGCTGCAGAGAGGTTTTTGCTGCATCTGCTGTGAGCTGTGTCCCCACTGCACATCTTAGCTCCCCAGCTCTGCTAAGCACAGCCCTACACCAGCAGCAGGAGAAAAGCCAAGGTTTGGGCCAAAACTACAAGTTTTAGGGTGGTCTTCGATTTGCTGACATCATTTCTGTGGGGATGCATTTGCTTCTTCAGCTCACAGTGTCTTGCAAGTGGCTACCCATGGGTAAGGGACTATGCATCTGCCTCCCCAGCACGGCAGAAGGGCTCAGGAGGAAGCTGTTTCAGCAGCACAGGGGTGGAAAGCAGCTCAAGCCCTCCAAGCTCTTAATGGTAAGGAAACAAGAAATGGATTTTGATGCAGTTAAGTAAGAACATCGGCTGATTATTTGGAGCATTCTCTTTGTTCAGCTGTTGGCTGAATCTCAGGCTTTCCCCCAAAGCCCCAGAACTACAACTCTGTTAATTTTTAAAAAACTTGTCAGAGACTTAGTTCTTGCTGTCTGAACTTTAACCCAGCAGCACCAGCAATGAGCTGGTTTTCCCTTTTGCTTTGCCACAGCAGGAGAAACACGTCTAGTAACTTTCACTTAAAGGGAAAAAGTGAGTGTGGGGTTTTTCAAGCTCTCTCAGTCTCTTGCAGGTGTTTATAAAGGCCTTTCAACTGTGGTATCTGAAAGGCAGGAATGCCAGATCTGCTTGAGACTGAGTAAATAAACCAGCCTATCTATTAGACTGAGCAGCTGAGCACTCGCTGCTCTGCTGTTACACCATTTTCTGCTGTGTTTTGTCTTCAGATTTAACTTCCTGGTTAGGAAGCACTCAGCTACCAAGACTCGGGGTTTAAAGAAACAGGCTTACCTGGAAAATCAGTTCAGCTGCCAATCTGTCTCCGGGGCTTGAGGGGGTGGTTTTAAGCTAAAGCAAGAGGTGTGGCTGGCAGACAGGGCTGCAGGACTCGTCTCCAGCTCCTGTCAGGGGAGTGTCTTTTTCTTCAACTTGCTTTCAACTGCCTCGGTCAGCAAAAGCTGGGAAGGAAAAAAAAAAGAGAGAGGAAAAAAAAAATGCCAGCAGGGTGGAGCATGAGAGCTGCAGTGAGGCAACAGCAGCCACTGCACTGCACAGCCCTGCAAACCTGCTGCTGGGACAGCAGCTTCGCACTCGCACTTGTTGCCTGCTTTCTGCAGAAGCCAGCTTGGGCTGTGTGAAAAGGGGATTTCCTTGTAGCTAGCTGAATGCACTTGGGTAGTATTGTTTTTTTTCCTAGGTGTTTTTCGCTGTAGAAGTGAGGGAGCCCTGGCCCAGGCTGCCCAGGGAGGGTGTGGAGGCACCTTCTCTGGAGGTCTTCAAAACCCACCTGGACACGTTCCTGTGTGACCTGATCTAGGTAGGACCTGCTTTGGCAGGGGGATTGGACTAGGTGATCTCTAAAGGTCCTTTCCAGCCCCTACTGTTCTGTGATTCTGTGTTTAGGTTACTATCTATTTGGAAATCTTGCATGCATTCAACATGAGAATGTCTGCACAGTTTTTGAAACTCAGCAAGATTTCAGCACAGTCACTGACACCTCAACCCCCTCTCCCCAGCCAGCACACACAAGAACTTCAGCACAGCCTTTGCTTCATTTGCTCTCTCTGATTTATATGCAATTTTATATTATGGTAGATTTCATAGAATCTAAGGAAGCACATGGTCAACAGTGTGTCTTCTTTGTTCTTTGTCCACACACCTGAGGATGTGGTGGTGGTGAAGATGCTGTTGGCAAAGTGATGGCTGTGGGGTGCTAACACATTAGGAGCTCCAGCCTTTTGGTATGTTTCATACTGCTTTTATATCTACAATTTTTGCTTTCATTTTACCAAGCTTAGTCTTATTAATTCTCTCATATGTATATATATATCTATACACACACAGAGCTGTGGTTTTTTCCTGTTAGTTCCCCAAGAGCAGTTCCAGTCCTTCACATTTGGTATCAATGGCAAGTTTCATTCTAACATTTATTGGAATAATTATCAGAGATAATAATTCAGACCAGAGATGTCTGCAGTAGCCCATTACACAACTCCACATCCAAATTTTCCATCAGCGGCTGGTGTTGGCCTCCACAAGCTGAGAGGTGCTGAAGGGAAAGGATTACCTGCCCTCACTGGGCTCCTCTGGGCAGATCCAATTAGTGACAGAGAGAAGTTCATATTCCTGGATGAATCTTGCTGTATGTGCAATAATCCCTTCTCTTCCCACAGGCTGAGAGCCCTTCATTTTGGCAAAGAGAAGCCAAAAGCTGAGCAGGCAGCCCCACAGTGCCAGTGGGAGCCATACTGAGAAGCATCCCCTGGACACATCACAGTGAGCAGACCTACTGTGCCCCTTGGCCAGAGTCACGTGGGACCACAGAGGATGCAGGAGTGGGCACTTGCTGTGCTCTCTTGGGCAAACACAATAATGGTTGGAGATCTGCTCCAGCTAACTGTGGGGGCGCACGAAGACACAAGTGCTTTCTGATCAAGTAGGTACTCCTGGTACTTTGGTGAGGCAATAAACTGCAATTTGTAATGTGGCCTTGATGTGCCTGCACCCATCCCCAGAAGCCGCTAAGGTCAAGGTTCAGCTCATGCTGGCTTGGGAGTGAACCTGCAAAAGGGAATGTCCTTGGAAAGGACTATGTCCACCTGGACACTGTGATGCAGTTTCTCAGCCATGGCAAGGGATAAGCTGGTTGAGTTTTTTTTCCACAAGCCCCTCAGTGTAATTATGCTCACTTTCATTTATTTATATACTGCCAAAGTGTCTAATGTATTACTGAAATCCTTCTCCCATTCTAACTCTCCTGAGAGTCTGCATGAAATATCCCTCTCTCCCTGCTTTAACAGACTATTGTATGCTGCAGGATTTACAAGGAGAAATAAAAGCATAGGGTGCCCTGTTTGGGGTCATAGTCAAGAGTCTGCTCACTCTTAAACTCTCTCCCCTATAATGGCCTCTGTGATGGGCTGTAGAACAAGATATGTTATATTATACTGTCAACTGGACAGTTATTATACAAACTATATGGTATTCTACTGAACTGTCCTGTTTTGGTGGGGAGGGGAGAAGATAAACTTTTCAAGTAAAAAATCCAGGTACTTTAAAAGGAATTTGTATAAAATCACACATTCTTACACAAGGTCAGATTCTGCCACCTTGCTGAGCTCTGAGTGGCTGGAAAAGTAAACACTGCACACCCTGAGCTGAGGGGTTGGCTGTAGCCTTTCATTTCCAAAGGGAATGTAATAGATGTAGGCTGCCCTAATACAAGACTGGTAAATAAATTCAGGGCCTATAAACATACTCATAATGGCAGAAGTCCCTCATGCTTTATATTCATTGCCTTCCTTATGTAATTATAGATATCAAATTGCTGTGGCTACATATCTCTCTGGATTTGTATCTGCAGTGTGCATCACATGCAGTTTTGGTGGTGTCCAGCCCACCAGCCAAGGGATGAGTCTGCAGCTTCAGCAGCAACTTTTGCCCATGGGACTACAGAGGGGAGCAGCTATGCTGGACATTTCTTGGCTTTTTCTTGCTGAGGAAGAGACCAGATCTCAGTTTCAGTGTTTCCATTATCTGAGATACCTCTCTGAGGGCTGGTGAGTGTCAAAAATTATGTCTTTTGCTTATCTTTACCCTGCCAAAATGAGGTTTTCCATACAAGCCGACTCCATGGATGTTAATGCCACATTGGTCTGTAAGGCCTTCCAGCATAAATCTCTTACATGTAAGTGGTCATAATTCAGTTAAATTCCATTACAGGGGGAACAATCAGCTTTTCTACATGAATGGGTTTATCTCATAGAGGGTTTGCAGGAAAAAAAAAAAGCCATTTTAATAACTGCTTTGATGAAAAACATGCCCATACATCTGACTGTTACTTTCACATGAATTGTGTCAGCTGCAGTGAGACACATCAGGGTGGGATCCTTACTGAAGTGTGGTGACAGCATCGTGGAGAGACCCTATAGCTGCTTGTGCCACCTCAGCATGAGGCTCTGAGGTGCATATTAAGAAGTTGTCTTTTATTTCACAAGCAATAATCACACCCTCAATGTGCTGTTACTGCTTCCATCTCATGGGCCACCTCTCCTGGAGATGCTGGCAGTGTTGTTAAACTATGAAAATGTTGAGGAGAAAGTCCTGCAGACTGGAGACGGTCTGTTTTCCCTGAATCTGCCAGTAGCTGGGTCTGTGAGGGCTGGCAAGCAGCTGGGTAGCCTCTGAGCCATGGTAGCAGAGGCTTTGCAAGCATCTGGAGATGAGGAGTAGTGGAGAGCACTGATGGGGAGGATGAAGAAGACAAGGAGAGTGAGATGGTGTGTATCCACAAATACTACTTTTCCTGGTAGCTGGAGAAGGGGCTGGAGGAGAAGCTCCTCCAAACGCAAACTCTTGTTTAAATGAAAAGGCTCTCATGGACTTCAGTGAGTATTTGGATCAGCTCTGATTCAGGCAACATGGAAACAAAGTGGGAACAATGACATGAGTTCTGTCATTTCCATTACTTACAAGATGGTATTTTCTTGGAGGCAGGTGGGAGAGAAACCTTTTGTCTCAGTGAGGAGCAAGAATCAGTGAGTTACAGTGGCAGCAAAGGGAAAAAAGGAAAAGCAATCTCAGCTATGACTTCAGAACACATATGCATTACAGTGCACTAACACATCACAGAAATAATAGATGACAATATATTCCCTCCACCCCATCGATGAATCAGGAGTGCAGTTGGGGAAAAGAAAAGATCGATGTTCAGGATGCAAAATGCTCCCCCAGACTTACCTTGATTGGGGATTTTTGGCTGTGTTGAGGAGAGGCTGGACGTTGTGGGGAGATTCAGAAGCAAGGAGATGGTTGTGCAGGGCTCTTCATAGAATCATTGATCCTTGGCAATCAATAGCCCCACTACAAATATTATCAGTGTCAGGCATGCCCATGGAGCTGGGTGTTCACAGAGTGAAAGGTTTTTTCCAGTGTTGAAGCCAAAGGCAGTAGAGCAAGGGTTACTGTGGCAACCCAGGCTCCAGAGCTCTTGGCTTCCCTCCCTCCTACACACTCATGGGGAACACGGGTGCAACTTCTCAGTGGCACTGCAGGGACCTGTGGACATGTAAAGATCCTTTGCATGTGTTTTTGCACCTCCCTGTGCACCTACAGCTGGTATATGCAACACAAAGTAATGTGCACCACGTACAGGCATATGGAAAAGAAGAGAATGTATTCACACCTGGAGCAGGAGGGCAGCAAATGGAGCTGGGAGAAATCAGCAGTGGTTTTGGCAGCTGGCACTCTGCACACTGCTGCACCCAAGGAGGGATGGGAGGAGGAAGGCAGCCTGCTGGGGGCTTTGGGAGGGACTGAAAGCTGGGAGGATTTTAGATAGAGTCAGTGCAAGGACTCATGTTCTGGAGAGCAGAGTAGGGGAAAAAATGCACTACTGACAAGATAAATTGTCATAGATGGTGTGATCTAAAGTCACATCCACTTCTGCACTGCCTGGGTGGGAGCTGAGTAACTCTTGTAAATAAACCAATTCAAGTTATTGAATGCAATTGTCTTCCAGGAGCCCAGCTATGGCAAGGAGCAGCCCTGTCCCAAAAACCAGCTCCACGCCTGCTGTGCTGTCCCAGGGCTGATACTCATGGTGTTATCATCTTCTTCCCATCAACAACCAATTTGATCCTTGAGCATCTGAAGCAGTGAAGGGTCTGTGCTGTGGGATGAAGAACCAGATTAAAGTGACACCAACCCTGTGCATTTTCATCCTTTAAGGTAAAAGGCAACAAATTTCCATGTAACAGCGAGGGTTTCTTTTCCTTGTCACACCGTTGCAAATCGATGCAACATTCAGGTCAGTGTTTCCTCTCAGGCAAAGGCTGAGGATGTTGTCATGCTGGAAGCTTGTCACCCACCTTCCCAAACCTTTATTTAATAGGAGCTGTGGTATGAAATTCTGGTGAAATAGTCCTTGAAAAGTAACCACCTGCTTTTTTAAGTGGCTGGAGGCATATCTCTGCTGCTCCCTTATTTAAAATAAATAGACCTGTCAGGTAGAAAAGCCTCTGGGTGAGCTGCACACCGTGAAGTCCCACCGAGACCAAACCCTGTGCTCAATTTGTTGATTCACACTAATGTTATTTTTAATTGCTTTCTTGGCAGTCGTGCTCAGAGCCCACCCAGCACAGCTCACCATCCCCCAGGCCAGAGCAAGCAGAGACAAATAGAATATTGACAAATAGAGTGTTGTTAGTGGGGCTAGAGATCAGGACTCTCAACCTGGGCAAGTGGTGCAGGAACGTGCCTTCAGGTCAGGATAGCACTCTGCTAAAATATCAGAGCTGGGAAACTTCAGACTCAAGGGCCAGCCAGGTAAGCAAAGGGGCTGCAATGCCCTTTTTCTTCTGATTTCCAGCTTCCAGGAAAGCACCAGGTGCTCCCTAGCCCTACAGGGAACACGGGCTGAGCAGATCTGGTAAACCCTTTGGAGCATGAACCCTGCCACCTCCATCAGCCATGAAAGCAGTAAGCAGCCCTACCAAAAGCAACAGGCAGCCCTCTCTCAGCTGCCTTTTGCCAGGTCCTTACCTACTTGGCAGTTCTCTTTTAATTAGTGCCTAAGGCAGCGTAGCTAATCATTTTCCAAACAGTGCTGTACCGAAAGCTTTACTGAAATGCAGCACCTGAGGTCCCACTTTGCATTTCTTTCTTCTGGACTAATAGTAAAAGCCCAGTGGTTAATTTGAGGGACCATTTTTAATAAACTCCCACTCTGTTGTTGTTTCTCACAACAGTCAGAGGCAGCCATCTCATCTGATGTGCCCCAATCTGTCTCTCCCTTAGGCATGTACCATCTGAGGCATATTCTCCAGCGGCATCTGAAATCAGACGCTGGAAATACATATTCTGCTTTCAGCTAATAATTGAGAGACTAAACCTGCCTGGCTGCTAGGGACTCAAGGGAAGGGCTCAGAAATTGGCTGGGAGCTTCCTTCTCAACTTTTATCGAAGCAGTTCCTGAATGTTTCATCATAAGAAAATTTCACTGCATATTTATGTGGCCACAGAGATAGCCGGGTTAAAACCGCAACATCAATTCACCGACCGCATCGGTTATCTCGCTTTGTTTTACTCCAGCTAACTCAGCTGATGCAGTTTTCATCACTTTGCACAATGAAGCCATGCATAGGCAATGCCCTGCCCCGTGCTCACCAGAAGAAGGGTTTCTCTTAGTCATTTGCTCAGTAGCATACGGTTTGCTCTGACCTAAGGCTTTGGCTACGCTAGGGTGCTGCAGCAGAGTTGAAGGCCAGCCTGACCAAGGGGCCCTGGCTGTGGTCAGACTGCCCATCTGATACTCAAAACCAGAAGAAAAATCCTTTTTTTAAAAAAAAGCAAACCCTAAGTCATCAGTCAATCAGTAAGATGGAACAGGAAACATTCAACCTAAACATCACACCGCCAGTATGCTCCTACTGCTGCCAAATGTAACCCCAAATCCTGCTTTGATTCAAGACACAGACCTGAACTGCAATCTTAAGGCACAGTTGGTATTCTCTCTTTACTCCTGTTTTCCTTCAGTGTGGGTCCAACAGTCAGGCAGAGCTGCTCAGCACCACAGGTTCCTTACCATGGACTAGGGCTCATTTTGCTTTCCTGTCCCTGGGGACTGGCACACACTCCTCGAAGCTGAGCATCGTTTTATTACTTCTATTCCCAGTCTCCAAAATGTCCAACTGCTTTTATATGGATATGCTGCAATTTAGTACCATCAGCAAACTCTGATGAAACAGGGAGAAATACAGAGCAAGCAAAGATCCCTGCAGAAACCCACCCACAGCCCTTCCCCAGCGCCAGCCTTTGCTCTGGATCATCCTCACAGCACTTCAATTCACTTAATCTACTCTCATTTGTAACCCAGCTCATTCCCAGGCCTCAGTTAATGATTGGGGTTTTTGTGTGTTATGTGTTTTAAAATGCTGTCTAACAATAAATGTTTTATTTTTTAGCTGGTAGCACCTTTGTGAAATATTGATGATCACTAGATGTCACTGTAATTTTACTCTGTCTCCAGCCTGACAGAACCAACATGATTCCTGGGCTCCAGTGAGCTCGTTTTAAAGTCCTTTTGAAGAATTTATTAGTGATCAAAAAAATATCCAGCTGCTATCCTGATGGAGGGTTTCCTGGGGTGGTAAGGGAGAATCAGCTTCACTCCAGGCTTTGGCTGGGTTTTTATGGGTAGTTGTTAGGCTGTGGTGGTGTGAATAATGCAAAACCGTGCCACTTTGGAGCCAAGCACTCTGTGTGTGTGTGTGTGTGTACCATGAGTGGCTGCAAACACAGGTTTCTGCTCAAGACATGAAAGCCCTGTGAGTTATATGCTGAGTTATTAAACCCCTCCAGTGCCTGCAGACACATCACCTCAGGCTGTGTGCAGCTCACTGGGGTGGCATGTCTGTGAGGCCACTGTTTGCAGATTCCCGTGTAGTTTTAATGACCTAAGCCCTTAAAATGTTGTTGTCCTTTATTAATGCCCCCACTTCCCTTCCAAACACACAGCCCAAATTCCTTCATCATCATCTGAGCATTCTCCTCTCCTTCCTTCTCCTCCAGTCATCCCACTCCTACTACAACTGCAGTTACTCACACAGGCTTTAGGACTCAGAAATCTCTGTAGAAGTATCTTGCCTCTTTTACTTACCTTAAAAGATTTTATAGAGCGTATTTCTTCAAGGCCAACTCCAACTCACACTCCCTGTTTCCTAAATTGTTGATTTCTCTGTTGTATTCAGCCTTTGGGACATGCCAATTTAAATATGACAGACCACACTCCTGCAGAGGCACACAAGGGACTGATTTATACTTTTTTAATTGGAAAAAAATTCAGCAGTGAAATGAGTGGAAACGCCTGCTTAAATATCATTTGTCTCTATCCAACGACATTACCCAGATCAGCAGAATATGTCTTCACTCTGTACTGCAGGTCCCACTGGGGAATATGCCAAAAGCAGGTCTTTCAAGAAAAATCATTTAAAGGGTGTGCAGCACAGAGGCTCCTCAGGCAGCGCTGGCAGCTGAGCCCAAGGAACCAAAGCTCTTTACTGGCATCTTTTGGTGATCAACAAGAAAGGAATGAGGGCCCTGGCTGTCTTCACGTCCCTGCAGTGACAAGGGATGGATGGCAGAGCCTGGCCATCTCCAAGGGAGTTTCACAGCTGGGGAAAATAACATCTGCTATTGGGCAGTGACACAGAGCCACAACGGTAAGGAGAGATGCTGGGCTCATGTGTGGGATGGAAACTAATTGCAATGTCTGCAGCAACATATTTCCCTTTGAACTAGTCCACATTGACTTTGTAGCAGTCGAGTCTGGTGGCAGCAGGTTTTTGAAGGCTCATGGGCTGTCTGGGCAGGGGGCAACACCAGAAATGAAAGGTGCCTTCTGGCTTATGACTTTCACCCAAATTACACAGCCTGTCCACCTCTATTGATCCAAACATCTCAGCTGCTCTAATACATTACATTCTGGTAGCAACAGCATCGTGCTTTTGATGAGCCATTTGATTCAGGATTCATTAAAAAAGAGCCTAAATGAACAATAATGCTTCTGGACAAGCATTTTGTTTGTCTGAGGAGCCATCAGAGCAGCTTTGTTGTTTCCCATGGGGTCAAAGACCTTTCTGTGTCAGCCGTGGCCTAAAACATCCTAAATTTCCTTTGAATTCTGCTGATTAGTTGAAGCAGCCCCTCCTCTTCTTTAGAACCTCTCCTCAACATCTCACCCAACAGGAGAGGACATATGTTGGTTCATGAGTAACAGCAACACACAAGTTAGAAGATAAAAAGACTTTTTAAAGTCTTGCCCCTGAATTTAAACATCAGGGCTATGATGCTAATGCTAAAACAATGACTGGGGACCTTGCTAGTGCAACATCTAATTGGGTGGAAGAGGAAGAGGTTAAAGACTTGTTGGCCAAGCTTAAGGCTCATAAGGCAATGGGTCCTGATGGGATGCAGCCTAGAGTGCTGAGAGCTGGCTGATGTGATTGCTAAGCCTCTCTCTATCATTTTTGAACTATCGTGGAGGACAGGTGAGGTGCCTGAGGACTGGAGAAAGGCCAATGTCATGCCAGTCTGCAAAAAGGGCAGGAACAATGACCCAGGAAACTAACTCTTTGTTATTTGGAGACACATTAGTCCTGGGTTAAAGCTATTTCAGAGTCACTGGTGTTTTGCCTGGGGCAGAAGGAGTTGGTTTGGGGTGTGCTGGGTGCAGGACTCCAGCTTTGCTTGAGCACACTTGTCAAGCTTGGGGCCATGGGGGCCAAGGCCTGTGAGGGAGACTTGCAGTCACACCAGTTCTCTTGTTGGACTCTTCTGCCAGGAAAAACACTGAAAAGTCTTTCATCAACTGGTAAAAAGGTAAGAGGGGACAGAGAAACCACAGGACTAAAGCAACTAACAAATGACAATGACATCCTGGATCTATTTCTGTACATGGAGCAGATTCCTCTTAAGGAATGGCATGAATTTTCTAATTTGTTCTGAAGTGCTGTAGCTGACCTGGGAGCCTGGTTGTGCACACATAAACCCAGCTGAAACAGTTCACTTACAGGTGTGACAACTTTAAGCCCCATCTAAGCAGGAGCAACTGCCTATAGATAGGATCTCTCTTTGGGTCATTGACTTATTTCAACATAATTGAACTCAATCAGGAACCCTTTCAACAAAACCCAACATAAAGCATTGTGAAGCCAAAGTGAGGGATTGCATGTTAAGTGTTAGCACACAGCTCATTTCACCAGTCGAAAGCCAGATTAATATTACACAGAAAACCATTCAAAATGAGACATAAACTTTACTGTAAATCATACTTTTAAACAGATCTAATCTTTGTTTACCCAGAAGTACCCCAGAAGACTAACTTGAACAATACAGGGCTATGAATTCATAGCAGAGATGAGTTGAAACAGATGGTGAGCCTGCGTGGATGCGCTCTGTCAGAGCAAATGTGGCCGTAATTGGATTTAGTTTAATTCACTTTTACTTTGACTACAGGAGAAATGCTGGTAAAGTTCCTCATGCAGACAAGCCCTGAGGTTTGGGCTTTCAGGCAGCTGCTGGTTTCCTTCCTCTAAACTCTATTTTGAAAATTTGCCTTAAATGCAAAGGATAACATTAAGTGCTTATAAATGAAACCTGTGCCCATGGTCAGATCCTGCCTCCTGAATTCACCCTGACTAGCACTTTATGCAAGTAGCCCATGCTGCATTCCCACTTCTGCAGCTTGCCTCCCTGCAGGAGTTGTCCTTCCTCTTTAGTTGTAGGCTTCTTGCATTCCCACACAGCCCAGCTGCTACCTGGATGCTGCCTAATCATCACTTTTAACCTGGGTTCTTCTTAAAAAGAAAGTAACTTGCTTTTTCCTCCTAGAAAGGTGCTGGTGGTCTGAGTTGACTTGCCAGAGGTTGTGTGCAGGGACTGTGAGTGCTGTGCCCCATCTAGAAAGGAAGAGGTTCTCTTCTCTCTGTACTGTGAGATGTAATGGGTGTAAATATACCCACTAATTACAGACATATCCCTGTGCAATCACCTAATTAATGTAGCTCTTACTTTTGTATGAATTATGTGTGATGGGCCACCCACATTAGTAGCTGGAACAAGTTGTATGACTGGCCATGCCAAAACCTGGAAACCACACCATCAGAAGCCTCAGTTTCCCTTATAATTCCACAAATGTTCTTGCAAATCCTGAGTACAAGCTCCTGACCAGCAGCCTGCAACCTGCAGCCCAGCCAGCCGAATGCTCATGGGAGCATGGGGAGATGTGTAGATACACCTCTGATATTTGTTATTTCACCACATTTGATTGATGCTAGTGCTTCTGTGTGTGTGCTGACTCTGCCTTTTCATCTGGGAAACCCTGGCTGGGTGAGGCAGTGTCCAGTTAAGGCAAGGCTGTGGTTTGCTGAGGTGTGCAGAGCACAGCCCCAGCGTTGCAGTTGTTGCTATATGTGCCAGCTTTGTCCTTAGAGGACTCACTGAAATTCTTGCTGACTCGTTTGAGCAGAACCCAAATGCAAATTCACTTGTTCATCACTACAAAAATCAAAGCATGTTTCCCCATTCAAGGCAGAGAGCAATGGGAAAAGCCCAACTTGGCATCTGTGCTCAGCCTTAGGGTGTGGGTAACCCCCCCCTCCAGGCCTGCCCTGGGAGGAACAGCTGCCAGGAGCCCTCCAATACACAGATGTTGCTCCCTTTCTGCATTTGTGGCTTTTCAAACATTTCCTCATCTGTACCTCTGATATACATTGGCAAGAGCAGGCTGCACAATCTATGCATTTAAACTCCACTCAGGTCATTGTTTCTTATCTAAGGACCAGCTCTACTTGCACAAAACCAGCCTTCACTCTGTCACCTCACGCCAAAACTTCCAGTTTCACAGAACAATTCCTGTAGTATTTTCTAACTAACCCACAAGGCCACATCACTCTCCTTGCAACTGGCTTTTCAAAATATTCCTGTAATTGGCCCAAATTTCTCTCACCAAACTAATCTTCCTGTTCCATTTCAGCAACCAGCCAGTCCATGGGTGCTGGTGAGTGCATTGTCCACACAGAGCAGGGTGGTGGGGCATGAGAGAAAAAGGAAAGGAGGACTGGGGGGACAAAAGTCTGCTTTGTGATGTTACCTGTTTCTTGGTCTCTCCAAAGCATCCCAGGTGCTGGGTGTGATCAGGAAAATGAGGAGAGTAGGGAAGCATGACAGGGCTGCTTGACAGCTGTGCAGTCCAAAGTGGCTAAATTCAGACTGTGTCTGTTGGTGTTGAAAAGCTCGATATTTCCACCTCTGGAAGTATTGCAAAGGTGCTCCTGCCTCCAGCATCCCTGCAAACTCCCGACTGCCACTAGATGTCACCAGGATTTTACATCCAACCCAGTCTGGACCCAACAGGGACTGTCAGAACACAGGAAAACAATTAACCATTAGTTATAAAACAATTATTCACCTATTCCGATGAACACAGAGCTCAGAGAAAGGAGAAGAGTGACCCAGCCTCCTGCTTGTGTGTGTGCCAGCTCTGAGAGTATTTAGACAGAGCACCTGTGCACATAGATGTGACTTTTGGTTTGTCTGTTGATGTCAGGAGGATGGTTTGATATTTTAATGATTGAGTTTCTACAGATAGGCATCAGACTAAAACTTTTGCTAATGCATTTATCAAGCCACTATTTAATACTCCCACCTTACTAGCTTTAGAGTTATCCCTCCCATCTGATATTCCTGCTCAGAGAGAAGCAGCTAAGGGAGCACAGCATTACCTGGGCAGTGAAGAAAACAAGGAGATCTGGGGGTGAGATGAACCAAATGGTTCCACAGGCAAACGAATCAGCAACATCATTCCTGGGAATACCTCCAAACTGTGTGAAGCCACAGGAAAACAAAAGGCTCCAGTGGTCAATGCAGCTGCCTTACTCTTTTTCATTAACCTTCACTGGTTAATTGTAACCACACCACTCATAATCTAGAGGATGAAGATTAGAAATTGTGTTCATAATTCTACAAGACTTGTGTTCATAATCCAACTTTATCTCTCACCTCCCAGGTATAAACCAGCCCCAGGCAGAGGGAGGATTCTGGCAGCCAGTCACAGCTGGGTGAGTGCTGGCGCCTGGTTGCACTGTCCTGACTTCTACACCCATATCAGCATAAAATGCAGGAAACCTCCCCAGATGTGTGCTCAAACATGTGATGCACAAAGCAAGCTGTACCTGCAGATCCTACCAGGTGCATGCTGAAGCCTCCCATGGTGGTGACACAGCCCATGTCATAGCCATGCTGAAGCCTAAAAACTGACCTTCGCCTTTGGTGATCCTCTCTCTGACACAAGGGACTTGGTGCCAGTTCACGTGTCTGTGCATTAGACATTGAACTTTAGGTCTAACTTTCAAGATACTTACTGAATTGAGCAGAATACTTTGCTTTATTTGAAAACATTCCCAGTCTCCAACAGCTGGGGGTTTTTAACATGGATATTTTCATAGTCCTACCCCACTGGTCTAGTACTAGGACAAGCCCTGATGCCTGCCTGTTCCTCTTCAGCTCTTAAATAAGAGCTGAACAAAACCACCTAAAATTAGTCAGAGCTATGGGGAGACAGGGCTGGGATCCACAATCCACACACTTGGGAATTGCAACATTGTGTAACAAAGCACCCACACTCTATCAGCAAATGGCACATCCATCCATGTACTTACATTGGTATCATCTCCTCAGTTGGATTTAACTCAGGCCGTGCAAGTGCACCCACTGCCACTGCTTTCACCACTCTGCTCTGAAAAACAAAAAGAAATCCATTATGTTTCAGACCTATTAGAAGAAAAGAGCAGCTGTAGAGCACATTTCAGCTCCTTTGCACAATTCTGAAGTGTCCCAGCATTCAGGGCTGACAGGGACAGAGAAACTCACCAACTGACACAAGTGAATAATGCAAATGGCATCCTGGATCTCTCTCATAGGCTTTTTCTGCTGGCTTCTATGATTATTTGTTTAATATGTAGAGTTTCAGAGTCAAAGTTTTAAGATTGCTTCAGTGATCCAAGCCTTTGCCTGTGAAAGTTCATGGAATCATAGAATCATTATGTTTGGAAAAGACCTTTAAGATCATCAAGTCCAACCACTAACCTCACAGTGCCAAGCCCATGCACGACTTCAAACCCATTGAGTTAAACAGGGAAATCCCTCTACAGACACAGATGTAGCAGTGTTGGTGACTTGCACCTAGTTATTGCATTGGATCTGGAATTGGTTTAAGATTAATTAAAATAAGCCATTCTTTCAATGCTCTGCAACTTGCATCCATTTAACTAAATTAATGTGAAAAGTGGAGTCAGGTTAAACAAGTGCTGATGCTTCATGCTGACAGGACATAAAGGCAATTCTCAGTGTGATTTAGACACTGCTTCCCAGGATCACAGAAACTGCAAATAGTTTAATCAGCTTACACTTTCTGTGAGCACAAAGTGACTTCTTCCAGTATAACCATGGCCTGAGCACCTGGACAAAACATCCATCATTTGCCTTGGATGGTTTTCAGAGATTCAGCTCTGACGTTATGAGAGTCCCAGGGATCAGGAGGGGATGGGATAGCAGGAGCTGCATCACTCCCACCCCCTGCATTAGGGCAGGTTCAAGCAGACCACAGTTGCATTGTGCAGAAGTATTAAATCTTTTGTATCCCCAAACCAAAGCCCAGGTTTGGCACAAGAGGCCACTGAGCTGCCTCTGTCCTGTGCCTCCCACCCCACCAGCCTCAGCTGCTGCCATGCCAGCTCCCTCATGCTCCTCTCCAGGTCACCTCTTGCCTCCAGCCATATCTCAGACAAAAAAGTTTGTTATCCCTCCTCAGTTGCTTCCCTCATTGACTAAACAAGCCCTGATCTACTCACATAAGGGTGTTTTTTTAAAGAAAGCTTGAATTGTTTTTGTTGGCTTTCCTCTGGGCTCCTTTCTCCTGCCCAGTACACTCCCTTCTTCATGATGTGCAACAACAGACACATTTTTGCCTCTAAATCACTTGAACCACTACTTGCTGCTCTCTGTAAATAGACTTTGAGTTTTAATACACCCATTTGGTTGCAAATATTTTTAGCTTGTATTTCCTCTACTGGTTTAAAAGAGTGTCACAGGCATAGTGTCAAAACTCCTGTCACATACTGCAGCTCCACCTTAGAAATAGATTGGCTTGAAATTATTTGTTCTCAGAAATCTGTTTAGCAATATGTTTTCCTGTAGACATTTACATATTGTTCACTGAAGTTTTCCAGTAACACACTTGGTACCAATGAGAAAAAAAGATAGAAGGAATCTCAATGAGATCTTGACAGGCCTGGGAGTTGGGCAGAGGGGAACCTCATGAAGTTCAACAAGGACAAGTGTAGAGTCCTGCATCTGGCGAGGAACAACCCCATGCACCAGGACAGGCTGGGGCTGACCTGCTGGAGGGTAGCTCTGCAGAGACAGACCTGGGAGTCCTGGTTGATAGTAAACTAACTATGAGCCAGCAATGTGCCCTCGTGGCCAAGAAGGCCAATGGCATCCTGGGGCATCAAGAATGGTTTGGTTTGGTTTTGTTCCTGCACTGCTGCCTGACTGAGCACCCACACTGCCTCTTGTGCTGGTGGAGAACCAACCGTTTCCTCCTGGCCATCACAAGCAGGTTTTATAACAAGTTACACCAAAGAAAATAAGTGTTGAATCCTCACTGGGCTTCCCCTGAGTGGGGAAAGCAAAAGCTGATCTTGGCTTTCATGGCTGCATTGCAGCCCTGTGTGACCCTGCTGCCCATCTCTGGTTCGTGTGGCAGTGATGGAGAGCGATGTCACAGGAGCACAGAGTCACAGATGTGAAATGCCTTTGTCAACACAGCAGCAGTAACAGGAGGTTGCCACAAGGTCAAGAGAAAAGTGTTCAAATTAGGTGTGACAAGCTGGCAGCAGGCAACAAGAGAGGCCCCAGCAGCCCCTGGCAGGAACAGTTGTGGCCTTGCAGGATGCAGCCCCAGCTCTGTGTGAGCAGCACCGCTCCACGAGGCTGGTTTATATCCTTAGAAAACATAAGTGAATGAGTTTCCATTTTCAACCAACTGCCAGGTAATAACAATTTGTTTACTACCAACCATCTGACCCAGAGGTACTTGGCAGCACCATACAAGAATACCAGGGCTTTTCCTTCTGTCAGACCTCAAGCTAAAAAGAGATTATCTGCCTCAGTCTTATTTGGCCACTGAAACACTTGTGAGGCATTCACAGCAGCCCTGGCCTGCAAGTGATTTGGCTCTGAAGACCTTCAATAGTGCCTTTGGCCACCTGATTTTCTGCAGTTGGGATAAGATGACTGGCTGGCAGTCAAGGAGGGGAAATAAACCAGAGAGCATTGAAGGAACTTGTGAGCGGTAATGAGTCTCATCTCAGCAAGCAGAACAAGGTGACCTTCATCTTCGTAGCCTGAATGATGTTCTGGCAATGTTTGGGTTTGGTTGGGGTTTTTTTTAAGGGATGATCCTTTACTATGTTGAAATAATCTTCCACTGAACCCTTAAAAACCATCTCCTGGTGAGCTGACTCATGGCTCCATGAATCATCAGGCCTTCAATCAATCCTCGACTTTTGTTTTTTGTAAAGCAGCTATTGATGCTGCATGTTATTAGTTTCTTGGCACCTTATACTAGGCTTTCATCAAAGCAGAGTGCTGATGCAATTAGCAAAGGATATCAGTTTACACAGCAATTCACATTATCCCTCAAAGCTTCATTAGCCTCAGAAGCTGAGGCACTGGAGAGAAAATGTGGGGAAGCGCTGTGTTACCTTCTGCAGCTCAGCCCATCTGCGCTGCCGCTGCGTCACACTGCCCTTCACTCCTGGGATGGGGAGGTTGGGCAGCACCAGCTCTGAGGCACAGGGAGGGGACAACAACAGCCTGCATCCACCTCGGTTCAGCCCGAGGACCAGGTCAAAGCTATTGTGTGGGACTGAGCGTGTTCCCACAGCCAGAGCCAGAGCAGCCGGGGGGTTATTTACAAGGAAAAAGTAACAATAAAATTCAGGTTCCCTGTCCTAGAGACATCCTGGAGCTGCTACTGGCTGGTGATGCTCTGCCACCATGGCAGTGTGCTCTGACCAACTTCCACTTCTCCTCTTGTTCCCTACAAATACTCCCAAGGTCAACAAGGTGTAATTGCCCCATTATCTCACAGAAAAGCCAGACGTCAGCAGGAAGCAGCTGCTGGTGGGATGGAAACCTCACTCAGCGACCCTATTGCTGGGAAGGTAATTTGGTCTTTACAACCCTGAACACAACCATCTCTTTATACCTGTTTCGCTGCATTTACCAGCAAATATTTGGTCTCCAGGTTTTTGTTGCTTTTTTTCCTCTCTCCTTCCTTCCTTCCAGCAGAATCATTTTTATGCTGTTGATCCACGTTGTCGTCTGCCTCTGCACACTGCTGAATGCCAGCCTTGCCCTTGACTGCACAGCACAATGAAAGCCTTCAGGTCACAGCTTTTAGAACACTTGATATCATTTTTTCTTTCTGGAAAGAATAAATAATGTTAACCTCTCTGTTAGTGCAGAGGAAGAATGAAAAGGAAAAGGCTCTCAGAAGCACATCAAACAGGCTGCTACTGGGCTTGGATGACTTTAAACCCATTGACCGGTTTGTTTGACACCAAAATTCACTCATCTGCCAATTATGTGAATAATTAAAGTGCATTATCAAGATTTCCAATTACACCCCACAGGCAGATTTACTGGGGTAGCCATGGTGAAACTATTTTCCTTTGCCCTGCTCATCATGGCTAGGGCTGGCTTGTAGATAACATGGGTCCTACCCTAGTGCTGGGCCTGGAGGTGGTAGGGGGCAGAGGGGCCATGGGCTGAGACAACTTGGGTTGTGGCCTGTGGCAGGTTGGGCTCCATCTTTGGGACAATCTCCACATGAGGGGCAATGCATATGTTTCAGTCACACACGAATCCTTTGGCTCAACCAAAAGGAAGTGCTGAATGCTGCTGCCAGCAGGACACGTGACATTATTTAGTGATCTATGGCCAGCTTATCTGTGGATCTATAGGAAACTGCAAAAAATGACAGAATGTCAGTGACTCATGCATGTCTGGTACAAACAGAGCACTGGAGTGTACTGGAGAGAGATGGCTGAATACACCGTTGTACAAACCCTGTCTCATCCCAGCAGCAAACCAGGTTTCTGTGAGGTGGCTCCTGTCCTGAGGTAGGACCGTTTGCATTTCATACAAACATCTCCACAGCTGGAGGTGAGAAAGAGTGAAAACAGAGGAAACATACATCCCTCTTCTCCAGCTGCCTTCCGCTGGTGCTGCAGCCTGCATGACCACAAGCAGGCAATGCTGCCCATTTGGAGAACACCTTACCAAAAGAATGGGGATGGCAAGTGCACTCCTTTGAGAAGGTGCCATCTCATTTCCTGGGGCCTGTGTCACAGTTTGCAGCAGCAGGAGGAACTTCTCACTCCTTCCTGGGATAGTAAACTCAATTCCCAGCTGGCAAAAACTGTTACAGCCCTGAGCAGAGGAAATTGTGCATCTGAGAATAGCTTTGCTTTCTTACTCCTTTTTTCCCAAGTGGCCCTCCCCTTCAACAGGTCAGAGACAAGCAAAAAGAAAATGGTATCTATGTTCCTACATGGAGATGTCTGATAGGTCCCACTAAGACAACAAACCTGTTCTGAGCAAATTCTACCTCTTATTATTCTTTTGTATTCTCTTTCATGTCTCTTCATCTAGTTTGCACAACGAGGTTAAAAAAATTAAAATGCAATTAATTGTGGTATTTTCCTTGTCTGCAAGGGCATAAATTATTGTCTTTTTAATTTTTTTACCAGCTTGGAAAACAGCAGGAACTAGCAGAGGGGTTTTTTTAAGTGAGCCAGCCCATTTAAATTGACTGCATTACCCAGCTTCCTTCTGGCTTCATGCTTGAAAATTCAGGGAAGCCCAATTACTAAAAGAACAGTGCTACTGCTATGCTGGAGGTGAGAACATACTGGTGGTAAAGACATTAGCACAGGACTTTAAAGAAGGGCCCTTGGTTCCAGCTCTCATGACAGGTATGTTATGTGAGCTCAGGTACATCCCCTACAGACAAACTTTTAGAAGCAGACACGTGCCTGACAATACAGAGCAGCACCCGTGGGACTTCTGACCAGGAACTGGGCATTTATTGCTCTGAGGTGCTGAAATGCAGGTTCCCAAACCACATTAACCTGTTTCAAACTTTTGGCATGCTCAGATCTGTACATTAATTAGACATTAAACTGAATTAGAAGGCCACTTTGGAAGATCAGCTAGAAAAGAGCCCAGTGTGCCTCAGTAGTGCACACCACAAAGATGTAATGTCTGTGGCATGGTCAGATCATCCCTCCAGCTGCCTGGGATTGGGAGTCTCAGGAAGAAAATACATCCCACTCTTAGCACCTTGGAGGGGAAACACTGGAGCTGCTTTTCACTGCTCTGAATCTCACAGCCAGGATAGGGCACATAGCCCAGCTCTGCCAGGACTTCTAGGAGCTTTTCTGACCCTGCTTTTTCTAAATAGGTGCTTCAGATGTGTCTATTGTCACCCAAAGTTCACATGTTCACTCACCTGATCCAGTTGAGGGTCTCTGCATGAGATAAAGCAAAGATTACTTTGTTCTGAAGTCCAAGACACTCCCTCACACTGGTGACTAGGCTGGCTTTGCAGGAATACCTGCAGGAATGCCTGATACAGTTATCTTGGTGCTGTCTTCACTTCTCCCTTCCCTTCTTACCCTGCCCATTGACAGGATCGTTGTTCATCCAGACTCAGAGAGGCTGAGCCTCTCCCCCTGCCATCTGGGGAGTGACTTCAGGAAGAGCCCATATCACTCATTAGCACACAGATGGCCCACCCATCCATCCATCCATCACTGACCACCATATGGCCACCTTCACACACATCCAGCGCTCTTGGCCAAGCACACTTTTACCTCATTGAAGCCAAAGGATATTGCTGCAGGATGAAGAGGATATCAGGCACTGCAAGGATGCAACCATGCTGTAAATTCCACCCTTTCTGCCTTTTCAGCTGTATTTTCATGACAGATGGCAGATTGTGACACAACTACAGCCTCTCCTGCTTAACTGCAGAACAACTTGCCCTTCTGGCTGCATAAACTCCATCATTGTACCAGCCCTCGGTGCCAGCTGCTGTAAAACCATGGAATATTAAGAAGCTGTCATTCATATTTCTCTGGATCTCTGCAGAATTGATAAAAATTGTATTTCTGGATAAGATTTGAAAGACTAGAAAGTCAGTCATCTAATTAAGAAGCAGGGGCAGGCAATTCTGCAGATAAAGAAACAGCACAAGAAGTTTCAAGGTGAAAAATTGACTCTGCCTAG
This sequence comes from Colius striatus, assembly GCF_028858725.1. NCBI lineage: Eukaryota > Metazoa > Chordata > Aves > Coliiformes > Coliidae > Colius > Colius striatus. The sequence goes on along the minus strand of NC_084772.1, from coordinate 18,177,490 downwards.
AGGGACCCAAGAGAAGGATGAGAGGGCTCTGGGGGAAGGGACATGCTCTAATTAATGCTGTCTGGTGGGGACTTCTACCCCAATACAGCCTGAGGGATATTATGGGCACAAAGAGAGAAACCAGGAGGGAGCCCTGTCAGGAAAGGATTAGGTGAGAAGAAGGGGAGAGCTCTCTCCAGTTTAACCTTAGTGTCAGTAAACTGAGGCAGTTTTCCCCATTTCTTCCTGTTTTGTTTTGGTTAATTCACATCATGTCATCTATTCAGAGGTTAGGAACATAGAGTTAAGTCCTGATCAGGAGCTGACAGCCCTCAAACCTTTTGTTCTTTCCAGGGGGAACATTAGATGATCACAAGAAATGAGGCAGCTGCTTTGGGGGCTTTGGCTTCCTCCCCTGAAAATGGTGTTTTGCTTAGAATAGAGAAAGGAAGAGCCCTGGCCAGCCTCTGGCCAGGCAGCTGCATGTGCATGGGACTGCAGTGCTTCTCATGCCTGGAAAGACCACAGTTTCTTCTGAATTGTGCATAAAATACAATTTCAATTGCAAACTCAGGCTCGCTCTCTCTCTCTTTTTTTTTTTCCCCCTTGGCTGTTGTTGTTTGCAAGGATCCAGACCATCCTGTGAATCCCATTCTAACTGTTTCTGGCTGTAAGCGTTTGCTCAGGACAAGAATATGAGTTGCCACAGCTCAGTGAGTTGAGCTGAGGGAGGGGAGGCTGTGTGGCTTGCTTCAGCCCACAAAGAAAATCTGCAGAGTTAATTTCTGCTCAAACAGATTCTCTGCAGAAACCTCCTCCATAGCTCACTAGGGTTGGCTCCCATTGGTTTTGTCACTAGATTTACCTTCATGGAGTGCACAAACTCAGATTTGCTCATTGCATCTTCCTACAGAGCCATGCCCTGGGAGAATTACCTGCTGCAAGTCTAATGCTGCAACTTCAGCAACAAGCCCCAGAAATGCAGGAGGACAATCATGCTGGGGTTTTGAAAAGCTGAGAAACCTTTCTACAAAACACATCACCTCAAAGCTGCCAAGTCACAGACATTCCTCTGCTTCCTCCAGCTGGAGGATTATTGCACCAGTAAGAACAGGGCTGGGGGCTGTGTGCAGGTCAGTGTTACCAAATGAAGCCTTTGATCCCTTTGCCTGTGTGGGTCATGCTCACCTGGCCAAGGCCATCCCACATCCCCTCAAAGGCTGTGTGAGGTCTGATGGGAGATGTCCCACAGCCAAAGCTGAATGTTCTGTGCCTGGTGTTGGGGATGCTTCTAGCTCCTGCAGCTCCTCCCAACATGCCAGGCTGATTTCTCTTGCTTCTCAGCATTTTCACCTCTATCACTCAGAGACAGGAACCATGTTGCCTGTCCCTCATGGCAGCACACATGGAGGTGACACATGCCCAAAACACTGCTCTCCCCAGATGCAGCATAGCCATGGAAATCCCAGCTTTTCTTCCTGTTCCCCACGTGGCTACCTCCTTACCTCCACTCCACCCCAGTCTGATTTTCCTCTTCATTTACCACCACAACAGAAAAACTGTTAAATCATCTGCTTATCTCCCTGTCAGACCTTAAAACAGTGAGACTATTGCAGTTAAAGAGACCATGGCTGAACTGCAGAGATGTTTATGTTGGGTACAAGTAATGAGACTTTTTTAGGGATTCTTGGTATTATTTTTTTCACTGTGTTGCATCTTTCCTCACAGCCCAAAGCATTTCTGTGAGAGGATTTGTTGATAAAATTCAGGTGTAAATTAGATGTAAATATTTTGCAAAGTGTAGTAAATTGTGTAGTTAACATGCTGGCAAAGAGCTGAGAGCAGGAGGGTGTTCTGCTGTCTAAAGAACTCCCACTCGGCTGTGGGAGTTTTACCTATGAGGGTTGGTCAGTAAGGTCCAACCCCCAGGTCCCTGTAAGCACCAGCACAGAGGTACCAGCTCCTCCATAGAGTCCCCTTTGGTGCCCCAGTAACACCTACTTCTCACTTTTACCATTGGTCCCAAGTCACACTGCAGCCTCTGAATAAATCAGCTCATGGAGAAAAAGAGTTTCCACTGGTTTAGGTTGGAAGTAGGTAGCTGCTCATGGGGAAAATTAGCAACTAGCTCTGCTGCTTAAAGGGAATTGGACTATCCAAGTCATCTCTGACACAAGGGGAGGGCAAAGAGTTCAATGGCATGGAGGGGTCACAGGAGAAACAAACTGCTGTCACTACTGCTTCCCAAAAGGTGTCAGTGATATTTGGCACAGAGACATGTGTGTGATTCTGAAACAGCTTGTGTGCCAACCTATGGGGAATCCCAATTCATTAGTGTCAAGACACTTGACTTTAAATGCTTCAGTATTGAAAACCTAATTACTGCACCAGAAATCTGTTACATGTAGAAACATCCATTAAGAGTCAGGAACAACCCAAGTTACAAAAGGGCTTCAAGTGGTTAAAGAAATCAAGCCTGGAGAGCTGGAAACCCAACATTGATCCTCACTTCCAGTGAGTTCACTCCTAGAGATAAATAAACTTGGAAACTGTCAGATGGAGGCAGCTGCAACACAGCTCTGATGTGCAAGCCTTGTCCTGCTTGAGCAAACAGCAATAATGTCACTCTGGAAAGAAAAAGGTCTGTGTAGGTATATGTTGTGGTTTAACCCCAAGGCAGCAACTAAGCACCACACAGCCCCTCGTTGCCTCCTCTCCCTCCCACTGGAGGAGGAGGGAAATTGGGTGAAAAAAGGGAAAACTGATGGGTTGAGATTAGGACAGTTCCAAACTAAAATGAAAATCAAATATAATAAATATGCAATAGTTTTGATGGAAAGGAATATACCAAAAAAAGAGAGATAAATAGACCTAAGAAAGACAACCTAAATGATGCCCAATGCAGGCACTCACCACCCACTGCCCTGGCACCTCTTCAGTCACTAATCCCCAAAGCACAGCCCGTGGTGTGCAGACAACACGTTGCAATTTAAAGTCTCAGATAACTGTAGGATGAAGACTCACAATTCTTCCTTTCCTCTTGGAGGAAATCTCCTCACTGCTGCACCTCAGCACCAGGAAGGCCACAACCCCTCCCAGACCAGGATCTCTCTTTCTCTCCATTGCACAAAGCTAGTTTGATGGAGTTTAGCTTTAAGCTCTCCCTGGTACATCCATCTCATTTCCCCCTGCCGTGCCCAAGCACCCTTTGCTGACTGACACTCCAATTCAGCTGTCACCACAGGAGTTGGGCTGCTGTGTCACTACCCCTTGGACACAGCCATCCTTACAGTGGCACTACATCCCATTTGTTTCTCCCCACCTTATGTTAAACCAGTAGGCTGAGCTGAATCATTTATCTATCCATCCTTTTTATTTATCACTACTAGCCTTTTCCTACCCTTAAGAACACTTGAAAGATGTGGCTAGAGGAATGGCATGGCCCAGTGCCGTGGGTTTGGGTCACTGTGGGGAGTGGGTACCTTTAGGGGGAGGTGGTTTTATGTTTGTGGGTTTTTGTTAGTTTAGGAACAGTGCTTCCCACTCTGACATCTAAGGCAACACATCTGCAGTCATAGTGGTAACATTTGGGGTGAAGGGATATAAACAACACCATATTAGTGCATGAGCATGTAATTTAAAGGAGGCTGTGAAACACACAGCTCCTGACATGAACTTTTAACACAATTCCACATGATAAAACATTTTTTAAATTGCCAAATTAAGCCTCTTATTCCCTTAATTCATCTATGCCAAGCATGCAACATGATTACATTGGTGTATATACATTAAAACATAACAATTGTATCATGTTTGCTTTGTTTTCCTCCATTTGTCTTTTTAATTAAATCAGCCCTTTAGGATTTTGTCCTTCAGGCAGCAAATTGAGTTTGCTTCAGAAATTAAAGGCGTTAAGATGCTTTCTGAGATATGCAGAAGCCATAACAGTGATTTCTAACCCTTCTTCTGAAAAGGTAGGTTCAGCCACACAGCAGGGGAATAAATCAGCCTCAGGCCCTTCTCAGATGCACATCTTTATCTTGTTTGCTTTGTTCTCCGTGTCATACACGCATCAGAGCTCTCCCCATAGGCGGTGGGTCGGTGTCAGTGTGTGCTGACAGTGCATGCCCACAGGAAACTCAGGGCAGACAAGGACACCTGCTCTCACACACTGCTCCATTACAGAGCAAAGTACAGCACTTCTGTCCCCCACAGAATTCATCACTGCCAGACTGGTGTAGGTTTAGTGTGAGAGAACTGACGTGCATTGTCCCACCACCAGCAACTTCTTCCCGTCCCCAGGGATGTGGAAATGACAGAATCTTAAGGGCTTGGAAGGGACCTCGAAAGCTCATCCAGTCAAACCCTTCTGCCAGAGCAGGGCCACTTAGAGTAGGTCACACTTGCTTCTTTCACTACTACCCAAAGCCACTGAGAACAAGTCAAGCTTGGAGCATCCACCCCTGTCCTCACTCAACACCCCATGTCAAAACACATCGCCCCAACCCCAGGGTTCTGTGGGATGGGATGCTGCAAAGTCAAGTAACACAAGCAAGGCTTCAAAGTACATATCACAGTTCACAGCCTCATAAATGGTGCTTTTTAAAGTCAGTTGGTGGAGGAGATAGTGGAGCAGGTGTGGAAGACAGCGGGTGGGTTAAATAGCCAACGGAGCTGAAACTGCCCAACCCATTTCCTGAGCACTACCACACTCCCTTCCTTCCTCCACCTCCAGCACTGTCTGCCATTTACACCCATCACTGACATTTTGCTTTCTTTAGATCTTTCATTCTCACACCTCTTCATCTTTCAGCCCTTATTTTGAAATTTGAAACATGTCCTTTTTTACCACAAGGGGAAAGTCCCAAATCCAGATGGGTGGCAACCTGACTGGAATGGGAAATGCTTGGAAGAAAACCAGTCTAACTAAGAGGTCACCTCTGCCAGGCCCCATAGGAAGAGTTACACACACTGCACCTCCCAAAGCTCTCCTGATTTCTGAGACTAGTAGCAAAGGCTGAGCTGGCTCCCCTGGGATTTGAGAGCCATCCTTTTAACCACTGAGCCATTCTTACTTCTCTGGCAAGATCCAGATTCTTAGGTCACGGGATTAGTTTCCAGCTTGTTCGAGTGCTCTTTCCAAAGCAAAAGGCAACAAGATGAACAGGGTTATAAACTTGGATTGTTTAACCTACATATTCCAGGCATTAAACCTGTGGAGACTGCTTATATCACAGTAATTACTTTCATACAGGTTGTTAAAGCCAGATTCATTAGCTTAGGTTACAGTGACCTATACAACATGCTTAAAATCCATTTATCCTATTAAAGAGATTTAAAACTCACCTCCTTTCACGAAGTGTTGCTGATCCTTGATTTATGATTTGGTCATGCTTTAAAAATAAAAGCAATTACCTTCTTAGGGTGCTGAAAGCCCACTGCCTCAAGGTTGCCACAATGCATCTATAATTGAGCAGCAACAGCTCTAACATTCAGCTTGGATGGCAAAAGCATTGCTAGTGAAATACTGCCTACCATGGTGTCTGCACACCAGGGAGCACTGCATCAGCTGACAAGTCTCAGCAGGAACCATTGCACCTCAGGCATCTCAGGATCCAATATGCTGGGTGTTTCCTGGCAGTGGCAACAATTTCCATTTCAGTATCCCAACACTTGTAAGAAATGAATCAAAACCCCACTCTCCTGTTAATTTCTTTGCAAGAGCCAAGATCTTTTGTTTGAGTGCTTTTCCTTTGAAGAGTGTATGAATTTTATTTCAAGGGAATGTTCTTAGAAACTTGACTCCACAAAGCACCAACCACTTGGCTGTTGCATCATTTTAAGATTCCAGCTGGCTTCCAAAACAGCTGTGAGAAGGTTAAGCCAGACCATATTTTGTCCCAGAAGGATCCCAGAACCAGCTTCTTCAGGAAAAATAATCAAACTTAAATATTCCTGTGCCAAATGTGCTGTAAATACTATTGGTGTACAGATGGGTGCTGACAGTTAGAAGTGGACTCTCCAGTTCAAAGGAATGAAATGTGACCCATTTTAGTTGTATCAGCATGATGCTGTGCCCAGACTAGTTTATTTATAGTGAAACCAGCATGTTTTGACACCACCAAGATGTGAAAGTTCCCTGGAAGCATCCTCTTGATACAAAAAATACAGAAGTCATAATGACTTTTCTCACACAACTGTAAACTAAAAAATCCCTTCTCATACCTGCCAGGGTGCACACTCATGGAAACAGGGAAGTGATTTCCTCTCTTCTAAACACAGTGTGCACTCAGAATGGCAAAATCTGGAGATTCTCCAGCTTTCATGTGTATCTTACTAGTAAGAAGCCATTTGAATGGTCACATAGGCAAATTGTAAATACTCTAGAAATAACTGAACTCCTGCTCATGCTCATTACATAAGAAAGAGACCAATCCTTTCCTGCCCACCCCTGGGTTTGGGCTCTCCTGGTGAAAAACAGGCTTTAAGGTTACTCAATGCATTTGATGCTATAGTGATGGCTTTGGCTTGAACAATGATATATTGTACAAATATTACCAAGGCAGACAGCATCAAATGGTCTGGTGCAGGAGGGGCTGCTCAGCCTCCCATGCAGCTCAAAACCAGCTGCAGGATTAATCCCTGTCCCCATGTGAGTCCATAACCCCCAGTGACCCAGAGCTCCCTGCTCTCCTACACCATCAGTTTTATCCAACATAAAACTCACTGTCAAAGCTCTCATTTGAACACACTTGAAGCTTCCACAGATCTTTCCTTGCCTCCAGCCACATGGACAGCCCCATTCATTGGCACTTCTTGAACAGCAGAGATGGTCCTTTGGCAGGTGGCCACCAAAACTTCCTCACCACAGCTTTGTGCCATGGCCAGTCAATGACATCACTCCAAAAGCAGCTGAGATAGTGCCTGTCCCCCAGTCTACAGTGCTAGAAGCATGCATTAGATATGGTTGGCACCAGGGGCCCCATAAAGAGAGCAAATGGATCCAGGATTAAAAAAAAAGTTATAAAACCAAATGACTTTATAACTCATCTTTTCTCTCACTAGAGCTACACATCTTAAAATCAGTGGTTCACATGTAAGAACAGATGTCAGCCAGAATAATAAACCCAGAGCAGGAGAGTGGGAGCCTCAGGACGCCAGCCAGGGATTTGCTTGGTAAAAAAGCAGCAGACAGCATTTACTTCTTGTTCCCAACCTGCTTTCCAGAGGCTGGATCAGAGGGCTGTGCAAAAAACATACTCTTTAACCATGATTTCTGCAGCATATAACCCTTTTTTGTGTGTGTATGTTTTTAATAAATACACATTTGATTACTGTGGGACATTAAGTGACATTAGAGACTATTATTCATCAGCCCTTTCCTAGGGCTACTGCCACATTCTTCAGTTTCTCAGATGCTTTTCTTCAGGCCATATGCTCTTTGTTAGAAATGTTATCTTTGAGAATAGGCCCAAACCACAGTGGTTAGTTTGGGTTAACTGTTCCACTGCTAGAACTAAGCACCCTCTCCTCCCACCCCTAAAAGAGCTTAGTATCAGATGAACCTTTTCAGTAACCAAAGGAGAACACATAGACACTAGTCCTTGTGGACATGAGCAGCTCCACATTGGCCACAGACACTCACAAGTTCTTCTCCCAGCCCCCCAGTTTGGATTATTTGCAATGTGTGCTCTTAGGACAAGAATTTCACCTCTAATGCTGCATCCCAGTAAATGACATGTGATCCAGTAATGTGTTACAATAGAATTACCTTTAAAACACAAAGATCCCTGTAGGAACAAAACAACAATTTTTGATAAAACACTTACTTGAGACTTGCTAAAACATCTTGGCTGTTAAAGAGATGCAAAAGAACTATTTAGAACAAAAGTTTCCTGGGAAATAAAAGTGATAAAAAGAGAAAAATCTTCCATGTGGATGCCTAGTTTAATATGTCTGCAACATGCAATAAAATACTCCTACTGAGAAAGTGAAGGGAGGAAAAATAATTACATTGTATAACCACAGCCAAATAAAGTAACAATTAAAGACTGTTACGAAGATTGCTACAGAAACCAGATGACTGGCTGCTAGGAGCAATTTGGGTTGTGTAACGTACCTAAGGGCAAAATTCCAGCTCACTTCAGTGATAGTAATTGGATGTTAAAACAACCACATCAGTCACAGAATCACAGAATCTTGAGGGTTGGAAGGTCCAAGCTGGGCTGACTGGCAGCGAGTTACCTCACTGTGAAGGCACACAAAAGTCAGAGGCTGCCTCCCAGCACCCTCCCAACTCTGCACTCCATTGCAGCTGACTTTTCTTGCAGCTCACAAACTGCCCATGAACCATTCTCCATGTCCTGCTGGAAAGAAGGCACTGACTGTCATCTCATCCCTTTTCCCTGGGGAAGGTCCCCCATCAACTTCTTCTTTGGTGCTCTCTTACTATGGGAATAAGTCCAGTTCGGGAAGGGAGGAGCTGCAGCACTGGTCCCCAAAAGCACAAAGGGTCAGATGAGACAGAAAGAGTCACAACAATCCAGGTACTCAGGTTTTTTTATTATTACTATGCACTTTTGCTAGCAAATAAAAAAAGGGAAATAGATAAAGGAAGAAAGGGATAGAGACATAGTCAGAGTCCCAGGTTTTCTGAGTGAAACACATTTTCGGTCACATTTCCTCAAAGGAAAACAAAAGTCTGTCATCAGGGGATTGATATAAACCCAGAACATAAGCCTTAGCAGCAAATGCAGTAATCATGACAAAATGTGCAGGACAGGAGGATTTCCACACCGGGCCACAAATTAAAATGTTGGACCACATCTACAGAGCATCTTCTGTGCAGTTACAGGAGTCTTGCAATGCTATGTAAGAGATGCAGGAAGGAGATGGAAGAAATCCTACAGATGCAAATTGAATTGTGATTTGGTTCAGTTGGCTGCAAAAGTACCTCCCATGAGCTGGATTGTGACAGAAGTTGCTTAGAAAGGAAGGGAAAAAATGCACCTACATTTGAAGCCCAGTATGTAGTGACTTTTAATATTTCATCACCAGAAAAGAAAGGCATCTTGTGCAAGTGATGCACAGCACAGATAGCCAGAGCAAGGAACACACAGGCATGAGGCTTTCTTTCAAAATACCACAACCTATCAAAGCCTGAGGGTGTGATGGACAAGGCAAACGAGGAGTGGAGTAAGAAAACTATAGGCAAGCTGCCTGATTTCGTGGCACTAGTGAGGGGTTTATGGTACAGGGTACAGGAATAACCAGCAGCAGGGAGGGAATTGATGGTCCTAGAATGAATTTAGGAAAGATGAGCTTCCAAAATCTACCAGCAGATATATACTGGACTCCAGTAAAGCCAGCTTTAAGACTGACCTTAGAGGAGTGAGCACACACTCTACCCAAAGGAGACAGGGGAAGGTATCAGGAGAAACAGGCAAAAACATGAGTTCTTTATAAACCCAGAACCAAATAAGGAGTTGTACAGAAAGTAGAAGTGAGATCAGAGTTTGCTAATGAGTAAAGAATCATGGCCATATCCAATTAGCAGCTGATATATTTACAATTACTTTTTCTAATGCTGTAGGAAGCAGATTGTTTGCTTCCTCACGAAGGTCAAGCTGTCTTTGCTCATTTTTCCCCACAAATAACTTGTCTTGCTTAGGCTAACAAAGAGAACACAGGATAAACATCACAACTATACAAAACCCGAGGGGAAAAAGGTCTGTCTCTTCTCAGGTCCAACAGCACCAGAACCAAACAAACCCCACCTAGCAAGCTGAAGCTGCAGGGAGAAAGACTTGCATTAGACATTTCCAAATCTCTCCATTGGGATATATGATGATGGGGTATATGTAACTCCTTACAATGTTTAAGAAGGTCGTTAACTCTCAAGGATTTGTTTGTTTGCTTTAAAAAACAAGTTGCCCATCTGTTTGTGCATCGGTGGAACCTTCTGAAGCAGATAGGAACTACATAACCTCATGAGATACCCTGCACAGAGGGCAGGATACAAAAGACACCAGGAAAACATTGAACTTCCTCCAAAACACACACCATCTGAGGACAGCTTTCTATTTCTGTTTATCCCCTGTTTTTCCCGAACATTACTTTTAACACAAAGATTTACCTCTGTTTGCAAGGCAGCGTAAATGCAATTTAACAAAGACAGTACAATAAACAGCAGTGTCTTAAAATAGAGAGGGTTTTTTCCCCAGTTATCAAGAGTAAGACAAACACTTCAGAGTTTAGAGAGAGAAACCTTTGGAGATTCTTGCTTTCAGCTTCCCATGTTCTCAGCGCCCTTGGGACAGATTCATCAGCTTACTAATGAAGAAGTCATAGAACCAGAGAGGGAAGTAGCAGAAGATGCAGAGGAGCACACAAGCCCCTTTGCCTGGTGTGTACAAGGCCCGTGGCCTCTTGGCCAGCAGAGCGTGCAGGACAGCAGCCAGCACAGGGGAGAGGTCGGCGTCACAGTACGTGGGAATGCGCAGCAGGTAGCTCCTCAGCCCCAGGAGGTAATCCTCACCATAGGCTTGCCTCGTGTCTGCTGGGAGCTTCTCCATCAGCTCCTTTTCATGCTTATCCCACAGGTCAGATGTGCCTTGTATACCTAGCAACATCACAGGACAGCAAGTGAGTGTAGAGCCAAAGGAAAGAAGTTCATCTATAACTACCAGTCCGCAAGGGTTCTCCCCACCACCCTGACTTCTGGTCCAAACTGGGGTAAGTGAAGGACAGCCAAAGCAGCTGGTTAGCTGTGGCTGGTTTCACACAGAAGAATGGAAAGCAGGAAGCACAGACAACACAAAGAGCATGGGGTTAATGCACCATTTGGTTACCAGCTCTACCTAAAAAAGGCTTTTTCACAGCCAAGTCAGCATTTCCACCACCACCACCCCTCCCCTCCTTTGCTGTTCTGTCCTTTTTGTGGGTGTTTTTAATAAGTATTTATTAACAGGTGTGAGTCACTGAGACAGGAAAACTGCCAAGCTAAGATGAACAGGATTCACACAGGCTGGCCAAGTGCTAAGCTCCCCTTCCACAACTGACATTGGTATTTCAGTAACTAGTTCCATGAAGCATAAGAAGTGTATTAGGCTACATTTAAATATAATTAATCAATCTTTTCACCCCATTTGTGTAGGAATGAAAGCAGTGGCTTTCCCAATGCATTTATGCCTAACTATCATGAATTAAGCATTGCAAATAAGGAAAAAAATCTTTACATAAGTATTTCAATCTCAAATACTGCTGAGCACACAGGCACTGCCAGAGCCCAGGGCCCCACAGGGCCCTTCCCCAGGAGGGGAGGCATTCAAGGGTTTTATGAAAAAGACCATTTTGCTTTTCATCAGCATAAAAATCTGTCTCCATTAAGTCATCAGGACTTGCTGAGTAGGTGGCAGAGGTGTGTGATGTTGTCCTCAGGTAGCTGCTGGGTATGTCCATAGAGCAGAGACCTGTGTAACTCCCACCCTGCTCCCAAGTGGCCATGGGGTACAGCAGGAGATGTGTCTCAAACTTGGACAGGCTCTGCAAAAAGTACTCAGAGCAGTGGGAAGAGGAGGATTTGGAACAGAAGGCAGCAGGAACACAGCAGAGGAAAGGAGTGGAAAGATCAGAGACTACATAGAGCAATATTGACAGCAAGTGAGCAGGATGACAGGTATTGCTGCAGATATTTCAACATAAGACCGAGCAGCTCAACAGAGCTCTGATATTGAGAAAAGTAGGAGGAAGAGTGAGTCCTGAAGCTGTCATGCAGGACAAGCAAGCCATAACACTCAAATCAAACACACCAATGGTCGGGCTGTTAACTTCAACAAAGCTGGAGCAAAGGGTAGGCACCAATTGCCTGAACCCTGCCCTGTCTCAAAGCAAAGCGAGCTTTGCCCAGGGGAAAGGCTCCACTCACAGAGGCAGGCTGTGTGCAGAACTGGAGAGAACATCTCTTGCAAAAACAGAAAAGCAGATTCTTCATTTCCAGAACCAACATGAAGAACAGGGAAAAAAAGTCCAAGTGCTGAGAATCCCTCTGGGATGTGTTTGAGGATGCTGAGCTACAGGGAAAGAGGCAAGGCAGAAACAACTACCAGAAATGTCAAACACCAACCTGTTCGGAAGCCTGAGGGATGAATTGCAGCAACTTTAATTCCCCATTTGGAAAGCTCTTGCCTCATTACTCCGGAAAACATGGAGAGAGCCGCTTTGGATGCTCCGTAGGCAGCGTACCTCGGCAGCGGAATGCCTCCTGCAGGAGCAATATCAACATGATAAAGCTCAATGGTGGCTCTTGCCAGCCTTTATCTTTGTGATTTAGAAGGAAGATTATAGCACAACCAAAATGATGTGGCTCTCACTGAGGTTCGAGGCAAGTCAGCAAGGGAATCATTTCTTTCTAGAGGTTAAAAAAAGTAAAAGTTGGAAGTTAGCAGATGCTTGTAGGAATCAGGCTCAGTAACACCTGAGAAGATACCTTGTATGGCAGAAAAAATACCAAATAGTAGTGCATTTAAGGGTAAAAACTACAGAAAAGAATGACTGTTGGTTTCAGAAACACAGAGAATGTTTCACTACATATAAATAGTGAAGCAATAGTTTAATGTTGCTGTTCCTGTCACTGTAACATGAATTGCAAGCTCCTACTCAGTTACAAGAAGATAAGGGATCTCAATTCTAAAGAGCCAACTGATCTTCAGTTGTTTCAATATAGTTTCAGAAAGACCAGGGACAACAGTGTAAGAGTGGGGAAACCAAAGCTGGAATCACATTCCTCTGGGCAACAGGACTCACTGAGACTCATCATAGGAGTAGATTCCCCTGCCTAGTCATACCTCATGCTTTCCAATCCCAGAAGCATTTGTTCTAATGGAAGAGATAGAAAACAGCCAATATCTTAGGTGACTTTAAAATAAACCCATATGTTTGCAGAACAAAAGCTTCCAGAAAACAATATATTTCAAATACTGAGATTTCCTCCACTTCAGGCTAATCCAAACACTTCCATTTGGGCATCTTCCCCTTCTCCAGTGCCTCCACTTTCTCCATAAGGTTGCTGTTACCCCTGTAAAAGTATCACTGAGATTTAGGGGTCACTCCAGTCAACATGAGCTGTGTTGGCACAGAGGGGAAGAGGGAACACAACAGGCAACCCTTCTCCTTGAGGCATGTCACTCCTGTCTGCATGGGCAGTTGGGTACATTCTCTGCCACAGCTTCTATTTGAAACATTACACATTTATCTCTTGATATCTTGAATATATCTTGATATACTTGAATCTTTTAAAAGAAAATGCTTTGATATAGGGGAGTTTTCAAGTCACTGGTGCTATCTGTTGGGTTTTGTACTGCAAGGACCAAGGTGTCACAGGAGTATCCTGCAGACAGTCATTCCTTTGAAGAAGTCAGGCCAATTATGTGTTAATTATTCTTCTGTATGCATCTGAATAAGTTTGAGTTTCAATTGGTTTGAACCAATTGAATTACATACTTTTTCCCTCTGAGGTCAGGCTAACCCTGAGTTCAGTTAAATTAGCTCTACACTGACAGAAATAGATTCGGCACAATGAGACCTCACTAACTTTTCTGCTAATGTTTTACCAAAGGACCCACCGACCCTGCATTGAGAGGAAGCTATTCAGCCAAACCAGCCCTGTGTGCAAGAACATCTGTGCAAACAGCTATAGTTTAAGCAAGGTCATTACCAACTCCTGTAAGGGCAAATTACTCAGCCCAGGGAAGCAATCCATTTATCCCTGCAAGGCAGCTCCGGGAGTCATGACAAGAATTAAGACATCTGCCCCAAAACACAACCTTCACTTGGCTGCTCAGAGAAAATAGAGGTCTGTCCTCTGTCTCTGTGCTTGCAAGGGCTTGTGGGCAGAGCAGCACCAGAAGCGTCTTTCAGTAATTCAGTCCTGATTTCTTGAAGTGTCAGCAACAAGCTATAAACACAGGTACACAGATACAAAGCATACTTGGGATTATCAAGAGGAAACAGAAGACTGTGTCAGAGCTAGGCTGAGGCCACATCCTCAACATAAGCTGAGGTAACACCTTCACAAGCCACCCAGGCAATACAACAGGATTTGAGGGCATATCAATTACACAGAAATAAGAGTCCAAGAAGAGAAGGCAAAGGAAAAACGTGGGAAGCAGATGATATGGTAAATCCTTAGGAGGTCTTAAACCAAATTACTTTCCAGCATCATAACATCCTGCTTCTGGCAGGTATCTTTTTCAAAGAAGCACCCTTGCTCCTCAGCTGCTGGCTACTTCAGTTCCTACATCTCAGCATTTCAGCTGCCTCCTACACTAGAAGGTCATCTTATAATGGCACATATATACAGTAAGCACAGAATCCAATTTATGGGGCAAAACTAGAGAGCACATTATATACTGTTAGCAATGTTTAAGTTATTTTATTCAGGAAAAAAATATCACCTTTGGATTAGTGGCTGGTTTCAGGGAACAGTCTCCAAAACAAAAGAAAAACCTGCACTCATTACCCTAGATGCTAATTCCCTAGGTGTGCTGACAAGCAAGACTGACCAGCACCTTCCTCAGTGTTTTTGCCAAAGAAGTCAGTAGTTTTTTTTCAGACATGCATGTGATGCTTTAGTTCAGCTCACCTGCCATGCTGGACATGTTAACCAGCCTCCCCTGAGACTTCCGAAGTAATGGTAGGAAAGTCTTGGACACAGTTACAGCCCCAAAGAAGTTGACCTCCATGCACTGCCTGTACATGCTGAGGGGAAGCAGCTCACCATCAGCTGGGAAGCCCAGGATGCCTGCGTTGTTCACGACTCCCCAGAGTCCTGTGGAAGAGAAGAAAGCACAGGGCTGCTACACAGCAGGAAATAACTCCATCAAGTTTAACTGATGAGCTGTGTGATGCCTCCAGATGAGGGCAGAGATGATCTGCAGCTAAATATACACAGTACTCACTCCGTGAACAGTCATCACCATTTTTTGTATGTCCCAGCAATCAGAAGTCAATCTGTTCACAGACTGAGGAGTGGAAATGACCTACACACACGATTCATGATGCAGTTGACAAGGAAGAGACACATCTTGTAAGCAGGTACAACTGAATCCCCCATTAGAACAGCAAAAGCATCATACCTGTATTTTTCACCTTCTCTGAGACTTTCACATAGGCCTCCTTGACTTGGGTGGCACTGGTTATATCCAGCTGCAGCAGGGAGAGTCTCTGAGAACAGGTCTGTTTGAGTTCCTCAGCTCCAGGCCCATTCACATTCAAAACCCCAGCGAACACAACAAAACCTAACTTGTCCAGGTATTTAGCCAACGCATGTCCAATCCCAGTGTCGCTTCCTGAAAGCAAAGAGACACTTGACAAGTAAGTCTATCGTAAACCATCATCTAAAACACACAAATAAAGGAAATACATGCAAATAGAACCAACAAGATGATGAACAAGACAATAAAGTCACTGAAATGCATATGATAGTAGGAAGAAAGGCGCAGATCTGAAGGTTTGAGGAGCTGGATCTTTGCATGTTCCACAAAGATTGAAAGACTATGCCCTCTTGGCTCAGAGCTGGTGGCATGAACTCATGTTGTCCCACTGAGACACCCTAAAGTTTACAGAAATAAAACCCCAGATTGGTTTTATACAAATATTTGGACTGAAACCTCATGACAAATATCTGAGGGAGACAAAAAAATCCCACATAAACACTATAATTTGAAATGTCATGTGGACAAAGCACTTACAGGGCATTGGGATTAAAATATTTTGGGGGTTCTGTTTCTTAACTCAAAGAAACTGCAGTATTTCATGTAAACATCTACCTCTATATCCTTCTGAAAAATACATTTTGCTCACAGGCTGCCATCAAGCCCAAACTAAGTAACTGTTTCTCTACCTGCAAAGGAGTTCAATGCTTTCAAACACTAAGACTGCTTCAGAATGGCATTTTTAGGCTAAGTCAAATAACACCAGCTATTTAATTCATGCAAATTTCCATCAGTACTTCTCTTATTCTCTCTGTCCTCCTAGAAACTTAGTCTCAAACTTTGTACATCTAGAACAACAAGCTACCAAGTGTAGGAAGTATCACTAAAGCAAAGGCACAGTGACCTCTTCCATCAGAACTGGGCATTTCCTCCCACCAAGTAAAAGCGATGAATATTTAACAAGGAATTCCATTGATTCACAAGTCTTCCCCTTTGACACATTATTTTGCTGCCAGTACCTTAAGATACTTTTAAGAGTCATCTCCCCCAGTGTCTAATTCCAGTTTCCATTCTTCCCATTTACAGAGCAACAACTTCACAAGGGAGGAAACTTCTCATCCATCTGCCCAAGACTCCCAACGAAAAAACACAGGGCCCCGCTAAAGCCAGGAAAGGAGTTTGTAGGGACTGAGATCCATGGAGCAACCCCAGGGCTTGGCTGTCTCCTGCAATAGCCATTTATTATCTAAGTGGTCAGCTTCCAAACCTCCCTGTGTGTCTGGAACCCTGAATGTGGGACAAAGTGAAAAGCTGGCAGGAATCTATTTCCTCATTGGTGAAAGAGCTGTGACACACCTGACTTAACTCTTCCCAAAACTTATAAGGGTTGATTTCAGTAAACCAAGGCAGATACTATCAGGTGTGCTCCTGCACTCAAAATCCACAGTCAATAGTATCTGACTGCCAAACAGACTCAATCACACCAGATCTTAATTTCTGGGTTTTGTCTTTCAACTGGGGCTTTAGTCCTGAAAGGTAAAAACAAAGTTAACTCCAGGTGACTTGAAAGAGACAGGTACTAAATGCCTGGATCAATGTGAGGTGTTGAAAAGATTACTCGTGTTCTACTTAATTCTCTGCTAAAAAGCCAGTGTTTTTTTCTGCAGTCTGTTGAAGATGCACCAGAGCATCATATATATCAAGTTCATTTCTCACTGCCATGACCTGAAAGAGAACAAACCTGCATTCCTGGAATTCCCCAAAGAGGGCTGCAAATATGCCAAAGACAAGACTGATTTCTGGGTTTGGGGGTGGGGTGTCTTTTTCTCTCCATGAAAAATCTTATTTGAGGATCAAATCCTTCCCAACAAGTGCATAGCTACATTCAGCATATTACCGAAGTTTTACTACACAGCTTCTACTTGGGAAGAGGCAGAGTGCTCACCAACTAGGGATGAGTGCAGCAGCCCCAAGAATGAAAAATAAAGCAGTTTTATCTGTGCCTGCTACTTGTTTCTCCACATCTTTTATCAAGACTAGTCTGATTTGAGTTTCAGACCCGTTACTGAAGTCCAGAGAAACTTTACCCTTCAACTCGTACAATTCAAGCAATAGTTAGGTCTTCATAGGAAAGAAATAGGTAATTCCCCTCCCTTGCTTCTATGTCAGAAAACACCCCAATTTGAATGATTAGAAGATTTATTACAAGAAAGGCAGTCACTACTGACCATTACTGAATCCCTACTGAGGATTTGTCATCAATTCACATCAAGCATCAGAAATACCTTTCAAGGCCAATACACATCAAGAATGAAAAGACCAAGTTCACTGGAGAAATTCATCCCACAAGCACACAGAATAACCAAGGCAGGAATTTAACAATTCCTACCACTTCTGATGTCTGTGGTGATTTAATTTCTAGGGAAGCTCTCTGTCAGGTCTACCAAGCTACACTGAAGTCCTTGCATGCCCAGGAGCTTCTCCTTAAGGACAGCGAGGCACCCACTGCAGCAAAAGGATGGGTAGAAACATTTCACCCATGACTTTACTGCTCACATGCCTGGTTACTTAAAAATGTCAAATCATTTTGACAACTGGGCACAATTTTTCCTTGTTGTGATACTCCAGTGAACTGGCACCTCAATAAATAATACACAGCAGCACCCATACAAGGGACACCCAAAGAGAAGCTGAACAATATTTGATAACACCCAGGGAGAGAAGCCAAAGGCAACTGTCTCACAAGCAAGATGTGGCAGCTGCCCAGAGCACAGCAGCATTCTTCAGTCCTGGAGGGATGAAAGGGGAGGGGGAAGAAGGAAAAGAAAAATTAGAATCACTATTACCCATGAAGTTCCTGCCTCAGGTCCTGACCAAATTGGAGAAAAGGACACTGAAAAGTGATTTAAAGGCACCTTGCACCTGCATGTGCAGGCAGACACACATCCTGCAGTTGATATGGGGAAGAGTACCACAATCAGAGCAACTGAAGCAAGAATACATTGAGTAAAACTTCAGTTTCAGCTGGAAGGTGTGATTGATTGGATACCAGTCTGGATTCAATAAAGACCGAGAAGAACCTCCTCATCTGCATTAACTGTCAGAGGTGTCCAAAGCTGTATCTCTTCAGGACAGTTGAAGCACAGGTATAAAAAAAGCATATTCCCTTCCTGACTCACCTAGATACTCTTCACTCCCCTATTGCTCTAACTCATATTCTCCAGAGCAGGTAAGCTCTGAGAGTGCTTTTTTTTTTCCTTGATGAACTGCAGTCTTAGAAAAAGCAAGGAGATGCCCAAGTGCAAGCACAACCCTTGTGTCTGCAGGGGTGGGAAAGAAGTGTTCCCTGTTCCCTCCTGCCTGATATCCACCTTCAATCCACACACCTGCAGGGAGAAACCCAGCTGGGAGAGAAATACCGAGGGGAAAACTTGCTGTTCATCCTGTGCTCTCAACTTTTGTATTTAACCCCCATGTCAAGGCTTGCTAGGCAAATCTAAATCATTCCCAGGTGTTCCTATAAACCAAAATGAGATTCTGCAAGAAATACCTACATAAACCAAAGCAACTCAGTTCAGATTTCCAGAGGGGAAAAGTAGAAAATAAACCCAGAAAAAAACAAGTTAAGAGTACAAGAAGCAGTTGGCAGGAACTCTGCTGTAAGGGTTTGATTAACTCAAACACCACTCAAAGTTTTAGAAGAAAGAGGAGAAAAGCCATAAACCTACAATGCCATCCCTGCAAACTAAAAATGGGTGTTGAGGTGATCAGAGTGCTAGAGAGATAATTCATTAGCTCTAAACTTTCACTGTTAGTGAAAGAAATTGCTCCTGAATCATTTCATACATTATTTCAAAGAAACAGCACCAAAGCAGTGTCTTGAAATCCCTGCATGCTATACACTGTGTGAATGCACACCCCAAAACACAACTTTGCATCCAAAACCAATACAAGGAATTCAAGTAAGCAAAAGTAATGTATGATTTCAGTGTTCTGAGAGCTTCCAGAAATTAATGTCCATTTAAAAACCCCTTAGACCACTGTAAGTATTTTTATGCTTTTTGCACCAGTTCATTTCACAAGCATGTCTAAAAAGCTACTTGTAAAGATTAAATGAGACACTAAAAACTAATAGCATCTATTAAGATGCTTTTCTACTTGATTTCAGAATACTTATTTACCTGGAAAAAACCCAAACAAACCAAAAACATCTCTGGCAAAGCAAATAAAATGAGAAAAATAAAAGGAAACCTTAGGAGCATGCACTTCACAGATACCTAACCTGAGGACACAAAGTTTTCAAGCCCACTTGTAAGAAAAGCCAGTTTTTGCTTCCTGGAACATGTCTGCAGCACCTTACCTGTGATGAGCACAGCTTTGTCACCCACGGGCAGCAGCACCCGGCCCCCCAGGTACAGGGAGGAGAGCAGGTATGTGGCACAGAACACCCCCAGCCCCCCACCAGCGCCCAGCGGGGCCACGCACAGCAGCCCCAGGGAGGCGGGCAGGAGGCTCCAGACCAGCACGTTTGCTTTCTCCATCAGGTTCCTCTTGGCTGTGCAGAGTAGGGTCACCCCAAAAAGCACAGTGACACCCGCACAGAGCCATCCCAGGGGGCTGCCTGCCACAGCATCCATCATCAGGGTGAGCAGCAGGCACACACACACACCCCCCCACCACCGGCTGGGTAAATGCAGGTAGTGCTCCATGCAGCATGTGTTATATAGGAGCAGGGGGTGGGGCAGAGAAAGGGGACTCTCTTTAAAGGTTTGACATAATCTCATTTACTCTTGGCATCAGCAAGAAGCAGGAGCCTTCCTTTTCTTACCTTTTATTCCTTCTGCCTGACAGCTCCACCTTCTGAACAATATGCTGGCTGGATAATGATTGACAGCACTGGGAATGGACATGATGTAGCAAGGGCTGGCTTCCGGAAAAAATCACTGCTATATGTTTTTAAAGTATATTTTCCTAGACAGTGAAAAAAAGGAACAGTTTCCTTTATGGGAAACATTTGGAACTGCCTGCCTGAAAACTTGAAGTGCAGTTTTAGTGGAACTGATTTTTGATGGGCAATGACAAAAATGAGTCAAGACAGGATTGTTTACTCTCTGTAGTGCAAACAGTGTGGTTAGTGTCAGGCTTCACCTGTGTGTTACCCTTCACTGCCAACAAAATGCCCTTCTCTGCTTTAGTGCACACCTTTATCTAGTTACCTACTCCACATTCAGCAAATACCTACACTTAATTGACATTCAAAGGTCTGGAAAACTGGGAAGGGGTGATTGCTGGGTTTGTCATTAAGGTGAACTTTGTTAGGTGAACACATGTAACTCACTTGAGAATGAGTCTTCAGCCAACCTCCAGTGACAATGTTCACCTTAGTTTTGACACAAATCATTGGTTCAATAGCCACAGAAAACAAGGGGGAAAATGTAATCAAGTGAATATATTTGAGAGATTTAACACCTACTGTGGTGGACTCTAAGAGTTATATAAACAATCAGAATGTTTTAAAATCCTTTCAGCTAAAAGGATTGAAATACAACTTGGGCTTAGCTAACCCTGTTTAAAAACCCCTGCCAGATGTTTTGAGAGATGAGTTTAAATTATCACCCAGCCAAGTACCATGATGTAACTGGTTTTCTGAAAGAAAGTGTAGTGCTGACCTAATTTCTTTTAGACAGATACTGAAGGCTGAAGTGCAGAGAGCAAACCTAAAACGAGGCACAAGCACATTTCCATTCCACCATTCCTTTGAGTTTTATGAGATGACAGATCTGTTGAATGTAAGTTTTTACAGCCCATGAAAATGTTTACATACCTTTATAGGTAGTTTATATTAAGGAGAAGTCACTTTCTTAAAGGAACATCACCCCTGAGGTGTGCTTGTCATTCAGTACTATTGTGACTCTCATCCATCCATCCTCCTACTAGTGCACAAGTGTAAACTATTTTCATATCTCTATGCCATTTGCTGTTTCTGCTTTTGGGAGCACACTGGTCTTGAGGTCAATTATACTTGTCCTTAAAGACTTCCTAGGAGAATTTTGCTTTGTGTCACTAATTTGTCTTCATCATGTGATTGAGATGATCACAAACGGGCCAGCATTTAAAGCCTCCACTCTCACACTTCAGGATACAGCGAGCTGGAGTTTTTGCACAGTGAGGTGAGGGACAGAAGTGATCTCCTCCAGCCTGACACCTGCCCTGGCTCCTCTCAGCCCATGGGGAGGGGACAGAGGTGGGCAAGGGGCCAAGCTATGGTGGCCACCATGGTCCCTGCAGAGCAATCTGCATTTGAGTCTTTCCCTCTGCTCCATGCTCCCCAGCCACATCTCCCAGTGAAATGAAGATGTGCACACTCCCTCACAGACCAGATACAAGGATGAGAGATGCATGGATTGCTGGGAATGCCACATGCAGGCACTGTACACAGACCTGCTGTTGTGCACTGACCCAACACCCATCTGCATCCACAGCACTGCAGAGGACTATGGGAACAGCTGGTGTCTGAATTAATGTTAAAATCTACATTTTTAACACAAAATGGCACCACTGGAGGTTCTTTTTAATGAGAAGGTGACCACGTGTTCACCTTGGTGTGTGAACAAGATTATATGTAAGTGCATAGATGCCACACACCATGAGACAGGTTGCTATCAGAAAGGAGGCTATGATCTAAAACCAGCTGAGAAATGCTAACTTGGAGCATCCACCTCACCAACCCTCTGCACTTTCTCTGACATAAGCAGGGATAGATTGCTACTTGAGGATTTTTCAGCACAGTTCTGAAACAAATTTTATCATTTCATGCCCACCATCCATCTCAAGAAAGCATCTACTTTCCTCACTACCACTTTGGTACATGTCCAGTTCCCACAGCTGTACATCAACACAAGGCTGCAACTGACTTTGCATGATTTCCTGTTTCGCTCTGCCATGCCCACTCATGCTGTGAATACACACCTTTATGTCACCTCCTCCTTGATAGTTTTTTTAAAGATGTGGCTCCTCCAATCTATCAGGATGTTGCACCAACATGACATCTGCGATACAAGGAGGATGGATTTGAGCTAATTGATTTTGAGCTTAACTTGCCCTACCTCTGCCAGGACATTTGTCTTTCTTCACAGATTTCTAGTGCCATCACACTATAACTCAGTGCCCTGTCTTTTTATGCCCTGGCAATCTGCATATTCTACACTGAAGCTTGAACACTGCTTCCATAGTTAGCCCAATGCCAACCAGCAGCAGAGAAACGATTCAGACCAGCCTCCCAGATGAACCATTCTGTTGTGCAATTACTTACCCTCACTGATCACTTTCATCTCTGTGCGTATTTCTGATGTTTCTAACTGGGACTTTGCAGATCTCAAGCGTGCCCCACCATATAGCTCTCTTCATGCTAAGTGATAACTTCCAGAGGTCAATTAAAGCAATGGCAAAGGAAGATGCCTTTCATGGAGAACAGTCCTTCCATTGTTATCTGTAACATGAACAATCAGTCCCTACAGAATCTCTTGAGTCCAAATTCAGCTGTATTTTCCCTGAAGTCTACAGTTGCAGCACCTTTCACACTGTGTAGTATCACTGCAGAAGACCTTCCCCAGGACAAAGCAAGGACACCTCTCCGATGTGTGGGATCTTTATCATCGACGTCCACTCATTGACTCCACATTCTCACTCTTTAGGCATGATCACTTCTTCCCAGATACTAATTTACTTCCTTCCCATTTCTTTAAGCTTCTCTCCTGTCATCCTTTGCTAGCTCTGTTTTTCATCAAGATGGCTGCAGCCTGTGCTTTTGATTTCTGTTCTTAACACAAAAAAGGTCAAAACGTTCCCCCATTCCTTTGAAATGTGGTGAAGCTGAGCCTGTTCAAAACTGCTCTGAAATGCACCTCCAAGCTCTTTTTCTGTTCTACCTTGGTAATGAGCACTCTTCTGTCTTTGCTTTCTCATGGCACTGTTTCTGGTTCAGAAGTTTTCCTACTGTTTATTTTTCTAAAGCCTTTCCAGCATAGTAGAAGCTTCCAGTTCAACTACAAGGCTTTCGGGATGGCTCTGTTACATCTCCCTGCGTGATTTTTCACTTCTTTGGCCACACTTCTCATGTGCTTTCTTTGTACTTTCCAGTAATTTACTTGTCAACATTTTTCTTTTTGACACCTTCCCTTCTTCCAGAAGTACCGTGTGCCACATCCAACAGTTGCTGTCTGTTGTTAGTCTTCTGTCCCAGCTGCAATATGAATTACATTGTCTAGAAGCATGAGCCATTTTTTCCTGCATGCCCAATCTCAGCTTCCTCTGCCTTTGCCAGTCACATGTCTGTTTTTCAGTTCAGGCTAGAATTTCTCACAGAACTCTCCAGTTTTCCACTTTGATCCATTTTTTTTCTGGGTCAGGCTGCTTCAGCTGTGCCATGCAATGACTGTTGCTCCTCAGAACCTGTGCTCCTGTGCTTCGTGTGCTTTTGTGGTTTGGGTAGGGGATCTGCATTTCAAGCTTTGCAGGGAGGTCCTTGGCTACAAGGCTTTTCTTGGAAAATAATTTCAGCAGAAAATAGGTTGGAATCTGTCTCACCAAATGAGTCATTAACCACGACAGAAAACTGATTCTCATGAGTAAATACATATATGAGCAGAAAAAAATATGACATTTACTTTGATTGATTGCAGCTTCTGAGAGCACATAAACACCTTGATACATCTGGATTTTGGTGGACTTAATGGCTACACAAGCACTTCTCAGTCTCTAAGTCCTGGATGGAGTTGCTATTGAACTTGCACACAAAAAACTCATTTGGGCAAACAGACTTTG
This sequence comes from Colius striatus, assembly GCF_028858725.1. Classification (NCBI taxonomy): domain Eukaryota; kingdom Metazoa; phylum Chordata; class Aves; order Coliiformes; family Coliidae; genus Colius; species Colius striatus. The sequence goes on along the minus strand of NC_084772.1, from coordinate 18,153,476 downwards.
CTCTTACAAATACTACTGAACTCCTATACAAAGGTTGAGATAATCTCAGCCAGTTATCTATTCAGGCACTCGACTTGAAGCACATGAGTTGTCCCAGTAAAGACAACAAAACTATTAAGTCAGCCTACAGCCAGGAATGTAGCCAGGTACCTCTGTGAACTAAGATCTCCAAACTCACAGGCATGTACTGAATAAAGGCAAAAAGATAAAGATCATGTGCAATTGAAAATAAAGCTGTGTAACCTCTCCTTTGTCTTCAGACTATTTCTTTGATAGACCCTTAGGGAAAATAAGTCCTGTCAAATAAAGTAGATACCCATTAAAGAAAAGTAAGAAATATCTTTTGCTTCTAAGTTACCAGAGATTTGGTTTTCAGAAATATAGTAATTGCAAAGACATTAAATTCAGAGCTAGACAGTAATTCCTGAAGATCACTTGGCAGTGAAGAAACAGCTGTAGCTCACCATTTCTCCATATTCAATTCTAACAAAAGCTAATAATGATAACAACAATAACTACTTCCTCAGCTCAATCTCCCATTACTTTCTCAAGTGTTACAACCTCAGAGTGAGAGACTTCTGTACTGATGGCCAAACTGGCAGGTACCCATGCAACACACACCACAGCATTATACAAGCTTCAAAAGAAATAATTGCAGCCTGCATTTGCTATGTGAATTCACTGCCTGCGGCAGCTCTATCTTTACTTTGAAGCAGTAGGTCTTGTAATAACATGCCATATGAAACGAGGACACGGGCTGTAAGTTCTGCCTTGGTATTTACAGGAACTCTAATCATCCTTTATAAATTTTCTGCAACAGACAAAACATCTTAAATCAGAGAAATCATTAAGATTATGAGCACTCCTTTGTATTTGCAAGGGAGGTTTTCTTCTCCAACGCTCCAGACAGCTATGGGTCTCTAGGCTTTCAGGAACAGCCAAAAGTGGATTGCACTCTTTCCAAAATAAGTCTTTTTTTATCAACCCAATTGTCATTACTTTCCAAAAAGAGGATAGAATCAGAAAACCTAAAGGCAATTAGGTACCCCTTTAGAAAGGTAGCCAGGAATCATCCCTAGGTTATCCTCATGAGAAATTACACTTGCCTGCCTTTCTTCTGTCATCAGATAACATGAAACAGCTTTCACAGAACCATTAGTGTTAGAGAAGAAAAGATAGCAGTTTATCTTAGTCTCCTTCTCTGACAGCAACAGACTCTTCCCTCAAATTTCCTATGGTACGTTCAGAGTAAAATTCCAGCCGTGCCTAGGGCAGAGAACAGCATAGTGGTGCTCAATTAATGAGAAATAAAGACCTAAGCTATACTCTGCACTGGAAGATTAGTTTGTTTTTCCAATTAGATTTTTATTTATCTCTGTATTTCCTTCCTTTTCCTACAGCTTTACCTCTCAAAGCATCTGAAAGCATCTATGTGCCTAGAACACAAAGGATTTCCACACCTTCCTAGTCCACAATGTGCTCGTTTCTTTGCAGGTGCTTCCTGAAATGCAACTGCAGTTTTGCCTGTCTTACTTCTAGATGGTTTCTCCTGACCACAAATCATACAGACAGTCTACATCAGAAAAAAAAATACACTTCTGCATCTCCTTTCTGTTACTTTTCCTCTCGCATGTCTCCAACCAACAGCAGGTTGGAGAAACATCTGTTTTATGTCCAACCTTTGCCATACAAGTTGACAGTAGACTACAAAAAAAGTTCAATTATTTAGGTATTTTCTATGCAAAAGTCAGATAATTGTTATTGTAGTTAACTTCATTAGTAGCAATGTGAATATGGAGACAAACAGAAAACAAGGCACACGTGGTAATCAAAAGTCAGATTAAAGCATGGGTAGGCAAACTGAGTAGCTAAGACAGGTAACAGTAGTGATGGAGACATGAAGTTCAGCAATCCCAGATCACCTGGGACTCCAGCTACACATGGTAGGTTATTAATTCCCAGAAAAATCCAGGCCCTATAGGGCCCTTATAAACTCTTAACCAAGTAGTGCTAACTTACAGCTAGCATAAACACATCCCTTTAACCAGACCTGTATGTACAATCTAGACATGGACTAATGTCACCCAAAGTAAGATTTGGCCAAAAACAAACCCTCAACTACAAGTATATCTGCATTTCTCTCTTCAGCCCCCAGAAAAGAGCCCCTGCAAAGTGGGGGGATTTACTACATCACCAACACGACTTGTCATTCATGGTAGATAGTGACAACACTTCAAATAAACAACACACAACTTGGAGTCCCAGAACATGTGTCTCAGTTTTGAGCACTGATTCTGCAAAGCGGATGAAAGGAAATGGGTGGTAGCATCTCCCCATCGTCACTGGGGATATTAACTGTGCACATCTGTGACATGACTTCTCTCCATCTGCAAGCTCTTGAAAACATCTCTGCCTCTCATAAACAGAATTCACTTATTTTTAGAAGTTCCTCACAGTTACATCAGCTAGTCTTTGAAATGAAAGCCAAAGCAAAATGAGATGAAAAATGAGTGATGATTCAAAAAGCATTAAGTGATCAACCATGACAAAGTGTCACCTGCCCTAAATGCATTCTATTTTCTGTCACCTGAAGGACAAGGCTCTCGTTTCCGAGTCGTGAAGCCATGTATTTTCCCTGTTGAGGAATTGTGACCTCAGTCTGTGTGCAACCAATGACTTACGTTATTATTATTCTGATTGAGCGTGTGTTTGCTACATACCAAATGTCACCAATTTCTCCTTTTAATGCTGCTGATCTGAAGGGCATTCCTGCCCCTTTCCAGCCATGTCTGTGCTGCCTCTAAACTGCTGCAGTCGTGTTTGAATGTCGCCAGCGAGAGCAGCTCTCTGTCAGGAATGACTTAGTGATAGATGTCCCATGGAGCGGAGGAACAAACCGGGGATGACCTCTCAAGGTCTCCCTTTCAGGATCTGTGGGGGGGATTTGATGGTTCTATGGCAGGCTGCATTTTAGTTAAATGGTATTTTTTTTTCTTTAGGCAAACTATCACCTATGGAAAAATCTGTATACTCACTAAGTGTCATTTTTGTTGTTCTGTTTCCCTGTATTATATTGTCCATCTCAGACATTTTCTATCACGCAGTAACCCTGACCTCTGACTCAAAAACTGGTTAGATGTGAGCATATCTAATTCCATCATTAAAATCACTGTGAATAGCCACACATAAAACCAGATAGATGATTTAGTAAGTTGCTGAATGACTATCCCAATACCCATCAGGTCTAAATGTTCCCTGAGAGCCCAAACCCCCAGACACTTCAGTGTATGTTCTAAAATAAACACAGCTATTAATACACAAGTAAAGGACAGAAACATCCATGCCCATGTAAACAGCTGCACCCCTGCAGAATCAGACCCCATCTTCAAGACCTCCTCCACCTGCATTTGAGACACGCTAACAGATTCATGCAAACAAACCTACTCCATAAAGCTATTTATTTATCTTTCCAGGTAACACAACTGTCAAGTGCCACTTTAATGAACTTATCCAAGTTTAGTATTAAAATACTGTCAAGCCCCAGGTGGATGTCATCACTAAACAGGCGCAGATTCTCTGGGGATAAGCCTGCACAGGCACTTCACACTCATCATCCCTTGCAGGGGATTCTTTCTGGAGCCATGTAAAGTTTGTAACTTATTAATACTGTAAACTACCACTTGACTTTTAGTTTTCATTACAAAACTGCTTTTTAACAACATATACGACAGCCTTAGGGCAAACCTCTCTCTTGGATGCACACAAACTTTGCTAGAATCACTACGGGCTATGCAGGCATAGCTTCAAAGGCAGATTTGGGACCTATAACTTTAATTCATCCACCAAATGGAGCTCCAAAATCCATTAAGGAAAAATAACTAGTAACCATCTGTCTTTATTCATCAGGCTGAAAGCAGTTAATCAAACCTAGTGGACATTTTTACTTTCTTCTTTCTCTCTCAACAGCTTTGAACACAGATGCAGCCCTTCCATAATTAAGCTGAGCACAGTAGCTCTCAGACAGATTAATTCTGGAGAGATTGTCAAAAATGTCAGATGGCATACAGGTTCTGTGTCTTGTCTCTGGGGTTTCTGGGCTTTTTATATTTATTTATATTTTTTATGTATATGGGCTGATTCAGGGCACAATTATTAAAGGTAACAGCTATCTACAGCCTATGCTTTTAACTCATCACAATGACAGCAGTGTTAGGAGCACTTATTCTCTAGGAAAAGGTGTATTTTTCTCTCTCTGAGATGCAAGTCAGGATACCACCTCCACAGTGAGCAAATGTCTCTGGGAATCGTACTGAAACACGAGATGCAAATGGCCACCAGAAGGCAGCTACTCTCGCTCACTGCAGAACCACATTTTGATCAGTAACTGAAGGGCAAACATTTTTATAAACTCATTGACAGCGTTCTGCATCAACCTAAAGATGTTCCAAGTTACAGGAGTAATGAAATGGAATATAATTAGACAGTTCATGCCTAACAACTATTCCAGACACAGGCTTTTAGGAAAGTTCTCAGATAAATGATATAGCTTGTCTTGACTTCAAAAGGATACACATGAGAATCCAAGGTGGCTCTTAGGTCCCGATTACTATTAATAATGAGTTCACATGTGTTTTCAATTTCTCTTTTTCTGAGTTCTAACATTTTAAATCTGAAGGCATCTCTACTTCTTAAGGATTTTATATTACTTGTTAAATATTCCAGTTTTTCAATTTAACTCTACAATCAAATTTATGGACTGAAACCAGGATTTAAGAGTAAGAGACTACGAGCAATTTTTGCTTCCTTTAAACTGGGTTTTTATTTTATGTTTAAATAAAGTAAAAGCTTATGTCAAATCTATCTTTGTGATGTTAAAAGTAGTTTTTCAATGTCATATAAAAGTTTAAAAGTTCTTACCTCTATAACTGTCCATAAAGAGGAGTTGATCACTATTACTTTTGGTTAAACAATGCAGTTTGAAAGTGAGTTGAACAAAATACGGTGAGACTGTCCCAGAGAAAACCATTCAGTGACTCTGGAAACGAGACAGACAGTGAGCTTTCAAAGTAGTCACGAAAATATGGACCACAGGAAGCACAGACAGAAACCAGCGGAAATTGGCCAAACTTCATGACTCGAATTCAAAAGATATTTAAAAAATTAGACAAGTCTAAACCATGCAACTTGTTTGAACACTTAGCTGTATATGCTTAGCTGCATGTGGTTAATTGCTGATAACTGGTTTGTCTATCAGTCTTCTGTCCCCACAGTTACATTCAAAATGGCAAATGGAAACCAGACACCCAACTATACCTGGAAAAGCGAACAAGAATTAAATAGCCTTAGTATCTCTCAATCTAGGACTCGACAGCAAAAAATAGAAAGGGAAGAAGTATTTTGAAGAAAAACTATGCTGGCATGATCTCACTCCTTTCCCTCAGGAATATTTGAGCACTCAAATGCTTGAAGAGGTAAGGTAAAAGTATTGTTCTCACTGTACACAGAAATGAACTGAGGTAAAGAGAGGCTATCTTCTGATTAGTCAAAGAATCATAGAGGAAATCTCTTGTATCAGGGCCCTCAGTCCTGGATCCTGCTGCTTGAATATGCTGTTAGCAGCAATCAACTTGATAGGAAGTGCTCTTTAAGTACAAGTAAGCTAAAGACCATCAAATAACATTTTATAGACACGGTAACACAGTTCAAAGGACAGAAGAGAATTATGCTGTAAAGGCTTACACAGAATTCCTCTGCAGAGAAACATGAGAGAGAAAGTAGGAAGATGTCTAGATGAAAAAAATAAGTGGCCAGGAGAGACCGAATTGCAGGTTCATCAGAATAAGGTGTTAGTATCTCTCTGCTGAATCAGAGATAAGTGCAGAGATAGAGATATACGTATGTAAACAGATAGAAACAAGCAAAAAATCCAATTGCTTTTACAAAGAAGGCCAAGGGAAAAAGTTATTACTGAGCCAAGGGAATTATGCCAAAGGCCCAAATAAAAATTGTTATTGTACAAAGATACTGCCCATGGGCAATTGCCAACGATGACACACCTGCCCTCACTGGTGTGAGTCACAGAAGGGTTTTCTGCACACAAGACATCCCTCTTTGCCTGTTTACTTTTTGTAACGTTATCATCCCCACTTGGTTGACATCTGCTATTGTAAACCAAATTTCAGAGTTGATAAATCCATGCATGACTACTCAAAATAAGTTAATTAAATTTTTAAAACTGCAGGAGTCTAAAAATTCAAAATGTGAAGCTCTCCCTACTTACTCTTTTGGTTTTGAAGGCACAATGTGTTTGGACTTGAATCAACTTGCCATTAGAACAAGTCTCAAATCCCAGATTTGAGGTTTGTGCCAGACTCAGGCACAAACTGTATCGACCTGTACAAATGGGGACACATTCAACAAATGATCCATTAAAGTCCAAGTTTACAGTAACTCAAGACAGGATATTAAGTGGAGAATACAAAGATTTGTAATGAAAAGGTGAGAAGTGGCAGCATTTATTTTCATCTGTTCTTTTGAACACTTCTACATACTTGAATGTTGTGATGTTATAAAAGGGATTCTTTGTAATCTCTAAAGTCCCTAAAATGCCAGAGAACATGTAAAACTTTTATAAAATCAGTACTTGCAGTACAGGAACATGAAGACTTTAAAGGTTTGTATTTGGTACCTTACATGCAACAGTACAGTTCAACTACTATTGATGAGTGAATTGATTAAGCAAGTCATTTTCCTCTGTATCATTTTATTGAGCTGGTGTATAAAGAATGCCTTAGGTATAAATTCTGCCTTTTTATGTAACTTGAAGATTACGTATTGGACTTGTGAAACTTTCATTATACAAGAAATTCAGTTACTAGAACATGTCGTTCTTCTAAGCCATTTAGAAAAACACTTCCGTTTATACAGCTTGTCCATAATGCATTTGATGTTTGATTCTTCCATGTTCCTAGGATGAAGGAAGAATTAAGTTGGTGTATGTCCTGGAATTAATCCAGCATTTTCAATGGCACAAATTCTGTTTCCATGGGATAGACACTCTCTGAAAGATAAAGAAGCAGCACTTCAAATGTAAAGCTCAGTCAGAATTCTTTCATTGCAAGAATTGAACAAAGATCATATACTTGAATCCCTCAGTTATTCAGATCTTGGTTCTTCCTCAAAAGTCGCAAAAACTCAAAAGTAGTTATAACCAGATGCTGTGCCCACAAATTCTGGTAAGTGGAACAAAAATTAGGAGCAAGAACAGCTGGTAGTAAATTACCTGAAGTTTCAGCACACTCACAGTCCCAGCTGAGTACTCCTTGCTTTGAGTATGTTCTTTGTGTTATCAGTGCAGGACAAAATGTGTCCAAATAAGGCTTTTGACTGGAAGATAAATGCACGTTATAATGTCACGGTAGAACCCCAGACAGCAACTAACCTCAGTACAAATCCACAACATAACCTCATGCTAGCTACTAGGAAGAAAAATAACCATCCCAACCAAAAGTAGCACATGTAACTATCTCAGCTTTGTAATTTTGCCCTCTTGTAGAGTTGGGAGATTTATTTTGTTTTGTCCGTTTCTTCAGCCTTCAGAATTTTGGGTTCCAAGCCAATCCATTTCAAAGGAAAACTCAGGTTTCTGTCAGAAACACGTGACCTGAAATAGCTGAGAATTAAGTCACACATCAGGCCATGATAAAATGCTTCTGAATTCTACCATCATTAGTTTTGTGGAACAGAATTAATAGCAGGACAGACACCTAAAAACACCGTGTTATTGGAAATACCGAGATGCCGTCATGTGAACCTTATAGAGGTTGCATCTTTTTTTGAGGCTGTTTTCCTCTACTTACATGTTCAAACTCTTACCTCTGCAAAATTATGTACTTTTGGCAACGTTTTCAAGGTAATTACAGAACTAAAATGGATAGTACCAGTTTTAAGCCAGTGTCTGTTCCATTTTCTTGCTGTTTTAAGTGCCTGAAAATGGAAGACCACTGCCTAGACCTTGAACACAGTATCATTAATATGAAAGCAGCAGCAATGTGAAGATGGATAACTTTCATTTCCCCCTCAGCAAATACAGCTTCCACTGAGGAACTCACAGATATGCTACAACAAACTCAGGGTCTTTAGTGTTCTCGCTGACACACCTCTCCTCATCCTCACTACTAGTACCTGCAGACTTCCTACAGACAGAAAATTATCACCGCTTCTAATTTTCAACATTACCATTCTCTCTGTTTCCATTCACAACATAGATGCTATTTTCACCTTTTTAGTACTGCTCTAAACAATTAGGTTTATATGCTTTGGTGAGACCATTAATGTGGTTGGGTTTTGTCTTGAACAAAGTCAAGAATAAAGTCTTGTTCTCTTCTCCCATTGTTCAACGAAAAAAATGCACAGCAAAGTAATAACAAAAAGAAATCCATCAAGCAATAGAAAAACAGTAGACTAAGGCTTATTTCCCCAGATGAAATATTGCCCTGCTTCCTCAGATAGTACCGTTGGCACGCTTTGTATTTTGACAACAAAAATAATATTACTAGCTAAGTATTTTAACTTGCAAAGGGAACCAGATGAACTAACACACTAAGAAAGAATAATTAATGATTTCATCGCTCATTCTTCCTAACTTGCATTGTTCACTACAGCTGCTTATTTAGCTCTGTTTAGTTGCTGATTTAAGGATTTCTTTGCAGCCTATTTCAAGTTCATTGCAACTTAGGTTGTGAGAGATAACTCCCCACTTACACTGCAAATGCTTCTGTTCTGAAACATATTGCCCTAGTGAGCAATTGCACAACACAATGAGTTCTCTTCAAGTGACTGTAGCATAGTCTGATTTTCTGCATGTTGGGATATATGCAAGGAGTGCTCTGCAATACCTGGTTCTTTCAAGAGAAAATTGGTAGCAGAGCCCAGCTTTACATGATTTTTTTTAAAAAAGAAATAATCCCAGGACAAACATTCCATTACATATAAAGTGAAATGGAAGTCCCTTTATTTGATGGCAATGCAGAAATTACGATGCTTTCAGAAAGTCCATAAAGTCTTAGGAAAAGGAGGATTTTGTAGGAAACAAACGAACGTGAGCGAAAGGGTTGTGCAAAACCATGAGAGATCTGAGAGTGTTTTAACCTCAAATCTGTCAATGGAAAATGAGGACAATATTTACCCACATCTTTGACAGATGTCACCATTTTGAAGGAATAAATCTTCCTTACTAGTCTTTGAAGCCAAAAATGACTATTTACTATAATGAGTGATAAGATTGATGGTAGCTTAAGAGCAGATACTTTACAGTATCTTAACTACAGCTTTATTACATTCATAATATTTACTCAAATTATGAGATAATCTGAAACAATCATCAGGTAGAAAGCAAGAAAAGGCAGAATGGAGAAGGGTCTCAGACCCTAAACTGTCCTGCATGGATATATCACAAAGGCCAGAGGACAAAAAGTCACCCTGAGGTTAACAACTGCCTATCCAAATACAAAGATTTACCCACACAACCACATAAATGCAAAGTCAGTAACATTCAGATAGTACAAAGCTCTGTAACTTATAAGGAGAAAATGGTCAAACATTCCCGTCTTGGAGATATTAAATACCAAAACGCTCCTTAGGCTGAAACTGCTTTGTGCTGGGGATTCCAGTGGGCAACATCCAGCATTTCCTTCCATCCTCAACTATTCTACAGTTCTAAGATATTTCATTCAAACACAATCTGATCAGAAGGCAGACATTAACAGTCATAGTCTACTGTGAGACCTCAGAGATCAAACATTTGGTGTTAACAGATGTCAAGGAAAATTCAGGACTGTTTCATACTTTCCAAATGATTAAATACTTGGGAAATTTTTCTTAAAGTCAAATGAGGTTGAGGTATTATGTATCAATCCAAAAGGCATCTAGAGTGCTACAGAATTGTTATATTTAGCATTTAGGAATACATAAGGGATTTGTTTGCTTCTGAGATAGATTTCTCATATTTCTGTGAACACACCAGCGATTGTATATCTGCATGGCATTTAAAGGGCTGCTTCAAGGTTGCCTCAAACCCAGTCTTCTGCTCATACAGACTAGAGAAAGGAAAATTGGCCTGGATGGCCTCCAAATGTCTGCACATCTACATGGATGCAGTAGTTTGGCATAGTACAGCACAAGCTCCTTGCTTGAGATTGCTATTTAAGAGTCACAGAGGTCCACCAGCATGAAATCATGGCTAAAAAAAAAAATCCTTTAATGTTCACAGAGTTCTTTTTAGAATCTGCTTCATTTTAGTTTTTGCCAAGTAGCAATCAAAATAAAACACAGCATACTGCATTGACTTCTGTCAAGGTTTTACAAAACACAGACTTGTGGGTTTTAAGTAGTTTCAACACTGAGTCCACATTTTGTGTTCTTTCAAACATTCCCCAAGTGACTCACACTTCTGCAAAAGAAAAAGGGAAAATAACACAAAATAGACTTTGGTATGTTAATTCTTCATTGTTTTCTTCTTACAGTGCTCTCTCCCAGACAGTTTGCAATGGATGGTTGATGCTTAACTCAGGAGCAAATTGCTGCAGTCAGTCAGCACTCTGTCTGTTTGCCCACTGCCCAGGACATTTCATCCTCTACATAGTCACAGCAGACTTCTGTTAGCATGTTCCATGGTACAGACTTGTGATAGATGCACCAGGATGTGGGACAGCCATGCTCGAGATGCTGCCAGTGCACAGCTCTCCCAGACATGGTGGGTTATTGAAAGGTAGCCGTGGTCTTTTCATACTGTTCAGCAGTGAGGGCAGAAACTCCCTTGTCCACCTGAAACTTGAGTCTAAAGTGCTCTTTAGCCACTGGGCCACTCTCTCAAACGTCAATCACAGAATCATTTAGATGGGAAAAGAACTTTAAGATCATGGAGTCCAACTGTGACCCTAATGCTGCCAAGTCCAATCAGACTAATCTGCTTGTTTAACCAAAGTTTCGTCAATTTCTACTGCAGAACCTCTGCTGTCATTTCCCTTTTGGAAACAGGAACTAACCCCTAGTGTATTTCCCTTTCGGATTCCACCAGTACACTGCACTGAACCACAGCCACACCAACGGGAAGGGCACACAGTCCCAAGTGCTTTCCTCTTTTTCGACTCATCTCTCACCAAGCAGTTCTGAGGCTCCAGTGTTCTCCCATCTCACGTCCTCTTGGAGATGGCACCTGCTCAGAGATTGCACATCAAAATTTGTAGCACCCTAGCTCTCTGCAAAGCCTCACGCCCCATGGCTGATACACACTGAGGGGAGAAAGTACAAAGACATTGCACCGCTGGAAAGGGCTCAGATCTGGAGGACCACAGGTGGTTCACCACTTTTAAGTGCCTCATGCTGTAAGCCAAGCGATCGAGCGTGGCTGGAAAAGGGACAAGCAGCATCTTCCGAGCACACAAATGGACATAAGACACCAAACTCCAGCGAACCAACGCTACCCGGGCAGAGTTCCACCTCTGCCCAGCTCCTCCTCTCCCTCCCCACGCCCGCCGCCGCCATCTTGGCGCGCCTCCGCCCCACACGCTCATTTCCCGTGAGGCGCCGCGGCGGCGGCACGGAGCGGCGGCCGGCACAGGCGGCGGCGGAGCAGGTACGGCCGGGCAGCGCCGAGCCACGGCCCCTTCCCGCCCACGGCGGCTCCGCAGCGCGGCCCGAGCACCCCGCACCTCAGCCCGAGCGATGGGGCCGGGCTGAGAGGGCCCGATGCTGCCGGTCGGTGTCCAGGGAGGAGCCGCAGACCGAGGGGGCCGAAGACTTGCCCCGGTTTTCTTAACGACAGCTAGACGTTTGCTTTTTATTCTTAGCAATTATAATTTCTCTGACTGCACGCTCTCCTTTGAGGAACACGAAGGCAGAAAGGGGCTCTGCCTTGCCTAGCAGGTTGTGGAAGGGCGGGCTTCACTTCAAACATGAAAGAGGGCTGTGAATATCTGAGTGTGTAGTGATACTAAAAACTCAGATTGGTTTATAATGTGCGTTTTTACAATGTGTTTTATAGGTCAGTTGCCTTAAAATAATGCCAAAGACGATGGAACCAGAAAATCCTGCCAAGCAAACAGTCCTTGTTACTGGAGGAGGTGGTTATTTTGGCTTCCGGTTAGTACAGAGAATAGTTACTACATACAAGAATAAATGTAATAGATTGCTGATGATGAGGCAACAAGATCTGTCTGAGAAAGAGAAAAACCTGGGCCTGAGACCCATCCCTACCCATCTCCTGATTCATCTTAGGTTTCACACAAATACATTATTCCATTTTTAAGTGTTTTAAGCAAATAGAGTACTCTGTCTCAGCAGATACATAGCTGACTTGTGTTTGGTTTACTCCTCCACTGACTCCCCCTTTAAGCACTTACAGACACAAAGGTGGAGAGGAATACCAGATTTATGCTTTGTGTGGATGCCTGTTTTTATACCTGTGACACATAGGCAAAGTACTCAGCTTAGAGACATCTCACTCATTCCTCTTCCGCATACATTTCAAACACAATGGCAAAGAAGCAGCTGTTGTCTTGACAGAACTGAGATGGCACAATAAGGTAAAACCATTAAGAGTTCTTTAAAATAAGTAAATCTGGCTACAGGCTTACATCTGAAAGGTTTGGCATGGCTGAGCTCCAGGGGACAGAAGCAGAGAAATAGCTGTTGTTTCCCAAAAAGCTGCTGAGAGCACTTCAGTTATCCCTGATTGGTATTTTCCTTTACAGCAGTCCTGCCTCTTTCTTTTTCCTGGTTTATTTTCTCCCAAGTACTGATGGAGCCTAAGAAATTAGTTCAGTACCTGACACTTGAATCTTTCTCATAGATGGCTGAATATTTAAAAGACTCCCACCAGAAAAAACAGAGTATTGAAATAGTTAATAGACTTTTCTTACCTCCAGGTGAAGTGTCTCATCCATCATTATGCTATGTATTACTAACACACAGTTTCTATCATGTTTTAGTTTAGGTTGTGCCATGTATCAAAAGGGAGTTGATGTGATTCTCTTTGATGTCATGAAACCACTTCAAACCGTGCCAGAGGGAATAAAGTTCACGCAAGGGGATGTCTGTTGCCTGTCTGATGTGGAAGAAGCTCTTAGAGATGTAATCTGCGTATTCCATATCGCTTCCTATGGAATGTCTGGCAGGGAGCAACTGAACCGAAAACTTATAGAAGACGTTAATGTGAAAGGAACAGAAAATGTCATCCGAGCCTGCAAGAGCACAGGAGTGTCAAGTCTGGTTTATACAAGTACATATAATGTGATATTTGGAGGCCAGATTATAGAAAATGGGGACGAATCTCTGCCTTATCTACCTCTCCACCTTCACCCTGATCACTACTCCCGGACCAAATCTTTAGCTGAAATGAAGGTGCTGGAGGCAAATGGTGCTGAGCTTGGACATGGAAAAGGTGTATTAAGGACTTGTGCTCTCCGGCCAGCAGGTATCTATGGGCCTGGAGAACAAAGACATCTTCCAAGAATAGTTAGTTACATTGAAAGGGGACTGTTCAAATTTGTATATGGAGATCCTCTGAGTTTAGTGGAATTTGTGCATGTTGACAATCTAGTTCAGGCTCATATCCTTGCCTCTGAGGCCCTCAAAGCCAACAAACAACACATAGCTGCAGGCCAAGCCTATTTTATTTCAGATGGCAGGCCTGTAAATAACTTTGAGTTCTTCCGGCCGTTAGTGGAAGGTTTGGGTTACAAGTTCCCGACTTGTCGCCTTCCTCTCTCCCTGGTCTATTTTTTTGCATTCCTTACTGAAATGGTTCATTTTCTTGTAGGACACGTTTATAATTTCCAGCCTCTCCTCACTCGCACAGAGGTTTACAAAACTGGTGTCACACATTATTTTAGTATGGAGAAGGCCAGGAGGGAGCTGGGCTACGAGCCTCAGCAATACAGCCTGAATGAAGTGGTTGAGTGGTTTAAATCTCAGGGCTGTGGACTAAAGCCAAGAAAGTATACCATGATGCATCTTCTTAGGGATGGAGGATTGCTCTTGCTGCTGATTGCCGTGGTGTTCTCATGGTTTCCGTCTGCAGTTACATTTTCACTCTGAAAGATCAAACACTGAGGACGGAGAACAGGATTTAGTTACATTCCCTGAATTCTCCTGGTTATGATAGACAGGTAACAAGAGGAAAAGAAAACCTAACAAAATACACATTTGTGTCATTCGGGCAAAGATCTTTTAACAGTTTTATCCCTGAGGAACAGAGTAAAAAGGGGTGAATTTTATACATAGTGCCTCTTCAAAGTAAAACTGATCAAATCACTAACAGATAAAAGGTCAATATTACTGCAAAGAGCATTTTATTTTCAGGTACAACAGCACGCTAAGGTGAATGGAACAAATGTCCTTAGACTGACCCTTCTCCCTCTCTGATGGGATTATACTCTTCTCTGCCTTTTATTCCTAAAGAGTTTGTGCTACATGATCCAGAGTAAAATAAACTTACTCTTTGATCCCATTCCAAAACCAAATTCTGCTCACCAGCTTGGATATATATATGCCTGACCAAGATTAACTGATAAACTTGTAGACAATAAATGCTTTTAAAAAAATGACTCCATTCTGGTGTGCTTTTCTGAGTGAATGTAAGTTACAGCAAAGTGCTTGAAGCAGCACAGATTAGTAGATTTTTTTTCTAACAGTAAAATATGCCTGTTTAAAATGAATGAGCTAGCAACAGTGCATCCATAAATAAGACCTATGATTTTTCCCGGCATTATTGAATGGTTAAACAAATAATCCATCAAAGGCATTTGGTAAGTGATTACATTCATGTCACACTGTTTATAAAACATTTTTAGCCTTTAATAATATTTCTTTAATACCTGACACCATTTGAATAAACTTCACTTTTGCAGTAGGATGATAAACACTTAATACAGTGAAACTCAGAACTTTGTGGAGTTTTAAGAATAGAAAATAAGACCTTGCTAAGGACAGATCACTCCTGTCTCCAGCATCTCTCTCATCTCTGTCACTTTGATATAGGGAGACCTACTGAGAAACTTCACATTAAAATATTAAATCACAGTTGTTTTCCTTCAACCCAGCAGCATTGCAATTCCAGTACTTCTTGGTAAGAGGACAGTCCTACAAGTTCACACTTCTTTGAACTTTGGTCATTCCATTGTAATAGCTGAAACTAGACTGATCTTAAATTAGTTTTGTGTAAGTTCCAGCTGCTTCAGCTCTGTTGAGCTCTACTGTGATTTGAATGGAGAAGTGATGTAGTCGCATTGCTGAAGGATTCTCAGAGAACAAAAATGGCTAAATAGAGAAAGCAAGCTAGGAGCCCACTGGCACCAGTGTTTAGGAGATGGAGATTTTGTAGTGAATGCTGCCTGAAGACAGCACTCTGTTGGGAATACTGTCTTCTTTCCCTGAGAAGTTTACCTTTTTAAAAACTATGTATATATAGCACTATTGATAACTAGATTGTTGGTTTGCTTGAAATCTGACTTTTCCCCTCTTCCATTCCCCTTCCAGTACATACACCATCAGAGAAAATAAGTTTCATACCTGGCTCATGGGACAGCTCAAGAAGGAACTCAAACGTTTTGTTTTCCTTTAATAGCAAACACATGGAGGGGGCCTGGGCAGAGGTGTTTGTGGAGTAGGAGTGTTGCACTCCTCTCTAAAGAGCTCATGTGCCTCCAACAGCGTGCTGATGGCAGAAGGGGTGCTTTCCAGAAGTCATTAATATCCATCACCACAGTCTGCAGAAAGAAGAAACTTGCTTTTCAAGAAAAGAGAAAAAAGACAGCTGTGACCTCATGAAAACACGAGACTGCTGTTCTCTTTCCAACAGGCCGTTTCTTCAAGTGAAAACCACGTGGTTATTTTTCCCTATGATTTCTCTGGGTTTGACACAGTGTTATCAGAAACAGACTAAGGCATTTTCCTGCCAGCAGAATCAATAGACAAAAGCAAAATGTTCAAGAAATGGCACAAGCCGGTTGCACAGAACCATAGCATCGGTATTTCACGCTAAGTCTTGTGAAAAGAACTGCTTAAGATACGGAACGTAACTCCTGTACCCCAGAGAGATTCCTTCTGCTACTTGTGATCTTTTTTATTAGAAAAACTCAGCTGCTGCCATTCATGATTATCTCAATGGTGAGGCTGGTGGAAAAATCAATGAGAGTGCCCTAAAGCCAGGAAGCTAAACTCACACTGTTACACTGGCTGAAGGTAAAGCCCTGGGCAGCTTTTTAGGTACAGCAGAAAAAGAAGCTCCTGAGAAGACAAAAAAACCCTCCACAAATACCAGAACTGCTGCAGAAGCTGAGCTCAACACATGAACCTTTCCATTTGTCTGGAGTCAAGGACAGAACTTTCCACTGATAACAGAATAGGAGGCATTATTTTGTCCTAGCAGTCCCGAGCACTGGGCACTAAATCAGGTACTCCTTAGGCCAAACAGGCAGCAGTCTGGCAAAGGCTTCCCTAGCACATATCAACAGTATGTCCATAGAGTCACTAACTCCCTGTCATTCAGCCCTAACGCAGAGGAAAAGCCAAGTCTCGACTAGAGAAGGATACTTTCCTCTTCCCAAAATGAAAACAGGATATCCGTGACTTAAAACAGATATTTTCAAGTAATTTTTAAAGTACATATAAAGCCAGTGACAGCTGTACTATTTTCAATGGCTTTACAATTAGAATTCTCTCTCCTCCTTCCTGCTTTTTATTTGTTATTACTACTTCTGCATGAACAGCCAGGTAAGTTAAGGTAATTAATTAAATGTTGTGTCTGTTTCGAAATGTTAACCTATTACCTGTTTTCTTGGCAGTGAATTACCAGAAATGCATCTTAAAAACTGAAAAAGCAGAAACTAAAAATAGAACACAGCTTCATTTTTTCCTAGTCCTCAAAATTCTTTAAGCAATTGATAGGTGCCTCACTATAAAGAATGATGCTCGTGTTTTAAGTGACTAGCTTAAAAACCTTGAGTCAGCTGCTTCACTTTGCATACATCAAGGCACACAAACAACTTGTACTTCTAATACTTATAAAATGTATTTAGTTTAGAAGTTTAAACGCCAATCATCCTTAAAGTAGATCAGGTTGTTATAGTGTCTTCCCCTAAGTGGCCCAACCAGAATTTTCTTTCTTTACTCTACATTCCTAAATTCCACATCTTTTCAACAATATAGTTGCACACTTAATAATGTGTGACATGATCTTCACAGAAAAGTGTCCTCAACGTTAAGAATTTACACATATTGTAAAAGATCTGAGGATTAAATTGCAATGCTCATGTACACAAGTGCTGGGAGCTACGTCTGCAGCATTTCAGTCAAGCTCACGATTCCATTCTGATGGAATAACACCTAAGGATGCAGCAACGAATGAAACAGCACTTGAAATTCTTCTGCAACTAGTAGCTGGGCATGTTCAGAAAGACTGTTATGGATCAGAAGATAAATTTGGCTGCCAACTGATTCTGAAAGTTATTCTCATTATATGTAACTTCTATTTTGGATGACACAAACAGAACTACCATCTGGAACAAAGTCAACTAGTTGGACTGCACTTGGAAATGCTGATCCACGACTATGGGAGAAGCCAACAAGGAGACTTCAGCTTCCACACATCCAGATTTTAACGGCTCGTTTGGAGAATCCAAGGATAAACTCTGGTACATATCTAACACCATCTTACCATCCAGAAGGTCGGTTTGAGAACTGCAGAACCAACAAAATATTTGCAACAGAGAAATTTGTAGATAGAGATGGCAAAAAGCAAGAAAATACGCAACAAAGCACCCAAATGACACAATTTTGGGGACTTCAGAACTCACGCATTCCAATATTGACAAATTAAAAGGTGATAATGACCATTTGGCTCATGTATTGAGCTCCTAGAAGACCTAGGCTGCAGATACCTCATACTGATTTCTACTCAGTACATCATTTTTAGCGTAACACCAAGAAAAACTTTGTTCCCAACGCTCTCAACAATGAAACAAATGACAAGATACAGACAGTGTGCATTCATCACAATCACAAAATCACAGACTCTCAAGGGCTGGAAGGGACCTCAAAAGATCATCCAGTCTAACCCCCCTGCCAGAGAAGGACCACCTAGAGTAGGTCACACAGGAACTGGTCCAGGTGGGTTTGGAATGTCTCCACAGAAGGAGACTCCACAGCCCATCTGGGCAGCCTATTCCAGTGCTCCCTCACCCTCATCCCACAGCACTTCTGCTCATGCAGTTAAGGCAACCTTCTGGGCAAAATTAATGCTGAAACAATTTTATAGTGAACATCAAGATTGCTGTGCTTCCAAATTACTACATCATTACCTTCTTCAGACTTTATTGAGTTGATACAAATATGATGCTCGCTAGGGCTGAAGTTCAGATCTACCTATCACTGAAAAAGGCTGGTTTGGAGTTGCAAGATAAACATGATCTTTGACCTTTTCCTTCTGCCCTGCTTGTTTGCAGCCAGATGAAGTGCAATGATAACCATGTCTATGGAAACAGTCAATAAGTCAGTTCATCTTCAAAGCACAGACATGCCCTTTCCTCCAGCCTCCAGCAGAACACACCATAACACACCACCAGACCCCTATCCAGTAGGGCCTCACTCCTACTGCCTCAAACAGCTGGTGAAATTCATGACATTCAATGAGCAATGCTTAAACAAAAGAAGCATGTGGCATGATACACATCACTGCTGAGATATCAAAAATTATTTATTAAAAATAAGTTATTTTAAGGATTTAAAACAGTTTCTGTAACAAATTTAACATATCCTTAACATTGAAAAGACCTACAGTTTTCCTCCTAGATGATACAATTGGCATACATATCCAAAGCTACTTTCATATCAAAACAGTTGCAACTGTGAAAAAGTTGCTACAGAGTCTGCTCTGACAAGGAATTGAGAGGTGAGGTTTTGGAGTTAAAACACAGAATGCAATAACAAGAGTTTGTACATAGCTTTGCCCATCACTTGCAAGTTGACAAAACACTCAGTGCAGTATTTTCCTTCTGAATACAGTGTAAAATCATACTCAGGGGAAAAGACCATGACATGAAATGCATTTTCATAAATACTGAGGGAGTACCTCATAACTTTTGACACCATGTATGTGTGAAGAATGTGCACAGGACTTTTCAAAGCACTATAAAACGTGTTAATTCTTAAATATCTGCCCAGCAGCAGCACAAGGACGTCCTGTATTCATCACACAATGGCTGTCCTGTGTCAGGAATGTACACACCACCGAAAGATGCCAAGATGAATGGACAATTTGGTTATGTCTGCTCTGGAATTGAGCTTAAAAGTCCCCACAAAACAGAACAAAAAAAAACTCACCACAGCAACAGCCTCAAGCTCTAAGGTTTGATCTCCCTGAGCCATAGTATCTTGTAGTCTCCTATTTTTTTGTGATCAGTGCAAACCCAGGTGGTGCTCAGCTGCATACAAATCCTGTCACACCTGTAGCAACAACCTCAGGACTTTCCAGACACAACTTTGGGCCACCTTGTCTGATCTGAACACTGACAGGACAGTGTTCTCACAACATTAAATGGAGATCATGGAGGCTGGTGAATGAAACAGATAGCACAGGGACTGATCATATGGCAAACTAACCACATCCTGGAACATGCTACAAAATGCATGCATGCCAAAGGTTCCCTCCTCAAGGGACAGCAGCTGGATCATCCCACTACACCTGGGTACTGCAGATAAGCCCAGCTTCATACAGCAGTCTAGGTTACAGGTCTGCCTGCCAAATCCACAGTTGGATGTGATTTTTTTCCTTTGTTTGAGGGGGGTTTGCAGACACCTAATCCTTGAACAGGTCAATCACAAGTGGGTACTGAAGAGATTTCAGCCAGAAGGAAGAAAAGCAGAGAATTGCCTTTAACTTTGTTCTCTTTTCTTCTTCAGCTGGGTGATTAGTGATTCATTTCTCTATAATCAAAAATTTACAGAAGCCACCCCATTGAGGGACACACTATTACAGCACTTTCATCTTCAAGACAGGACTATCTTTACTAAAACCTCAAGGGGGTTCCTCAAACCACCATCTGTGAATGCACAATGACATCAATTAAGTGCCTCTCAAAACAACAGAAGTCATAGCGTGGAAAGCAAGAGAGACTGAAAATGCTGAGGCAGCTTCATCAGGCCATGAATCCCAAATCCATGCAAGTTTTGTGTGATCAGAAATACAGCACTACATGTGCAGCACTTTATGCCTCAGGCAGTTACTTCAACAGGAAAACTTAACCCCTCTGCACACATCTGAAAGTCAAAGTGAAGCATATAGATAGCAAAACTCCACCCGTGTAGAGATAAAGCAACTAGAAATTTGGTAGTAATAACCTAGTGCCAGCACAAAGAACAAATATAGACACAAAGTATGATATCTGGTGTTAAATGTGCCATCAAATAACTTCAGTTGTGCTCTGGCAGGAAAAGATGCTTGCCAGTCTAACAAGTTTTCTCATCTGTCGCTCCATGCTCTTCATTTGATAAAAGCCATAAGAAACATGCACCTCTGTATTTGTGCACACTCTCATTCCTGGATTACACACATTTGGGGAAAACAGTCTACATTTACAGACCACTATCATTTGATGCTATTGTCCAAGTAGGACTGCACAATTAAAAATGGACAGTTCATTAAAAAAATAGTTTCTAAGCACATCAGCAGCTGAAAGTACTTGCAAAATGATAGTATACCAAAGTAAATGCTTCTCAGAATTTGAAATACCTTTCCACAAACAGACAGACACTTCCTACTGCATATCTTAAAATCCTTCCTTCCAGTGCCTTGAGGTTGTGAACATGGGTTCACAGGGACTATGAATGCAGGTTCACACATCATTCCTTTCTGAAACCTTTAGAGAGAATTCAACAGGAAAAACACAACTACAGTCCCAGAGGATGTTTGCTTTCGACACAATAAACATATTATCTGGTTATCAAAAGTGTAACAGAAGACTTTTAACAAGAGACAATAGAGTAGGAGCTATCAGCTACCCAAAATACTTTCTACAGTATCAGAAGTACAATCTGCTGCCTTGGGCACAGTAACATACATGACATTACAATGCTGATGTAGAAGTGCTTTTACAGCATTTAATAAATTAAAAACTCACTACCAGTTCATCTTAAGGAGCCAAGTTGTTAAGGTGGAGTGATTCTGTGCATGCAAATTGTTGTGCATGTCTTATCTATAGCCTGTGTACACAAATAGAGTAGATTCATGCTTGTACTTCAGCTATTGATAATGAGAAGTGAGGTCTAGCCAACTCCATGCCCTCAAATTTTAAATATCTTGAATACACCAAAGGTCTGGCTTGCACAGAGCTTTGTACAGAATATAAATTATTAGGAGTTAAACCAGTTTTTCTTATGACAAGAAATTACAACGGAAGCCCATCTTCCCTCCTCCTCCTCTTCTTCCAGTCATTCAGTCTGATGAGACCATCGTTGAGTAGGATGACCAGGGTGAATTTATCTCTCTTCCTGAATTGCACCATAAAGCATGTATCAAAGAATGATTGCTTTAAGAGTAGAATTTGCTGTTACTGACTTTCTTCTCCTTTAATCTTGAGGAGAAAAAGAAAAAAATAAGAAAAAGTCAAGTCTATGAGGAATTTCTCAGGAAACCAGTCTACCAAGTTCAATTTACTTAGATACAAATGGAGAGTTATGGAACAGTAACAACCATTGCAATTTCTTTCCTCAATAAATGGGAGTAAAGCAGTGATTCACGCACCTGCTCAGCAAATATACAAAAAGGGTAAAAATATCTAAAGAAAAGTCTTTCTCCATCCCATCTTGAGATCTACTCAAGACTTCCACCTGGTATATGAAGCCTCTGTATCACACCCAGCCCAAGGGTGGCATCAAAGGAGAAAGGTTCTTCCCCTAAGGTCTGGATAACATACTGACACTTAACTGACAATTCTGTGGTGTTACAACTCAATACTATCTTCATCTTTTGTGGTTTGTGTATCTGGAGGTGTCTTCTGTTCCCACATATCTAATACTCTAATGACACTTCCAGGGACATAACTTTGATAGCATAGAAGGAATGAGGCAGTTTATTTATTTGTCTATTTCCAGGCTTTCCTCCTGGAAAGCAGGAGAAGAGAGGAATAGAAACTCACAGCATTGCACGTTTCACTCTGACCACTGAAACTGAGAGTGCACCGAGAAGACATTTCACAGCATCTGCTGGCCTCTAGTGGCCTGTAGTCCAACCTTGCTTCACCGCAGCCCGTTCTTGGTTCATATGCTCATTTTACCTCTTCAAACACTCGTTTTGATCAACCTAGAGATTTCCTTACCATAAATCACATCTAGACAGAGCTGCCTCAGAAAGGAGAATGATAATCAACCCACCTGCGGTTGCATGTATCTTGATATATCTGTAGTTTGTGCTCATTCACATTGAATTCTTTTAAAATAGCATCTCTGTTAGGATTCCTTAAATTCATATGGGTGTCATAAAGGAACAGCTGGTTATTCAGCTCCTCCTGGCGCTTCCGAAGCTGCCGACATGAGGAATAAAGTTCTTCTTCACTTTCCTTCAAAAGAACATTAATAATCAACATAAGATACACACTTAAAACAACAGAGAATCAACACAGTTTGAGGTATTATTTTGTTTTTCCTATACACATTCCCTCAGCTTTATGGAAAGTTTTATAAAATCAGTTTCATAAGGTGTTTCTGGAATGTTCAGAGAAAGAAACTAAGAAAAACCCCTCAGCCCCACAGTATAACCAGCCCATCCTCCCAGCACAAGTCATGAAATGGGTATTGGAACATTTTCCACCAAATGGTGCATCACTAACAGATTAAAAGAGTTTTCAGGTTATCAGATAAAACAGTTTTTAAAAAGTTAAACTTTTGACCATTTCTTCATATTTGTGCATTACTCAACATACTACAAATCCTGGTGCTTTGCTATTGAAATCTGGACTAAAATCTGACTAGTAAATAGGACCCCTAATAGCAGCAAGTACTCAGATGATCAAGAAAGGATGGGTGATGTGTTTCTGTGGAGATTCGATACTTGCAGAGGAACTAAGTATTTGAAGAATAGTTTGCAGCAGTTTGAGTAACTGTTGTTGTATGATGCCCACAGCAGAAGGTCTAAAAATATTCCACGAGCATAAAATAATCATAATGATTCCCTTCATGACTTTGAATTATTTTAATACTTCAAAACTTTGGATGAAAAAGCTGCCTCCTTTATAGAGTTACTATTGGAAATTGTACTGGCAGGACTGAAGTCTTAATTTTCACATCAGTGGCAAAAACAAGATACTCTTCCTACAAGAAATAACATGCAATCAATAAATGTAATAAATCCAAACATCTTCAGAGAAGGCATACTAATAACAATGCCTCTTTCTGCACTCAGTCCAGATCTAGGAAAACTGAGCGGCCAGCAACATACCCAATTAGCTTCACTTAAGGACAAGATCCTTTCCTAAACCTTCTTTTTGCTCCTGAAACACATTCCTACCCAGGTATAGCATATGTACTACTGTTTGTTCTGGTAAATAAATGAATCTACAACACTAGACTTTAAAATCCCATTGAAGAATGTCCACTTCAATGGTTATGTTAAGAACATATACACCATCGAGGCCGACTTCAGCATTTTCTGATGACAGAGATATGCACACTTTCTGAAACAAAGTAAATATATTTTCAAGCAAATAAGACACCTTTCTAAATGTAACAACCAGCTCAGCATAGTACAACTTCTACAATATCAAGAAAGCTGGTTAACTTCAACAGAAACTGCGTACGGCCCCATATAGTCATCCACAAATGTGTGTGTTTACATCTGCAATATTCTTGCTTCTCTGTTCCTGAGAAATTCCACAGCCATCTGCAATTCCCCTTTATAATTTTGTATTTCATCTCCAAGAGCATGCAGATGGGCTCTGTATATAAACAGGCCTGTTATTAAATTACATCACTTTACGGAGGGTCATCATTTGTTATAAAAAGGGCAGAGGAACAGATGGGAGACAGCCTGATCTTTTCTGATGCTTCTTGAATGATCTGGCAAAAGTTCTAGGAGCTGATTAACTATGGCAAGTCTTGGTTTGTTGCAGACTGCCAAACAAAAGGGAACATTTTTGAAAGTTCTCCTGCCACTGCATTACCACCCAGAGCCAGCAGACAGTGTGAAAATACGGAGCTGAGCTGCATCTTCATTTGGCTTAACAAGCAGAAGGGGTTTCAAGAGTGCAAAATGTGCTGCTGTCAAAGGACTCGGTGCTGACAGATTGGGAGACATACTGCTGCTATGAACAACACTTTAAGAGCTACTCCTGCCCCAGGCAAGTAATGATCTGAATTTCTGAAGAGAAACCACGGCAGGAGGAATTCACAATACATCTACAAGTGATGTCCATGTTCAACTTATTAGGCAACGTTGAGCTGCTGCCAGTTTTCTCAAAGGTGGAAAGCTAAAAAGCAGTTTATCAGCCTCCTCCATCAGACCTGTGACCATGGAAATATGAACATTTTAAACTTTACCATCAAAGGATTTAAGTCTCTCTTGTTTACACACACAGACACACACACACTTGGGTCTTGGCTCCTAGGCCTCTCCTGCTCTTGTGACTCTTTGCTAGCCAACAGAAGGAACAGACCATGGCTGCCAAGCACTGTCATTACACACAGTCATTTTACATCATGTGGCTTTGTGAAAACCTTGACAAAGGATATCTGTCTGCAAAAAGCTGCGACTCCTTTGTGAAGAAGAATGTGACTGAATTCAGTAATTTCCATTTCAGTGTACACAATTGCAGGCACAAATCCCTCCAGAGACATAATGACTTACAGTTAGCAGAAGTTGGTGTTTTAATCAGGAAAAATAATGTACACTGGTGTGAACTGTAGTGTAAGCCTGAATGGTTGTCAAAGATTATAAATAAGAAGTTGGACTTTTTTTTTCCCCCTCTGAATCTGAAGGGTACTGGAAAGCACCTTGAAATACCCACTTCCCAGGAGCATCTTTAAAGTTTAATCCCATGGCCTCTACACCAGTGTATTTAAATTACATCAAATGTTCTTGAGAGAGAGAGAGTCTGAGAATAATTCTGCTTCAAATCAACATATACAGCAGAAACTTTGGAACACCAGCAAATGCTGTTCATGGATCAGCCACTTGAATGCCTGGCTCAGTGCGTAAGGAGGCATCATTATTTTTTCCCCTGTATGTTTAAAAATACTAGTACTTTGATTAGGTGTTTTAGAGAGGTTTAAAAGAGGCACATTAGCACTCCTGTAAGAACCAGAATAGGTCTTCCACCAGACAGGTTGTTTATTTTAATGAAACACTGGGAGAAATTACTATCTTCTCTTCCAAAAGTGATTTATGTTTATAAAAGACCTTTAAAAAAGGATTACTCTACAAAGTCAAAGCTGAATTTAGCTAGCTTTGTATGGCATCAGTCAGATAACAGGAAAAAACAATGCTGTTACAGCAAAAACTAGTGGAGGCAATGAGGCTTTGCTAATGCACTATTTTTTTTAACAACTACATAATCTGTCCACCCAGGGGGAGAGTAACTCAATTTGTTTTATTGGCCTCCCCCAGTACCTGCAGAAGAAATGCCTGACAATAGCATATAGAATCATAGAATCATAGAATGGTAGGGGTTGGAAGGGACCTTTAGAGGTCACCTAGTCCAACCCCCCTGCAGAAGCAGGGTCACCTAGATCAGGTCGCATGGGAACATGTCCAGGCAGGTCTTGAAGATCTCCAAGGAAGGAGCCTCCACAACCCCTCTGGGCAGCCTGTGCCAGGGCTCCCTCACCTGAACAGTGAAATAGTTTTTTCTTATGTTTAAGTGGAATATCAGGCACAGGACAGAAAAACAAATCCTCATGTCTTGGTTTCCACAAAGAACTGATGATAACATACATTCTAAAGGCACAGAAACCCCAGTGGTTCTCACCAGAACTTGTCGCATTTCACAGTGAACCAGAAGTGAAGCCAGCTCTATATCTTCGCTGTAGCCGTTTTTGAGAGGAACCGCTCTAAAACCTGGGCAGGGGAACATAGACAAAGAACAATTACAGTCAAGGCACAGGGTTATCTGCAGTCCCAAAAAGGGTACACACAGCCCCAAGGGATAACAGATTCTTCATTGCCCAAATGCTCCACTGCTGAGAGCAGGATTTGCTACTACAATTACAGGGAAACAAAGGCAAGAATGGCAAAATTGAGACACACGTTATTTCACATGCTCTTGAAGACTAAAGCCAGAAGCAGAAGAAAGCAGGAAACTTACTCCAGATACATCCACATCCAATATAATTAACCAAACAAATGCAGCGACACCCAAACGGAAAAAGAATCTTCCCAGATCTTACTCAGAGCACATAACCCTGTTGCTGAAACAGAGTGTGTGGTAAAGACAGTGCCTTCCTATTTCAGTGTAAAAAAGGAATGTCAAGAGGGTGAGAGGATTATTTTGAATTGAAACACTACACACCCAGTATCATAATAAACAACGGATTAAAGGAACTCCAATTAAACAGCACTCGTCCTTTCACATGTTGTAGCTGCAACTGAGAGCAAAGTCACAGTACAACAATGCTCAGCAGCAGCTTCCTGACTTAGGCCCATACTATACCCACTGATCTTACCTGATTTGATTCCTTTGATGGGAAAAGTGGCATGTGCTAAGAAATTGGGATCACTGAACATATCCTCCTCATAAACAACAAAGCGCAGAAATGCTAGATTGGGATCATAAATTTCAAACTTCACTTGCTCTGGACAGGGTGCCCAAACTGGATTAAGGCCATTGTCATCTAAAATGAAAAGGAAACATATGCAGTATGAAGCAATAATTTCACTTATGGGTATATATCCCATGACGTTTGCTAGGGATACAAGAGCCCAAATCCCCTATTTACCATCTGGTGTAACCTTGCTTCAGAAGGCTTGTATTTGTTTATTTGAGGGGAAGACAGGAGGAAATTTGGCAGGGATGGAAATCCACAAAGAAAAGCTATTACCTACATTTAAACATACAAAACCTCCTTGAACATGTATTTGTAAATAAAGCAAATTCATTGCACATATTCATGAGCCTCTGTATCAGAGTAAGAGCATGAAATGAACTGGCAAGACTAATGGCCCAACTCTTACAGTCATTTATAGAACACCAAGTAATTTGGTATGTGTGACACAGCCAGGAAGTTTGCTCTCTAAAGTCTTGGTCATTTCTCATAGAAAGCTAAAACCATCATCCTCTTCTCTGAAGTACTGAAGAGCCACAATGCATATTCTGCTTCTGTGTTCTGGTATCAGTGGTTTGGATAATTAGAACCAAAGTCTCCTGTCTACTAGAGGAACACTGCTGCATCCAGAAATATTAACTACTAAAATATTAACTGGCTGAGATATTGCCCCATTTCAGTGCACTTAAATGAAGCTCATCTATACACACACACACACACACATAAACACATATCTCCTACCCAGAGCTCACCAGGAGTGAGCTTTGATTAAACATCTATTGTGTTGCAAGTTACTTTAAAGCACTATGTACCCAAGTTGTCTCCAAGGGGATGCCAGTCTTAGATCCCAAGTTTAAATAGACACAGTGCGCATGTCACAGAACTAACTCCTCATTTGGGCTAGTCAGACTTTTGGGAACTGACTAGCACTGTTGGAGGTATTTTCAAGAGAGCAATTCTAACAAAATATGCAAATACACAAACCTATGCACAGGCAAAACCAGAATTGTGACTTCCCAACTGCAACAGTCCTATTTTTGCCTAAGTTTGATATACATTGAAGTTTTCCATATTAAGTGGCCCCGAGGCAAGCAAGAGAATAATGTTGTATGACTCATCAGTCCAGAGCAACAGTTAACATATTGCTCCCTATATAGGTTGCTGGACAATTACATGCAACATAAATTCATGGTCACTCTACACTGAAGTGCACTGTAAGTATAACACATCCCTACAACACAGAAAACCAGATACTCACTCACAACTGTTGTCTTGAATTTGTTGTTATCGTATTCAGCCCCACAAATTTCTACCTCTACGAAGGGACAAGCAATGCTTCTACCAAGTTTAGGGAGATGACGAGCACCTAAAACCTGCAAAAGCAACTGTAAATTATGACCACCTCCAAAGGAAATTTGGCACCATTATTTCTCTACAGAAGGTAGTGTACAAAACTAGAGGGGAAAAGAAAAAATCCACAAGAATAAGCAAAAAGACCACATACTTCCTCTCTTGAATATGTTTGCATGTATTAAACATACTATCTACCACTGATAATAATGTTTTCCATTGTTTGGGTAACCCCATGATTGTCATTGTAAGATACTGCAGCTGACATTTATTACACATAATATGCAGTTCCAGACCAGGCCTGTAACATACAGTTTGTTACCTTTCCTCAGTCTTTATTACATATCTATTTTAAGACATTCCTGCTTTACATTCACAGCCTCTGCTTAGCTCTTCTCTAAACTGCAGTGGAAAGCAGTTAATGTATTTCTTCTTTCTCAGAAAACCTATTTTTTAAAGGATATCTCTTACTGTATAGGAACTGAGAACAGAAACAAGTTAAATTCCTGTTTGGCACCAGAAGACAACATGGCATAAATTTCAAATGAGAAACCCATCTCTCCATGAAAAAAAAATGAGAATGACATTCTGATCAAGTCACAGTGCACAAATATGATGGCAGGAGAGTGGGGAAATCAGCTTATTTTTTTTCTGCTTAGTTTCTGCATTTCATGATAAACATCTTTCTTCCACAGCAGAAATCTCTGAACTAGATAGTCTGCTCCTAACCAGTCTCCAACAGGACCTTTCTATTGAGAAGTCATTAGATTGGAAATGCAAGTTAGTTCATTTGAAATTTTTATTAGCAATTACATAAAATTATCCCAGGATTGTGTTTTCAGTCCTATAGCATGTGCTTCATTAGTATGATAAAGATATATATCTTTTTTCAGGAACCAGTGAAATTAGTTTCATTCGCAAACACACTGACATTTGAAAACACTATTTTGACAATCTGTCAGATCTTGCTCTGAAACATAATAGCTTTATTTTTAGTTTTATAGATATTTATGACTTGTAAAAAAACATGATTTACAAAAAGAGATTTACCCTCACTGTCATAATCATCTGCAATTTCCTTCTTGAGTCATTTGGCATCGGGTCATATTCCTCATTTCGCATGCTTTCTGGCTGCAGAACATAGCCAGTGCGTCCATTAAGTGAAAACAAGGCATGGTTCAATTGCATGTATTTATCTAGGGAGAGAGTTAAACAGTCATAACAGAAGATCTGCATTTCAATGTAGCTAAAGAAGCATCAGACTAATGGCTCCTCTCTGTAATTCCTTCTGGTCGCCATTTTATCAAAAAGAGATAGAAAGGTAAGTGGGAAGACTCGGTTCCCTTCAGTAACTGGATCTGATAGGCCATTTCTCATCCATTTTAATCTAAATAAACACATCTCCACTATAATTAGCATCCTGTCACTGTGTCACAAGCTAGCTGGCCCTTACCAGAAAGCGGAGTACAGTCTCTACCGTGGTTGAACAACTGTTCATCCACCTGAAACTTACTGTAAATATTTCTGCTTGCTTATATCACAAAGAGATCAAGGTGAAATATATCTTTTAGAGTTTGAGGCTAGTTAGACTCAGAGAGGGCTTTTGGGGACTGGTTTCTGGGGACCAGCTCTATCAGATGATCCACACATTCAAAATCAAATTTTACTGTTTGTACATCCCTTCTTGCAGGGAAGCACAAATAAATAGAACAGCCACTATGACTAGCAGGGCAGAGGGGCCAGAAAGGGGCTTGTTTATGGTGAAATGGAAGGTGGATTAGATCCACTTACAGAGGGAATATTACCTGGAGTTTGGAAGTTCAGAGCCACCATCTGGGAGCCACAAAGCCAGAGGCGAAACGGGTCATAGTTGGACGAGTCGACCCTCTGTCCTTTAGGATAGACACGTGTCAGTCCCTTCAGGTTGTACTTCAACAACTCAACTGGCTTCTGTTTAACAATGCTCTCTGCCTTGGTTTCCACAAAAGAACGGATTTCTTTGAAATCAGGATTTTCTACACAGGGTAGGAAGGAAAAAGAGTGGTTACTAAAGGAAGAAAGAAGTTGGCATTTATACTGCATTTCTACTAACACTTTGTTTTACTTTGTTTTCTTTGTTCTGTAATGCAGTAACTGGCAGAGTTTTCATGCAGACATTGCAAATTGGTCTCATCATGTCTGAAAGTTAAAACTGCCTGCTTGCCACGTGCTTTGCAGTAGGGCAGATAAGAGTCTACAGTCATGTTCTCATCTCATCATTGCTAATAATGTACTTCTGACTACTATAACACATATTTAAATGAGACATCTCTTCCTAGGTTTAAATGGGGAGAAGAAAGGGTGAGTCAGGGTTAGCCAATGCCTCAAACAATGACTGTAATTATAATGTCTTAACCACACTGACAGCTTATTAAAAACGTTTGCAAAGAAACTTAAAGAAAAAGGGCATATTTGCTGGCTTCTCCAGCAGCAATGACAGAAAACTGGAATGAGAAATACATTTTTCAGTGTCAGATTCTACACCTGCACTTACACGGACCCCAGTTCTCATTTATATTGTGAAACCACACACCATTCCAACAGCTTACCTAAATGGCAAACAAGTTCTTACAGTAAAATTACATATGGCTCAGCAAACCCATTTTTAAGGTTTTCCAAACAAATCAGAAGTGTTCAACCAGAGTCTTTAATCTCAAAAGTCATTTGACATATAACTAATGAGTTTCCCCATGAAAGACACCTACGAGAGGGTGTTTCTAGTTAACTAGTTAGAAATTTCTGACAGTTTTTTTGGTGACAGTTGAATAGCATCAAGTTCCCTAGTGTACAATTTCAAAATGTCACTGAAAATTACATTGATGAGGCAGAACTTTGTTTTCCAGTAGAGGAGTAGATTTTATCTTCAGTTCTAAAATTCCAACTAACATCTACACAGACACTAGAAAGGGTAAAATTCAGATGTAATATTAAAGGAAATACCTAAATTGTCCTTGGTTTTGCTTGTTGGCTTACAGTATATTACCAGATCAGATAATTCAATAGCTATCAATTGATTCTTTTCCCAGTATTTCCTCCTGTTCTCCTGTAAAATGTAACAATGTTGTAGATTAGAGACACAATGAGAATTATGGTAGAGTAATTCCAGCACGTTCTCTAATGAAATGACAAAGTTGATAAATTCTTTGGTGCCTAGATTTCTAGCTGACACTTCAGACGCTTGCATAGATGCAATGTACTTTAAGACCCAATTCAGAGAACCAAGTGGGTTTGGGTTTTCATTGGGCTAACATTTGGAGAGTGTTTCTTTTTTTAAGCAAATGTTTCAGTGCTTCCCTGATCCTCAGAATCTTAGCAGCACTTTTGTTTGTTTAGTGTAGCTCCGTTCAATTCAGTTGCATTCTCAACTCTGTATGTCAAATAAATAAAAAGGTATATAGAAAAAATGCACAGAGTGGTGAACTGTCTACTTATTTACAATCTTGAGTAGGACTTAAGTCCTGTTAGTAACTCCCAAACAGCTAAATTCAGATCCTAGGAGCATCATTCCTGTGGCTTCCTATTTGTGCGCCAAACCAACAACGTAACGCAAGGAAAATCACATTCAATCTTATCATCATCATCAATAATAAACCCACTATCTGCTCCCATGTTTACAAGCACTTGCTTTGGGAAAGCTGAACAACAGTCCTTGTAAGCAAAGATTGGGAACTACAGAAATCAGCAAGACTTGTTCTGAGATGTTTGAGCTGGAGACTCTTCAGACATACGAAGCAATTAGAAGAGTCCCATACTGAACAGCCATTAGCTTTGGAAAGAGAGGTTATAAAGCAGCAGCAACCAGGAAGTCTTTCAAAAGAATTCCCTCAACAAGACAAACAGAAGAGGAATGAAAGTCAGGGATAGGGAGTCATGGTTTTCCAGAATGTTTCACTGAACCACAGACTATGCATTGAAGTCTAAAAACAGTAGGAAATACGGAGAAATACTGTGTTTAGACTTGGGCACAAGCTGTACACACTGCATTGTACTCAGTGATCCACCACAGATTTCCATACAATAGTCATCAAAGCTTCAAATAGCAAAGGATCACTTCAAGATGTCATGAGCTCGTCTTTAGACATAACTCTCTAGTGACAACCAAAGAGCAGAGCTAGCAATGAACAACCATTTCCAGGAGCACGGTGAGCATCGGTATTAAACAGATGACAAGACACATGAAGTTTAGTTTAGTTTTGTATTGTATTGTAACACAGTGATGATTTTTTTCCTTCCCCAAAATTCAACCTGTTAACTGCACTGCCAAAAAGGGCCTGCCTTCATCCTTTTCCCTTCCCCATGCAGCAGTCTATCATGTGAACTTTCTAGAGGCCACACCGGGAGAAAAGCCTCCCAACTGACAGAAATGAGTTTTAAAGCATCTTTGAACACAGAGTGTTTAATACTTCTCCACTGTAAAGAGAGAGAAGAAGCTGCCAAGCTCCTGAAGAGCCACTGACATACCATAAAAGAAAAAGATCCATTTAAAGGCTCTTCTTCTATGTCATGTTTCTCTCTTTCTTGTTTTTACTTCCTTAGAAAGCCTTGCGTAGGAATCATATCTCTCCTCCCCTAACAACAGGTCAACAGCTCCTGTTGCTTCTCCCTTTTGTTGAATCTGCAGTCCTCTGCTTGAGATACCAACTTGCCTGCTATAAATAGGATTATGATGACCCTCAGAGCATTACCACAGATAAATTGCATGAGCTAACATGATATTGAAACACATTTTCCATCACTCATATCAAACACTTAACAATAAAAAGTGAATAAAAGCAACAAAGGAAAGAGTAAACTTAAGCATAGTCATTGTAAGGGCTTTTTCATGTCAAACACTTCTTAAATACTAGAAAAGATGACAGGAAGGTAACTTGATATATCAGAGCAGGAAGAACAAGTCCTGAAGAATGTCTTTAAGCAGCAGTACTCGTAGAAGATAAACTTAGGCAGAATCCTTAAATCTGTAGGCAAAGATTTGGAAACACTACTACTGAACATCTGGTAGATCCAGAATGTGCCTATTAGTTACAGATAAATCAAGCATTAGCCAGACAGTTCCAAATCAGTGCCACAGCACTCACTGGAAAGCAGAGCTAGTAAACAAAACTAAGAAGAGTTTAGGCAGAGGCAACTCAGATTTCACATGTACTCACTCATGGATTCACAACTCTGAGCAGAACAATCTGATACCCAAGTTTGTACTGTGTAACACAAGGCCAGATGTAAAACTGTAATGGTATCTATTCTGTACCACTATGCACACTTCACTGAGGTGCAGGGTGCAACACAGACAGTGCTCTTCTGAAAAACCACTCAACATAGATTTACATTAAAGGCTAATTTATATACTATTCCCAGAACAGTTTAGGGAACAAGATTCACAGCATCAATAAAATGAACAAACAAACAGAGCAAGAGAGCATGTGAGCAAGACTGAGCACTGTATGGCAGCTGAAGACAAATCTGATTGTGAATTTATAGCAGTACATTACAAACAAAAACAACAAGAGAGATTTTTATCAATACCTCTTCTGCAGTTTTCCAAGTGATTTCACGGATACTTTGGTACCATTCAAACAGTTCTTCTACTTTATCAGTTGCAAACTCAACGCAAGGATCTTCTGGATTCTTAGGTTCCAGAATGAAGACAAAGGGCTTTTTGTGTTTCCCTTGTGGCATTTTCACTGTTAGGCAACACAGTAGCAAAAAATTTATAATAAAAACCAACAGTTCTTATTCTAAGATGTCAGTTGTTTTTATTTCAACACTTAGTATCACAAATTTCACAATATTAGGAATATTGGCTATTTTAACACAAGGAGGTGTTTTGGTTGGTTGTTCTTTTTAAAAAATAATCTTTCCTGCTAAACATAAGAGTCTACCCAATACAGAAAGTTCAAGAGTCCATGTTCAAGCATCAGAAAATACATACCCACGTTGTACGTGTTGAGTACCAGTATGCCACGACACAGGGCACCTAATGGATTGTCCTCGATAATCTGAAAGATACGAGTTAAATCTGACCCTAAATCTTCTCTTGAGCAAATATATAGAGGACATTAACAAATAATAAACATGCACCATCAAATATAGCCTCAGTTGCACTGAAAGCATGCTCACTGCAATGTTTAAAAGCTTGTTTCCATATCAGGAATGTCTCTATTTTATGAAATATGTGAAACAAAATCGTTACATTCTCCTAGAACCCCACCAGATCAGCCATTTCCTTATAGAGTTTTCTACAATGGATGTCCTGACAAAAATATTCAGCAGTAGAGAACAGTGAAGAATGCATTCATTTCTCTGTTCTGTGTTCTCTCAAACACAGCACGCAGAGTTGTAATTCTATAAACCAGTCTTCCAGTAGGTAGCATCTTCCAGGGAAATCTAGTGGACAAAACTTAACTCTCACCTGGCTTTCAAGCTCAGAAGAGTTATCAGATGACAGATCTTCAACATAATTAGATGGAAAATAGTGTTGGACTTTTTCTCCATAATCCCCTTTCCACCTGAATTCAAAAAAGAGAAGTATAGGTATATAAAAAAATTTTAGTTAAAGAACTTCAATAGGCCATTAATGAAGCAATAATCCTCAAGAAACTGGTCATTAGTACCCTCATACTACCAGGTCTGGCTGGCTATCACCAAAATATAAGTGATGAAGTAGCTAAAGACTCCAACAAAGTGATCATTAACTGTAGCAACAGATGATTTCAGAGGGATTACAGTTTCTGTAAACTGCAATTAATGACTTAAGAGGCTTTTTCCCCCTTCAGTACTAAAAATACTATTATCTGGTTGATTACCCTGCAGAAACTACAGGGAAACATTACATTCCCCAGCTTTCCAAGCAATGTACAAGTCAGCTAAGAAAGAAAATCTTTCATGAAAGGAGACTGTATAGATAACAAAAAGAGATGTGCTTGATTCCTGAGAAGTACTTATCAGAGCAAGGAAAGAAACAGGGCAGTGATGACAATGGTAGTAGAGACGTGACTTCCCCGAA
This sequence comes from Colius striatus, assembly GCF_028858725.1. Classification (NCBI taxonomy): domain Eukaryota; kingdom Metazoa; phylum Chordata; class Aves; order Coliiformes; family Coliidae; genus Colius; species Colius striatus. Next base: position 18,118,276 of record NC_084772.1, on the reverse strand, counting down.
CACACTAGCCTTTAGCTTCATCCTTTAGGACGAATGTAGTAAAGGAAAAAATACTGGATACACTGAGCTATGAAGGTTCTGCAGGCTGAGATTATTGCTGTAGGATAGAAAAGTGAAGAAGACAAGAAAAGAGACTTGAGGATGGGTTGGTTGTGGGTTTGTGTTTTTTTTTTTAAATACAGTAGTGTTAAGATTTATAAGGCCACAATTAACAAGTATCAATCAGGCAACTCGCACAGTTTAAAAAAACTACTACCCAATGTTCATTTTTTTCCTCCATTTACTGTCACCCAAAGTTCTCCTACGAAGAATCTTTGTCCTTACCAGCCTCCAGTTTCCTTTGTGACATTATGAATTAAAGCTCCTCGACAGAAGCTCAATTCATCACTTCTTTTGGCTCTGTAGTCATACAAGGCTTTCACTGTTCTCTGAGGCTTTAAGAGAAACAGAGTGAAGAGGTCATCTATGGGGACAGGTCATAACATAATCAATAATGCAATCTTAAATTAAAAAGCTGGGAGTATTGGATCCTTTTTTTTTTTATATGAAGCTTCAAAAACATAATACTAAAGTTCCAGAGTGACATCTATTGGTGGAAGCAAGTGATGCTACTGAAATGCTCCTCAAGAAGCAGCTTGAAAAAGAGAAAAAGACAAAAGAATCTTTCTTTTATGGATGCTGCAACAATTAGTCTAGGAAAAGAAAAAAACCACACAGTGAAATATCAGTCCTCTGTTTTCATTGCACATATTCATATGCAGTTAGAGTTTGTAGGCTTAGATGTCTACAAAGCCTCCACTTCAAAACCACATCAGCTATCACATTTCCTTTAAGAAGGCATCCAGTTTTAGCAGGACAAGCAATGTCTTTATCTTGAATTTACTGCTACCCACATTCTTCAGCAGCAGTGCAAATTCATTGGCCAAAAAGACTAAAAAAGAATTAGAGCCACAAAATTTACAAGCAGGTAAACTTTCACAAGAATTTACAAGGAGGCAGGCCCTAACAACAATGAGAGGTAAGTAGATGTTTGCTGTGCCACTTGTTTTTAAAACATTATATATACACACCTTAAGACAAAGTTTAATAACTCATCAGTAAACCACAGACAGTATTTTTATATGGAAAACACATCAATAAACTCTGAACCTCTATTTGTGCATGCAGGCCACGTTTGCTAATGGAACTGTGATCATTTTGTGCACAAACAGCAGTGCTCATAAACACAGAGGCTCACACACTTGGGGTTTACGTGTTGTACTTTCTTTCCACGAAGATCTGGCCTTTTCAAATTGAATCTTCTCATAGGTTATTTAATTTGGGGGCAAATCTGCATAAGCATGCATGCTAAATCAAATCACCTCCACAAACTCAACAGCAAAAAGTGCCCAAATTCCCAGTGTGGATGAATCAATACAGGATTTGCACACAAGAAAGGGTGGGCACAAATTACTAGGAAAAAAGTCACACACTTTACATTTCTGCTGCCTAATTACCCTTTTCATTCCTACTAACAGGAAATCAACACACAAGTCTCTCAGAATATCTCTTTTTAAGCATACCACTGTGGGGGTGATTTCACTGGGTTCCACATACATCTTGACATCATAGAGGGAGTTAATATCTTTCTCCTAAAAACAGGAAGAAGGAAAAACCATGAAGTTATAGGGATAAAAGAAAAATCTAAAAGCACTTCATTGAATATTCGTTGCTAGAGCCACCTTTCTGACCAACACATAGGCAAAGAGAAGAGGAGAGAAGCCAGGCACCTATGTTACTCTCATTTCTCCAGTTGAACATATCTGAAATGCTTATCACAACTACACCATCATTTTAAGATCTCTGCCCACTCCAGCAATAGGAGACAGGGCCAACTGCAGGCGAGGCTATTAACACAAACTTGTTTTAGCAGAGCAACAATCCCCTGCTTCACAGAGCAGCTCTTCTAACCAAAACACAAAGCAGGCACGAGTCAACTTCTAATCAAAGATGACTCCCTTCACATTTATCAGAACCTTTGTGAGAGAAGCCAGTATAACCATCTCAATTTCAGATAAGAAAATTACCTGCTTAACCTCCCCCAAAGGTCACCCACCCCAGCCAGACCCAAATCCAGCCCCACCAGGTCCAGCCACAGCGCCTGGCAGGTGTTGAAAGGCCCCCACTCACTGTGCTGTAGCGCTCCAGCAGCTCTTCGGTCACTGGGTAACGCAGCTTCATTTTCCTGTACAGTGGGTGCTTCTCATAGTATGTGACCAGCTCCACTAAACTCTCAAAATAGGCCGAGGTTCCCAGCACAAAATGACGTCCTTCCTGCTGGATTCGGAAGTGCTTCACCTTCCCCTCCGCCCTGGGAAACAAGCACGGGCGCTGTCAGAGGTATGGGCACTTGCACTGAGAGCACCAGTGCTGTAAGCTGGACCAAAACTGCTTTGTGCATCTTAATCTTGTGAAATGATTCCTCCCTCTTCCCTTCCAAAGCCTCTTTTGTTCAAATTGCATTCCAGTTGCCCAATTCCATTCATAAAAAAGACATTCTCACTTTTCGGGACAAATCCACGGTTTTGCTTAGATTAAATGTCTCTGTTTTTCTCTCCTACAGATAGGTATTCTGTCACCTTCACAGTATCATAAACAGCCCTGATCAGACTGAGGGTCCCTCTAGAATCTGTTGTTGTTGATCTACCACCTTCCCTAAGCAATAGACACACTCCCCTCAAAACAGCACAGCTGTCTCTTCCCTATAAGCATTTTGAGAACCAGAGAAACTGATTTTGAAAGGAAAAAAAACAGGAAAAAAAAGCAACAACAAAAACCTCTTGTGCTTGAACAAAAGTTTTGTGCTTGCAGTGATAATGTAAAACTATCACACTGACAACCATCCCACCCTCAGAAGATTCTTGAATCCTTTTCAAGCTGATGAACTTTTGGTACTGCTTGTTCTCTACTGTGAGATGGTTTTATTGAGATGCTGCAGCTCAAGTCCCTTCAATATCCACCTTGTAATAACAGAAAGCTTCAAACCAAAGTATACAGGGGACTAGGGAATTATGGACATCTTCAATACACGGTGAGACATATAAATAAGAGGAAAACAAGTATTTGTTTTTCCAAAGCAGTTTCATATGTTGCAGAAAGATCCCTTTTCTTAGAAAAGCAATGTGATTTGAAGGCACAATGGAGAACACAAGAATTCTTTACATTTTACTAATGCAACAGTTTCAAAAACATTTTCTCTGGCAAGAGAAGCCAACAATTTCATTTTGCCAATTGATTTTGGTTGACTATATGACAGGGCAGGATTTGAAGGAGCTAGAATTACTGCTGAACCAGCACCAAAGAAAACTTCAAAATAACACCCCGTAGTGAGGAGTGTCAAGGAAGGGCTATGAACAGTTCTGTATGTGAAAAAAGAGACAGACAGTGCCCAAATATTCTTTATAAAAGCACAAAGGTTTACTCCAGTCACAAATGAACTCTTGTACACATTCTCATGCATGCACCTGCTGCACAGATCAACCACGCTAATTACTCAAAGTCTGAAAGCAAGAAATTTATGGCTCTAAAAAGGCCACGGTATTTTGTAAATAAGAAAAAAACAGAGCATTGTTGGGATACCAGGTAATGCAGTCGCATCTGTCTTCTCTTACCTGAAAGTCATGGCAAACGAATCAGGCTCATCTCTCTTTCTAATAAGAAAGGCTCCATCTCGAGGGATTCGCATCAGCATGTCTTCTGCCTCCCCCCGACTCAAGTTGCTATAGTACCAACTATAACAGTTAAAAATCAAAATGGACAAAGGATTACAAAGCTTGTCAAATGTCACTCAGGAAGAATAACAGGCAACAGCATTAACAACAGCGTTTCAAACACTACCAGAGAAATTATACATTAGATTTTCCCCATCTTGCCACCTATGACAGCAGCTTATTACAAAACATTGTAATACAACAGCTTATTTCAGACGAAAGCCTCAAGAACACACCAGAACATCTTGTCTGTCTGAAATCACAAAACATAAGTCTGCATTTCTTTCTGCAACAAAGGCACTAGATCTTGCTTTTCATCTGCCATTCATTTTTCAGTAGTTTAGTCTCTTACTCAGTTTTGACAGAACAGATCGAAGGAAATGCCCAACCACAGACAAAAGAAAAAACAGGCATTCAAACTTGTTTATTCACAGCTTTTTAGCTTTCATTGTAGGGATGGACCTATCTTAGATCTAATAATGCTTTCAGTGAAGCTGCGTCCACTTTGACTGGTAGTACATCTCCACCTTAAACTGAAAGGCAGCAAAGCCTTACCCTTAAACTCTACTTCCCCTCTCACTGGCTTCCAAAATCATCTAGGGGTGGTCAGCAACTCCCACATCCCAGGGATGGGCCAAAAGAAGAAGTTTAAAGTCACGGAATAATATTTCACGTGTAAATGAGATTTACTTTTTCTCACTGCAAAGCAAGCAGAACAAAGGGCAGTAATTACAGTGTTCTGCCAGCAATCAAGAGCAAGTTCTGCCCAGGAGCTGCATCAGGCAAACACCAGCTGGAAGTAAATATCAAACCACACTACTTCCTACCAGCCTGGGACAAAGTCTGCCTAACCAACTCTGACAGGGGTGAGGTGGAGGGCAGGATAGGAAAACAGTTATGTTTGGACTCACTACCCCAGTAATAGAGTTTCCAGATGGCAGACACCATGACTACTTTGTTGCCAGATCACAGCCAACTACTAAATACCTAATCCAACCAACTGGGTGTTGTAAAACCCTGAGCAGAAAAAGGCAGAATTGGCACACTTCCACAGCACTGCAGTTGTCACTGATTTTCCTAATTGCTGCTAGTAATTTGCTTTCCCAAGACTGTTCTCTGTTTTACCAGGTTCTCACAAAGCCAGTGATCTGACTCAGCACCTTTCAGGGAAGCCTTACTCCTATGACATCCACAGACCAGCAACACTAAGTTGTGCTCCTGAACCCAGGGCATTTTCTATGCAAAAATCCAAGACCTTCTACAACAATGAGAAGGACACTGACATAACAAGCCTGGTGCTTGCCTTCTGCTGTACGTACTCTTTAGTCTCATGAGGGCTGGGATTAGGCACAGCATCAGTCAGACGCAGCTCAAACTCAGCACATCGCAAGTGGGCCTCCTTGTAGTGTTGAATGAGATCATAGATGCTGTCAAAAGTGAGGTTGTCTGTCAGGTAATACTTCACAGTGTCCCCATCACTCGAAGAACGGATCCGGCAGTGCTGGACTCTACCTGACCTCCTGAAGAAATAAAGAGAGGCATAAGGGAAAGAAAGGTTTTATAACAGGTTTTCTTCTTTTGAAGTGTTTCTTCATCAGTTCCTTGGGGAGCTCACAAAGAGGCAAGAAATCTGCATCACTCCAGAAAACAACCAGAAGTGAGAACAGCAACGAAATTCCTGACAAGACTACAAGAGCAAAAATAACAACTTTGAACCCACAATGGTTTAAAATCTGCTCTGACAGCTCTTTGGGTTAGAAATCCACCTAATACACTGTTCTTCATAATGTTCCAACTAGAATCAAAAAAACAAACCCTAGACTGCCAAAAAAACCCCAAGCAAACAAAACTCTCCTGAAAACTTGTCACTATTTTCTCTCTCGGAGAACTACCTTTTCAGTACAGAAACCGGTAAATTATCCCTAAATTAAAAGATCAAATTTTGGCCCACACATAATAAATTCTGTATCCTGCCAGAGCACTAGAAAAGGTAGGGGCTGGGTGGAAAAAAAAATCAAACCAGCAACCAGCCAATCTTCTCTTGACAACTGTAACACTTCAATTAAAGCCCACTGTGCCAAAATGCACTATGCCACACCAAAGGAGCCTTTCACAATCCCATCAGTAATGGTCTAGTAATTACAACAATCCCTGACTCCTATTTCCTCTCAGCTATAACACTCATTTTTGTGCACTGCCATGAAACAAACAAAACTCCCAAAGTTTTTACAGCAATCACCATACCAGAATGACAAGGTGCAATCATTAGGGAAAGCCTCACTTTCCCTAACTAGGAATGTCCCATCCTTGCCGCCCACTTCAGCACAATATTCCTGCAGCAGTTTCTCAGCAGTTGTTCTCCCTTCTTTCATTTTCCCATGGAACCATTTCTCTTTTAAATGCAGCTCAGTACGTTTCACCTCCTAGATCAGAAAACAGGAATTGTTAGAGTGCATTTCTACTTTATTATTTTGATCCAAAGCACTTGTTACTGATACAACAATCCGCTAGTGCAGGACTTCAGCTTTTCCTAGCGCCGAGCTCTCTTTCAGGAGCCAATAGTCCTTTAGAGTCTACCTTGACTCTAGTCCCCAGTCAAGCCATTGCTTTGGAGCAGTGATCAGCTCCCAGCCTCATTCAAACATGTTAATCAACAGGAAGTAAAAGAATACAGCAAACACCAATTTCTAAACACCCAACTGCTAGTTCAGAGTTTGTAATGAGCTTTCTCCAGGCTTTATCTGTGTTCTCCCTTACCCATTTGATCATTATATTGACATTAATGCCCAGGTGAGTGGGTTAAACATTCTGCATGTGCAGATTGATCTCTGAACCACACACATATGCCTTAGCAACAAGAGCATGTATGGAAACACAAAAGGTCAGAACAGGAAACCATGCTGAACATCACTGCTATTGCAACCCTTACTGAGCCTCACGTTTCTGCCTTACTGTGCACAGCAGCCAAGTAACACATGCTCACCTGTGAAAACCACCTTGCAAATGTGGAATGAACAACATGCATTAAGGGGTGTGCTGTATTAACAACACAACAAACCTTAGTTCATCCTACTGTCTACTTTGTGAACAGTAATAATACTTAGCCAAAGGCATATAAAGGCACACATCAGTGCACACATCAGCAATTAAGTACCAAAATGACATTTCATTGTCTTTGTCCTCTTCTTTGCAAGCTCTCAATTATCCAAGGGAGAAATCTTTTCTTTTAAAACCCAAGCTAACTGAAGTCACTTGGCATTGATCCCCAAATACCCTTGTTATCTGACACAGATCCTCTACAATTTCCACATCAGAATAAAAAATACACATCTGTAGATAGTGAAATAATCTGAGAGAATAAAAAGAACATGCTTAAGCAACAAAACATAGCCATCACCTTCGAGGAATCTTCATCAGCATTCTGTTCTATATCATCACTGAATGAAAGCTTTTCATCAGCAATAGCACAGTAGTGCCGAGTCCATTTCTAAAAGTTAAGAGATATCAAAGCCATTAACAAGACAGAGGGAAACTCACTAACCACAATCTCAAAACAAGGTATAACAAAGTACATTCTTTCCCCCAATTCACATCTGTTCAAGTGACAATATTATTTACACAAATATTGAGACAATTCATGTAAGTTCTCTGTATTACACAATCTAATAACAAACCGTAGAAAATGTCACATAACCGATACCTGTTCTATTGTGTCCCACATGTAAAGCTCTCCTTGTTGTGTCTTTTCTTCTTTTTTGTCTTCCAAGTTCACATCAATGTCTCCCTTTGGCCCCAACTTTTTGTGCTTGAAAATAACAACAGATCACATTCACACAGTCACATGGAATCATATATAAAAAAATGGCTGCAATATTTCAGCACACTCAGTATTACTCAAAATATTTGCCTCTATTGCACAAACTCCTTCTGTCATTATCATAACAACAGCTGTTCCACAAGGCCTTAGGAAACAGAGCTGGATTTCTTTCTTTAAATTTCATAATAAAGGTTAAAAATGTAGTAGAGGTATCATTCAAGCAGTGAAGAAAACACTAAATTGATAAGAGCTCCCCATTCTTTAGAGGACAGAAAACATGAAATTACACATACCAAGAAGATAAAACAAGAATCCCTCTGCAGAGAGCAAGACATAAGGAACAAAAACCAAACCAAATAAAAAAGATAAGGTGTTTAAAATGAATGTGGAATTCATTCTTCTTCAAGAAAAATGAACAGAAGGGAAATCCTTTATTAAAGAGGGGCTAAGTTCTACTTTCTTGAGAGTGCTCACAAAAAAAGGTGGCTCAGGGAACATCAAATATTTAATTGCAGTTAATTGTGGGATTATTCATCTCATATCCAGTAGTTCTCAACTACACTCAGTTTTGCATAACCTACTGTAGGTAAATTTCAATTTGACAGGCTTGTCTGAAACATCCCACAGGCCTCTAACATAGGAGTTACCTCTGTTTACTGAAAACATCTTCCAAACAAAAGCCACATAACACAAGTAGCACACTGGCAGGTGCTGATCCATTTAAAGACTCTTTAAGGCAGGACAGAGTGCTATGGACATTCTCTTGTGCAGACTCATAGTAATCTTTCAGGAAAGTTAATAACACTAATCTAACTTTCTATTCAAGAACACATTGTTATCATTTTTAAGCAGGCTACATTGCATAAGAAGTCTGTGATGAGCATCTGCAGCAGCGAACCCTTGCTGAAGTTTTGTAGTGGCATTTCAGGAGCTGGAAGACCTGTCACAACAGAAACTAACAGCTAGGCTGGGAAGCCAGAAATAGTCTTTTTGGCTCCTGCTCTTGTTTTCCTACTTTATCTACCAGCACACAAAGCAAGCCTACCTTGATGATGATTTTTTCTTTCAGCTGGGTTGGTGATGGTAGCTGATCTGCACTGGCTTCAATAGGCTTCATTAAAAGCTGATCCCCAAATACCTCCTTGAACACCTTGGCCATGTGTCGCTGCTGCTCCACACTACAGTGCTCTTCAATCGACAGAATGACTGGGTATCTTTGATAGAGAAAAAGGAAGTTGAGTGAAGACAATTTCTTTTTGCCACAACTGGCAAGGTAAGGCAAACAGCACCCTCTCTTACCCGTCTAGATCAACAGAAATATTGAAAGCAAACAAGGAGACAAAAGGAATGGAGATAGACACATAACAAAGAACAACAGATGGTGCAGTCACAGAATCGTTAAGGTCAGAGGGGCCTTCTACAAGCCATCTAGTCCAAACCCCTTCTTTTGGGAAGGCCCAATTCCCAGGTTTCTAGATCAGGTTGCTCAGGACTTTGCTTTTTGCTCTAGATTACAGAGAAATAAGTTGAGAAAGGTCTAAGCATATGAAAACTGACTTCAGAAAAACAAATCAAAGCTTACTTAGATGCAACAAAGGCATGATCTTTGATCGCCTGTACTACATCATCAAATTTGATCTTTGTTGTCCGTGTCCATCCGTGGTAAATGATGGGTTTCCCATCAGGACCATCCCAGCAATCCACTAGGAGAGATAAGCAGTGGGAAGAGAAGATATCAATCAGTTACTTAAATAACTCCAGTAGAAAGAATACAGTCAAATCTTCATTACTCCACATTCTGAAAAATAGAACTTTAATGTTCTAAGAAAATACTCTATTAGATGAATTGGCTCTGTGAAAGATACAAGTTAAGTTCACTTACGTAACAACAATACCAATAAAATATATACATATATATACATTTTTTCCAAGTCACTATCATGTGGGAACTTGGAAATATGGAATTTAGGCAGTAGGAACTAGCTTTATGAAATAACTGGTGAAAGTCAAACTTTCCAACACAGTGCACAAGCACAGGAATGAAGACATATACACAGTTACTGGAAAACAAATGCACAAAGATACCAACTGATTTACAAGCATGTCAAACAAGTTGACAAATGGCACCAGATTATAAAAATCTGTATGCCTTGGGCTTGTCTGTATTACAATGAAGATACGTTATCTACCTGTGCTACACAAGCAGTTGCAGTTCAAATCCTATGCTTTCATATAGCAGATCCAATATTGCATTTATAGTGGACAGTGAGGCTTTAGGAAAACTTTCTTAAAATTCCAGGGGAACAAGAATCTAAGCAAGTGAAAGAGGCAATAGTGAAGCATAAGAAAAACAATTTAGGGAATCAGTGTTTTTTATATGACTAACTTCAACTTCAGAAAACAAACTAGTTCTTGATTTCAGTTCTTTTTTCTTTCTTGGTAAAGCGGGGAAACTACTTATACAGACAGTACGTTACAAAGCACTCCACAGACTCTTTACTCACACTCAATACATCGACATCCCATTCTAAGGCACCTGATGTAAGCTTCTGTGGAGGATTCACTACGAAGCTGATCTCCTGTCAGATACCTAAGAAGTCAGAGGAAATTGTAAGACAAGTACAGTTGATTTCAACCCTTTCCCACTCACTCAGTGACATATTGTCTCCTGTCTTGGAGAATGTAAGTTGATTTTTGTTAAATGGGTTTTTATTTGTGATGAAATAACTGGACTCTACTGAACTTGATACTACAAGATTTCTTTTCATTACAATGCTAGATGAGCAAATCCCCTTCATTTGAAGACAGTTCAAACTTATCATCAAATAGGTTTGTACTTGGGCTAAAGAGCTTGCATACCACAGACTGTCAAGGAAAAGGGTTGGATACCTTAGGCACAACCTACAGAAATTAGCAGCTAAATTGCTAAGCATAAAAGTCAAAAAACAGTAGCAATAAAAATTCCAGGTCTTCAAAGGTCTGACTGTAAAATAAACTGAAAACAACAAAGAGGAGCATGGATAGCAACTTTCCTTTCCTGCTCAGGACAAAAACAGTTTCAAATCAAGACTTTATTTTTGTAACAAGACTCAGGAACTAGTTTTTCTGGCAACTGAGCTTGGTTATATCACAAAATCTCTAAGATCTCAAGAAAAGGGGTAAAGGAGACCCATAAAATGTATTTGCTACATTCACATCATGCTTTAGGAAGGTTTCACACATTCAAGCAGTATATTTCTGGCATCATTTTCAAGTATTACTTTCTCCTAACATGTGCTAAGTCTGTTTGAACCAGAAGAGATAGTGGGGCTTTTGGTAACTTACGTGTTATGAGAAGAAGAAATCCAGTAGTGGGACAAAGGATTATTCATGTCCTGTGCATCTATTGAATCATACTTCTCATCCCAAATACTATTTTCTTTTGCAAAAAGGTAAGTGAGAAACTACAATACAAAGAGAGAGAATGAATTTAAATGGTTTTACTATACAAGACCAAAAGAAACTCAGCAACGTGGCAAGACAAGCCCAGAGAAACTGCCATCCAATTATCAAACTCGGAAGCCACAGTGCAAGACAAGAAGTCCACAAGGAACTATTAGAAAGTATCATTATCTTACCTCATCAACAAAGAGGAAGGGTTCAGCAGTTTCTCTCATAGTGTCATCAATAAACTTTGTCATTCGTTCTCGGACTTTATTGAGATCTTGTGCCCAAGATTCCTTCAGATAGCAATAATTATAATACAGGAGAAAAAACTCTTTAGAAATGGTGTGGTTCTACACAAAATCAAATAACAAACAGAGACCTACAGCTGTGATACACCTCTCTGCCATCCAGCTTGTTTACTGCCAATATATTTTATAGTACCCACATATCTTAAAGAGTTTTCCCTACTATGTCTAAAGGGGGGGAAAGAAGATCATCTACGTACTTTTCTATAGATTGGAGGCCCACAAGATACACACTACATACGTACACATCCACATGCACACACACAGAAAAAGGCTGGCCTCCTTGAAAGATGTGCCTTCACTATCATCTAAGTGCTATCTGAACATCCTTTTAACACAATGAAATAGGTAGAAAAAGCAAGTGGCAAGCTTATATAGGAGGTGCAGGTCTTGTGTTAATCATATTTGCAAACCTGGAGCTTTGCAGCATGTAGCAATTTTTTTCCCCATGGTAGATCCCTGCCTCCATCCTTATCTGACTGCTGGTATTGGACACTGAACTGGCTCCCTTCAATAGAATATTACCCTTCATTTGAATACAGGCAGTAAGCTCAGTTTTTTATCTAGAGTTGCTAAAAGGAGGCCATGGCCAAGGCATTACCCTAGATGTACCTATGGTGACAGCTGTACCTAGGCCAGGCTGCCATCTTTTACATATATCCAGTGTTTGTTTCTAGTCTTGTCTGTTTATCTACAGGACTAAATGGAGGCCTGTTAAAACCTTATTTACTATATCCTCCCTCTCGTCCTCTGGTGCAGCTCCAGAGTCTTTATATAGATGAAAAATAATAGTTCTTGTGAACATGAATGATAACAAAGGAAAAATCTTTCCAAGCCTAGTATCACAGCTGACATCAACCATATCCGGTGACACATCGCATTTCTTTTTAATGAGCAGAAGATTCTGTGAGACAACTTCAAGAAAAAGAGCTCAGAATTTCTGCAACCTTCCCACCTGCTGCTCATGTAGCAGGAATCTCTGAAAGTCATGGAGATGAACTGCTGAAGCATCTGGACGGTCAGTATTTCTTTAAAAAAAGAAAAGGAAAGTGAAACTGAAGAAATAAGAGATCAAGTAGCATCAGATGTCAGAGCAGAAAATGACATGGGTTTGTGTCTTGGATTTACATTACAAACGTGTTGCTACCACCAAGTAACTTCTTTATAAGTTCAATGGAATTTAGATTGGCTTGTAATATTGTAATATCTCATTACTGTATTTTGAGTCTTTAAATAAAGCCTCAGAGATTCCTGACGTACTTTTGATAGTGACACGTTGGGAAAACTAACAAATCTGTGCTCATTGCTTTGTAGCATATGAGTAACATTGACTTGACAAGGGTGTTGTTGAGTTGGAGACATGTGGAGACACTGTTCTTTTAAATGATCACACAGCCACACTTCCACAAATAACTCCCTCTGTGTATTATTCAATACTCCTGAAAAAGGAAGCAAAGATGCAGTTGCACTAGGAAAAGGAACAAAATTGCTTTCCCTTTTGTAGGACATAAATGCTGGTACCAATAAAGTATTATAACCTACTCATCCTTGACAAATCTGTGCCTTTAAGCAGTCTCACATAGCATAATTCATATGACACGACCAAGGGCTAAGGAAACAGGCAGTACACTCAGAGTAAACTTTAAAGTAACTTCTTTAATCCGTTAGTGTAATATTCAAAACCAAGATAAACTGATTTAATTCACAGTTAAAATGTTAGTAATGTCTGTGACCTCCTTTTTCAGGCTATACACATCTTAAATTTCAAGTCCACCAAGTGAGAGATGCAGAAATGGTTAGTATCAGCATTCCACCCAAGTCTAGGCAAAGCCTATGCACCACACCACTCTCAGACTGAAGTCAACATTTCTAATCAAATTGTCCTTCCATAGGACAGGTTCAGTCCTTCTTTACTGAGGTTCAGCTCAGTAAAAAAATCAGAGGATGGGCAATTTTGCTTGTTCAAGTCCATGTCTTTCTTGTAGTCAGAAAGTAAAACACATTTATCAATTACATTCATGATTTATTTCCACAGTAAGTTCACCTTTCTGAATGCAAGAAGAGGTCTCATTTCACTTACTAAAGCATCAGAATTACAGAACAGTGATATAAATAAAAAATAATCCTGCAGCACTACAGTCATGTGGAAAGTGGAAAAATAATACAAATCAAGAGTCTCACCCAAGAATGAACACAGAAGAATCCTTCTTGAATTCATCAAGAATCTTAAAACAAAGAAAACACCGAAAAATAACATATAAAAAGGGGGAAAAGATAAACATGCAATTTTCTGTCTAATTCCAACTAACAATATCCATTGGTTTGGGAAGAGGAAATATATATCTGCTCTACAGAGGCTGCATGCAACTTGGCAAGACAAGTTTTGAACTAAACACAGAAGAAAAAACATGCTGCCAAGGCTGGCAACTGCACTTCAGCCCTTTCAGGGTGACACACACACATAATTCTTGGTCAAAAAATCTGCTATTGATAAAGCACTTTATTACACACTATCAGTCAAGTTTCAGGGGAGCTTTTATTGTTTGATACCCCAGGAAACCTGGAATTATTTGACTTCCATCTCATTGATTCGTGTGAATACAAAACCTAAATTGTTTCAAGCATGGCACAACATAGTTTCAGATAGCAGGAAACTTATCAAGTGATCCAAAGCACTTGGTGAGCAAACTGAGGAGCTGCTTTGAAGCAATTCATCAAGGGTGGTAACAAGAGTTTAAGGAAGTCGGGTATCCTCCTTATTCTGTATTTTACACTTCAACTTTCTGCTTAAGATAATTAACTAGATTTTCACGGCCAAAAGTAAAACCCTGTCAGTAAATGGAGATTCTTTATTACTTCACAGTAATTTCAGTATCACTTTTAAACAGCGCAAGAAAGTTCTATTGCCAAAGGAAATATCACTGGCTTTGACTATCAAAGTTTCTATTTTAGCAACTACAGGTTGAATCAGCAGTAAGCACATGTTGTCAACAAAGGCATTTATATAAGTAATTTCAAAAGATCTGTTTTCACACAGTTTTAAAGGGTTCCTAACTTTCAAAGGCACTAATTCTGTGCAGTTTCCACCAGCCCATGAATCTCCACAACAAACACATGGAAAGAGCAGTCAGGCAGTTGCCCATATAAATTAGCTAAAATGTAACTCCACTGCATTCATGCCAAGTCCTCCCAAGGACTGCCTGATGCCTGTCAGACCAGTAATCTCCAAGCATGAGAGACAAGGAGAACAACAGCTGTTATTTGATGCTCAGGATACATCCCCATGATTTACAGAATGTTCTGAGCAATGAATGGTTAATACAAGTATGGAAAAACCTTGCTCCTATCAGTAAAAAGATCTGCCAAGCCTAATGAAAAGACATTCTACATCCTGAATAAAGTCACAAGTTCTTCCTAGAAACCCCACTGTATCTGTGCATATCTCTGCTCCTAACACACAGCAAGCAACATGACTTATTCATCTTCTTAAGCCAACTGCTGATGGTGACTTATCTACATATCAAGTACAGTACTATATCCCTTTTCTGTTAAAAGAAAATTAGTAACAGACAAACAAAAATAAACCAGCATTCACTCTTCATTTTGATCAAGTAGTTGAACAGTTTGAAGCCTACTCATGGAAAAGCTTACCGATTTCTGTTGTTCAAACATCATTTTCTTGTAGAACAAATGAAATTGTTCAAAACTAAGCTCTTCCTTGTGAGCACCTATTTCCTACAACAGAAAGCAGCACAAAGTGAATTCCCTGAATGGCATTTGCACGGCAAGAAAATTACTCTTACTCCAGCTGCCACCCTCTCACGCATTCTGTTCTATTCTCTCCAGCTTCATTTGTTTTAACCACTTGGGATGTTTTTAATTTGTCTATTTTTAAGAATACAAACCAGTAAACACATTACTGGTTTGTGACACAGTGGTCCTAGCCCACATCTTTGGCCTTGCATTCTGACTTCATCTCCACTGTTACTGAGAGCAAAGAAGTGCCTCATTTAGTCATTGTTAGCTGGAGCAACAGAGGCAAGAACGTATGCTTTAAGGGTGGGGAATTGGAAAGCAGGAAAAGGTGGGGATAAATTCCTGTAGGACTGGAAACAACTTCAGTAAGTTATTAATATTAGCATCAGCTGGAGTAAAGAGGCTATTCCTTGATCATATTGAAAAAAATTACCTTTTCTTATATATTAATTTAATCTCAAACATAAAAGAGTTTCCTATGCACCTGCACCAAAGCTCAAAACCCACTGTTGGCTTTGTTCCGCTGTACAACAGAAAGAAGAAAC
Source organism: Colius striatus (assembly GCF_028858725.1). Lineage (NCBI taxonomy): Eukaryota > Metazoa > Chordata > Aves > Coliiformes > Coliidae > Colius > Colius striatus. The sequence goes on along the minus strand of NC_084772.1, from coordinate 18,102,678 downwards.
ATTGATATTTTCTTACAGCATTAGATATAGGCAAAGCCAAGCTGAGATACTAACCAATATAATTTATTTAACTGTACATGGTAAGAAGCAAAAATATAGGCAGTATCCTGAAAAGAAATAACACCTACCAGATAATACAAACAGATATAAGGTATCAGGTAATTACCACAAATTTGTCCCTCAAGAATTTCATGCTGTTTACTTTGAAGTTTACTTGGGGAAGGACGGTTTTCAGCTCTCTAAGACTGATGCTGGGAAAAAAAAAGAAAAAAAAACATAGCAAAAACTCCACAGTTCTGCATTATCTAGTCAGCTACCAACACATTTTCTACTAATACAAAGATATGACTATTGAAACATTCTATAAACATAACACCTACATGTAAGCAAGCTAGGCATGTTTTCTAGCTAGTGGGGAGATACAGGCACTTCAGTTAATTTGAGCATCCATATTAGGATGAAAAGAAGGGTGTTAGAGACACTCATTTCTCTCCATCATCAATTAATCAGATCTAGATGACTTGCATAGTTATTGTTATCAGTATATTTTACTTCCTTTTCATTATTAAACTGCTCTCATCTCAACCCATGAGTTTTACTTTTTGTGCTGATTCCCCACGAGAGGGACAGGAGTGAGTGAGTGGCTGCGTGGTGCTTACTTGCTACCAGGGTTTAAACCATGACAGTGTCCCACTCTGTTCTGTTGCTCTGGCCCCACTTTCATAGGCCAGCTGTGATGCTCATCAGACCTTCTGCCAGCCTGATTTCACTTGCTAGGCCAGCAGAAAGATATGTGTCTGAGAGATAGAACAAGTTTTCCACAGGCTTCATAAGGTCATCAGCATCGTAGCCACATAAGAAAAAGGGCAGGAGTGCTTGACTAGCAGCATATAAAGATGGTAAAGGAGAAGGAAAGAGCATTCAGCAGCACCAAGCTGGTACACCAATTCAGCAGTTTCACATAGCCCTATCTCAGTCACCTGCTCTTTAACTTGTCTTTGGATAGCAAAGAGTAGAAATTAGGCTGCATGTTCTAGGTCAGACTGGCTATTCGGGGTAGGTAGATAAGGCCTCAATGAGAAAGACACAGTTCCAACACAGAGGAACATTTGAAGGGCACAGGAACAAGTGCTAGAGCGGAAGAGTAAGGGGATCCATAACAGAAAACAAAAGTCAAGAAGAGTCAAAAGAACACAGCACAACATTTGTGGGTCCTAGTGATGATGCTCACAAAACATTAATGCAATACCAATAGTACCCAAGAAAACAAGGCCAAGGTACTCTGTCTTGACCTATAGCACAGCTCATAACCCACTAACTCTCTACAAAAAGAGGGTCAGAACAGATCACTTGAAAGCATCAAAACCAATTAGCATCTAGACAAAAGTAACACTTCTATTCTACAGTGTCCATATAAGCAGCTACCCTGGAAGATACTCTCACTTCCATTGTGTAAAGAGGGAAAGAGGCAAAGCAAGAAGGAACTTAGCCAAAGCCCATGCCAAAGCCAGATTAGAACTCAGGAAATTCCCGGCTTTCCGCCTTGTCGCCAGACCTCTGGAAAAAACACTACTTTCAGGAGCAAGAACAAGCACTTTGTTTGTACCCCAAACACCAAGCACAGTGATTTCCTCTGGCCAGACAAGAGAAAGCCAAAACAAAGAGCAGGGACTTTATTACCACTGGAAAAAAACCTCAACATGTGAAACAGGACTAGCCTGGAAGCCTAACCTTGACAATTAACCTCCCTAGAAACTGCAACATTAAACACAAAGAATCTCAGTCCAAACTCCTTTCCTGAATTTTTCTAAAAGCATGAATCATCTATCAAGAGAACGAAAAACTGCCCTCTCCACAGTGTTAGTCTCCTTGATCCCAACCAGACTGCCTTGGAGTGATGAAACAATCCTATAGCAATAAACAAAAGGTCTTCAGCAGACATACACTGTTTATCCTAACATTTGCATTTGCTTTGTGATCCCCACCAACAAACACCCATTGCAAGGCTGGGTTTTCAAAATACATCAGAGAGTATAAGCCAATAACCAGTGAAGGATGCTACTTTTCCCTTCATCACTTTGGTCAGCTTAACACTGTTTAGAATGGCATTTCAGCTCACACTGAAGGCAGCTGCAGAATGCTACAGGCTGTCTTCAGGACGGTGTTATTTCCTGCAATGAAATTTCACACAATGAAACATCACACTTTATTTTTCTTTTAGGAAAAGGCCTAAATGAGAGGAAACACATGTACTTTTCTACACTGAATTATTCCTTAGAATAAAATGCATGCTCCAGACAAAGAGCAAAATCATAGTCAAGTAATAGACATGAGGGAGGAAGGGTTAACATTCTTAGTGTTACATGGTTTCTGGCAACTCTAAAGGAGAGTTGTGCTGCTGAATTCATTATTGAAAAAAAAAAAAAGAGGCCTCCTTTGCTGTGTAAAAGCTACAAACCCACATCACACATAGACCTGAAACAAACTACTGAAACTCAAAACGAACTGAAGCTACACAGCACACTGGGAGCTACAACCACGGGACTTATTTCACACAAGAGGCACCAGGCCAGAGGTAGCTCTTTGCCTTTGATGTATTCGAATATGTGGCAAAGGGACAAGTCAGGCCAATTGCTAAAGGAAAAAACAAATGAAAAAAACAAAGAAAACCCACCTAAAAAAACCTAGAAAAACGGATTTTGCCCTTATTCCAAATCATTAACTTGGCTTCCTTCTATACCTATCCTCAAGGGCACCTTCTATTTGCCACTGCTAAAAAAACTCTTTCACATTACAACTCAGTCCTAGTATCACTCTTTCTCCTCTCTCCTAATAATCTCAGATATCTCTGTTACCTCCTGTTCCTCCTAATATTCTGTTCTCCTCAGAGCTCTGACTCCTGCAGTAAAGAATCCATGTTATTGCTGGGACAAGTCTATCTCTGGATATATCTGACACTGCTGCTGTGACTAGTTTCAAACTAGCTACCACACATACTAGCCACGTTCAGCCACCATCAGGACTGGAACAAGGGAAGGCTAATCACTTAAACATCTGCCCTGGATCTTTAGTAGCCCATGTTGACCTCTGCTTACACAGCTTCATTGTTATGAATGCCCAAACAAGCTTTTAAAAGCTGGTTCTGATCTGTCTGCATTAATGTAGTCACTCCAATGCAAACATGCTTCAGCAATGAAAGAAGAACTGATGACACAGCTGCACAGGAAAGCTCACAGGGAGTTATGTAGTCCAAGCTGCTGAGCTCCAACTTGGCTGTGAAAGGGCAAAGACCTCTCTAAAGCAAGCAAGCTAACATACCTGCACAGCTGAGCTGGATCTCTACAGTAAGACTGGAAGACTCCCTGATTCTGAGTAATGCCAGACTAAAACCATCTTTTTCATCATTTACTTTCCTCGTTATACCATGTACATGAACACAAGCGAGGTTTACGAACACATTGTGCTTAGCTAAAGGTAAAAGTCAAGTTGTCAAAGCAGGAACAAATGCTATTCTCATGGGTCTCATATTTACCATCTTGACAAAGAAATCTTTATTTCTTTTCATTCCATATTAGAATCTGCAAGAGAAGTTCACTAAACCAAAACTGAACAAAGAGAGAGCTTCTTACCTATTTCTTCTAGTCTGATCAACAGAATAGATCTGCTTTCTCAGCCAGCTTGTGGAAAAGAGGGGGAAAAAAAGATTTAATCTGAGAGCTACAAAGAAAATACAGCCAATCAAATATCAAAATCCATAGACAAAACTCAATAGAAATACTTTAGAAAGTCCTAAGATACTTCTCTTTCAATAAACCAAAAATATTCCCTGCAGCATCTAAGGATTCAGGCAGTTTTATATTTGTATTTGTAGATATACACTTTTTTGTTTCTCAGCATTGCATATTAAAGCCACATAAACAACACAGGAAGGGGAAGGGTGGGTAGAACAGAAAAGAAGCTGTAATAATGTAAGTGGATAAAGAGAGATAAAACTTCAGTTAATCTAAACTAGAGTAACTCCATTAAGTGAATAATTTATGCCTGCTGAGGCTGCTGGCTCAAAGACTTGTTAGATGCATAAAAAAATAGAGGGGAGAGAGAAGGGTTTAGAAGAATTTTAAAGAAAATCCTTATTAGAATACAGGTCACTTTTAGGTGCACAGTAAGAGACTATCAGCCACATTAATAGTAAATACACACATTTTTGATCTAAAAGACAAACATCACATATCATTATTAAGCTTATCCTCAGTCTCTCCAGAAATCACTCTGCTGCACAAACAGTAGCACTTTGTATAGCAGCTCAATGCAACACCATACAACAGCTAAGAATAGATAAGAGTACTTTCCCCTCAGTTGGAACAGTAAGTAGGTAAAGACAAAATGAACGTCAAAGCCACAATTGACCAGGCAGATAGTGAGGACAGAGTATATCCTCACAACAGGTAAGAGCAGTGAACATAGACAAAAATGTCAGCAGCAACAAAAAGCAATCACAGAATCACAGCAATCAAGTGCAGAGATGGTGTTAAAAGCTTGTCAGCAAAACTGGCACTCTGAGCATGAACAGTTTCACGTGCAACATACACAGAAGCACTAAGGTAGCAATTTCACCATCACATGTCCTGATTTCAGCTGGGATAGAGTTAATATTCTCCCTAGTAGGTGATACAGTGCTGTTTTGGATTTAGTGTGAGAATAACGTTGACCACACACTGATGTTTTAGCTGTTGCTAAGTAGTGCTTATCCTAAGGAAAAGACTTTTCAGTTTCCCACGTTTTGCCAGCGAGGAGGTGCGCAAGAAGCTGGGAGGGAGTATGGCCAGGACAGCTGACTCAAACTAGCCAAACAGCTATTCTGTGCCATAGGATGTCATGCCCAGTATTGAAGCTGGGGGGAGTTGGCAAGGAGGCAGGAATCACTGCTCCAGTGTGGGTCAGCAGGGGGTGAGCAATTGCATTGGGTATCATTTGATTGGGTTGTTAGTTTTTCCCTTGAGTTTTATTCTCTCTTTTTCATACATTCCTTTTCAATACTACTACTATTATTATTGCTGTTGTTGTTATATTTTAGTTTTGTTAGTAAACTGTTCTCACCTTAACCCACAAGTTTTGAGGTGTATTTTTCCAGTTTCCACTTAGAGAGGGAGAAGTGAGCGAGCAGCTGTGTGGTGCTTAGCTGCTGCCTGGAGTTAAACCACGACAATATTGCTAGCTGCTAAAAAGCCATCGTTAAAAATGTTCCTTTCCAGCCTGGCTCTCAGAGTCAGCTGATCATATTGCCACACAATGCAATGGGTCCAATAAAAAGAGAAACTGCAGCAGCTCACCTCAATCATTGAGCCACAGGGCACATGGACTTCTCTCAAGTAAACCTACTGTGATTGCATAAGACGTTTGCATTTTCCCAGATGTCAGCTCACACTTACACTTAACTAGATGTTCTAGTTATCTCCCTAAGGGATTTTTGGTTTATTTTGCCTTATTTTGATTTTGGTATACAGAACAAGGTAAATTGCAAGTCCACTTTGGTGGATGCAGCAGATCGCAATTCCAGAACATATATAAAGCAAAACAGACAAGGAGAATTACCACATGAGCTTTCTGTATCACATACTAAGAAGAGAGTAGTTGTTCTTAAGGTAACTGGCAGGTACCACTTGTTGCACCTTAAAGATTTCTTTCAGATTTTATACTTTAGATTCCAAAGAAACATCGAGCCTCACAAAGTGAAAGTTGTGTCCACATACCTCTCTGTGATTGCAGGTGTGGGAGCACTCATGACCTCTTGATACAAGATATTCAAGCCACACAACCATTTATCAGCATCATCTTTAGAGTCAGCTGGAAAAAAATAATATGCTATGAGAAACATCAAACCAAAATCATCAAAAAAACAAGATATAATTTGTGATGAAAAACCCTAGATAAACCCTAGCATATAAAGCTGCTGACTAACCTTTCCCTTTGATGAATCTCCCTGTACAGCTTCACGTTGCTAATAATAAAACTAATGTAAAACAGCATAAATTTGGGAGTGGGAGGGTTCACTCTGGAAGCTCTGTCAAAAAATACATCCTCTAAAAGTCTGTTTATCAGGGTAAGCAAGTTTCAGTATCTCAGCAGAAAAACTATGAAGCTACTGATGAACTCTTGTAGTAACACAATCAAAATTCATTTTCTTACCTACTGTCTCTAAAGTGGCAAAATCCCAGGAGCCTACAACTAGAGCAACTTAAAAGTGCATGAACAACAGAACTCAGTGTTACAGCACAAAACTAATTCATTGTATTCACAAGCAACTGACATGAAAACTGTAAAGTACTGGCTTTTGATGGACATAACCATCTCCTGTCTGTCCTAACCATACCTCTAAACACAAAATTGTTCCAGACTAGACTTAAGCAAGGGGAACAGGAAGAGAGTAATACACAAAACTCAACTCAACAGAAGCAAGATGTTGAACTGTGTGCTGAACACAGCCTTCCCTAGGTAAACCAGTTATGCTGAAACCAGTTTGGGGGGCTTTGGATGAGATGTGACCATTAGAGCCTTCAGTTGTGCAAAGTCCATTTGCTTTAACAGGCTGCTTCTGAAATTTCATGAAGGCATTCTTCAATTAAACCAGTTCAGAAAAATTATTTTCACACAGGAGCTGTAATCTGTGCAAGTTCTTTTAACTGCCTTCAAAGTAAAAGAAGTTTTCAAAAAGATGAAGATTACATTTTATTCAAACAATGCTTTATCCCCCAAGGATGAAGCTACAGCCCAGCCTCAGCTCCCCTTGGAAATGTTTTTCAATCACTTACAATTTCAGAAAGAACACCCACCACCACTGCCAAACCAATTCTTCTCCCAAGACAATTCTGCCCTTTATAACAGTTACTGTTCCCTTTAAGTAACAATTATTTTATATTTTTCTAAGAAACCTCCACAAAGCACTGGAACAAGGAAAAGGATTTCCCCTTTTATTGAAAGTTATATTGTTTTGCAGTTCAGCATTATGGCAACATATCTCATGGTACTGAGTGTTTTCAAAGTACTGGTAGAGGCCTGGTTTTGAGAACTGCCATAGAAGAGGGTTGGGGGAGTTGTTGGAGGAAATTAATTTGAAGTATCTGGCACAGCTGAGCTTAAGAACAACTTATTCAGAATTTTCATAGACTTTAGCCAACAACGGTAAAACTTATCCAAAGTTAAAAGCCTGTAACAGGATTAGTCACAAGCAGCCCTTAACTTCTAATGCACACTGCAAAAAAAAATCTTCTAGTACTGCAATCTACAAGCAATTAATTCCATTTTTAAAAAGCTACTGTTATCACTAAAATGCTTAAAGCACTCCTTTTTTTCCTCCCATTAAGACTTTGCAATGAATGTAGTGATTTAAATGGACATATGTGTTCCTGCACAGCACAGAGAGAACTATCACTCTAAATATATCATCTAGATGATTCTAAACCAAGGATCCATCACCAACTCTTCAGAAGGAAAAACTCTTCGTAAAATCCACTTGTTAGAAACTACTCAGCCTGCACTGTAAGACTCTATATCCCTTTTCATTTCAAAATCTTTGAGTTTGTGAAGTGGATAAACTCACCAGAAATAACAAGTGTCCCAGCCCTTTCCAGAGATGCAGGATACAACTTCCCTCCGTTTCACACGGACCTCTCCATTTTTACTTTATCACCTTCCAATTTTATTTATGGTCACCTAACACTTCTTTACAAGAGGTATCAGGTGGCAGGCACACACATAACCCAAACTAGAACTTCACTTTCCCAATGAAATTGCTCATAAGTGATAGGAAAGTCTCTGTGGCACAGCTGTAGCTTAACTCTTTATGGCTATTGTTTCCAAATTATTTTTGGCTAGACAAAAAATGCCAGGGCAACATTGTGGCCACATTGAAGAAAAATCCTTTGCTGACTTTAAAAGAGGACAAGGTCAACTCTGCTCTTCAGTGTTGAAAACCTTATTGTAGGTATTTAACCAGAAAAATCTACCTTGCTAGAGACGACTGAGCAAATCAGAAACTACACTCACACGATACACTATTTGAAGGCAAAAAAATCACAAATGCAGCAGTTCCCAGACATGAAGGACCAAATAAAAGGTTTATTTCCAAGTTTTAAATATCTGGTGCACTCCTAAACTGCAGAAGTCAAAACCACAGCTCTTTGCACTATTGTTCCATTAACATATTTGATTTGTTCAATTGGTAAGTTTAAAGAAGAAATGAAGAACGCACCTGCTAAACTTAAGGTGTTGAGAACAAACTGTGTACCATAGAAAATAGTAAAGCAGTGTTCTTCTCTTTGCTTTGCTTTGCAACGCTCAAAGTCCTTCGAATTCTTTCCTGGGCGAATTTCTTTTATTTCCATCAGATCCACTGAAAGGAAACAACATTCAGTCAGTACAACTGCACTTAGGTTCCAGCAGAGCCTGAAACAATAAGATGAACAACTCAAAGCTTATATATTATAGAAAGCTTTGTCCTTTGATAAAAGAGCTATATAAAAAAAATATATATATTATATTAAATATATGGATATATATAAAATATGTATATAAATGAACTTATCTTTATTGGGAAAGAAATGCAACTTGCAGTCCACAAATCCATATATAATTGACTAACAGACAACAGTACAGAAGGATCAAAAGAAAAATAACTTGTCATATTTTTATCATTCCACTGTCACCGATTCTCTGTGGACAAAGTGTACATACATAGGCCCTTCGGCTTACATGAAGACATGGTTTCATAAATGGCATTTACTCTAAGTAAGAAATTTCCAATTGCCATGACAACTGTTCAGAGACAAAGAAAAGATACAGCTTCTAACTTATACCCAAAAATTATGCATTCTTAGACAGTCAGCTAACCTTGTTGGTTTGTCTAGTCACTGCTACATGTAAGAATACTATTTCAAGTAGGAACATAAAGAGGAAATCCAGTATAACTAAAATGGTTATGAGTTTTTTCATGGTCACCTCCAAAGAGATTTCTGTCATTTAACATAATCTGTTGTATCACCTTCAACTTGCTGCTTTCTACAGAACACAGGTACGTATTAGTGCATAGCAGAATGGGAACACTGCACCAGCACACATTTTCTCAAGTCAACTCCATTTTTATCAAACCCTTGCTACATGGCCTGTGTAAGAGTAGTGAGGCAGCACTGAAATAGAAATATGTGCACTCTCAAGATAAGATACTTATTAGAAAACTGAGGAAGTGGTTTTGTTCTGCCTGTGGACCAGACAGCTCTTCCCACTTCTGGACAGTCTTGACTTACAAGCTACAGGAAGAGTGAAGAAAAACATTTCATCGTTGCTCTTGAAATGTGTTTATCAGACCTAGCAAGATCCAAGGAAAACAGCTGAAGGTTTCTGTCCACGCCTGTAAGAATGCTGTGATATAAACTCCCTGTTTTAAATGAGCATCTCATCAGTAACAGAAAGCAATTAGTAACATAATTAAAAAGCAACTCTCCCACTAACAGAGGGGAAGCTAAACACTGGTTAAAGCTTTGGCATGTGTAATGCTGGGTTTCTATGATGCCAACATGGAAAGGAGGGAGAGACAAGGAAGGATGATCATCAATAAAATCCTGATAATAAAATCTTAATTACATTTTTTCCCAATTATCTTCAAGACAGAGCCTCTAACATCTCAACCTCTGTATCTCAGTCACCTTCTCAAGCCAAGAAGACATCTCCTAAGATATGCAGATCTGAATGGCCAAGGCCCTGAAACTTAGATGCACACTTCTAAATTAAATTCATGACATGACCACAAATGATCATCCACGTAGATCACAGAATCTGAAGGGTTGGAAGGGACCTTGAAAAATCATCCAGTCTAAACCCTCTGCCAGAGCAGGACAACCTAGAGTAGGTCACACGGGAACTTGTTTAGGTGGGTTTGAATGTCTCCAGAGAAGGCAACTCCACAACCCATCTGGGCAGCCCCTTCCAGTGCTCCCTCAACCTCACACTGAAGTTTTTCCTTATCTTTCTTTGGAACCTCTTATGTTTCAGCTTGTACCTGTTGCCCCTTGTCCTATCACTGGACATCATTGAGATCAGCCTGGCTCCATCCTCCTGACACCCACCCTTCATGTATTTGTAAACATTAATGAAGTCATCTCTCAGTCTCCTCTTCTGCAAGCTGAAGAGCCCCAGCTTCCTCAGCCTTTCATCAGAAAGGAGATGCTCCACTCCATCATCTTTGTGTCCCTGCACTGAACTCTCTCCAGCAGCTCCCTGTCCTTCTGGAACTGAGGGGCCCAGAACTGGACACAATATTTCAGATGCAGTCTCATGAGGGCACAGCAGAGGGGGAGAAGATCTCTCTTGACCTATTGCCCACAGCTCTTCTAATACACGCCAGGATGCCGTAACGCTAGATCCCAGGCGTTGCATTCAAATATCCGTCCCAAAACACCACCATCTGAAAAAGGTGGTCTAAACCCATCAACTCACATTAATACCAGCAGAGAAGAATCAGGACGCAGAGACAGAAAGCACCCAAATAGAGAGGGAAGCAGATGGCTTGGCTGCAATAAACAGCGTGGAACTGCACACTGCACCGCTCATTCTAATCATGGGCAAGGGCAACCCCAGGCACCTCTTCTGCTTCCTCTTCATCCAACAAATCCTGGATGAAAAATAGTTTCAACTTCAAAGTGAAGCACATCTTTCACTTCAGACTCCTAGAAATCCACACACATGAACACAATACAACAAAGACTCCCTAAAGCATAAACTATAAGCAGCAACAGGACAGATTTCACAACCTGCATTGCTGTTGTCATTTCAAGTGGCTCTTACCTCATACTGACCTCTGAAGCAAACACAAACTTACTCAAGGTCTCCTCTCAGTTACATGCACTCAGTACAGCTCTTTACAACCTTTCAACCCTACCACCTCATTCTCCTGCGCAAATATATGTGCATATACATACAGGCAGAAGGATTTCTGTATGCACAGGTTGCACATAGGTAAGCACATCATTGATTCTCTGACTGGTCTTTGAAAAAGAAATTACTATACTTTAGATTTTTACAGAAAGATATAATGCATGTTATAGTTTCTGAAAATTACTAGAAACTACCTGCATAGATTGTAATGGCATTTTTCAGTGTCTAGGATGTATTATTCTATAGTACTGAAAGAAAAGCCAAGCTAGAAAATTAGTGGGGCAAAAGAGACATACACGTGGCGAGCATGAACTCTAGTCTCTCACTAAACTCTGCTGTCTCCCCAGGTGGCCTGCAGTCACCCAGCACTCTCCACATGATGCATAAATAGCCTCCTAGGTGTTACTCTACGTTTTCCAATGTATCTGACATTTATCCTCACTCAGCCTTACCTATATCCTAACCTCTTGGCCCATATACAGAAAGAGCATTTTAACAGCTGATGTACTATATGACCTTTTCCTAAACATGGCTCTCCAGCAATTTAAACTTACTTCTTGTTGTGTGCTTGCACAACTAAATGGTCATCAGATTTTTTTTTCCTTGGTTATTTTGCAACATCAAAACAGACAGGTGATCTTTCCATACCAAAGATTAAGGGATTAAAATATAGTTTAAATCATTTTACAGAGGTTACTTCTTCATATGAAAAAAATAATTCCTAGGTAATAAAGAGAAAGAGAAATTGTCTTATGTTTTCAACAGAATCATTGCTGAAACATGTGTTCTTGTATTACAAGGAAACACCCACTTGCTAGTTCAAGGAAGGCACCACAGATTTCTTGGAGTATAAATTCTCCTTGCTGTGAATCATCACTTAACATAAGGACTCATAGCAGAGTCTGCAGAAACTTATGTATTTTCCAGTGACTAACCAAACCCCAGTCACTACAAACTTTCCCTTAATGATTGTCCTTAAAGCACTTTGCATATGATAAAGAATTAAATATCCCTTATGGATCAGCTTCCTGGAGATTTACACCTTGCCACCTACTTGCTCTACAAGCTTGAACACTATAATGACTTTGGGGCCTAATCTATTCACATGCATATAAATTAATGTAGCACAATGGGAGGAAATTTGTGAGGTCTTACTAGACAGTACCAAAATGTACTCTCACTCAGCAAATCCCAGGTGACAGTCAAACAGACATGTCTCAGCAGAGTGCTTACAAGCATGTCTCACTCTTGGCCACTCCTTCCTTTCCCTCTGCCTTTCAGTGCTGTCCAGTAGTTCCCTTCACCACTCAGCTATGACAGTACACTTGCTCTTGGGCTATTTGATATCCTAGCAAAGTAACAGCGCAGTAGAGTAGTTGTCATGGAGGCAGAAGTGACCCTTGTGTGGACATCCCTTGTGTGGATAGTCTGTGACAATCTGAAGTAGGGAGAAGCACACAGGGTGTGTGTAAGCTAAGGGCCACCATGCAGACTCACACATAGCTGTAAAGGGCAAACATACAATAAAAATCCACAGCAGAAACAAAACGAAGGAACACACCGAGTCACACATTGCAATAACTCATGCTAGCAAGTCACAGCTTCACAGTCATGTAGCTAGCATGCATAAATTAGCTTCTGAAAAAAAAAGGCCTATTACAAATTAAACAAGCAAATCTATTCCATCTGTACAAGGAAATTGAAGCTTCCTTCTCTCATGTGTTGGTAAAGTAAAAGTTAGTTTAGCTCCACTATAGTTATCAAGATCTGTAGTTCTTAAACTGCAAACCCAGGAACATACAATGGTCAATAGCCAAATATAATCCACAGCCAAGTCATGCCAGGTTCCACTTGCACTAGGGCATCACTTGATGAAAAACACATTCCCCCATCACCCACTTTCCCCTGATACATTCTGAAAGGAAAAGCCCAAGGTATGGGAGTGGCCACAATGCTGTATATAAATACCAGCTAAGCCCCATAACCGATAATATATCATAAACCAAAAGAACCCAGTACAGCAAAATTCTGATCTTCTTTACTTTCCCTGAGGTGATAAACAGCACCGCAGGGAACACATGGAGAAGGTAAGAGTTCACCTAAAACCACCATGTAAACAGCCAAGTGAGCATTGTGATCAGTTGTATGGTCAATATAAGAAAACTGTATATCAAATCTCAACCCACTCTTTGTCAGCTCTGTCCTTATCTCAACCCTTCGAGCCTCACATTGGGCACCAAAAAGACTGTGGTGATTTAGCCCTAGCTGAACAATAACCAAACCACCCAGTTACTCACTGCTCCCCAACTCAGCTGGATGGGGAGGAAAATCAAGAGAGAGTTCTAGAACTTTGTAGGTTGAGATAAGGACAATGTAATAGAACACCACAAAGAGCAGGCAGTTACAATGATGGCCAAAGGACACAGAAAAACGAGCAATGTCCAGTGTAACCGCTCCCTGCCGGCTGCCCAACGCACAGCCCCATGGCGGAGCCGAAGTGCCACCGTGGAGAGTTAACCTATCCTGGCCAAACCCAGGACAACCCTGCTGGATTATCCAGATTCAAGAGCCAAACTACAATATCCACCTGCTTTTAAAAGTATTAGAAATCTATGCATAAAGCAATCTATTTAATGGATGCCACAAACACACACCATGTCCAGGAAGCTTTGGTAAAATAAGTAGTCAAGCACTGGAAAAGTTCATCCCAAAATCTGGACCCTCTAGAGCTTCAAATTCAACCTCTCTGTGCAAATGGCTACAATAAGTCTTCAGCTACATGCAATCACACAGTTTTTGCCAGTAGACTCTAATGCTCCTTCAACCACTAAGCAGTCATTTTCTATTTTGTTTTACTCATTGCTCTGTGCATAACCCCAGGCTTTATTTGCTAAGCATATTCAAGCCATGCTCTCATAACTGAATTATTCATCTCATCTCAGGACTGGAGTTTTTTTGGCACACTTCACTTGGGGATTTGAGCATTTCAGAACCAGTAATGTACTTGCATTCACACGTCTCAGTACAGGAAGGGATAATTACCCTCATTTTCCACATGAGAAACTGGAGCACTGCAAGATTATGATCCAGAGTACCTGGAGGTCCAGTCCATACAAGGAGTGAGGCAGCAACCAATGGAAACAGTGGCAAATAGAGATTTAACACTTGCAAGTAAGGAGCAAGAAGAGAAGCTGCACAAAGATGATCCAAGAGTCCTGCAACTTCTCAGTGCCTGCCTTTGCAACCTTACAGACTCATGCTTTTTAACTTACTTATTTACCAAAAAAAACCCCACTCACAAAATTCCACAACTCAAACTCCATTCCCTTTTCTAATTTCTCTCACATTAGTGTACTCACTGACATTCACAAGGAGAGTATCAGGAGCACAGGTCCTGTCTGCTGCATTACTGGAGTAACTGCTGGCAGTCACAGTCACTCTGCGTACGGGGTAGCACTGAAAAAACACCACGTAGCCTTTTTTCCCCATTGGAATTCTTATACATGTAGTCAAGTCCTCAAAACAATAAGATGTTACAGGAAAAAACATCTGCTTTATTTTCCATATCTATGGCTTTTTCAATTTCTTTTGCTCTCCTTAATCATGCCTCAGCCTCTTTCTTGCATTCACAAACTCTTTTTTTCTTCTCTCAGGCCCCAATTCAAATGTTTCTACTGAAATCCCCATCTCTGCTGAGTTTGGCTGACATCATCAGCTGTCTTCTGCAAGAACTGAAGATTAGTCTCACTTTATTCTTCTGCCACACCTTCTGCAGTCTTGTGTAGCTTTACATTCCCCTTTTACTTCCTGACCTTGTCAGAATTAGTGGGTTTAGTCAGTTCAGAGATTAACTAAAGAGACAGCGTCAACCTTGAAAACATCTCAAAACCATTTCTTAAACCTCACAGCTTTATTCTAAGGCATTTTAAGTCATTGTTACTTTCCAATAATGGTCCTAAACAATGATTTCTACCCCAAACCAGCAAATTTCCCAAGGAAATAGAAATTTGAATTCTGTTTCTTTGTGTATAGACTTTTTTTTCCTTTTTGGAGAGAGAAAGGGTAAAGAATTACCAGTCACTTGAATTTATAAGACATCTTGACGCCTAATGACAGAAAATAGTTGTCATTCAGTAACTCAAACCAGAGAACATAAGCACCATCATATTTAAACATATCACATCTAAACTTTGATAATGGGGCTTAGGGCAAAAGCACATTAATCATATTTAAGTAACATCAGATACCTAAATAAAAAGCTTCAGAAGATTGTCCACCTACACTGCAACAATTCAGAATATTCTTTGCAATTTACCAGACTCTTTTCATCCAAAAACTTCATTATGTTAACAAAGGCTCATTAAATCAATATTTGACAGTTACATCCACTTTGCAAATACTCACAGAAACCTTCAATCTTGTCGGCTGTCTTGCTCCACGCTACCTGCCTGGTTTCCATTATGACTTGAATAGTCCTCCTTTCTGGACTGCCCTTCTTAAGACTGAATATTGTCATAACAGTTCCTAACTCCAAGGTCCTTTTGATCTGGCTTTTCTCATACTCCGGTAGCACTCCATAGTCCATACTCTTTCTTGGCATTTTGTTTTCCTTTTTAAAAATCAAACTTTTCTGGTTTTCAGTGATCTGAAAGAAAGAAAAAGGAAGAAAAGAGAGACAAATAAATCTTTTAAATATTTTTCAAAGAGTATTTTTATTTCTTTTCAAAATCAAATTGGTGTAAGTTAAAGCTACCTAATAGAGACTCATGCCCATTCGAATACATGGCTAACATTAACAGCATCCTTGCTGTTTTATCCTGAAAAAGTAAGGCCATTGTTCATAGAGGGTGGTACCAGTGACAGTTTGGCAGACATATTGCTGCAAAATCTATCAAAAATGAAGAGCTGGGTGGAGCAGCTACTGCATGCAATGAATTGTGATCTAAACTTCTCAGCGAGACCCATGCCTCTTTTCCACCCGCACCACACCACTCACTGCTTCTTCAAACTTCCAACACAGAAGCATGGTGGTTTCACATCAAAATAAAGTAAGCCAAGCTCTGTTTAGCCCAAGGACATAAAAATCACATTAAGTGCCAATATGCTTTATGCATACATATCTTCAACTGTATGTACACTCCCACTACTACAAATACAGATTTACATCTCTGAAGTCTCAGCATTAAGACAGACAAAAAGCATTAAAAAAAGAAGACCAAAAAAAACCAAGAAGGAAACCTGGAAGAAATACCAAATGTAAGTATACCTGAGTAATATTAACAAAAGAGCCAAACACAGAATGCAAACCATTGAAATGTCAAAGAAAATAATACCAAGGTCATAAAAAAGAAAGAATTCAAGCCTAAATAAAACTAAGGAATACATGAGAAATGAGGAAAAAAACCCGATGCATTCAAGCCAAAGCAGAACTATGTTAAAAATCTCTCTAAATTTTCATTCTCAAAACTGAAGATAATTTAATTTCCACTACCGTAAGAAATATCTGCAAATCCATTTTGTCCTAAGTATTGACAATGTAGGTATGAACACAAGGAAAGAGATATTTGCAATAGATTTGAATCTTATTCAAAATCTTTTACTCTCCCAGGATTACACTTGGGACGTATCTGGGCACAAAAGAGCAACATCTCTCATAAATATTATCAGTTTTTTGTGGCTTGGTCTCATACATCATTGAAACAAATAGCTAATTATAAACCTGATTACTCCTCAGCAAGAGTCTTTACAACTGGGATGCCCTGGAACCCGCTCCTTCATCCAAGCACAAAGAAGGAAGTGTTTAATTTTCACACAAGTACCAAGGAGCTGCTGCTACACAGTTTCCAACCATTCCCCTTAACCACATCCCCAAACAGGGTAGGTTTAAAGAATCTCTCTGCACATGCAGCCAACAGCCACAGCCATCTCCTCTGGGTCTCTTCCTCTCTCCTCAGTCCACCACTCTCCATCACAAGCAGTTTCAGTTTCAGTGTTGATAGCTAATTCGGCCATGTCACTTCTTACTTCCCCTTCGTAACTTCTTCCAATCCTCCTCCCCCTCACCCCATGTCACTATCTCCTGACCTGTTCTTCACTAAAGAGCACTCTTTTCTGCTGTCTCGTTAATACCAGAAAACTGTCTTCCAATATCATGTCACTGGCTGCTTTTAGAGCAATATGTCTGACCTTGAAGCTGTCTGGTGCAGTCTTTCCAACCCCTTTATAAACGCTACCACTTTGATAAACAGGGGATTTGGGTGTTTTTTGTTGTTGTAGTTTCGAGTTTTTTGTAAGCTAACACAGATGCAAATATCAGTCCCCTCTTACCTGCAAGGTGGCCTCTTCTGCTTTGCCCACAGTGAACCAGAAGTACTTTACAGAAAGAATCACATCTCACTCCATATTTTGCAAAACATGATAGAGGGGTTTTGGTGTTTAATATCTCTAAGTTTTTTATTATAATAAAAAATTGAGTACTCTTTCCTTATAATAATGACCCAAAAAAACCAATGTATCTCCCAATCCTACAACAGAGACAGAGCAGACAACTTTTAAGGGTAGTAAGCAGTAGCGGATTTCAACCAGAATGACACTGATCCATTTTGACTCCCTGGAACTAATCAGATAATCACTTGAATTATCACAGGCTTGCATCTAACACAACAGCCATAATCATCTTGTCCTGCTACAATGGGTTGTAACAACAGAAATTAAAGGAGTGGAAAATATTAAAAAATAAATTAAAATCTTTGTACAGCATCTGTTTTTCTGACAAAATAAGAACCTTTGTCTTCTCACTTTGCTCATTTCATTAAGAATTGTAATATAACAAATATACTGAGATTTGGAACACGGCTTAACCATTTTAGTAACACTTCACTGCAATAACGAGCCCCTCAACTTCTCAATGAGTATAGTTTTTCAGAAGAGCATAACAAAATAGACATCTGCTCTGCCCTATCCAGCACAAGTTGTAGGCATGAAACATGACTTAGATCAACAAGAAAAGGAGTTTCTAAATATAGCTACTTAATAAAAGGCAATGCAGCAGGGGTTTTGAGAGATTAGTCCCTTAGTACAAAGGCACTGCCTCTCAGAGGTGCCTTCTTAAACAGTTTCCGCTGAATATAATATACTGAACTTCCCCTTTTGAAGCAGCTCGCTCTACTAAAAACAGAGCAAAGGGTGGTTTTAGTCTAACAAATGCTAAGTCATAAGCCAAGTTTTCTACTTAATACAAAACAATACCGTAGCTGAGGATTCATCAGAAAAAGTGAAAAGAATATTGCAATCTTTGATCAACCTAACTGACCATTTCTATGCTGTTCTGGCTACCTACTCCAGTTTAAGAATAACGTCACAGCTTCTAACAGTTAAACACGAGACTTTCCGAAAGAACAAATGGAAGCCCTTAATATTAGACCTAACCTTTCAAACCTTAATTCTTGTTACATTCACCCACAGGTGTCACTCAGCCTCCTTACACCCACCACTACACAACTATCTGAGTCAACAATATTTCTACTCATTCATGCAGCAGAACTCTGAAATGATTCTCATTGCTCCATTATCTGGACAACTCTAAAATATTCGGGCATGAGCTGCAAGACACTTATGTGAAGTAGAAACATAACTGTTTATCTACCAGACATTTACTGAAGCCTAAAAGAGAAAAGTCCAGCATCACTTACACAATTCAAAAAGTGAGGTAATAATCACAGAAACGTAAGTTCTAGTTTAGACACAGACGCCAATAAATGACTCTCTCACTTTGATTGTAGGTACTATAGAAGCTAAACTTTGATGGTGTCCTGTACCACATGCAGGATTGGGACCATGTTTTGCTGTTTTTCTAAGAGTAGTTTTTTATACTCTTTTGAGAGTTTTTTTTAATTGAAAAGCCTGACTGGTTTGGACAAAAGAGTCAGAAAGACTCACTGCAAGTAACCAAGCAAACATGGACTTGGGGAAAAATAAAACTAACCACCCTAATTAAACTATCCAAAAACCTGTAGAGTTAGTTTTACTTCATTACAGTACTTTAGAGTCTAAGAAACAACCTCTTTTTATCTGAAGATCAGTCTAGAACTCTTAACTCTGTTATCAGAGAGTGGTAACACAAAGAAAGAGAGGAAAAACTGTAGTAAAGCCAATAAATGTACAGGCTAGCAAAGAACATCTCTGCTAAGCGCTGATGAATCCATATTGTTAGAACTTCATCCAAATGACACAAGGTGTTCTCCAGATACACAATATCAATCAAGAAGTGCAAAGTAAAATCTGGGTCCAGTCAATTTTTAAGTTTTCCCATGTACTCTGGGCACCACAAAAGTGTTGTTGCACCCTCTGCCCCTGGCTCTGCCTCTGGATGATTTTAGGACACCACCTCATCCAAGCAGGCACTGCCAGGACAGACATCCACCAGCAACGCTAGTTCCGTACCCCAGCGTTAATAACTAACAACAACCAACGCGCAGCTCTTTGCGCAGAGCTTTACGATGCAGCTGCTGTCCTCAGGGTCTTGCGGTCTAATGAAAAGGCTGGGGAGAAGAACCGCAGCAAGACAGTTACCCACCTGCCACAGTCTGGCCAGGACTGAAGCCTTGGCCCTAGGCAGAACTGTGCACAGCACAGGGCTTCTGTCAGGCACACACCGACACCGTGAGAGCTTCCTTCCTTCTTCGGCAGGTTGGCCTGCAGCGGAGCGCGGCCAGTCACCAGGAGCGGGATGTCAGGGTCCTCTCGGGGAGACCTCAGACTCCTCTGTCCCCTTCAAGCCTGGCGCCCTGTACGCCTTGGTACCCCATGCTGCACCCGCTGCCCAACCCTCACGCCGACAGCGCTCACCTCCTCTCCCCAGCCCGTCCCTCGCGTCCACCCCAGCGCGCAGAACACACTGCCCTGCCCCGCCCCAGGACCGCGGCACCTGCTGCCCACTGGAGCCGCAGCAGAGCCGGCGGGACGGGGCTGCCGTGGGGAGCCCACCGTCTCGCCACCCCGGTCCCGCGCTCACCTGCGCAGCGGCGGGAGCTGCCGTGCCGCTCCGTGCCGTACCCGTGCCCGGTCCGTGCCCGTCCCGGGTCTCCGCGTCCCGCCGCGCCTCGCGGGGTTCCCACTTCTGCTGTGACCGGGAAAGGGCCGTGTCACGTGACCCCCGGTGGCCACCTAGTGGCGCGCGGGGCCGGACGGGCGGGGGTTGGCGGCGCGGCTGCCCCTCAGCCCGCGGGCCCTCAGCGGGGAAAGTCGGGCCGGGACCGCGCGGGACTTCTCGCCCCTGTCCCGTCACCCCGCCCCGGAGCTGGCTCGAGGCGAGCTACCCGCTGCCACGGTTCCCTCAGAGCGCCGGGCGCGGCCGCCTTCCCGCGCCCCCGTCAGCCGTCCCCGAGGCGGGCAGAACAGGCGCCGTGTGCCCCGTGTCAGGGCGGGCCGCCCGGCTGCTCTGCGGCCGTTCTCCTGCTCATCTCGAGGGGAAATTTCACTACTTCGGCACAGAATAGCTAACTGATTGAACAGTAACTTGAGGAAGCGAATTTAGCCTTTAAAACTTTCCTATCACCGGGGTTACTTTTTCAAGTTGAAATTGACTTGCCCTGTGGGATCCGCTACAGTGTGTTTTATCACACCTACCTCTGCTTTTGACTGGCGATGCTCTATTTCCTACTTTGAGATTCAAGTTGGATAGGACATGACATGCTTCTTTCAGGTCAAGCCCAAATACTGCCATGAAATTTGAGGTATTTGGTCTCGTCCCAGACCTATTTGATTAAGCTGGGGAAAATCCCTACATCCATAGCCATAATATCAATATCATCACAAAGAAAAAGTCATGCCAGTTCAGAAGGCTACAAATCGAATGCCTAGAAACCAAAGCTAGGAATTGTACAGTGCAAGGAACGGATTTCCCCATGCAGAAAGAGCTCTTGGCCACTTCTGTAAGGGCCACACCATGTTACAACAACATAAACATATTCTAAATGCTGCTTCTCAAACACTGAGATTCTTTATCACCCCTCTTTCCAATGCTGGTAGCTAGCACAGAGTGAAAAGGATGTGTCTTTTTAACAGACTAAAATCTGATCTCATCTTTTGAGAGGAAAAAACATTGTCCATAATTTCAGTCAGCTTTATAAATGTTTGCAGTAGTCAAACATTGTTTTTGGTTAATACTTTCACCTTGCAGATGCAGAAACTACCGAAATAAAATGATAACTGGGATGGAGAAGTAACAAGTACTGCAACGAACACCAACAGCAAGACTACCCGAATGCTTAGGTCAGAAAGAGACAAAAATACCCATTGTATCCAGCAAAAGTTATGGGAGCAATTTGGGAAACTCCTCACCAAAGCAAACTAACAAGCCTTTACCATAGTTGTGAGTTTCAAATGAGCACGCTCTATCAGGAACAGAATTGAAGAGTGCATTCAAAGTACACTACCGCAGCAGGAAAAAACCTGAAACCCAATACCTGTGAAAGGTGAGGATCATTTTAAATGCAAAATAAAAATATGAGCATTATAATCTCATCATTGTTCACTGTTTCAAGTTTCCAAATACCAAACCTGGGAAAAGTTTCCCTCTATAACATGTGTGGTGCAGTTACAAATTCACAGAACAACATCCTACAGGAGACATGATACCGAAACAATGAGAATAGCAGAACATGTATCAGTCACACCAAAATTTCTCCCCAATACTTTATTTTTAGCTCTTCATCATTCAAACAGTCCATGTTTCATGTTGAAGCTGCCTTTTTAATTTTATGAGTGGTGACAGAATACTAGCGCCAAGCAACCAGCTTCCTCAGCTGCTAAAGCTAAACCCAAGCCATTCCTGTGGACAAAGCCACAAGGCACACATGGTACAACACAGAGAGCTGAAGGGTGCAGGTGATCCCAGGCATTTTAAAGGCAGGAGATAACAGTATTCTCTAAATGCCAACTGTCAGATCCAGAATTCATCTGGGTATGTTGACAGTGCATCTAAGTTCCAGTAAATACCAGCCTTAGCAGCCCCTCCTGGTTCTGCTTCACTAGGCCAGGTACCAACAGCCTTTGCACAGGAACCACCCTTGAACAACCTGCAAGCCACACAGGCACCAGCTTCATGATATTCAGAGGCTTTGCTGCAGAAGTTAAGTGCTGCTGCAAAGTACACCTGACTTTGGTTTAGACATACTTCAGTGTTTGTGCCTCTTGTGCCCTGAAAGCAAGATCAAAACCTACCAACTCTCAAGATTTCTTGCACATCCTTAGGCTTACCTGATAAAGCTCTCTCTCTTAAAGCTGAAGAGTCATTATACAGCCAAAGAAAATATGTATGTGGGAGAAAATCAAGAGTAGAGACCTCAGAGTCACAGATAACAGGTGACACGTTCAGTCCTTCTTTTTTACAGCAAAAAAAAACCCCACTGTAGGTGTGCTGAGGAAAACTGTGGGAAATTAATTCTCCAAGTTGAAGAATCTGGCCTCAGCAACGACTTTGTGTTTAAATAGAAGAAGGTTAACCACTAGAATAAAATCTTCCTTATTCTTTTTAAGTTTAACTTTCTTCTCATAAAAGGCTCCTGAAATTGTTAAAAAAATATAATCACAATTCATACTATAAGATCTGAAAAGAGCATTTTTCAGCGGGGATTACATTTTTACACTTCAGTCATAAACCCCTCAAAAAGGGAATTTATGGTGTTGATACTGACTCTTTAATTACAGCATTGAAAACGTCAGCTCTGTCTTTTGGTTGTATTTGGGAATGAAATGTTGATCACTCCCCCTGAAGAATAAAGCCAAGTGTGAAAGAGAATCACAGGATTCATGGATATAATAAATCATGGTCACAAAACTGGTGCCAATTCCTCACAGGAGCTACAAAGAAAAGATAGCTGTTTTGTAAAAGGAACATGTTGGATAGCTTCATCCTATCAGTTCTAAGAAATGTTAACGAGTCATTAAGGCAGGAGGAACAAATAGTTTAGAGACTGTCACTGGCAGATTATCTAGCCTAAGTATTTATGCACTATCATTTATGCACCATCATTTTCTAGTTAGAGCTGCAAAGTCTATAAGCAGAAGTTTCATACAGAAAAACTTCATTTTCCAAGCTTTTCTTTTATGAATTTTTCTTCTGCAGGACTCTGAAGCAGATTTTACACTCGTCAAGAGAACCTACATGCCACCATCTCAGGATTAGGTGTCAGTCCAGGTTCATATCACAAAGCAAGTGCCAATTTTTGAGGGAAAAGTCTGTGATCATCCAGGACTAGGTGAAGACAGTTCCCAGGAGTAGTATTACCTCTGCAGAACTGTTTACTGCTTCTTGTATGAGTTTATAAGAGGACACTCACACAAACATCCACATGAACTCTTGTTTGGCTGTTGGGATTCTAGGTGCCTGTGAATGCAGAGGACATGGTGCTTGTTTTTCAGCTTTTATTCAAAAGCTTTTTTGTTTTGTCAGACTTTTTGCTTATGTAAAGGATGCACTAAGCAAGGCTAGTCATAGACTTAGGGATGCACAATCATACCGTGTGTCAGGTCCAACCCCCTCAGCACATCTCAGCCTAACAGAGCTCAGGATCTTTGCGAAGTCCATTTCTTGCAAAAAGTGTTCTAGTGTATACTTGGCTCCATTCTTATCAGAGTTTCATTTTAATCTTGCTAAATTATTGTCATGTGATCATAATATTTAAAGTAAATATTGATCTTAAGTAAACCACTGAAGTCGTTAGCAGAAAGGCTGATGAGAAGGAAGGGAGCTTGTACTGGCCTGTTGCCTGCTCCAGCGTTTGTCTGAGACATGAAAGCTTCAGCTACTTCTCAGCTCAGTCACCCTGTCTCTTGTTATTTGCAAGTACTGCATTAAAAGCAACTTCTGAGGAGTTACTGCCCTCTGTCCTCATACACAAAATGCAGTGCTATCCCGTGGCATTTCTGTAGCAATTTTCATTTGTAGATGTCAAAACAATTTTAAAAAAGAAGGGAAATCATTATTTCACATTTTCAAAGGCATCAGGCCCAGAGGGTGAGGACTTCTGCCAGACATCTCACAGCAGTAGCATGCCTTGGGCTGAACATGGCTTCCAGGTTTTGTATTAGTGTCCTGACAGGAATGATATTTCCTCATAGCAGAGCTAGCTATGCCAGAAGAAAACTTTTCATTTGTCAGGATTATTTCTTTTTAAAGTTTCAGTTGAGCACAGACTCTGCTGGTGTGATTTTGGATGATCAATAAAAGCAGTTGAACTACATGTCAAAACGTGCTTTTTTATACACATACTAACTAACCACTCAGTGCCTTGAACAAGTTTTGCTGTCTGCATAGAGCACCAGTATATTGAAAGGGCCTGCAACCACATCTTCAGATGAAATGTAAAGTGCTACAGCCACTGAATCCACAGTGATAAAATGCCAGCATCTCCTTACTGGTACTATCAACCATTCAGCGTTTCCAAGGCCTCAGTAGAAGGGGAAAACTGTGGAAGGCTTTGCAGGGAACTAGGAAAACTTTTCTCTTGTGTGTTTTAAGCCAGTAAAAATGAAAATCTTTCATAAAAACAATGCGATTGCAAGTGGGAAGTACTGAAAAACCAGCATTTGGCAATAGTTCTGGAGTTGCAACTCAGCAAGAAAAGGTTCAGCTTTTCCCCACAGTTACCTTTCAGCTTTTCATTTCTTTCTCACTACAGAGTAGCACCACGGGTGAGTTTAGGAGAGAAAAGCTCTCTGTTGTCATCTGCTTTAGCCTCCACTCTTACTCATATTATCCCTGTGAGCTCTCAGAGGCATAAAGGAGGGTAAGATGAGGCAGGCTGGGCACAGTGAGGAGTCAGGCTGAACCAGAGCCTTTAGGCACTGCTCCCGACCAGTGCCAGGGAGCCATGTGGGATCTGACGGTGCTGCACTGACAGGAGGAGCACGCACTCAGTGTTGCTGCAACCTCCTCTCCCGGGTCATTTCACATTATCCTCCTGTTCTGCTACAGTCTTCTTAAAATGGACTTCACTACCACTGGTGGGACCATTGGACTGCTTTATTCATGGCTGATTGCAGGGATTTATTATTGTCTGAGGCCTTCCCTCAGGGTGCACAGGAAGGGAGGAGAAGTTCCTTCCATCTGTGCTCACTCATGCAAAGATCAGCTTTAATCCAACGTGTTATATCAGAAAAGTTTAGAAAAGCCCTCCAGCTAATCAAAGTACAACAACTAACTGGAGATGGAGAGAGTACACTGGCCTTAACACAGACAAGCATGTAATCACGTACAAATACAAGTTAAAAATCTCACTAACACCAAAACATGGTTGAGAAACTAATGATGCACTTGAGCAGTAATTTCTGAATAGGAATAGAATGAGAGAAACTCTTCTGGGATACATATTGCAGACGCCTGTGCTTTGGAAGATCATCCATCTGGTGTACCTCTAGGATCAGCATATTTGTATAGAATGCAAATCGTTATTGCAACTGCTGTTATCTTTATGCACTGCAGTCATAACCGAATGAGTCACATTAAAGGGTCAGAGCCTTCTGTTCTACTTTTTACGATAAGCATCTTTTTAACATACAGTGTTAGAGATCCTGTGCGTCAACAGAGCGAGGTAGGAGTTGGTATTGAGTGAGCTACGACAGACCCTGCCACAGGGACCCAACCTTAACATATTGGTTAACAATTTAAAAGGAGGACTATATTAAAGGGGAGAAAAATTAGGCAATATCTCTACTTATGACTAAAATCCTGCATAAATTAGATCTTTGGGATAGGCTGCTTAAGTTTCCTAGTCTCTCAAAGTGCCTTGTGGCTTGCAGAACAAAGCAGAGCTGCTCTGTGAGTCTGTTGGGTGCTCTGCTCTGTGAGTCTGTTGGGTGCTCTGCTCTGGGGCAGGAGTTTGGAGAAGACACAGTACCGCAACCTATGTGGATCCGCTGAGGAGGCCCCTGGTCTGTGAGAGCAGCCTGAGTACCCTGTGGAGCAAACTGAACTTTGCAGCTTCAAAGGATCATTGTTCCAAAATTCAGGCAGATACCAACTGCCACATGACATGCTCTATTTCTCAATATATGTGTTCACATATAGGTAGGGTCAATTTAATTCCCTTATCATATTAAACACCATCTATAAAAAGACTTTCACACCTTCCAAGACGTTTTATTTTGTGCTACAAAACTCAGAAGCTTCACAATGTTTGAAGCAGCTACGAACACATTCTCAGTCAGTAACATTTGACTGAAAATCTGAACTTACACACCCTATGACTTGTTTTAAAAACAAACAGTAAATCTGAACTTTACCAACAGAGAGAAAAACCTGAAAAAGCAACCACCCTCCTTTCAGTGGAAAATTTATAATGTCTCTCATTTAACAGGAGACAATCTCTAGAATAAAGAACCTAGCAATCGGAAGTGCTTATTTAGCCTGATCTCCAAATTACAATGAATTAAAAATGGCTCGATTATCTTCAGCTGAGCATCCAGGATTTATTTGTGTGTGCTTGTAATGATACTAAAAACTTCACACACTTCACACACACACTCACACAAATTGTTTTCCCCACTTTTTTTTCTTAGACTGGACTAGCAATTTTAAGATACCATCTCCTCTTTCAAAGAAAATGCTTTTTAGATTTCCTGTGTGATTAAGAAAGTCCTTTAACTCTGGAGCTAAACTACAGAATATTTTCCAGGAGAGAAGACAAAAGCAAGAACACAGAAGGCTCTGCTGGGCAATTTAAAACAAATTGTCTTCTCTCCAGAACCTCTCTGCCACACATCAGGAATTATTTAACACTATTTCTGCTAAGGATAGCTGCCCTGCTGAGTCTCAGAGGCAGAAATACAGAGCTTACCTTTAATCCTGTGCAGAATAACGAAGGATATACTGCTGAAATTAGCGAGGCAGTGTCAAACGGAGGTTTCTTCCTCTTTGTACTCTGATTCCACCTGGGTAAAAAAGCACACTGTTAAGACCTCTTATGCATACAAAATCTCTAATCAAGTTTTCAGCAGCCTGGGCCTTTTAGTGAACTTAAAATTGTTTTTAATAGTTGTCACCTTTGATGACACTCTCTTCTCCTTCACAAGGATAGATTTTGTTATGCTTTTTGCTAATGGGGGGAGGGAAAAGAAAAAGGAAGTCATAAGAAAGAAAGTGGAACACTAATTCAGAAATATGTCACTTCCAACCAGCGAGACACTCTCCTCTTCTGCCATCTTCATGGGCTCAGCTCTTTTCATGCTGTGTTATTTGCATCACACATTAATAATGCACTAACACATTAATAATCGCCCCCACCTGAGATCAATACAACAATTGTAACAGTTTCTGGTTTCTCTTAGGCAAATTTTTGAATCCTTTGCTTCCTGGTTTCTAAACCTTTGGGATGCCTTGTCTTCCTGTTTTTAAGTTTTCTCTGTAACTGAGGGAGTTCATAATTTACTCTTTTAACAAACGCTAAGACCCTCACGGACTCTGCCAATTCCAGCAGCTGGGCTTTAAGAAAAAACCTCTGATGTCTTTAGAAAAAAAGCCCTCTGATGTCCTTAGAAAGAAATTTAAAAAGAAAAGAAAGAAAGAAGAAAATGGACAGCCCTCATTTCTGTTTCAAGATATGCATTTATAATACATATATGTAGCCTGTGTTGAGCCACATGCTGACAGGACAAAACTGGCTTACATGTGGAAATGAGGATTTGAAAGACCAGAAGACAACTCCTGGTTTATTACCCCAGAGGGAAATAGATTAAAAGCAGATTTCTTTTGTCAACAACTTGATAATTTGAACCTTTTAAACACTTTTTTTAGCTAATGAAAATGTTGAAGCTGAATAATACCAGTTTTATATTGATTTATATTCAAATAATAACAATGATGTATAAATAGAGATATAGATAAGTCTATTTATAAATAAATATCATTTTTAACATTAAAAGAAAATCAAACTGTTTATATCCAAAGAGTGTTCAAATATGGCAAAACAAAGTTAATTTTTTGAGGCACTTAATGAAAACAAAACAAAACATGACACCATACATACAACATATACATACATACATACAACAAAGAAAACATACAACACTTTAAAAACCCCAAACCATGCAGAGTTATATCTGGAGCTGTGGTTTCTTGTAGGACCTCTAAAGAAAAGGGAGAAAAACCTGCTCCCTGAACATGGCAGGCAGCAGTTACCACTGGTCTGGCAGCACAGATGGGGGTGACAGGCAGCGCTGCTGACAGTGACAGAAGCCTTCAGCAGGATGAGGAGGCCTCGGTTGCTCACAGGGAGGAAGGCCTCACTTACAAGGAGGAGCAAAAGAAAACCCTTGCTAATACAGAAGGAGAAAACCAGAAAGTTTTGGAGCCTCCTCCTGCAGTGGACACCAACAAGGTACTTTTATGTCAGGGAGGAGACCAGTCCACAGACTCAGAAAACAACAGGGCCAGAGCATGTCTCAAACCCTTCTCATTTTGCATCTCACATATGCTCTGCTCTGTCTTTAGCTCACCTTCTTGTGAAGCGCTACTCGCTGCCCCTAGAAGATGAGAGATAAGGTCAATGGGAAAGCAAGGTAATGCTGGGCTGTGGCTAGGTTTTCAGATACCTTTTTTTTTTAAAGAGAGGAAATAATTTGTGCAGAGCAGCAGCAGTGGCTCATCCTGGGTCAGTCAGGAAGTGTGAGGCTGGGTTTTTAAGACATATTTTTGTTTCATGTTCTCTCAGAGAACAAAAGCATACAAGAAAACTTTTTTTAGCTAAAGAATGCAAAGTTCACCTGTAGTTAGCTCAGTGAGCAATGGATGTCATCCATAAAGAGAAAAACAATGAGAGATTATTAATTCTGTTCCCATAGGCGAAGAGCTGAGGCGTTTATTGGTTTAAAGCTGAAGCTTTCAACATCTTCATCCAGCGCTTGCAATGCCAAAAGGCAATCTCTGCTCATGCTGTCCCAGTCTGCCTCTCACCATCTCTACCCCAACTGGGCCCATGTAAGTGAGAGAGGGGGAGCTGAGGCATCTGAAAACACAAATCCAGAACTGACCTTGTAAATACTGCAAGTAATAGAAAAGAAAGGATTGTCTGGTGGTGTGTCTCTTTAAAACTGCTTTTAATTTGGCCTTTCATGATCATTACTTGTTAGCAGAAAACTAGCTAATAACCTTTACTGCTGTAAATGTTCATGGAAAATGCAACAAAACCACTCCAAAGCTCAGAACAATAGTTCTTGAACAGCACAGTGGGCTGAAATACCTGGAATTTGCTCTGTTACATGGTTAGTTACAGCTGCTGAAAAAAGCAACTCCCTCATTAAGCAAAGCATTGTGTGTTTTGAAATTTGTTAATGAAAAATCCACCCAGACAGCAAACAACTGATTCTTGTGATTTGTCATTTTTCCTATGCAAAGCAGAGAGG
The DNA here is from genome assembly GCF_028858725.1 of Colius striatus. Lineage (NCBI taxonomy): Eukaryota > Metazoa > Chordata > Aves > Coliiformes > Coliidae > Colius > Colius striatus. Next base: position 18,073,350 of record NC_084772.1, on the reverse strand, counting down.
AGTGTTTTGGGGATAGGTTTCTTCTAACAGCATAATGAAGATGTTTTCTAATTAGGAGTCTTCCTTTTAAGTGGAGAAGACCAGCAGTCTTCCTGGATATGTTTTAGTTGAGAAAAAAATGGCTGTACTTGTACAGAAGTGCTGGGTTACTGCAGAGGGAAAGTCCAGGGAAGGGTGACAATCCCAGTTGATTTTACAGGAAATGGGTTGTCTGAGGAAATTCCACACACAGTTTTAGTGGCTGATTTGCAACAACTTGTTAAAAAAATCAATACCTTGAAATTCCAACCACAGGGATTAAAACACTGTTTCTGTAGCATTGGCTACAGGCCCTTGAGAACAAAGAGACTATTAATAAAGCAAAGGACATAACTAGGGCTGAGCTGTGGTTTTGTAGCATCAGGTCACATTTCAAACTCCACCATCTGATCTGCTGCTGTTGTGTGACTGCTGTTGGGCCAGTTATATTCACATGAGAGCGGTGGTGGCTCATTTGCCTGTTCAGACCACTGTGGGGGGAAGTCAGAGCAGGGCTAAACAAAACCTTTGCAATGCATCCAGAAGAAAACAGTGAACTCTGTGGAAAGCAGTTGGCTTTTCTTTGCTTATTTGCCCTCAAGTTGTTTCAACAGCAAATACAATGGAGGTCGATATGGCAGAGAGCACAGGGACAGCTTTCTGCAGGAAGTGCTGCACAGGCATCCTGAGGCAACAGCAATGCTCAGAAAGCCTTGTGAGCCTTTTTTAAGGGCTTTCCACTCAGAGCATCTACCTGCAATGTGGGTCTTCCCAGTCCCTTCCTCAGAGCCCCTGTAGGGATTTTGTACATTGGGGAGCTTTCCCTCTGAGGTCACAGCCACAGCTCTACAGCCACTCCTCAGTGACTTTGGGCAAACGACCCATGCCTCAGTCTCCCCAGCTGCCAAATGGAGAAGCAAATCTCTTTTCTGAGACCATCTGGTTTCAGGAGTACAGGAGGCTAGGATTTGTGAATACAGCATTTATCAGCAAGACACCACTGCTAATGCTAGCATTAACATGGCAATTACCATTGCTATTATATTTCTACTGGAATGGACTCCATGCTAAGGAAAACAATGCTGCTGTATCTAGAAACTGAATATGTGTGAGCATAGCACTGAAAAAACAATTTGTAGTTCTGAGGCCAATATGCCAGCTACACATCTATATTTCTCTATCATATTTCCATATGATAGAGTCATGTTGGCAAAAGCAGAAATGTATTTTAAAACATAAGTTTATAGCAACTTTAACATCTTCTGTACTGGTTTCCTGAAGGCAAAGGATTGTGTAATAAAAAGACAGTCAATATTACAGCACTGAGCTTTGGAATTAGCATGATGTATTGAATTTTAAAACAAAACTGGCCCTATCGTGTACTTACAGATAATGAAACATAACAGAGCAGATGATTTATCGGTGCTGCCACTGAGAATATAACACAGGAAGAGAATGCCAAAGTAATATTCCTATTGATACATATTACATTACATTTATACACCCCTTCTGTTGCATTTCCTTAAGCTGGAAGGCTGTGGTGTGTGCACTGTAAGCCTCAGTCAGAAAACTTACTCCAGCTCTGGTCCCACTGCTCCTACAAGTCATGAGAAGGCACATTGGTTCACAGAGGGAGACTCATGACTGCTTTTCTTATCACTGGGGACTGCAGGGCAGAGAGGAAGCAGCAACACAAGTTCTGCTGGCAAATTACTTTATTTCCATAAGCTGCAGTGTATACAGCTCATCATGCTTGGGCACATGAACAGGATGCTGAAGCACAGGCAGGATCCCCATCCTGGGAGCAACCCCTCCTCAGCCTCTCATCTGTCTCTCTGCTCTGTCTAATCATCTCTGTTTTTTACTCTGCTGCTGCTTCTGTTATACCATGATGCCACTCACTGCCTACATCCTGTATCAGCAGACTCCCTGCTCAGGATTTGTTTAGTAAGTGTGCTACTACCTCAGCAACAGCATACAGGTTCCTGGCTTGGTTCCTAAGCACCTTTCTCCATCCTGCACACTGGTTCTTTTTGGCTGGTCTCTTTCAAAGGGGAAACGTAATTGAGCAGCTGTATCTAACTGCATCAGCACAGTCACCTCCAGACACCTCACCAGCCACCAGCACAAGATCTATTCTAGCCTTCTGACATCTCTAAAACTTTACAATGGCCAGCAAAGAAGCTCCCTTTCTATCTGTGTCACAGCCCTTGCTCCATCCACAGAAATTAAACTGCACATCATGACCATACGCTTTCATCCCACCTTCACCAGTCCCACCTGCTCCTCCCGAGGATGCCACATTCACATGGACACAAGCTTTGCTTCTGCCTCACACTTTACACAATTATGCAATTATATGTAGTTTTTAGATTCAAAATCTTGACTTTCTCAGTGATTTTTCTCAGGTTTATCATTAACTCATCCACACAGGCTACTTAGTGCCTAGTGATCTCTTTCTAGATAGCTTACAACAAAGATGGATTAAAGATCAACTTACTTAGCTATTAGTTCAGCTGTTTGAGTCTGCCAGCTTCACTTTCTCCCAGAGACAGGCCAGTTTAGCAGCTTATCTTCTCAAATCTGCCCTTGCACATGTGACCTATATTTGACTGTGGCTCATATCCCATGAGACAGTGGGTGCAGCCCATTGTGTGCTGTATGTTACAGACCATGGTACAGCGAGCTCACGTAAGTGTTAGGCACTACCACAGCACTGCAGACACAGTCGTGCATCACATTGCAAACATTATCTTGGGATGTAACAACAGGGAGGTGGGCAGGAAGAGAAACCTTGCACTAAAATTAAGCTTAAATAAAATTAAAGCTAAGGTCTACTAAGTTATAACTGGAAACAGATGGGGATACTGGGCTGGCCATGTTCAGAGTAGCAGAGTTTCCCATAAATAAGAAGCAGAACGAATTCAGGCTTTCTTGATGCTTTTACAAAATACAATGTTTACTAGTAACAAGAGGAAGATAACCTTGATGCAAACAAAGTTTTCACTCTTACCATCAAGTTGGAACATCCTTCTTTTAGATCTATTCAAAACAGGGCTCGAGGCTGCATTTGGTCTTCAGGATGATAATATTTCCCTAGGTAATGATTTGCTCCTGGGATGACTAGCTGATTAGCTTCCTGATAACCTTGGATGGAGAGCATTAGTGAAGAGCACAATGACATTACAAGGAAAAATAACCCTCTTACCAAAGAGCAGATAAGGACAAGTGGAGATTGATAGGTTCGTTTGTTAGATATCTATTTCAAGACCTTTCTTACAGAAAGAGGCTCCGATTTATTCCTGCATATGGCTTTGAATATGCTGAAGTCCGGTGATGATCGATTTCCAGTATTATTACTGCGGAAAGTGTTACATCAGCACTTGCAAAACTGCCTGCCGGCCTGTATTTGCATCGACAAATAGGTATTCAAACTGTGCTTTTGAAGGCTCATTTTCTTCCCTAGAAGCGCCACGAGAGGGCAGCAGAGATTGTGAAACGTGCAGCTGCTCTGCGGGAACGCGGATGGCACTGACACAGGCAGATGTCAAGTGCGCGAACAGAGAATCATAGAATCGTTTTGGTTGGAAAAGAACTTTAGGATCCTCGAGAAAAAGCCCTCCTCTCACCCTGCAAAGCCCACCACTAACCCATGGCCCTCAGCACCTCAGCTCCACGGCTTTGCAATAGCTCCAGGGATGGGCACTCCTCCACCTCTCTGGGCAGCCCGGGATAGGGGCTGACGACCCTCTCAGGGAAAAAGTTCTGCCTCAGCTCCAATCTAAACCTCCCCTGGGGCAACTTGAGGCCATTTCCTCATGTCCTATTGCTCGTTTCTGAGGAGAAGAGTCTGACTGTCATCTTGCTACGACCTGCTGTCTGGTAGTTGTAAAGGGCGATCGTGACTCCTCTCAGCCTCCTCCAGAGTAAACATCCCCAGTTCCCTCAGCTGCTTCCCATCAGACTTGTTCTCCAGATCCTTCAACAGTTTCATTGCCCATCTCTGGACACACTCCAGCCCCTCAGTGTCCCTCTTGTAGGGAGGGGCCCAACACTAAACACAGCACTCAAGATGCAGCCTCACCAATGCCAAGTACAGTGGGACAAACACTGCCCTGGGCCTCCTGGTGACACTATTTCTGATACAAGCCAGGATGCCATTGGCCTTCTTGGCCACCTTGGGCACACTGCATCATCAGCTGCTGTTGACCAACCCTCCTCAGTCTTTTTCCTCTGTGCAGCTTTCCAGCCACCCATACCCACGCCTGTATCATTGCCTGGGGTTGTTGTGGCCCAAGTGCAGGACCTGGCACTTGGCCTTGCTGAACCTCATACAATTGCCCTGTCCCATCACTCCAGCCTGTTCAAAGCCCTCTGAAGAGCCTTCCTGCCCTCAGTTGAAACATTAGCACCAAAACAGTTGACAAGGAAAATAATGCAGTTTGAAAGCCTGTTTTAGCAGTGAGGCACATTTGCATCCCTCTTGTCCTCTTTCCACAACTACTCACCCCACCTAGTACACAGAGAGGGAAATGCTACAGAGTACAAAGCCTGCATTGACTTTGATGCCTTGATTGGAGGAAGGTCAACAGTAAGACTTCAGCTGCACCTGACCCTGATTTACAGAGTCTCAGTTAAATCTGTTTGACTTGGTGACACTCGGTGACTATTTTACCAAGAAGGAACTGGTGTTAGTCATCAGCCAAACCACGGCTTTAACTCTATCCTTGCATACTTGTGCAGTTGCCATGAGGTGGAGCCGTGCACCAAATCTCAACCGTGGCTACCAAGAGCTTTCGGCTCTTCCCTCCCTCCCACCTGATCCGGCCAGGTTGATCCTAAGCCTCCGTCCAAAGTCAGCTGATTGCTTTCAAGCACGGATAAATTGAGCAGAAGGCGCTGATGATAATGCTGCTATAAGGGACATTGGGAGGAAGGCTGGCTACTTCCAGCAGTCACTTGGTAACGGGTTTGACTTGCTGAGATAATGTGTTGAGTTTCTGTTTCAGAGGCTGTTCTGATTACCCCCAGAAAGGCCACTTTATTCCGAGGCTTAAAGAAAGCCATACAAGTTTGAGTGGATAAACCCTAGCATGGAGAGGCAGCTGCAGGTGCTTTTTCCCTAAGCTGCCTCTCTATCCTGTAATCTTCTTGTCCCTTAGAAACTGAAATCTTCAGCTTGTCCTACAAGGCTACCGTGGGCTTCCTTCTACCTCTATGCCTGAGGGACACTTTGTTTGCTGGCTGCCTAGGTCAGCTGTGTTGTTCCACCCAGAAGATGACTGGAGGTGCCTGGGGAAGCCAAGCCTGTTTGCAGAAACTGGTGGGACAAACCATCTGACCTGTAATCCCATACATCTGAGGGCAGCACCAGGAAGGATGGGTGGGTGTCTGAAACTGCTCGAGCCAGGCACTGGGATTTGGTTTCACTTAGACTGCTCCACTTTGAAAGAGCTGTTCTATTCCTGCTGTAGTTTTCATGAAGGAAAATTGAAAACCTGCAAGATGTTAATTTTACAGGGACTGTATGGTCCACATGAAAACAGATGTCTTGGGAAAACTCCCAAGAACATCTCAATACAAAGGCTGTAACACTGACAGGCATTGCACATCTTTCAGTACCTGGGGTCTATTTGAGCTGTTTTGCCCAAGAATGGCTACTGACCATCCAGGTAAGTGAGGTGTGATCTGTCTGGAAATGCATCACACCACAGTGGCTTCTGATCTTTGGTGTAATGAAGGAAATACTGTTGTCGGTTACCTCACTGAGATGTAACTTTCTGTTGGCAAATCTTTCACAGCAAGGTTATAATAACATCACTCCTTGGCATCTCTGCTAGATACTCAGCTCTTTATTTTCTGTTCTGTCATATAAGCTGAGTAATTTATATGCCTGTTCAATACAAAAGGTGGTTATTATATGTTTGAAGAAAGAGATTTGACAGTACCTGCCTTGTGAGAAGCGCCAACTGAATGGCAGGGAGGAAAGGCAAAGGAAAATGCTGTAAATCAAAAGGTGACAAGGCAGTTTTCAGATGGAAGATTAGAACATTGCTCAGGGTTCCACAAACAAATATGTTGAATTATAGACAAAGAGCCACTTTCCAACATTTGTCCCCCGTTACTGCAGTCCTTTTAGGGACATAAATCCCACCAAAGTCAAACCATGTTCTAGAAACCAAATTCCAAAATTAATCTATAAGTAGAGTCTGTGATGGAAATGCTTATTATTAGTTTGATTTGTACAAGATGTATAGATATGATTTCAAATAAAAGCAACATTATGGAAAAAATTACGTCAATTGCAGTTTTGTCTGAATAAGGACTGCACAGTGCAAATGCTCTCCCAAAATAACACATCTGCAGTGATCTAAGCGAAGCTCAGCTAACATTCCCTGCACTGTATTTTTTACACAGGTAATTTTGTGTGACTGCTTAAACACGGCTCTAAAATGACATCCATCCCCAAGCCCTGACAAACGTACAGCAGGAGATCCCCTGCTCTACCCACTCAGAAAGAGCAGCGAGGGATGCTGGCCTGGTGCCAGCACTGCTCTTTCAATCCATTTAAAGATGCAAGTAGATGTATTTTAGCTGAGGGAGTAAAAACACATTGCAATCACACTGAAACGTGCTGTCAGAGGTCTGCCTCCTGCCAGCCAGCCTGGAGAGCTTAAATAAGGCAAGAGCAGTCATTTAAATAAAGTGACAGAGAGCCTGTTGGGGTGTGGGACTGGGTGGCAATGTGGCTGCAAGGTACCTGGGGAAAGCTCCTGCTTCCCTGCATTTGACCAGGGTGGTTAACCCCAGGCCAGTAGGCAGGATTCAGTGCACAAAATACTTGGCAGGTTGGGTGCCAAGAACTGATCATGCAAACTGCCTTAATTCTCCTGAGCAAGGCAAAGGGGAATGCCTGAGCGCCGTGGGAAAGAGCAGCTTGTCATGGACAAACATCCAACGTTGTCAATCTAATGCTGAACTACTCTCAAGAGGCTCACGGGACAAGCCCACCCTGCTTGTGCTTTTCACACTGTCCTGCTTTCCAAGGCACTGCTGCTCCACCAGCAGCCTGCTCCATGGGGACTGTCCTGTGGTCCTGGGACAGAACCATGCACACCAGGGCCCTCAGCAGGGCACAGAGCAGGGCTCATTCTGCTTTCCAGCAGCACCTGGCTACAGAAGAACAACACACCAAGCCATGGGAGGAGAAATTCATCCTTCTCTCAGCTTCCCCTTGCAGCAGAGACATCATTTCCCATCTTGAGACTGGAAGTCTAGACCTCAGTTCAGAGAGCAAGGCCAGCTTATTGTTAGCTCTCAATTAAAACTGGAGATGGAAGGAGACATTCTCCATCTCAGAGCATTGCATTGGAAAAGCAAAAGCACACTCACATTGCACTGGGGAAAGAAGAATGTGGGTCACAGCTCCTTTGATGAGGGGCTGGGGTAGGAGCCTTCTGGCAATAGGTGTAATCCTCCAGACGAGCTGCTGAAGTGTGAAGGTGCAGAAGTGGATTTCCAAGGCGCGCAGTACCTGCTGCCTGGAGTGACCTACTTTTTCGCATGCTCTGTGAATAGGGTCAGGAGACAGTTAACTCAGTGCTGAAAACTCAAACTGTTGGGCAGCAACAGCTATCACACCTGGTGAGCCCCATGGAAAACCAACCTTAGTGCCCAGTGGCACTAGTTACTGCAGAGTACCCCATTTCAGACATGTTTTGGGCACATGTCTTGCAGGAACACATTCACATTCTAAATGCAGCATAATCATTCACATTCATTTATCAGATCCAACAGGAGTTTTTGTATTACTATGTATGGTAATTTACCAAATGTAGAGGTTTAAATGTTATCACCTCATAAATCACCAAAAAAAAAACCCTGAAAAGCTTTTTCATGCTGAGTATCCAAGCAGTCCTGTGCCTCTGGATGAGCCAGGCTGCTGGCAGGATGAGCACACCAGCAAATTCAGCTGTTCCAATGGCCTTACTACAATCACCAAGCATAGCAGCTATAAAATCCTACCCTATGCCCCACATCACTCTTCACCCCCGTGCTAGCAGGTCTCTCAGAACTCTTCCCTGCTATTATCTCATTTGGGCCAGCAAATGCTCAGATAAATCTACACTGAACTTGAGCTCTCACTGAGATTTTTAACCTTTGTCACCCATACGGGGAGGAGAAGCAAATTAGTCAGCTAATCACTCTCTTGGATTTTGAATTCATTTCTGATTCCTGTGCTAAGGGAGTCAGCTGTTTCAGAAGCTGGGGCTTAGTGTGATGTTTGCTGATACTTTGATTACATACAGTTTTTTATTTTTGAACAAAATCTGGTTTCTTGATACATTGACCAATTAAATTAAACAGCTCTCCTCAAAACAACCCCCACTTACCAGCAAGAAACTTGAATCTGATGTTTGCAGCTCAAAAGCCTGGTATGTTTTAACTCCTTTTTTTCTAACCCAGAATGAGATCCTGGCACCTTAATTCACAGGCACCGGAGCTGATCTCCACAGAGAGTCGCAATCAAGTCAACTCTTTCTTTGCAGCACAAAGGAAATCACATTTCTTTGAAACGCCGAGGCAATCTGAATGTGTGTTCCTGTTTAGCATGATTAAGGTGTCACATAGCACTCCCACGCAGCCCGACACAGAGAACTTCTTACCGGCTGCTGATGTCAAAGCAAATCAGCTGAAAACACGGAGGGGTTCTGAGAAGCACAACTAGGCTGTGCCAGGCAGGCTGTCAGCGAGCCACCCAGTGTCACGCAGACTGGGCAGCCTCAAGGGCCATCCCCACGCTGGGCACAGGGACAGCACGGTCATGTCCCCTGCCCACTGGGAGGTTTTTCATACGGGCATGGGGCACATGTGTAGGAATTTCTGCATTGGAGCTGCTTGTTGCTGGTTATAAACCACTGAGAGGGAATGTATCCCACAGCATTTGGGAACATCTCCAAAGGCTGCACTTATTTGATTTTGGATTTGCCCAAAACCTTCTTTGCTTGTGCTCTGTCTTGATCCCAATCACCTGGGACATCCCTCTATCCCAGTTCTGTCTCCCGTCACCTTGACGGTTCCAGCTGCCACACTCTTGCTTTTCTTCAGTTCTTCCTTCTGTATATTTTTGCTCGTGTCCTGTGGTTTGTCTGCTATTAACATTAATAATTTAGGCAATTGTCTGCTTCTGCTGAAATCAATTCCTGTGCTGCTGCTAAGTGCTGGGCCTGGGTCCAAGAACCACTATGGTAGGGCCCAAATGAAGCAAGAGAAATGAAGTGAAAGCAGAGGAAAACAAGCACTTTGCCCTTCACCACCCTGTGAATTCAGGTGGGGATGCCCAAAGCCTAAGAAGCACAAGCACCAAATTCCAGTTGAAAACCCTTCTTTTCCAAAGGTCAGCCTCAATGCAAGAGCCCCATGAAGTCCATGTTACCCCCAAGACAAAGCTGCTTAGAATCAGGTAAATGGCACTGAGAAAGTGGAAAATCCATCACTCTGTGCCTCTGCAGGTATCCCCCTAACAAATAAAGGGCCAAAGTGCTTGTGGAAAGCTATTGACCCAAGGGGCTCTTTCTAGGCCCCCTGTCACACCTCCATCCACTGCTAGGGACCATTTCCAAGAGCTACACCAACCTCATGCAGAAGACCTTATTTTTAGGCTGTTTGCTGTCTTGACAGCAACCCATTTCCTTGTGAGTGGCAGAGGAAGAAAAGCATCTTGTGTCTCAAGGCTTAAGCCAGTGGGGACCAAGTTCTTCTTATTTCTTTCTCTGGCATACACAGTCACACTGCTGAGGGCCACACAGGAGGAAACTGTCAACAAGAGAGGGCATGGACTTGTCTTGGAGAGACATCTTATGTTTTTAAGCCCAAGGTTTTAGTAGTTCTGCGAGGGAGACAGAATAAATAACAAGATGTCATAGGTTTGTGTGGAGCCCTTTCTGGTAATGGCAAAGGGGCTGTAACGGTGGCCCCTGAAAGAAGTTGCTCAAAACTTTCCCTGGCTCTAAGTCAGACTCACTTCTGGGGCTGAGCCAATTGGGCACCTCCACAATCACTTTTTAAAAAGCAGCAGCTGGAAGAGGAGGGTTGTTCTTCCTGGGAGGTACTGCAAGGAGATCTTAAAGTGCTGGTTGTATTTTTCTCATCATCCTGCTCTGTTTTTGCTTTCTGTCTGTTCTGTTTCTAGTTGGTGGTAGATTAAACTGTTCTTATTTTCTTCACTGAGTCTACCAGTCAAGTCTGTTTTGCCTGGAACCATAATTGGCATGAGCCCTCCTTGCCTTTGCCTCAATCCACAAGCCCTTGGTTATCTTTTCTCCTCTCACCTCGCTGGGGTCCCTGCCATCCTATGGAAGGCAGGGGGTTGTGGGGAGGTGAGCAAGCATCTGTGTGGTGCTGCTTCATTGATAGATAGGCTTAAACCATGACACAAGACAACATGGACAATGATTTAGAGACCAGGTATGCGGAAAGTTTGACTAAGGCTGAGAGGATACATTCATCTGACATAGCATTCCTGAACTCAACTCTCATCCATATCATTGAGCTATACAGCTGGACTCCTCTGTCCTCCCTTGAGTGGCTATTTAGCAGAAGGACTTTTTTCAGTGCTGGATTAAGACACTGCCCTCAGATACACACAGGCTACAGCTATAGCAGGTTAGGGACCAGTGCAGGACTCATGCTAGGCCTGGAGCTCAGGTCCCAACAGGAGCTGCTAGCTCGGTGCCTCGTCCCCACTCTGACCAGGGGATTCCCAGGAGCACCAGGACCCATGGCCAGAGGAGTCCCAGGACACCCCACACTTCCACCTGCCTTGTCTTCCCAGGCCTGCTGCAGTCCCCCTGGGCCACAGGCCTGGCTGCTATGGGCCTTTGGCTCACCTTCCCTTCCCTTACTCCAGTGTAAGCAGAGACAGCACCTGATAAGCAGAGGTGTGAGGACAGGCTTCCCTTCCCAGTGGTGTCTGGAGCCCTTGGAGGCTGGGCAGGAGCACAGTGCCAGTTGTGAGGGGCTGAGGAGAGCAGCCGTACCACAGTCACGTAATTAAATAAGGAGAGCAGATTAGGCAATCTCTGTGCTCCATGTTGACAAGCCTGAAGGAGAGAACAGAACATGTAATCAAATAAGGGGGGGTTCTTTCTTTTCTTTATTTTGAAAGAAAGACAATATTACAGCAATAGAAGAAGTGGCATAGCATGCACTAATTATGCTGCCATGGATATTTTTCTCTTGCAGCTTTAAGGATAAGACAGATTTTTCTTGAAGCCCAAAGGAACAAAGAACTGGAGGAGCTGGCATTCACTGGGAATTAAGCATTCAATTAATTTAATGCTAATTCAGTGCTTTTGCCCCTGTGTTTGGCAAACCTTTGAGAGAACACATTGATCTCTCTCACCTCAGCAACCTGCAACCAGAAAAATCCAACTTCCTCCAGGAACAGACCAGTATTCACAAGGGCTTCCTAATGACAGATCAGGCTGACTCAAAAGCACAAAGTCTCAATCAGGAAATGTCTAAAGCTTCCTTCTTTTGATGGTTTCTGCAGAGATATTCCTGGTGAGTCCCTGGGTTTGCAGTGCCATGTGCCAGCTGGAGCTGCTGGAGCAAACCTGGGGCAGGGGCTGCTGCCTGCAGCCAGAGGCTGAGGGGCAGATGTCAGGAGCATCCAGGTACTTTCCTTGGGTTTTCTTGGCCAGAATTGGAGTGAAATTGTACCAAAGAAAACAGCTGACCTGTACATGAGGCTTCTCAGCTGAATTTCTTCACTGGTTTAACAGGCAACTAGACATTTAGCTATCCAGCTACCCATCTCCCCAGCCCAAGAATGCCATTTGGTGACTCACCACCATTCAGGTACCAGCAATGACAGCTGGAGTCTTTTCCCAAACAACTGATTTCAGATACACACTCTCTTTAGTTCCTATAAAAAAACCCCAAAATCTGTGTCTGGTTTTTCTCTCTATGGTGCCAAACATATCAAGTCACATCTCCTGCAGCAGTGACCTGGCTTACCCTGCTTTTGGGAATCATCCAGACAAACTAAGCTCTTCACTGTTTTGAATCACCCTTCTGAAGTGATCTGCAGGGAAACAATCTGCCTGAAAAGTGACAGTCCCATATTAGCAATAAACACCTTCAGGCTTTAGCAAACCTGCTACAAAGCTCACTGAAATTAGCCCAGCATCTTTGGTTTAGTAAAGACCTCCTGCCATGTGCAAGACAGCAGGTATTCTGGGCTGCAACAGGACTCAAGGCATACATCAGAGAGACACTTTTGCCCTGTTTAAGAAATGGCTGGCTAAGTTATAGGCGACACTATTCCCCAGCAGTCTCATTTGCCCCGACACCTTTTCAGTGGGAAGGCAACTCGTCACAGCCGAGATGTGTGTGGAGTTGCCTTATTTACTCTCCTGGGGTGGCATGAATCAGAGTTGAAAAGTGCAGTATGTTGAAGGCAGCCCATATTCCCATGATGTGTGAGCGTGAGTCACTCAGCGGGGAGATTCTGCCAGGGTCCCTCCTGGGCGACCCAGCTCTGCTAAACATGCCAGCAAAGGCAGGGATAAAAACGGCCCCGGTGACGCACGGCAGCCGAGCAGCCTCCTGCCTTTTTTGGGGAAGCTTCTGAAATGCTGCTGTTTCCTCTTGATCAATAAGCTGGCTGACAGGGCAGGGCTTTGAAGCAGTCCAGAAAAATGCAGCTTTCTGCTTGCACAGTCACTGCTGCTTGTCTCGGGGAAGGTGACAGGCTGGGCAGCTGCAGGCGCAGGCAGGGGAAGGATTTCTCTCCCAGGCATATTTAAAGGCAAGCTCTTCTGTAAGAGCTCTTGCTTACAGGAGAGCTAATGCAGGGTGTGAAAGGGCTTTCTGAGGCATGTGCAAAATAAAAATGAAATTAAAAGTCACATCTCAAGGTCCCACAGCTGACTACTGGTTTTCCTCATCATCTCTCCCTTCTCTCCCCTCGCTTGTGGGGTTTTCTCAGGAATTAGGGAGCAAACCAGGCAGAGTTCTGCACCAAGTCAGCCTGAACATTCAGAATGAGGGGTTTTTTTGTCCTTAAAATTCATCACTGACCTCTTCCCGTGCTTACCAGAGTTGACCCTCCAGTTCTGCAACCACCACTGTCCTCAGCAGTGATTTCCATGCTACTGTCCTGACTCGGACTACAAACAAAAGCCACTGACAGGAATATTTACAGATAAATATCTCATTAATGTCAACCACAGGCAGCTGTGAGTCACTTCCCCTTGACTACACTCCTCTCTTGTGACCAGAAATCAGGTAGTGGAGATCTGGTACTGTGCAAAATTCATAATTATTTTGAAGGGATATCAGTAACTCGATAATTAGTCTCAAAATTTCAGGCCTACAAAAGTCCTTTGTTCTGTCCAGAGATTTGCTCCTACCACAGCTGTGCAATAAAACTGAGCAATTTTACTGCTAAACTGATGGATTTTTTTTTTAAAGCATCTTTTAGAGTTCAAGCAGCAGGTTGGACTTTCCTTGAACTGTAGTTCTGCCTCCAGGTAAATTGTTGTCTTCTCCCCAAAACTAAATCATTGTGAGGCACCGCTCCCCCTCGGGTGCCCTCCACAGCTGACATCCTTGCCTTCCCTTTACTTTCCCTTTTCCTTCCCTCCCCCTTTTCCTTTCTTTTTCCCTTTCTCCTTTCCTTTCCTTCCCAGCAACTGGCTCAACTGGGCCGTGCTCTCAGCAACAGCGTGACTCGGAGTCTGATTAATTGCAGACTCCAAAGCCTGAAAGCCAGCAGTGTCTCACATGCCAGCAGATGTTTCTCTTTCAGACAGATTCAGATCAGTTCTTTGTCTTTTTTTTCTTCTTTCTCTGAAATAACAACAGCTTGACCAAGATCCAAACCCCCAACTTCTCAAATAAAAGCAAGAGCAGTACCTCAATGTGCAGCCAGGGGATGGCTGGGGTCATGCAGGGCTGGCTGCTGCTGCAGCTCAAGTGATGCAGTGGCATCATTTGCCACCATAAATCTCTGGAGCCTTTAAGCCTGTACTCAATATCCATTTAAAAAACCCACAAAACCAAACAAAAATGCCCAGACTGCTTAATAATCACTCAAGCCTGCCTTAAAATATGCTGAAAAAGAAACTTTTCCATCAATTGTTGTGGGTTCAGATGATATATTTCCATTTCAGGTGAACTCAAGGCAGGTCAGACCCCTCAGGCAGCAGCCACTGAACAACCTTCCACCGTGCTGGAGAGGCCCTTGGAATCCTTTTGGGACAGCAAAGCTGCCGTGGGAGTATATTCAGGATGTTCACACTTGGCCAGGCTATGGCACGACTTGAGCTGAACACAGCACTGAAATTGGCGCTTTATTCAGATCCAAAATCCTCACCAAATGTTTTTCCTCACTTCAATCGCTGCTCTTTAGCCCATGGGCTCATTCTGGTGACTAATGACTGCTCCTGTCTGAAATCGGTGGATTTCAATGGACTAACTGAACTTTAAGAGACGTTTCTCATTTGTACTGATGAAGAGGTAGGAAAATGTGGTGGTAGGGGAGGATGAACACTGTTGTTTGTCTCACAAATTCCCATACTTCTCCTTGGGGGTTGGTCCCCGATGCTGAAGGCACTCCCAGGCTTTAGCCTGAATCACAGGAAAAAGCCAAAGACAGGATCAGCCCGTGCCACTGACACAGCCTCTCAGCCAAGAGACAGCGCAGATGGGGTTGCTTGGTGCTGCATTTTGAGCCACGGAGAATGTGACATGTCCCCCGCCTGCTCCTCCATGGTCACGACTCCAGCTGCCCATAGCCCTGGGGACAGCGTCAGACCACACTGTATCTTGGGAAAGGAAGGATCCTCAGGCCAGGCCAGGCTCTCTGTAAACCCTGAGCCCACTGTCAGCCCAAACCAGGCCTCAAAAACAGAGTCACTTCAGTCCTGAGCAGGGGGAGCCAACAGCTGTGTTTGGGTGTCCGTGAGGGCACTGTGGTCTGTCAGTGCCAGGAGGCGACTCTGGTGCCAGTGCCTCTGATGGCATCACTCCCTCTGCACACCCTGGGTGCTCTGGGACAGCAGCAGAGACCAAGAGTGGAACATTTCACCAACCACATTCTGTGAGAGACAGGGAGCAGCCAGAGCCCCTCGGCAGCGGGGCAGGGCGAGGAGGAGGAGGAGGAGGAGCAAGGCCTCGGGGCTGCCGTGGTGGCTGTATGCCGAGCTCGCGGGTTTCCTTGGCAGCCGGAGCTCGGGGCGCTCACCATACCTAAGTGAAGATTCTGTCGCCATGGCAACATTGATGTCATCAGCTCTGCAGCAGAGCTCGGCTCTAACCTCAAGGGCAACTTCTTTTTCTTCTTTTTTTAATCCCCACCCCCTGGTTTGGGGTTTTGCTCATCTCTCTCAGGACCTGACCCGACCATCAGGGCCTGCAGTAGCATCCAGGCATGTCCACCAGACCCAGACCCCTGCTCATGTCGTTTGGAGGTAGCAGGGAGCCCCGTCACTGGTAGGGCTGGGATGGGGCTGTATTTGGGAAACCAATCTGTCAGGGCCACATTCTGCCCCACACACACCTACCTGCTTCCCCTGTCCCTGTGAACCGACAGTATTTCCAAGGAGGATTGTTTGGAAGCTCCCAAGAGCTTCCAAAGAGGCTTCAATCCTGAGGAGATGCCTTGTGCCATCCAGACAGTGCCTGCAGCTCTCACTGTACAGGAACACAACAAGGTCACTGTCCCCCAGAGTCACAGCAGAGCTGCTACTGCTCACCTTCCCATCAGGAGGAGATGGACAGACCCTCTGAGGTGGAAACTCCACATCTCCATGAGGGGTGTCCTGCCTGACTGAGCATCCACGGCTGCTCCCGGCCCTGTCTGTATGGCAGAGGCCGAGCTCTGCCCTTGGCCCTCAGAGGAGCTCCCAACATGAACCAGTGCAGTGTCCCCCAACACTAAACCAAAAATCTCTCTTCAAATGACACCTGCCATGGTTTTTGAAGAAAAGACTCACAAGGGTGTGGGACGTGGATTCCTCTCCAGGCTCAAGCAAGGAGACTCAGACCTCTGCTGGTCCCAGTTCCAGGGCTGGATATAATCCTGTTAGACAAACCCTCGATTCCCCTGGAGCTTCCTTTAACTTCCACGTACCAGGGCTATTGCTGTTAACGGTGGACTATTGCAGAAGTCCAGGTCAGCCTGTTTCAGCCAGAAATATACTACATGTTATATCCAGTTCACTGTTACAGCAGGCCTTTTGCCTAATTGACAGAGCAGGAGAAATGTTGCAGCTGCACTTGGCTTCCCTGGCTAACCCTCACACACAGCCCTCCCCCAGTCATGGGGAATCTGTGTTTTATCTGTAGCTGTAGTTTTTTTTGTTTGGGTCGTTTTTTTGCTGTTGTTGTTACACTGAACAAATTCTGCTTCTACATGTCGTGGTTTTGGCCCAGCCAAGAACAAAGAACCACGTGCAGCCACTCTTTCACCCCTCCTGAGAAAAGTACCACAGGTCTTTGGAACTCCCCAGGGACAGGAAGAGCTTCACTCACCACTTACAGTCCTGGGCAAAACAGAGCTGCTTGATTTAGGGAGGAAAATTTAATTTAATCCACCAACAACATAACAAACAGAAAACAACACAGAATGGGACGGGGATGAAGGGCATGACCAGCTATTTCAGACCACCTTCTCCCCAATCCCTCTCCTCTTACCAGGCTCAGGCACCTGATTCCAGTATTTTTACCTCCTCCCTCCCCTGAGCAGCACAAGGAACAGGGGTGCAGTCAGTCCTGTTCTGATGGCTCCTGCTCCTTTTCTCACCTCAGGGTGGAAGGACTTCTTGCTGGCTACCCCTCTCTTTTCCTTACTAGGAAGGAGATCTTGACAGGCCTTATCCACCTGGCTCCAGGCACACAGGCATGGGGATGCTCACCTAGCCCCAGCACATCTCACCCCATGTCAGCACTGGAGACAGTGGTGTATGGAAGAGGGATGGCTGGTGAAACAGGATCAGAGAATGACACAAAATCCTAGTCAATAGTTTTACCACAGTTTTTTATAAATCAACCAAAACTTGCATCTTTCTAACATTCTGATGCTTAAACTGGAGCATTCCTGACAGATGTATTTCTGCATCCTCTGAGGTTCACAACCCTGCCCCCAGTGCAGCAGTAAATAACTAAACATACCCCCAAGATCTCAAAGGACCTGACAAATGAGGCAGTACCATCAGTTATCCTTAATGTCACCATAATTGGTAAAATATGGACAATTATCCCTAAGCCAAGGTTTCTGTATGTTAAATGTAAGGGGGTATGCTGCATACCAAATACACCAGCAACACTTTTATTAAAGAGTGAGAAAGTCAACAGGTCTCTGACCCCACATTCAAAGCAAACTTTTCTTTTTAGAAGAACCTCATGTAACTTGATACTGATTTTATAGCACAGGCGTATGTACAAACGGATTCTGGGTGGGAAAGACTGCAGAGCTTTGAAAGTATCTTGGTTAGCCACTCTGGACAATTTAACTTCAAACCTATGCTGCATTCAAATTAAAGGATTAACGTTTGATATTACACCCCAGCTGCAATGAAAATTAAGAAGAAAGTGGTTATTATATCAGCTGCCACATCTGTGAGGCAAACTGGTTAAGTTGGGCGTTAACACCAGTTCAGTGCCAGTAAGTGAACCAAACACGAGCCATGTTCTGACATACAGACCTCTGGTTTGATCTTGGTAGAGATTGGTAGGAAAAAGACACATCTTTACATTGGCAGTGTTGTATCAACCATTCATGACCAGTGGATCTCTGTGAGGTTTGTGACTGTATGTGTTTAAAATCTGATAGGGCCTATTTTAACATGACAAATTGAGTGCTTGTTCCAGCTGGTTGGTGAAAAGCAGGAAAGTGAGATCATGTTAAAGAAAAAAAAGAGATGAGGCTAGCAGGAAAAATGCCTGCATGTTTAATATTACTGGCAAAAAAAGATAGTGCAAGATCTGTTATTAATAAAAATGGCTTATCTCAAATATTTACTTAAGATGTTCCTCAGTCCATAGAAAACAGAAAAGAACTGCATGGCAATATCCACTTAAAACAAGTATTTTGATATGTGTACTCTATTTAGCTGGAAAAAGTCATTAAAAATCCAAGACACAGCAATACAGTTGACTGATGTGTTCTAAGAGGTACAGCTTTGGAGAGGCTGGCTTCAGAGAGGCTGGGAGAGGTCAGCGTTGCCTTGAGCGTGAGAGATACATGCACTCTGCTCTAATGGCTCATGCACATGTGGAAAGGTTCAAGGAGTTCCTTTCCAGATTAGAATCCTGGTACATATGAGACAGGATGTTACCCCTGCTCCCAAGCATCAGGGGAGTGAGAATCCCAAAGAAGAGAAGCAGCCCAGCTCCTGCTGTAGTCCTAAGGAGAGCAGCCTTGGGCAGAGCTGGCACTCAGAGCTTTGCTTTCGGGCCCATCATTAATTACTGTTTCACACCTCTACTGCATGTAGGGATTGTGAGTCCAGAGTCCAGACCTTACACTAAGGTCCTTCTGCTCACTGCAAAGACCTTCCCACTATTTCCAAGAGAACTTTACCTGAGCAGAGGCTTGATGCTCTCTGGGAAGCGTAAGGAGTGAAGAATATCAGAGACACTTTTTGTGTGCAGTGCTGAGGCTCAGAGGTGGAGCCTCTCCCTGCTTGGCAGGGGTGGCCCTGACACAGGGACAGGTCCTGTTCAAAGGCTGTTGGCAAGGCAGGACAAGCAGCCAGCTCTCAGGATATCAATATACCCACAGACCTCAAGAGGGGACTGAGCAAGCTGCAGATGTCCTGAGGACACCCCAGATGCGCCTCCCTGGTGCCATCAGCTATCACATCCTCCCCTGGGGTCCCACAGCCAGCACTAGTCAGATGGCCTCAGATCCTCATGGAACATAGCAACATGGCATACTGAGCTCTTACCTGGTAAAGAATACCACCAGACAATGCTTCAGGTCAGTGGCTTCAAGTAAATCCATGCTGAACTGCCAGGATTTTGGGCATACACTTTACTCTCTGAGCGATGAACAAGCTGTACCCACCCAGCTGGGAAACGAGGCAACTGTCGCTTTGTGAGATTCATCTCTGCATTTGGACTTCTGAAACTCAAAATGCAGCTGTGAGCAGTGGAAGAAGCCACAGGAAGGGAGGACAACTGCAGGGTTTTAACAAGGACATGAGAAAATTGCTCCTGAAACAAGGCAGTGCGGCAGCTTTGTGCTCTCTGGACTTGTATCAAAGCTCTCGCACTAGTTCAGGTTGAAAGCCAAAAGCTGTAGGTTAGACAAACCCCTGGTATTCACAGTCCCTGGGAAGGCAGGCTGCAGCAACCTCCCAAATGAAATCAGGCAGCTTTTTAATGGCTCATATTGTTGGCAAGCAGCACCTGAAAGGCAGGCAGAAAGGCACCATTATCCAGCTGAAACCACCACAGCACTCTACAAGCCCCAGTGCTGTAGTTGGAAATGCTCAGAAAACCCTTCCCAAGCTGAGCCACAGCAACTCTGATCACAACAAGTCTCATCCTCCCCTTCTCTAACCAGTTTGAGGATCCCTGGTCCAGCACGGTCCTTGGGAACTTCTAACAATGCTCAGAAGCCCATGGCACTTGCCGTGGCACAGGGATGGCTCTTTAGGGTGAGACAGATCCCAAGGGCTCTTTGCTTTAACAATGTCCCTGGGAGGCAGAGCCTGGAGGGGGAGCGGCAGAGGAGAGGGGCATGGCCCATGGCAGGAAGAGAAGTCATGTCCAATGTGTGCCTGCAGTTCCCCAAGGCCTAAAGCTCTCCTTGGGCAATTCCTCAGTCCCTCATGCAACATCACAAGAATATTTCTGGCTATTCAGGGTGCAGAAGAGCTTTGTGAAGTCTCTGCTGCTGCCAGAGGAGGACAGTCCATACCCAACAGTGACTGCTCCAGGAGAAAAGGCTGAAGAAGCCCAGCAGCCTCAGCTACAGCTGTCTTGTTTCAGTGGGAAAAACGAAGACGCTGTTTAATTCAATTTATCAAGGGCCATCCTGTGAGCACTTCTTACCTTGGCTGGAAACACAATACAAATGCTTTTGGTTTGCCATGTCCTAAAGTCTGTTTTGTGGAATAGGAGAGAAATACAGACAAAAAGGAGAGTCCAGGAGCCAGGTGACAAAGGCAGCTCTCAGCACATCTGTAGTAATTGGTTTCAAGTAGAGCCCATTTGTTTAAAAGCTGAAGAAGTTTAGTAATGCCTAGCTGGTCCAAGCAGAGTTGTGAAGCTCCAGCTGGATTTCTGCTGGCATCCAGCCCACACACCAGTGAGCTTTGTCAAGGACAGTGAGCAGAATACTGACACAGCACAGCCCTCCATTTGGATGCTGCCCTGAAATGCACCTTCATATACAGAAACCCCTCTCAGTCTGGAAATGCCCCAGTGTTTCCAGCACTGCCTACCTCAGGCAACCACTGCAAAAAAAGGCCTCCATTGATGCCACTGTTTCTATGGCCAGTGCCAGAACTCCTTGAGCCTGTGAAGGGTTAGGAACGGTGCAGAAAAAACAGGTCTCGGAGGGATGTGAGAAGTGGACACACAGAGTCTGAGCCATCCTCTTCCTCCTCCTTGTCCCTTCTCAGAGAAGGTGTCTCCAAACCTGGTGCCTGCTGGGAAAGACCTTTGAGAGCTGCCTGCAGGGCCCCTACACATCCCACAGCATCCCCACGCCATCAGGCCAGCCAAAACCTCCTTCAAATAACACACAAAGCATGCAGCTAAAAGATATTCACTTACAGTTTATTTTTGCCTGAAATTATTTCACATCTCTTTGTACACAGCTACAGAACAGTAGTAGTAAACCATTGGTAAAAGCAACAGTGCTAAGGAAAATGTTGGCATCATTTTTCTTCCTGTGTTTTTTTTCTTCCCATACTGCATCCATATACAGTTTGGGATTTGAAGGGGGGGAAAGAAAAAAACCCTGGCACACTACATGAGTTAAGACTCAATTTCTGGTTCATTTCTTTATAAAACAACCATGATCTGGGATGGGGTTGTCTACATAGCAATAAAGTTTAAAAAAAAACCCCAAAACAACAACAAAAAAAACCCCAAAAACAAAAGCTTGGCTTCCATTGAATAAGATTAAATATATATATATTTAATATATAAAAAATTACATTGGCTGTATGTGAAACCTCGAGGTGCTGAAGAACAAAATGAAGGTGTTAAACAGAGGAAAAACTTCTTTTTGTTGGTTTTTCTTTTTAAATAAGCAGCTCTGTACAACAAAGGCTCATTATGAAGGGGAAAACAAGAAAAGAGGTCAACAGCAGAGTTATAAAAGAAACCACTTTTTCTTTCTTTAAACAAAAGAAATCCTCTTGTAAGCAATTGTGGAACCTGACAACTGCAGCAGCCACATTTACAGACAGGTCAGAGCCATCGCATCAGCCACAACGCCGTTTCTTCCGTCTCCCCGGAGGAACATGCACAACAATGAGGCACAGAGCAGGTAAAGGGGAGGGAAGGGAGGGTGGAGGAAAAAAACCCAACAAAACAATAGAAAAAGCTGATGCACAAGATGAAGGGAAAAGCTTGTTTCTTTTTTTTCTCTTTTTGAAATCTCGGACGTAAACAGAAAACAACAGCTAACAACTTGTGACACCTACAGAGCTTTGCCAATACCCCATGGGCGGGATGAACTGTGTCTTTCCCCGCCTCTCCCGTGTTTAAACCTGACGTGGTTTCAGAGAGCACAGAAAGTTTTCAGACTTTGGAAGGAAATGTGACTGTTATTAATCCCTGCACCCCCCCTCCCCTGCCAACCATCCCCTTCCCCCCCACCCCGCCATCGACAGATATTTCCCTTCCTATTTGCTAACGTTTGAGGCCATTCTGAAATCAAGAAGACAACGCTGAGTGTGGTGACAGAGAGGGAGTATAATACAGAATATGCATTACTAAAGGCAATTCATCAAGGAGGATGTTTCCTTTAAAAAAACCAATAATAACAACAAGACAGCAAACTAGTTTATACAGTGTTATACGCCAAAACAAAACAGGGTAAAAGAATTAACAATTCATAAATAAAAGACAGGTCCCAGACCTGTTATTTGTGAACCATTTTCTTAAATAGGTGCATTATGTAAATCTTATGTACAACAAAATTACTTTGCATAACGACTGCAAGGACATGGGGGGAGGGGGGATGAAAATCATATTGGTTTTGGTTTTCTTCTCTTGAGATTTTTGCAAGTTTGATTTTCTGGAGCAGAAGTGGTGAGAGAGGAGTTCTGACTGGACGGCTGCCAGCCACGGAAACCCAGGTAAAGAATGACAAGTGAATTACTGTTTTTTTTTCTCTCCACACGGCATAAAACACAAAGGCAAAGAAAATCCACAAAGGTCTTGGTTTGTTTGGTGTTTTTTTTTTCCTCTTTATAATCCTCTTTGCTGCTACAAAGTCCTTCTCATTTGTTTGTTTGCTTGTTTGTTTCCTTTTCAATTTAAATTACGTTGATTCTGAAATCACAAAGCTGAAAGGATCCGGCTGGGTCCAGGCTTGCCCCGTGCCCCCCCCAACACACACAACGCCACTCCTCTACCCCGCAAGCTCACTCCTACCACCAAGGCCCAGGACTCACTGCTCTACAGGTATTAGCCAAAAGTTATTTTCTCTGTTTGTTTTCTTTTCTCTGTTGGTTTTAAAAATCTTTTCCTTCTCGTGAGAAGCAAAAGAGAAGAGTCGGAGGCAGGGAGGGCTCACCACGCTTCGGTGTAGCGGACGTCCACTTCTTTCAGATTGGGTAGTTTGGCCTGTGTGGGAGGGTGGGAAAAGGTCAGGATTAATGACATGTGTTCAGCATTTGGGGGAAAACGGGTTGCTGTCAAATCTGTTCTGTCAGCAAAGCGGGAGGAATGATCCATGGGCCATGAAGCACGGGAAGATGCACCATGAGCTCAACCCTGTGGAGCACCAGTGGTGAGGGCAGCAGCGAGCTGGAGCATACAGGTGCTCACAGGGGAAGAAGCTGCTGAGCCTTTACACACACACCTGCAGCAAAACTGGGGGGCATGAGTAGAGCCCATGTACCAGCCATCAGATCAGCCCAAGGTCTTTACTGTTTTATACAAAGGCTTAACACAATCTGTTTGCCAAATTCCAGCCGTGAAGGCAGGGACGTGGGTTAGTGATGGGCTTGGCAGCGTGAGATAAGTGGTTGGGCTTGATGAACTTAAAGGTCTTCTCCAACCAAAACAATTCCAGTTCAAAAACCCTGCAGCAGCCACAGCCACACATTCCTTCTCCAGCCTCCACACCAAGACACTGCTTGATCTTTTCCCCTCATGCATTGAAAAGAATTTGGAGAGTGTTAGCAACTTTTGGTGTCTCTGTGCTCTCCTTTCCTTAACTCCATTGCCTTCAGACATCTTTTTCCCTGCAGTACCCTGGCTGAGCAGATGGGAATGGGCTGTTTGCACTGTTCCTACTTGTCGATCCCATTTCCATGCTCCCTGCCCATAACCATACAGCTAATTCCCTCAAAACAAACACACACGTTTCATTAAGTTAGGGCATAATTGAGGAGTTGGAAGTTTCTAGGAGTCCCTATTACCTCACTCCTTGATTTATGTGCATGCATATTTTGATAAGAGCTAGTCATAATCCTACAGACACTGCCAGCAAATAATTTTTCAGTTAGGCAATAATGACTTCAGTAGTGGGTGTTTATTTATTGTCTGGTTCAGCCTGCCTGGTACATATGTGGGTGTCTGTGTGTGTGTGCAAGTGTGTTTGGTGGGGTGGGGGATGGAGCAGAGAGGAAATGTCATCACTGCCTGGTGCCCCAAATGCTCTCACAGACTACGGGGAGAAGAAGGAAAGATTTGTATCGAAAACACGTTCTTTAAAGCCTGAGCTGCTCTCAACAGACCTACAACCACGTGCCCCAGGGAAAGAAACTATTACCCTCCCTTTGAACACACACAGTGCTCTAAAAAAGGGGCTGCTAAGATAAATCTCCATGAAAGAGGTGAGAGGGGAAAAAGTGAGGCATGCCTGTTCCCTCAGCTTCTTTAAATCTCTGCAATCATCGGGACTGTGCTCACAGCCAGTGTTGCTGTTTGCCCTGGCACGTCCCTCTCTGGTGTTGCTGCTAAGGACTGTTCATGCAGCACCAGAGTAGAGGGAGCTGGTTAGGAAAACACAAGTTTGGGTATGAAGTTAGTGGCCAAGGGGCTTGGAAGCAGGGTAGGACTAGGGGAGCCTTTCATTAGACTTGATTTCAGAGCCCTGGGCCAAATACAGCATTGACCCTGATTGTCTGTAAATGCTTGGGGCCGGATACAAGCTCCATTGTGTGAACCCATCTGCAAGCCAGCTGTTAATTCCAAGGATGACTTCTTAGCATATACAAGGGTGACACAAGTTTTGAAAACTTGTTCTTGAACACTCCATGCTAGCAGCACTGCAGCTGAGTTCCTGGGGGAGCCCTGGCTCCACAGCCAGATACATGTTTGCAGTGAATTTTGAAAGCAGAGCAGTTTCAGGACTTGCCTCAAGTTCGAAACTCGGCCCAAGGTTGTGAACTTTCTGAGTAAACCTGGCACAATTTAAGGTTTCAACACACAAGACAACCAATGTCAAGTTTCATCTTGAGAGTTTGGGTTTGTAAGGTAAGACTTCACACCAGAGAGAAGACAAAGCCCACGTGAAGTCCCGAAAGCCAACGTATCTCGGGCAGTCTTTGAAACCACCTGGGGCTGTTCCCCTCCTACAGCTATGTTCTAGTTCTGTAACACCAGTGTGCTGCAGTGGTTGTAAATTCACAGTACAAATGGTGACACCAGGCATATCACATGACAAACTTGAGAACTGGGATTTGTGCAGGCATTTGTGTTTAGAGCTCAGATCCAGTCCCAGAGCTATCACAATAAACTTGCACTTTCCACAGTGCTTTTAATTCTGATCTTACATGCTGAGTCAAAGCTCTGGAATGCTCTTCACCCACCTTACTTTTGTTCCTGTTAAACAGTACAGGACATGGAATCATAGAATCGTTTTGGTTGGAAAAGCCCTTGAAGCTGTTGCAGTCCCAGCCCTCCCCTCACCGTGCTCAGCCCAGCACCAAGCCATGGCTCTCAGCACCTCAGCTCCACGGTTTTGCAATAGCTCCAGGGCTGGGCACTCCCCCACCTCCCTGGGCACAGGGGCTGACAACCCTCTCAGGGAGAAAGTTCTTTCTCATCTCCAATCTAAGCCTCCCCTGCAGCAACCTGAGGCTGTTTCCTTTTGTCCTATCACTTGTTACTTGGAGAAGAGACTGACTCCCACCTTTCTACAACTTCCTTTCAGGTAGTTTTAGAGTGTGATTGCTGTGGAAGGGTGCACTAGATTGTACCTGTCTGTGTGTCCTTATCAGAAACAACCAATATGCTCCTGTTTACAAAACATCTACTGTTGATAGCACTGGCAAAAATGTTCAGTTTCTGATTTCATCTCATAATCATATATTCAGCTTATGAAATGTCTCCTGGATCCATCAAAGACAGCAACCTCAGAATACTGTTTCAGTCATTACCTCCACAAAATAATCCACTTCACCCTTTTCAGATGACTCTCACACTCCCCACTCCATGGGGCAAGTTCTCTCTGTAACAGGCACTACCATCATGTGCTTGCTAAACCTGAAATAGTCCTCTCCTGGGCCAGCTACTGCTCAGTTCTAGTGGATGCAATTCAGAAATACCTTGAGATCTTCGTAGGTATCTGCTGAAAGTTTGGTGCTGTTCATATTTAAACTACACAGGCTCTTCATGGCTAAGAGAGAAAACACACAGATATTTATGGTCATGCTGCATTTCCTTAAAATATCAGGCTTACAGTAGGCCAAAGCATAAACAAGACATGACTGTGCCACTCAGGGAAAAAGCTGAATAATGTGAAATATAGAAGTACAAATGGATAAACAGCTGTTTGGGCCCTCATCCAGGAAAAAGTCCCTATTTAGGAAGGGCCATTAAGCATATGCTTAAGTCCGCTGACTTCAAAGGAATTCAGGCAACTTCTCATAATCAGTTTCCTGCACATTATTCTGAAGAGTGCCTGTTCTCAGTGCTCTGCCTGGTGCACGCAGGGGCCATGCTGATCAAGCAGCCCTCCCTCTACCATCTCTCCCCCCCACTTCCATTTTAGGCTCTGGCACTTAGTAGAATAGTTTCCTAAGATGAGCCATAGCTACTGGTCTGTCTGGCACATCTGTGTAGGATCAAGTCGTATTAAAGGAGCACTTTGAACCCAATAGGCAGAGTTTATAATACTGTTGGACGTAGGAAAGGGTCTCATTCTGGCACACCGAGCAGCTCTTGGTGCACAGGGGAATCCTGAACGGTGCTTAGATGGCTCCACTCTGCCTTGCCCTATTTAAATTCAGAACAGCAAGAGTTTCACCTCCGCAAAAAAGAAGGAACAAAAAATGCCAGAGAGGGTAGGAAACCTGCTGCACGTGGCTGCTGAACTCACTACTAAGTTGCTACATGACTTTGCAATCTTCCCCTCCTGCACCATGAGATCAAACTCCCAGAGGGAAACCCAGAAGGAGCTGGGAAGTCCCGGGGAAACAGGTAATCACATGAGATCACGACAAGTGCCATCAGCAAAGTCAGAGGCAAGAGCTGGAGAATGGTCTCAGATAACAACGCCCACAGGAGGCCACTTGAGCATGGCCAGGCTCAGCCCACTGTCCTGCCTGCCCTGCCTGTAGCTAAACGGCCACTGCAGTGGGCAGGGAGGGGGAAGTTTCACAGAATCACAGCATGGTGGGGGTTGGAAGGGCCCTCTAGAGACCATTCAGCCCAACTCCCTGTTAAAGCAGGTCCACCTCAATCAGGAGGCACAGAAATGTGTCCAGGTAGGTTCTAAGAACCTCCCGAGGAGCCTCCATACCCTCCCTGGGCAGCCTGGGCCAGGGCCCCCTCACCTGAAGAGCAAAGGAGCTTTTCCTCATGTGCCAGTGGAACTTCTGTGTTTCAGTTTGTGCCTGTTACCCCTTGTCCCAGCACTGGGCACCACAGAAAACACTGTCCCCATCCTCTCAACATCCACCCTTTAGGGATTCATCAGCATTGATAAGGTCCTTTCTCAGTCTTCTCCAGGCCACAGGTCCCTCAGCTTCCCACATTTAAACCCAACCCCAACCCCAGCCTGTCCTAAAGCCCCCTCGGAAGCAGCACTGTGACAGCCAAGAAATCTTCTGTCTGAGCCCAGGTGAACCCCTCCAACCCCACGTCATTTCCCTCAGCTCCTCTGGGTCACTCACAGCTAAGTGCCAGCAGCCCGGCGTCCGTGACGGGGGTCTCGCAGAGGTTGAGCACTTGCAGCATGGTGAGGTGTTCGGACAGAAGCCGCAGCCCAGCGTCTCCAAACTGTGGGGCACAAGCAAAGCTGCTTCAAACAAAGCACCAGCATCGCGTGCAAGTCCCTCGGGGCACACAGGGCACACGAGGGCTCATCTGCAAACCTCAAGCCACGCTCGGAGTTGGTGTTGCCATCTCAAATGGCAGCAGAGAAAGCAAATAGTTTTAACCCTGTTTTGCAGCCAGGGTACAGAAAAATTAAGTGGCTTGTGCACACTTGACCGCAGGCCATCATTTAATTACAGTGGTGCTTTGAAGTCTGGACTTTGTATCAGGGAGCTCCCATCTAGGCTATACAAGACAGCTATGGCAGTCTCAGCCAGTTCCCAACCACAACACACACACACAAAAGCACAATGCAAGTGGTATTAATCAGCTATTTTGGTCTTGAGAACAATGTACTATTGATTGGCAATTGTTCTATTGACCCACTTTGTTTCTGCTATTTCTAAATTCTTGATTAATGGAAACCAGGATATTGCAAAACAAAATGGAATCTGAACTCCTTCTTGAAAAAAGAAAAACCCAAACACTATTTAAAACAATCATACAAAAAGCAGGCTGCTTTTCCACTCAAACTCATTTTGGGCAAGAAGCATTAAAGTTTTCAAATCCAAAAGTTACATTGTTAGGACAAATCTGGAGGAGATGCAAGAGAGTCTTAAAACAAGCAAGCTTCAGATATTCCCCACACAAAAAGAGGAAATTTCTGGAATACAAAAGTAGTTAGGAAAACAAACCAAGATATTTACATGACATTTGAGGGGAAAAAAAAATGCTGCTTTTTGTGGCTGCACTGAGAATGATATTTTCAGTGAGTGCTACCAAGAGGTGCTAACAGAAAATGGGGAAAATCTCTTCAGTGGAGGCTCCCAGAGACCAAAACCAGCAGGGAAATGGAGAAGAAAAACTTAATTTTAAAAGGTCTTTCAATTAACAGATGAATAATTTATTCAGTTCACTTGGTCTCTTTTTGCTTACAAAATAACCAACCACATTCTCATTATCGTTTCCCACTATTCATTCATTATTTGAGTTTCCTTTTGTTGTTTAAAGAAATTCTGGTTGATCAGCATTCAGGGCAATTCACTGCCTACCCTGCACAGGCTCTGTGCTTTGCTTGACCAGATCAGCTGCACAGCATCATTTTTTTCATCCTAAAGGGCTGAAAGCATAAGCACTTTGAAGAGCAGCACACGTACTGCAGGGTCCATGGTATCAGTGATGCCTCAACCCAAGGTGGCAGCAACTTTTATCATTCAAAAGAAAATACATTTTTCATTGAAAAAAAATAATAATTTAAAAAAGAGAAAAGAAAAATCAGTCTCCAAGATGAGATGTGTAAAAATAGCACGAGGACAAACTCATTCTAAGCAAGGCCTGTCACACACTCCCCGTGTGCTGACGTAACGTGAGATCTCAGAATTAGTCAGCAGCGGTTCCTGCTCCGAGTTTCAGGCTGCAAAGCGCTTACCTGGGTCGACCACAAGTTCAGCTGCTTGAGTGAAGGCAGTTTAATGAGGTGCTCAGCACAAGCACTTGTCACGTTGGTAAAGGCCAGGCTGAGGTTTTCCAAATTTCCAAAGGATCCTGAGCTTAGCAGGCGGGCCAGGTCTGCATCCTGAAAGCAAACAACAGACCGATAAGGAACGTTATTGACTCCCCTGCCTGCAATCACCTGCAGTGGTGTCACTGACACTGCTAACCAGCCAGAGTTGCACAATGATACCACTTGTTTACAGCCCCAGACAACCACACAGAGAAGTTTCTGTGAGTTTGGCAAGCAGTTGGGCTCTGTGGCAGTGTTGCTTCACACACCCTGGGAAAAATTTATCCAGACATTAGGTCAAAATCTCTTTTTGTGTGTGTGTGTGTCCTTATGAGACACGAAGGCTCCAGTGTCAGAACAAACGTAGAGGATGGGTCTTTTAACTGAATAAAGATTTCACTGCAAGTTCTAGATCCAAAATGTGCTCAGGACCACTATCTGGCCTCAGTGAAGTCAGTCTGGGTTTACACCAGTCTCAACTGTAATAGTAGTGGGTCTCTTTCTAAGATCCATAACTAGACACTGTATACTATACACCAGTATAAATCTGACAGTCTGATGCTTGTCATGGTTTTGGAAACTGCTGCACAGACCCAAGAGCAAAAATGTGCCCTTACTTGCATAAACTCCAGTTGTGTTGACAGAGCAAGTGGAAAGGCTCCCCTCTCAACTGACCAAAACCACTGTGCCACATGGCAAACATAAATCAAGTGTTTAAATATGGAAAGACAAAGCTTGTTTTTCTAGTGACATGATTAACTTACTGTGGACTTGGATGGCAGTGTTAACCTTGTGGGACCACCTTTTCTTTGCTGTAAGAAAGAAGATATTTTGGTCAAACAAATTGCCATTCTACATTTCAGACCAGCTGAAGTAGAGCAAGCTCTTCACCAGAGCA
This sequence comes from Colius striatus, assembly GCF_028858725.1. NCBI lineage: Eukaryota > Metazoa > Chordata > Aves > Coliiformes > Coliidae > Colius > Colius striatus. Next base: position 18,043,465 of record NC_084772.1, on the reverse strand, counting down.
AAGCCTGCTCCCATTTCAAAGCTCCCTGCCAACCCTTCCACCTCTTCCCTGCTTTTATTCTGCACTGATGGATTTTTTTCTGAGCTAAGATGCAGGCCTGTTGCTACCCAGGGGACATCTACTGACCACAGCTAGGGATCTTTGTGCCATGGGTCAGCATTTTGTCTGATTCAGCCTGCTATTATTTGGTTACTTTCACTTTAAAGGAGACAGCCTTAAAATGCTGGACTAAGACAGGGGTTGAGACTTTGCAGCTGATAAAATCATTTGTTTGCCTTAAAAATAAAGCAGATACTTTTCAGGAGAAATGTAAATGTGAAGGAGGGAAGCTTGTAGGCATGCTTGCACAGGTGAAAAAGTGTTTGATGAGAGCAGATCCATACTCAAACTGTAAATAATATTTTTAAAATCAGGGGGAAAAGTAATTTTCTTTCTCATATAGGCTCTAGTGCGTGTCAAAGCATTATGAAATGCTGGGCAGCACCAGAGCCATTTGCTACTTATATGTCAAAAGGTGGCAGAATTTGACAAGCTGACTTGTGAGACCTTAAGACAGCAGGATTTCACCTTTATTCTTTCACACAGACTGTAAGCAGGCTACTGAATATCATTCATAAACATAGGATGGGAATAGACACATCAGTAAATATCACACAGTAAATATATTCACAGTAAAATCCTCCAAGTACTGCTCCCATCCTGTTGTTAACTGGGAATTTCACACCCTACTTGTCTTTCTTTTGTACCTCCATTTCTGGAGAGCACAGACCACAATGTGCTATGGCAATACTGCATGCAGGGCCACATACCAGCTCTTTTAACTCCCTCTGCCTGTCACACAGCTGTTCATACATTCTCTTTCCCACGTCTGTGCTTTCCAGGGTAGAGATGATCTGGAGCTGGGTGTCGTTGTTATCGATGATGTTGTATTCCAGCATCAAACACAAAATCTAGCAGCAGGATGAAAGAAGAGCAGTCACTGCAGTGCTTACATGCAATTTCTTCCAAATATCCTAATTGCACTGGGCATGCTAATTTCAATTAGTGGGTAAGTTTTTGGGGCATGCATTATGCAGCCTAGATGAGAGCATCGTAGCAACCTCTGCTGACCTTCCAACACACGAAAACAATCTTTACTTTTGAATGAATGAACACTAATCCCTTTAAGTCAACCCATCTATCCTGTCTTCCATTATGAAGAGGTGCAGCAGCAGTCCTGGAAGATGGCCTCCTGCCACAGTCCTCTGCAGAACAGGTACAATTGATCCAGTATTTCCCAGGTACTCTGACTTGGGAAGAACAGGAGAGCCAAGCAGCTCCCTAAGTGCTGGATTTTCTGTCCCTAAGTGCTGGGGTTTCTGTGCAAGCAGAATGCATGTAAAGTGTACCCACTCTATGAGGCAGGACAGGGAAAGGCCAGAGAGGCTCTGAGAGAAGATGCTGCTGTGGCCAGGACACCCTCCAGCTGGTTGGGAACATTCCTGACTCAGCCCTGGGAAGGGAGCTGTCAGGAGCAAGTTAGACATCAGGAGATGATTCCAGTGGGTCACAAGCTGCTCCCACCATGCTGCCTTTCCTTTTCAGCCATTGCAATGAAAATGCAAAGCTTTTATTCCCTCCATATTTAAAATCATTTTAATGAAAAAAATAAAATCAAGCAGCATTAGATTCAAATGCATGCAGCACACTCTTTTATATACTGGATTAAATTAGCATGCACAGATCTCAGTCAATGAAAAATTGTAGCTCCTTCCACCTATTTAACCACCCCCTATTTCCATTTACAATATTCATTGGCATTTATCAGGAAACTTCTCTAAAGAAACCCAGAAAAATATGTATAAACTATTAGTGCAACAAAAATAGCCAATCATAAGCACAAAAAAGCATGTATTAATGCAATTAAATAAGGGTTTTTTAAATGTACTTCTTGTGCCCTGCTTGTTTTGCAGGTGGCAAGACAAGCATCAGGCATTTAGTCCTGGAAAAGCCTTTGGTTTGGGGCTTATGTTTAGGGCTTACCTCTACCATCGTCTGGTTACCCCTCAAAGCCAGGAGCATGCAAGGGCCCAATTTATTTTCAGCCAGTGAAAGCAGGAACTTCTTTGTTTTATAGCAGGATCCCATTAAAATATGAACCTATTTGAGAAACAGGGCCAAAACAATAGAGGTGTGAGTCTGGAAGAGATGTCGTTACACAGTCCAACGACTGTATTTGCAACAAACCTAAAGACAACGAGGCCCTCATTAAGATTTCAGTCTCTCAACAGCTTTATCGCCGAGTGCTTGGATTAAAGGTGTGGAGGATCAACACAAAACATGACCTGACTGATGTCAACAGGTCTGTTCCAGGTCACACAAGTTGTGTGGTGAAGGTATGTTTGGCGGTTTCAACTCATAGGGATTAGCACTAAGCACAACTCTGGTTCCAAGAAGTTCTTGTTGAAACAGGTTCAAAACTGATCGGAACCCGTTCAAACTGGATGAAATCGATCAGAACCAAATGGAACACAACTGGTTGGACTGGTTGGAACTGGTTGAACCTGGTCAGAACTGGGTCAAATTGGCACAAAACTGTTTTTGACTTGTTTTCGTTGAAACTGTTTTCAGCCAATTCAATGGAGTGTGAATGGGCTTCAATGAGTTTGAACCAGTTCTGACCTGTTTGAACCTGACCGTTTTGAGTCCATTTAAACTGTTTTTTACAGTTTTGATTCATTTTGAAACAATTCTGACTGGTTCAAACCAGTTCTGACTACTTGGACCGGTTCCAACTGGTTCCGTAGTGTGCTGACCTGTCCTGACCCATTCCAATTGGCTTTGACCAGTGAACACTTGTGGTTTACAGAACCATGATTCTGACATTTTTTTTGCCAAAAGCAGGTAAATCCTGTTGCTGCCAACTCCACCCTCAGCTACTTACTGCAACGAAGCCACTAAACTCCCATTCCTGCACACACGTACCATGCTGGCAAACAGCTCTCCATCATCATCACATGCCACTCCCCCGGGGCTGTAGAGCTGGAACCAGCCATCTTTGCCAGCCCGCACACTCAGCAAACATGAGTGGACCTGTCAAAAAGTGAAGACATTGGGAAGGTTACAGTTGCTGCCAGTCATCACCAGCATCTCCCACACTGAGCCAAAAGAAATCACTGGAAAACCAGGGGGCTGCTGGAAATGTCATGGTTATCGTTCCAATCTACAGAGCTGCAGACAAGTCTCCACTCACAAAATCCTTTTTTTCAGTATAAACAAGGCAGGAAGCTATTTCATTGCTAATTGAATGGTCTTTTTAATTCCCTTTACACATATTAAACACGAAATGGCTCTAACAGCTCAAGAAACCCAACCAAACTCCCCAAAAAACCCCACTCTCAAATTTCTGAGCGTGTTATTTCTGCCCATCCTCCCACCACGCATGTCCCTGCTTCTGAAGTGATCTGTACCAAATGCAGTGACTGATAGGTTGCTCCTTCCCATCACTAAAAATCTTCCCTAGTCCTGCTATAATAGAATTTTACTCCAGTCAGGGTGAAGTTCAAAAGGCAGATGCATAGAATCATAGAATGGTAGGGGTTGGAAAGGACCTTTAGAGATCATCTAGTCCAACCCTCCTGCAGAAGCAGGGTCATCTAGATCAGGTCACATAGGAACACGTCCAGGTGGGTCTTGAAGACTCCCAAGGAAGAAGCCTCCACAACCCCCCTGCGCAGCCTGTTCCACTGCTCCATCAAATTCAGCAGGGATGTGTAAGACAGAAGTTGTGCAGAAGACCTGGCAGCAGTGAGCAAACACTGGTGTGAATTTGGCCCACTGTAGAGACTGGTGTATGTAACCCCACAGTTGAACAATGGAGTCCTAGTTAAGCTTTATTTTCCCCCTATCTCCCTTTTTTCCCTTGAAGAGGCAGATATTCTATTTTGGTTTTTGAGGGGCAGGGCAGGGAGGTAAAGTCTGTGCTCTTTCCTTTGGGTATGTAACACTAGTGACGGATGAAATCCTGATTCCATTCCAAGGTAAGAAGGTGTCTCTTATCTGACAAGGATGACTACTCACAAAGGCTAAACCCATGAAAGCCAGGAGCTGTGGGCAACGACGATGACGACAAAGCCTCCTCACCCACAGTTTGGGGGAGCTTTCTTCCTCTTATGCCAACAGCAAAAATTAATATGCATGAGAGGTTCCCTCTGAGTCAGTCGAGGCTGCTGATGTTGAACAAGCTACATGTGCAGCTACGAAGCAGCCAGCCACCGTGAGGCTAGAGCGACACACTCATTCCAGTAACACACCTCCCACCTCCTTCCTCCTGCTAATTCATGAGAATTACGGTCATTTGCACACAATGTGACTGAAACACAGCTCAATAAAACCTGTTATTTTGTAAGCTGTATGGATCCATGGGTTTTTGCTTCCCTTTTTTTGTAAGGAAGATGAAAAGCTCTGAGAGATTCTGCATGAGTGGCAAAATCTTGCTGGTTACAGTTCACTGCGGAGCAAGGACATTGACCGATGACAGACAAAGAGGTCAAACACGTTTATACAATGAGGTAGGAAACCATTCATACTAAGACTGACTGCCCTGAGTGGCTACTTCTCCCCAAAGAGACTTAAGCACAGCAAAATCACACCATGTTTTGAAGCAAACTACTTAAGGAGAAGTCTTCTGAATGAGTACACTCGCCATCCCTCCAATTAATACTCTGTGTTCAGTGGCAATAAACTCACTTCTTGCCTCGGGTCTTCTGCAAATCTCTGAATCACATATTTCAGCTCCCTGAAAAGAGAAAAAATTAGAAAGACAAGAATAAGCAGTTGCTGCTTGCAGTATTCACACAAGTGTCATATTTCTCTTGGATTACACTTCAAATAATATATATTCATACACTTTAGAAAGAAACAAGTTGAATCAATTCCACAGGAAGGAAATACGAGGTCTAAAAGTGATCACCAAGGACGGTGTCTATTCACAATAGCCTAGAAAAGCTTTCAGAGATGTGCAGAGACAAACTTGTTTGTAAATTCTATCAGCATTCAGTGCCTTTAGTCCTTGGGCTCCTGCTGTCACAGTAAATTACACAGAAAACTACATCTTTTTATTGCTAACAGAACATGCTTACAGCACCTCACAGATAAAAAACATCAGGCACAATATTGAATAATACATCATTGCTGTTATTGACTGGTACAAGTATTTTAAGTAATTACTCCCTTCAATAAAACAAACAAACCCCACAAACTTACTTTGTGAATTTTTCATGTGCAAGAGCCCTGAAATTTGAAACAGAAAAGAGAAGGGTATGAGGATTTGGGAGAAGGGAGGAAGAGAAAAAAACCCAACACAAAACAAATAGCTCAAACAACTACTTTTCAGTTCTTTCCAGATAATAAAAGGTTTTGGTAAGTAACTGCAGCATGCATGACTAAAAGAATAACCTGTCCAATAAAGATCAGGTAAAGACTTCATTAAATCAGGGGGAAATAATGGGGAAAAAAAAGATCACTTGTGACAAATCTTGCAGCTTTCCCTGAGTCCTGTCTTAGACAAGGCTCTGACTAACATTTGTGGGAGCTTTGGGTCAGAAGAAAGCAAGTAGAAGACTTATAATACAGTTACATAACCACAAACAGAATTTTGGCTACCTCCAAGAGCCAGGTGAATTCTTTAATTGCAATGCAATTAAGGTATGGTCACAACTAATTAACATCCTACTCCAATAAAGTAAAAACCTGTGAAGTGCCTTGCATCATGGCTTACATCTCCCCCAGGCCTCACACTGGACTTAGGTAAGTGATGTCTCTGTTGCCTATCTCCAAGCTCTCGCTGTAGCCCAGGTAACCTGGCACAGAGGATTAGACCTCTCTGATTCAAGACATCAGGTCATTAGGGGATGTGATAAGCTAGCAAATTATATAATTACAGGTTGTAATGTTTGTCCGTGGAGGTCTGCATGTTATAAACACTACTGTTCACTAATAGGTTTCGGGGGGAGCTGGGCTGATCCGTGGGGTTGCTTCTTCAGTTAATGCAAAATACAAACGGTACGAGTCTCTGTGACACCAGTAAAGTATCCTCCTCCACTAAACCTCTCACTTTGCTCTCCTCCTCTGCAGCCTGCCTTCCTTTCCAGCCTGTCTGTCTCTGGTTAACCATTTTTCTCAGGATCATCTTGGGGAAGGAAGATGGGGAAAGCCTTCACATCCCACTTAACCAGCCAAAATCAACTCTAGATTTCAAATCAATACTAGAGGCACAAATCCCCTTTTGCCATCAGTTTTTACACGACATTATATTTCACCATAAAGCAGTAACAAGAATAACCCAGTAGACAGAAGCTAATGCAAACTTACTCCTTGGGAAATGGTATAGGTTGAAGTAAGCTGGCCAGGGCTGGTCTCCAGTCATCATAGTCTGACCTGAAAAAAGAACATTTTATTAACAGGTGACCAAGTACTAAATATGGTTTGTCAACAGCTAGTTCAAGGAGTTAAGAGCTTTATACTACAGGCACCAACAACCTGTCTGTTTCACTGAGACACACTAAAGATCTACGGTGACATTTCCCTGTCTGTTTTCAGCACATTCTCCGCTGAGGCACAATAAATCTGGTATTTCCAATGACCTCCAGAGAGGCCTTCTTTATGTCAACTTAAAGACATTTGCTGTTTATGAAACCTGTTGACATTTAATCACTAAGTAATACTTTCATCTAAGTTGGTACAGCAATTACCAGGCCATTGCTATTTACAGCTCTGCTCTGCATTTAATTGGATTTTTTTTTGCTGTAAGACATGAACCCATTTGTAAAAACAAAGACACCCCCTGTAATCCTTTTCTTACCTTGCACAAAGGAATGGGTCAACTTAAACAGTCTTTAGCTTAAGAGTGAAAGACCAGAGAGGAAAGCACTATCAAAATTATGAAGTGTGAAAGACAAATGATAACCACAGCAGAGCTCAGGGCAGTGGACCCAGTGAGGAATGTCTACAGAACTGTCCCTCTATGAGGAGCCATCTGTAAGGGGATGCTTATGTGAACTAGGATAAAAAGAATATTTTGCTTTACAGCACACACTGACTAGTGCAAGCTAATCTGGCAACATATCATCTCACTCTACCTGCAAAACCATGGCACAGGACCCACCAGCCAGAGCCCAGATCCCAGCACTGCTGACTGGGCCACTCTACCTCCAGCTAATATCACCAAGTACACACAGAACTGACTGCAGTAAATTTCACTTGGAGTGAAACTCCTTGGGATGTCTGTAGAACACAATGTATAAGAGCCTATTGTCTCCTGTTACTGCTCCTCTCCTTTGGATTCCAGTTTTCTAGGCCAGATGATTGACTGCATCTTACTGCAAACTTATGCCCATGCCAGTTGCCCAGGCTAGAAGCCTTATGCCCATGCCAGTTGCCCAGGCTAGAAGCCTTTCAGCCTAATCTTCTCCTCCATCAAAAATTCTGTTGTTTATCCACTTTGTGTAAAGTGGATATTGTGAAACATGTTGTCATATGAACTGAAATAAGTCAAGGGAACCTAAAGATGAGCTCTCTGCATTCTTTTAACAAAGCTTTGATGAATTATAGCTCTCCACAAGACTATTTGTTGTTTCTGACCTACAGACAAACTGAATAAGTCTGTGACACAGAACTCTGACCTGTTTTCAGATTAATCTGATAAGTCTCTTGTTTACCTACTGGATCTCTGTCAGAGATAGACAACACAACATATCTCTAGCTGCAGCCACGAGAAGTGCTAGAGGTTTCTCATCCACACAGCCTGGGTTTCACTACATCTGTTAGATGTGAGAACATAGTCTGGACCACAAGAAGCAGCCTGATGTTGAGCTGGCACCATACTTCCACCCAAACATCCATCTCTGTACTCAAGATCTTACGTGCTCCTCCTGGTAACATTTATATCCCCAGAAGCAGTCAGTCTTGCAGCGTTGTCCTCTTGGGATCACTGCTGTGCCCAAACCTCAACTCGCCCCCACATCAAAGCCCTGCTTCTCGTAAATGACCTCTGGGTGCAGTCTCCTGAGAGCTCATGCACAGACCTCAGAGCTGGCGCTTGAGGCCCCAGGGAACTGAAAAGTCTAATGAACAGTCTTCTTTTCTTTCTTTCTTTCTTTTTTTGAATACACATACCCTTTGGGAATTCCTGCTAAGCCAGTAGCTGATTTTACTCTAAACCTGACGCATTGCTATTGGTAGCTGCAAACAACTTTAAGAGGAGATTTCTGAGCAGGAGAGACCTCAAAGTCAGAAGGCTGAGTTAGGAAATTTAAAGGTATTGAAAGTGTTTCACATCACATGACATACAGCACCTAAAAATCTTTGCTAACAGAAGCTCAAAAGCTGAGACCCATTTGGAGGCTTCGTTCCTGTGACATCTCAGGTTAAGTGTTACACCACAGAAAGTCGTCCTTGAGCAATCTGGAGACTTGTGATTAGTAATGATGTGAGCCAAACAATTTTTCATGGCTGATCTTCAAAGGAAATTGCAAGAGGAAAAAAGCTGCTTTGTAATAGACTAAGACAGGGTGAAACACTGCAGAGAGCATTGGATAGTATCGGTCTCTGACTCTGACTGTTCTTCTATCTGGGCGTTATGTATGGCGTCCATTTGCAGAGGAAGCTTGTGAGATGGCACTGAAAATAAACCATAGCCCGTTTTCCTAACAGGAGAAGAAAGAAAACCATCTCTTATGAAATATACACAGGTTGGTCACACGAGTGGGACTTGAATCTAAAATCTATACAGCCTGTAATCCCTTCAATCTGAGCTAGGAAACATGAAACAAACAGAGCACAAGAATAAAATTAAACTACTTATTAAAAGCCTACGGTGTTTCTCCTCCTCCCACCTATTCTCTTTTCAAAAACATTTTCCTTCTGCCTGTGCTCATCTCATCTGCTCTCTTCTTTCATTTCAGACAGTTGCTTTTTTCCTTTTTGGTCCATTCAAAGCTCTAACACAAGACAGAAGTGTTTGAAGCAGGGAAAAAAAGCGAGATAGATTAGCTCTGGCTGCAGTTAACAACTACTGCAATGAGCCAGACAAAGAGGCCATGCCAAGAGGAGGAGGGAGCACAGAGCTACAGGGAGAGCTCAGGAGAGGCCCGTGACAAACTCCCTTTGGAGCTCTTCAAAGGGTGCTGGGCTGAACGCTGATGCTCATCGCATGGCTTCAATGCTAGGACTGGCATGCTAGGAAGCAGAGGGGGAGAAACACTCCCTGATGTACTCACTGGCTCTGAGTTTTGCAGGATTTGCAACTGTAGGCGAGCAGCGCAGCAAGTCAACCTGCAAGCCCAGTCTATGGGCTCCCGGGAAGCATGTGCTAAGGCCAGAGGTCAGGGTGCTGTGTGGGCAGTCACCTGCCACTGCACACAGCTTTACTTACCCACAGACCTTTTTTAGGGATCGGCCAGAACATTGGCCAACCATAATAATTAAATAATCCCTGAGCACAGGGACTTTGCCTCTGGGCCATCATCGCTCTTGGCCTGCCAACATAATACATTCTCCTTCCCCGGGATCACCTTTCACCAAAATGAAAACCTGCCCATATGTCATGTGCGGCGCAAACAATCCAAAACATATTAGCAGCCCAGGGCAACCCTGGTAAACATGACATAAGAGAATCCACTGGGGATATTCGGAGCATGTCGCTGACCTATTGGGGAATGCAGAGAAGGCAGGGGAAACTCCAGCGGGCGCTTGCCTTTGCAAAGCTGTCGGTCTTATCACCGAGCCCCGAGTCCTCTGGAGCAATAAGAAGCAACTACTTGGAGACAGTTTGTTTCACCAGACTGAGCATCTTGACAAGATCAAAAATCTTTTAGGTAACTCATCTGTTTTGAGATAATAAGATAACCAAGCCCCCTAGACGTGTACCTTACTCATTTTTATCCTGGCTGTAGGTCCAGCTCCTCTGAATTGCATGACACAAGGTTTAGCTCAGGGCTCTGGGGCTGGCTGAGAAAAAGTCCCATCAGACTCTCTGTCATATAAGGCACAAATCTGCTACTTGCAAACCAGTGAGGTGTCTTTTCTTGTTCAGCCTTCTTTTGAGCTGGCCAGCATTGAAAGGCTCTAGAAAGATCCATCCCTGGCTGCTGAGAACAGAAAAGGCCTCCACTGCTCACAGTTGGCACGGTAGCATCAGGAAACAGAAACATAAGTTTGCCCAAAGGAGCCAACTCTCCTCTGTACACACAGGCTCCAGAGAGTGGTTACAGGCGTTTGGGCATCCGGAAGGACCTTTGCCACTACAGGCAGCCATGGAAACGGAAAACAACACAGACAAAGGGTGACAGCTTATGATACAACATCATCAGAGCCATAGCCTCCCTAAGAGGCAACTATTCTTGCAGCCAGTTTCATTTGCTATTTGCTGATTCAAACTTCACTACAGGCACAGCTTACATCCTCACCCCATCCTCTAGCTGCTGCCAGGGAAATCGGTGGGGTCCTTCAGCTGACACACAGTCTTTGAAGTTATCCAGTCCAATAAAGAGAACACACACTCCCTGTTACTGTAAATTTCTCTCTCTGCAGTTGTGCTGTTCAAGCACAAGTTTGGCTGTACAAGAAATTCTCTAATGCATGGACACATTAACATGCAAGCAAGAGCTGGACAACCCTGAGCCGCTCTCAGAGCCTCAAATTTAATATGATGAACAGAAAGATTTCAATTAATTTAGCACATTTTCTACGCCCCAGTTTAAGACTTGTAGCATTCAGGAGGCACTGACTGGCATCAATAACACTATCCGAGTCCAGAATGCATTAGAGATTTGACACAGAAGTTTGATTCACTTTGGAGTGCAGGACAGAAATATCACGTTCCACTAGAGACTGTCTCGCCCTTTAAAATCTGCCCAGACTTTGGGTCATCTGCCAACATCTTTGAAACCATGATTTTCTGTTTTTCTTTAGTATGCAACAGTTGCATTCTGTTACTCAACTATATCAGAAAAAGGCTCAAAAACGTTCTTGGTGCTGTGATAACAGATGAACTTTCTAATCTGCACATTTAGCCTTCTGTGCAAAAAGTGAGGTATTACAGTGATTATTAGGTAATTGCTGTTACATTTTTATCAATATTAAAAGTGGTTTTCCCCCCCCAAAAAGCATTCTGAAGGAGTTAAGTGAATGTCCTCTGCTGAATATACAGTAACAAATCCTTATTTGAGAGACTTTCAATAATTAAAATCTGCCTAAACATATTACTCCCTGCTGCTCTAAGTTAATTATGCAAAAAAAATACCATTGTTGGTGACTTCCTCATTTTGATAATGATATTGAGTCAGACACCTAAAAGAACAATTAAATTCAATGCTAAGCAACTTATTTATGTTATTAACAAGAACATTATTTCAGGGACTGCCCGCTGAGAGCTCAGCTCTTGGATAGCAGTTGTTTTACAATTAATGTTTTCTTCCTACTGGTATGTTCTTCAAATCTCTTTCTTCGTATTCTTGGGGTTTTTTCAAAGTACAGTAATAGTGTTTAGTGCATTTGTTCAAGAAGAGTTTGGGCATACAAGGAATCAGCATCACAACAGCATTATCTTCCATTTTTGCTAACGAGTGAGTGGCCCTTCTACAATGTTTTTCCATCACTGGTTTCAGAGCTTAAATAACAACACTCAAAACTTTAACCTAATTTTATGGATAAGGAAACTGAGATATAAAAAGAAGCAACTTAGGTATCTAAAACCTCCCAGGACGCCAGAGGTAGAATCAGGAGAAGACATTTCTGCACTAACGCTTCATGTCTGAAAAAACTCAAGGGATGAACAGGAACCAGTCATGGCTCTGTCTTAGAAACTTTATATTCTCATAGGTTGGGGTTTCTCAAGCAGGGTGTGGGCTCTGGAAAGGCAATCTGAGGGGAGTTGTGTCAATATTGTAGTATTGCTGTTCCTTCACTAGACACAGCTATTGGACAAGCTGAGAAAGCGTACAAGGCTGCTCCATACCTATAACCTGTGCAATAATACCACATTTCTATCTCCACTGTTGCTATTACAGAGCTTGATTTTTAAAAAAACAGCAAACACATAAAAATAAAGATGTTATTTTAAAGTACGGTGTGAAAAAGAACTTTCTTGTGTTGGAAATTATATGAGAATTGAGACCTGGCATATCCAATGTTTAAAATGCAGAAAGGCTGTGAGGAAGAACACACCCATTTGTGAATTTGTTTATAAATGTGTGTCAGCTGCATGATGAAAGCAAAACTGGCAGTGCTTAGTGAGTCAGCATTCAAGCCAGTATCAGGACTGAGAGAGTCCATAGAAAACAGCCAGAGTCAAAAGGATGGGAATAAATACACAATGTGTTTAATGTGGCACCTAGGTGTGTGAAGACTTAGAAGTCACCAGATGAAGCTAAGTAAGACGCTGTGCTTTCCTAATGCAAGCATTTTTAAAGACAGGAGAGGCTAGGCCAGGGAATAAAAAAACATGTCCTTCAGCAATCTCCTGATCAAGAGTCTAATGGGAACAGCATCTTGGATTCACCTGTCCTGTCTCCACATCTGGGTGTGTGCTTATGATGCATTTGTAAGCCAGCTCTGCAGTGAGTTGAGAATTATGGTGAAAATTGCTACTATGTATTTTGAAAAGAACCCTAAAATGTGGGCCAAAACTTTCACAAAATCCTCCCCAGCAGGAGCATTTTCACAGCAGTTGGACTTCATTTAATTTCTCCCACTCAGATTTGCATTTGACTTCAGTGTAGCCACATGCTCATGGTTCACAGCAGAATCCAGACTTCACCCACTGTGTCCTGTATTCTAAAAAGCTCAACTATTACTTCATTAAGCCTTACATTGTTTAAAAATAATAATGTAGAAATATATCAGTTTGCCCAAAGATACAGTGCAACTTTATAGCAGAGCTGTCTGTCAAAGTCAAAGCTGGTTTAGGTTATTTTACTGCACTTCTATTACAAGCTTCCACTCTGCAGTCCACCTTTACTGTTATTCATTTTCATGTATTTATTCAGGACAAAACCAAGCTTTTCCTGCAGAACTTTTTATTTTACATTTCTCTTGAAGATATTCAGAGGATTTGTCTCCCTGGAAACCGTGGCCCCATCATTTTCTAAAGGCTACTTGAGCATTTGTTCACTAATGCAAGTCTGCTGTGCTAAAGCAACTGGTCAGCAAATAGAGGCTCCATTCTAATGCAAGTAAATCTGAACAAGTCATAAAACTTCTGCAAACACATGAAGGGAGAACACCTAAGTGAAAGACACTAACCTCATCCACCTCCTGTGAGGCCAGGGGAGCAGCACTGCCTATCTCTGCACAGGCACTGAGCCTTGTACAGACCTGTTTTCTCTAGTTCTGTCTCGGGCAAACCCGAGAGCTCTGCAGGAGACAAATGGTTTTGTTTGGGGTTTTTTTTGGAGGGCAAGAACAAAACAGAAACCACTGGCAACAACATCCTGTCTTCTGTAATAACACTGAGGCTCACTGTACCAATAAACTTTCCGTTTCCATTTTCTTGATGTTATTTTTAGAACGTATTGGCAGTGCCAGATGTCTCTGTCAAGGACTGGACTCTCTAGAGCTGGAGTTAGATTTATAACCACGTACTTGCTGGCCACAGATGTTGAAAAGCCTGTGGGAAAAGTCCCCCCATTGTTAAGATGACATTGTTCAAAGAGCTGTTCAAAATAGCTACTTACAGCATCTTCAATATTTCAACATAACAGCCAAGGATCCTGTCTGCCTGGGCACTCAGCTCGATGCTCATGGTGCTGCAGGTAGGACTGACCATCAAGCAGTCAATCAGGTTGGGCTCGCTGTCATTGCCAACGTTGGCTGTCATCTTCTGATTAGCCGTGTTGTTGCGCTCCACTTCCACGTGGATCTCATTTGAAGTGACAATAACAGGCTTAAGACGGGATTCAGTCAAGGTGGCCTCTTGAGAGACCAGGTCAGGACTCGTGTGGAGAAGGCGGAGGGGGAGGTTGGGCTTTCGGTCACACTGCTGCTGGCAGCCGTTCCGAATCTCCTTCAGGCTCGGCGAATTGTCCCGACTGAATTTGCAAAAGAAAACCAAAACCCCCAACAATTTCAATAAACAGATACAACAGCAGAAAGCACAAGAGAGAGTGTAACACTGAGAAGCCAAGGTCTTTTGCAATTTCCCATTGCATTTCACCCCAGCCCACCAGATTGCTTCCTTCTGTGCAACTGGAATATTGAAATCAATTCAAAGTATTAAATAGGACTCCAATAGGACTGTTCTGCAGCCCCTGTTCTACAAAGCTTTGAGCTTTTCATTACCCTGACATGCCAGTTTAGTATAAAGGTGAACTTTCCCATCCAAGTTGTGCAAAGCTGTAACAGAATCCATGCCCAAGTATGTATCTGGCTCCAGCACACACCCAGTCTGCAGCCCTTGTGTCTGGAATTTTTGTTGGACACTAAGCAGCCCCTGTCCGTGCTCTACCATAAGGAAAGTCAGATAGGCATAGACAAACAGGGAACATAGCAGAGGAGAACCCTCAGTGTCTACTGGAAACTGGGTCATGTGTCAAGACACATGGCATCTACTTTGCAGTAAGTCAGGAATCAATTTTTCTATGATAATGGAGACAGCACTGTGAAAGCAGCTTGGGATTACCACACAACCCCTTCTTCAAGAGCTCATCCTTCCCTTTGGTTTCAGTGTAACATACACTTCACAATGTGGCAAAAAGGGAGCAAAATGGATACTGCTGTGGGTAGTGCTTAGTCCCCAGAGACTCTTGTGGAGCACTCTTGTCTTCTGCTGGCCTAAAAACACTGCTTATGGCTGCACTCTGCTGTAGAGGAATATCTCAACAGTGGCCAAAATCAGCTTGTCAATGGCTGTTGAGCTTCGTCCTGGAAGTTACTGCAGGCTACAGTACTTCTACACCGGGAATCGCATAGCTCCTTGCATCCCCAGCACTGCCTCCATCTTCAGGCATGGGAGCCAAAGATGTGCAATAACGGACTGCCAGGCTTACTGCCTCAAAACATGCCACAGTGAGTACAACTGAAAGAAGGTTCACCATCTTTCAGGTTTTTAGGCACACAAAGTGTAACAAAAATAGTCACCTACCTATAAAAACATGCATGTGATTGGCCAGAACTCCCACGTGTAACGCTAGCGGTGAGCAGAATGAGAAGGCATGTTCTCACATACCCACACCCATGCTCACACTGATCTTGTTTACAGGTGACAAGGGTCTGGAAGGGAGTAACATGCAGACAGCTGGGAATTCATACTGACCTGTTGATAAATTCCTCGTAACACGAATAAATGGCTGCTAAGCAGACAGCTACAAGATTTGGCAGGACCCTGGGATGGGGGCATTGTCCAGTTGGACCATGCATGCTGAAAAACAAAACCCAAGATTACATCATTGTGAGGAACACTTCTGTGGGCAAAAACAGTAAAGGCAGAACAATGGGGTTCCAGAACTGGATAGACAGCCTCGAGAATCTTCAGAAGGGCTGTAACAGAGTTACTTTAACCCTGTAAATGCCTACTCAGTGGTCCTATTCATCAACAAGGTTGCATTCTTTGTTCATTTGATGTGGTATCTCTACAGTCTCCCTAAAATATCACACGTGGCTGAGCATTATGTGGTTTAAAGTTAATGGGAATCTCTCTGTAGAGGCTGAGAGTCAAAATGTTTTAAAAGAACGTACACACAGCCAAGTCCATTTGCTCCCAGTGTGGAACTAAGCAGAAAAGCCCAACCCTGTCTGAGAATCAGTTTTAAAAAAAACCCAGAGACCTGAGCAACATTGATTGGCTCATGGACTCTTCTAATTGATTTGCAGTTTGCCAGCACCAAAAGCACCAGCTTCTCTTAGCAGCCAGTAAAGAGATGAGCAGGGCTGGAAGAAGTAACACAGCAAAGCATGTGCACAGGGCTGGAAATACACCATAAATTAAATGTAACTAACCTATGAATAAACTTCTTCACCACCTCCATTCCAGCATTCAGCTCATTCAAAGCCAGAATATACTCCTGAGTAAACAGCCGCAACCGAGGGCACTTCCCAAAATCCTGTCCAAAAAGGAGAGACTCAGTGAAGATGGTGAAACATGCCTGCAATGTACATCAAAACTGTGAGGTTTCAAAAGAAATCAACTCAGACACATGCAAATTCACTTTGCTATTATGCTCACAGCTTCAACAGCATGGTATCACTGCCTGCTGCTGGAATGTTCCTCCCATTAATAACGCCATTCTCCTCTCTCCCCCACACTCACCTTGAAACAAAAAGCGTATTTAATGAAGAAAAAAACATATTCTACCTGCACTTACATGTCTTTTGCACACTTCACTTTA
The DNA here is from genome assembly GCF_028858725.1 of Colius striatus. Taxonomy (NCBI): domain Eukaryota; kingdom Metazoa; phylum Chordata; class Aves; order Coliiformes; family Coliidae; genus Colius; species Colius striatus. Next base: position 18,027,104 of record NC_084772.1, on the reverse strand, counting down.
TTATTTTGAAATGCAATTTTTGTTGTTTTGTATTTTTGCTTCTGCTTACAAGACTCAAAAAGGATATTTTACTTCCATGTTTGACATTGTATCTGTTCTGGTATTAGAGAAAATCTTTTTGACATGCAATCAGTAAGTGATCAGGTATAAAACCAGATATTCTTTCTCCAGGGGTTTTACTCCAGCTACAATGTGAATTTGACAGGTGAGCTCAACAGCCCCTTTCTTCAAGTCCAGCAGCTGGAAAGGCACCTGCTAACTGAAACCCTGCACCTCCTCACACCACCTGCTATTTTTAGATGTGAAAATCTGCTGTCTGGTGCAGGTTATTCCACAGCACATTTCTCCACATCTGCACAGGTGTAACCTTATTACACAGGTGTTACAGAGCTCCAAAGCTAAATTTGCAAGCAGTGAACAAGGCCCACTGAGGCCAAACAAGCCCTTCCAGTTATCCCTCAAGCAGCTGGCTGTGGAGAAAGTGTCATCCTCAAAAAACAAATGGCAACTGAAATCTTAAAGAAATGCCACAAGTGGTGAGGAACTGGTGGTCTGTAAAGGGGAAGATATACCCCCAAAGCACAAAAGCCTTCTGTTACTTCATTTGGCTTCAGGCCCTTCTACAGCACAACCTATATCAACATCGCTGAGGTTTTACAGCTAGAGAAAATTACCACAGACATGAATACAAGCCTAGGCAGGACAATGTCTCCTTCGAGTCTAAGTGTATCGAATGGCTACCTGGGTAGCTTCACCCAGCTAAGGGACTGTGGTTGATTCCACAGTTGGTATTACAATTAAAATCATTAAACAAATCCTTCTGGCAGGTACAAACGCACTTGGTTCAAGGGCAGGAGACCACATGTGCTTCGTGTATCATTTGGCATCATTTAATTTCATGAACATTTATTGCAAGATAGCTTTTGCTGTTGCACTTCATTTATGAAAGTTTTCAAGCTCTGTAGGTGTCCTAACTGAAGTCCAAGAGATCATGGAGAGGATGCCCCATTACCGACCACTCTAAAGTACAATATCTCTCTAAATATAATATGACGGCCTGTCACCATACCAGGTACAGAATAAAACACACTATCAAAATTGTTTGTTCAAAAAACCAGAACCAAAACCCCAGAATAGTGCTTATATTCAAACATTTAGGCTGAGCTTACAAACAGCTGAAATCCAAAGGTACTGAGAGGTTGCTGAGCACTCCTCAAGCAAACTGTGGAACAACACTTGTTGTGAACTTATCAAAGACCACAGACCAAATTAGAGGCAAAGGGGGGAACAGACATCTAGGTTTTCTGCTCCAAGCACACAGCATTGCATGGGGCCTCCTGAGGTTATGAAGTTTATTGCCAACAATACTGTCCCCCTAAAGGATAACTTAACTTACATGCACACAAACCTAAAGTCACTAAAAGACTATTCAGTCCAGAAGTCCCTGGAGAGCAGTAAAGTCCCAAATCCACTCTAATTAATATCTGACACTGTAAATTCTCTGACTACACACTGTGGTACATTCATGTTGATTTTCAATCTGCAAATGTTAAGTATGGTAAACAGATCCAATTCTCTACAGCTAACCAAATACTAGCATTACACTATGCATTTAATTTGAGACCCTTCAAGAGCTCTGGATGCTTTAAAAAAAACCCCATCAGTCTGGACTCCAAGAATAACATTTATAGAATATTTCATTCAACACTACAGAATATTCAAAAATGTTTACATGTCTGCAGAGTGCAGGCACAGAGCCAGGAACATGACCTTTTTGCCATCTTGGTCTTTCTACCTAGTTCTGTAAACTCAAGGAGTTCAACAATAATGCTGTTGTAAAAATAAAGAAATAGGAACTGTTTTCTACTGGGTTCATGCTACACACGGCAGTGTATGTATGAGACCAGCACAGTGGATGGTCTCTAAAATGCTATCTGTTAGCAGGAAGAAGTTGAATGTGTAGTTACAGAGGTACAGCATCCATCCTGGGATCACAGTCAAGTCAACTGCCTTCAATATTTTCTTTCATGTACTTGCTACTCTTTGCTGCAGCATTGTGAAACAAAATTTCTTTATGTAACTTAAAAACCACAGCAGGAAATTTAATATGCCACCAAGTTCTCATAACCTGTGCTCTCACTCACCATGTTGTGTTTGAGAATCCTCTGTACCACTGGTGTGAACACTTCTATCACAACCATGGACCGCGGGCGCTCTCGGCAGTGCTGTAATGAGCAACAAGTCATTTTGTGAGCTGCAGAAATCAGGAAGATGGATCTGCTCTGGCCTCAAGTTTGAGGTATAGCAATATGATCCTAAGATTGGTTTATAAGTACGTGAGAGTCAGAGGAGTTTCTGAAATTTGACTGAATTTCTGTAGGAAGAAGCTAATGCTGAGTGTTTGACAAATGCCAACAAATGACCTGGCCATTAGTAAGCCCATTTAAGCAGACTTGAAACTGAAACAATCCAAGTACTCAGAAGCTTATGGAGAGGATGCAAAATGCAGTACAAGCATGCATTTACCAGGAGAGAGAACGGGTCCTTATGATCTTCCCACTGCCATTACCCAATGACATAATACCATTAGGGAGTTATGCATCACATTATCAACTCATCTGAACACAGTGACTTCAATGGCTTTGGCATTAGCTAAGCAGAACATGGGGCAGGACATCTCTTGGACCCAGACTGAGGCGTAGGAGTTCAAAGATTTTAACTCTCCCACAGGATCAGGACTATGCAGTCTGATGAACTAAGGACATAGACTTATTTATCACAATGGTGGTGTTAACTAATCTAATAGCATTGGTTATTGACCTAATGAAGAAAATGCCAATAACTCCCTCAAATAACAATACTCATATACAGCTATGAGATACCAGAAAGCAAAGCTGTTCTGATACCTTGCAGAAGAATTCACAGAGGTCAGGAGGAGGATGGTTGTTTTCCAGCAAAGGGGCAATTGCCTTTAAAAAGAAAGAGGGAGAAAAATTTAATTAGAGGACTGCTACTGGATTAAGGATTTTGCAGGGAAATAGTCTTCTTAAAATAAACAGCTCGCTTTTAAAATAGAAGGACAAAAGAGAAATCAGAGGTGGGCTGTGTCTATTTTACACATAAGCTCAAGCACAACTCTGCTACAAATCCTCTGGAAAAATCTGCCTTCAACTACATCAGTGTAAATGCATAACACACAGTAAAGGAGCACATCTTTTATAATGATTTAAATGAAAACAGGAGCAGATCAACTGTTTTAGGGCATAATACAGCAAGAATGAATTTGGCTTACTGAATGAAAACCACCACACACACAGAGGCATCATTTATAAAAGAGGTTGAGCTCTTTTTGTGAGAAATAACTCATTAAAAGCAACATGGCACTGTTCTTACCTTGGAGGGCCCTATTCATCAAAATTTAGCTCTGTGAAAGTTAAGATCAACCACTGCTTCTTTGTTGCTACGCAAACCAATGTGCTTATGCTCGGTAAATACATTAGAGGTCATACCTGCCACTGGGGGTGTAATGAACTTATGTTGTCGTTACTTCCTTTGCAAATTAGAAAATGGTACTAGAACAATGTATTCTCTCTATGTGATGGTGCCTTCGGGCTTTTCCAGCCTTGACCCAAAGGGATTCCCAGTATCCATTTAAAAGTAAGACTCACACAGCAGCTAGGACATTTTGTATTAAGCAACTGAATTATTTTATCTGGATGGCATCTGAAGTTCTACTAAAGTAGTCTGCTTTGTTTTTTGCTCTCCCTCTCATCTCCTTAAGGATTTCAGCACCATCGAGCCTGCTTACAACGACCATGTTTCACAGTAGCCACCTTCACACACAAAGGGGTCATTTTGACAATGAAACACAAGCCCATCTGCAAAGATCTGGTTTGGTTTGTGAAGCTTCTGTTCATCATTGTGTGCCATCCCTCTGCAACTGTTCACTCCTCCTCTGGTGGTGGTCCACCAACAGAAGACTAGTGGAGACTGCGACATTACTCCATGAGACTAGAATATCCTCACTACTTATCTAACACTCTTCCCTGAATCCATCTTTTGGAGTGCTGGCTACAGGACTCATCAACTGTCAGGAATTGTAAAACCACCAAGTGTTTATAGCCATCTGGTAATTGCCAGAGGATCACTGCATCAAAGATGTAATTGAGTGGTTGTCAGCCTAAGAAAAATGGGATTGATTGCTTCAGAGAATGGTGGGGGTTGGAAGGGACCTCTAGAGAACATCCAGTCCAACCCCCTGCTCAAGCAGGTTTCCCTCAATTAGGGGGCACAGGAACAGCCTCCCAAGAAGGAGACTCCACATCCTCCCTGGGCAGCCTGTGCCAGGGATCCATCACCTTTATGGTAAAAGAGTTTCTCCTTGTGTTTAAGTGGAACTTTTTGTGTTCCAGCTTATGTCTATTTACCCCTAGTCCTGTCAGTGGACACTACAGAAAAAATTGTCTCCCCATCCTCCTGCCATAAACCTTTTAGGTACTTATAAAGGTTGATGAAGTTCTCTCCTCAGACTTCTCCAAGCTAAACAGCCCCAGGTCTCGCAGTTTTCCCTCATAAGAAAGATGTTCCAGTCCCCTCATCATCTTTGCAGCCTAGTCCTTACTGAATGTAAGGAATAACTACAACAGACACTGTTGGGGGAGGTTGGACTAGATGATCTTTTGAGGTCCCTTCCAACCTGTAAGCTTTTGTGATCCTCTTTTCTTTATGCTGTGGTTAAAAGCAGAAACTTGCTATTTTGTGTTGCCCAGTTATGGCAACATGTGCTGCCCCTTCCTCGCCAGGAAGGAATCAGTTGTGATATCGACTTGTTCAATCAAAGGTAGTTCCATCTGCACAGCAAATCACTGTGTGCTTTTAAGATACTACATAAGTACACAGTATTAGCAATACTTCCTAAAAATAGCACAGGTTAGCTGTGTAACAGCAGTGAGCTCTGAATGCTTAGAAACTGCTGGCTCCCTAATGGTTTGGGCAGGACTTGAACTGAAGAAGCCATCACCCAGAATTAATGAACAGTGTAGTTGGAGGTCACCTGGTCCAACTTCCCTGCTCACAGCAGAGCCACCTTACATATTTTAGTAAAAAAATCCTTCCACTAAAACAACTTGTTGTAACTAAGGGCCTGAATTACCCTCAGCACTGAAGTAAAATGAAAGCTATAGCAGATCTCAAAGTAAATGCCACTTCAGAAACTTATCTCAGTGACTGCTTCCAGCTAAAACGGTATCTTAAGCAGCAGTTAAACACAATTCACACCTACTGACAGCTACATGCCAGCTTGTCATTTTGCAGAGAGTCAGAGACATGATATGATCAGGTGGTGGTGAGGTTCTAGACTGAATTGCTGGAAAAATCTCCTGGAAATTACCAGTGACTGAAATCAAATTACAGTGATAGAGCATCAAGTTCCACCTCTGATAAATTGTTGAGATTTTATATTTTGTTGCACAGGGAAGAAAGCTGCCATCCAATTCACTTATTTGTATGCCTAAATAAATGCAACCTATAGAAAACAAAATAGATGAAGAGGATATTTTTATAAATCAAGTAAGCAGGGAGTTAAACTTTGGTGACACATATCCACACTTACAGAAACAGTCACTTGCTCACCACATACCATCAGCAATGGAGACATTCTGTACATGGTAGCAACAGCCCCTCAGGAAACTATTAAGCCTAAGGGTTTTATAGGGCACATCTGGAAATGATGGGTTTGACTATTTAAAGTACATATATAGATATGAACACTGCACTGTGTAGTCTAGTAAGGAGACCATTTGGGGAGATGATTAACCCTTGATATACTGTGCTATTTCCTAGAAGTTGACAAGGAAACTTGTCAAACAAGAAATGGTTCTGATCCTGACTAAGTTCAACAGCACTGGTGGAAATGCTTTTGCATTTGCCTTCCTCCACTGAGGCAGAGGCAAGCATTAACAAAAGGGTTATCAAATAATACAGATCTGTCTGCAGATTTTGACAGAGGGATACTCACCACAATAATGCTCTCGTGGTCTTGAGTGGTTAAGTTGTTGTTCTGAAAGAGTTGGATGGAAGAAATCAATGAGCAAAGAGTACTCTGAGTTGCCACATCAGCACACACAGTCCTCTTAGCTACCACCAGACACAAGCAGAAAGGCACAAGGCTGCAATTGCTTATTTTCAGAATAAAATGCACAAATTAAAATAATTCTCTTAAAGAAGGTGCACATCTGCCACGTGCAAGCCTCCATTCCTCCCTCAGCACATTCGGATTCAAGCCACTCTGGCCACGAAAGCTGAGCACACCAGAGTAGTCTCAATCAGGTGGAAAATTAAAGCTAGCAATACGTTTCTTTAAAATATTTTCTAAAGACAGACTGTATGTTTCTACAAAAATGAGTAAGAGGACTGTTGTGATGTTGTATACCATTTGTTGGTAGTAAACAAACTGCTGCAGTTTCCCTGACGTTCCTCCTTCAAACAAGGAACCAGTAAAAGCCAATACATTTACTGGAGGTCACCTATGCTACCAGCCAACAGTTTGCTTTTGGCTTTCTCAGCAGCATCATCATCAGAGGTTATCAAGTTGTGAGTTGCTAAGATCTTTACCTGCTGCAAGAAAAATAGCTAGTGGCTTTTTTTGCTTATAACAAATCTTTGCATGTCAGAACTAAGATAGGAAAAACCTGCTTGGCATTAACATTTCATGTCCATGACGTGTTAACGATTTGAAATAGATGCTATGGAAGGAGGATAGATATCTCTGAAGAAGGAATATATTTTTCTTTGACAGAACTGGAAATAGCTGTACAACGAATTTATTGGTATATACATGGTGCTACAAGAATTATTGGTCACAGAAGCAAAGTCAATAGAATAGAAGTCAAGGGGAGTTTTATCACTGACCCATGAATCAGACCCATAATTAATCTACCACAAATAGCCAACAACATAAAAAAAGCCTCAAGATAAAAGTGTTGTGTTTTGGTTCTAGAAATCTACCTTACATGGGCCAAATTCTCCTTCTCCTCAGCAAGTACAAATTCCACTCAAACCAGCTGAAGTCACGAGCAGACTCCAAGGCAGAATTCTCATGGCCACAGTTGAAAGACAACTCACTCACAAACTTTTAACTGTTTGTCTCTTGTCTAAATGCAACAGTGTCTTGCAGGAGCACTGCTGAGGTCCTACCTCTGAGAGCAGCTTTGAGACAATCTCCAGTGGTGCTTGGTGAATAGAGTCATCCTGAAGCGGAGATGTCAGCGCCATGTCCACCAGCGTCCTGATCTCCTTCAGCACCACCTCCCAGCGGCTGGGGTTACTGAGCACCTTCTTGTACTTGTAAATCTTCTTCTGCAAGAAAAACAAAAGGGTCAACACTGACATCACCATAAAACCCTTGAAAAAAATGACTGGATATGTGCTTCCTCCATGCAACGGGGTCAAGTGGACTGCTTTGCATTTTGAGCGTTGCTTTATCTGTTTGCCGAAAGGCTGCACTTAAATAATTTAAATGGAGACGAAAACCTTGCATGTCTAGACCAAATTCTTCTGCAGAAGCAGAGAAAAACTGTGACTCCCTTTTTAAAAAAAAAATTTAAATAAGCTTTTAAACTCCAGAACATCTTTGTCTCCATCATCTCCTCTTGTGAAACACTTTATTCATCAGGCTAATAGCACATGCTTGCTATTGCACTGTTTCCAAAACTTCCTTTTAAAGGGAGTTAGTCATTAAGAGAGGAGGAGAGAGAGGCCATCAAATCATCATTCTACAGATACTTTGTTCCACATTGCTAATTGGTGAATTCACATTCAGAATGAATTTTAAAAGTGAGTCATACAATCATTTTGGTTGGAAAAGAACTGTAAGATCGTCGAGTGCAACCGCTAACCTCACACTGCCAAGCCCACCACTAAGCCATGTCCCTCAGCACCGCAGCTATGCGCCTTCTAAATCTCTCCAGGCATGGTGACTCCATCACTGCCTTGGACAGACCATTCCAGTGCTTAACAACCCTCTCAGTGAAAAAGTTCATCCTAAGAACAATTCCACTAGACCCAGGTGCTTTTTTTATCCTTCTTGAGGAATCCCATAAAGTTGTGTTGTCAATCTCCAGCTGCAACAGAAACAAACTTGTAAAGTCTCCAAATCCTCCATGCAGCAGCATTTCCGCCCTCAAGAAAAGCATTCCCAACTGCCTAACCCCATCTGCCCCACTCCCCTGCCTAACCCTGCATTACCTCTGGCCATGCCCGAGCTATTTCACCAACCGCCCCGTCCACAGACCAGCTGGGTAAGCAAAAGGCAATTCTTACCTCCTCGGCAGCCATGTTGCCACAGATGACTGCAACGGAGGCTGCTTTGTATTATAAATAGTATTTTTTAAGAGAAAACCCACCCTCCCCAAATTCCCAGAGGTGGCTTGCTGAAAGTCTACAAGTTCAGGGAAGAAATGACGAGCGCTGAAACGTCCCTCCCGAGAACGACAGGCAGGAGAGGCTGGGCAGGGCGGGCACTGGCGGAGCTCTGCTGCCTGACAGGCAGCAGCTGCCAGGACCACAGGGCTTTCTTTGGATCGCACGCACTTCCACCCTTCTCCACGTGCAAATCTATTTCCCTGAAGTCAAGAAGTCTGGATACATGCTCAGGTTTATCAAACAAGGCAGGTTGGGCGCTTCTCTGTTTACAGGAAAACATCAGTGTTTCGCACTAAAAACGGATCCTACATTCCTTGGCAGCATTTCCAGGGGAACTGCAAAAACTGCCCATGTGGTGCAGCTTGCTGCATTCAGCTGGACATTTTGGGCTGTACATGGTCAGAGTAATAAAGGCAGAGGACTTTGCAGAGGGTCTGTGTGCTTTGGTTTGGTTTGGTTTGGAGCCTTGCCGCGACGTGGCATTTCCCCCGTCGCTCGGCCAGGGCAGCCCCTGCAGGAACCATCTGAACGGGCTGGCTCTCTGCTTATCAGCCACTTCCTTCCCACCCTGGCAGCAGACCCAATGCTCAGTAGAAAACAGTCACCTCTGTACCCTACCTAAAACCTGAGAGAGGGCAACAACCACTCCCCCCCTCCAGATTTTAGATGCCTTGGGTTTGGGAATATTGTCAAAGAGGGGGGAGAAGAGGGTGGCACCTGGCTGATAAAACAATCCAGTTATCTTTCTAATTAAATTCATGTAAGTACAAAAGCACACTGCCAGTACTTCACACTTCCTGTGCATTTTAAACTACTGGAAAGCTAAAGGGACATAAAAACACACACTGTGGGCACTATCAAATGTGTTTGGCGTTTCAGAACTGAGCAAAATCTTTGTAGTTCTGAGCAACTTGGGGCAGAGAGGGACATCCAGCATTTTTAAGCTACTAGCACTACATCTGTCATCACAGATTTCTTGGATTCTTTCAGAAACTTGAATCACAGAGCTTAATTTCTCTTATTCATTTAGTGCCTGTTTCAGGGTCTTTTTGTTAGACACACTCCAGCACTAAATAAAACCTAAACTTCAAAGCCACAAGCCAGCTTTGTAACTTGAAGCAACTCCTTTCTGACTAATTGAGGACACAAAACAAAGCTAGCTCAAATGATACATTTTTTCCATGCTGAAATCTATTCCTTGGTCCCATATTATGAACAAATGAAGTTCAAAGCAAAATTGAAAGCTGGATACAAAGTGAGGTTGGGGAGGGGAGGAGGGCTACACTGCTGGGTCATGCATCCCTGCCTGACGTGGGCTGCCTCTTCCTTGGATGTGTTACCTGACTTCAGAGAGCAGCTCCTCCAGCCTAAGGGACAGCCGCTGAAGGAAACTCTTGCCCAACAGGACAGTGTTCAGACAACCCTACCACAAGTATCCTTTTTCCTGTGTCAAATCCACCCTTGCTTGAGGGGAGGGAGGAGCAAGTGAGGTTTACATTCCCTTTTGGAGATGTCCATTAAAAACTAAAAACTCTGAGGATGCTGACATAGATAAAAGACAACTGTATCCCCTGCCAGGCAAGGGAGACCTGCGAGAGCTGCTGCTCAGAACAGGCAGACAGTGACTCAAAGGCAGCATCAGGGGACAGCTACCTTCGCAGACACGCTGAGCACACTGCAAGTGGAAAATCCAAACTTGTCAGTGTCTGCTTTGCGTTTCCAGCACAAAGGATCCTGCTGCCCTGATACTCCGAGCTGTAATCTGCAAGCGACCTTACAGAGGTCTTGAGTGATGGTGGGAAAGCAGCAGGAAATAAATAAATAAATAGAGGAGCCATCCCCAAGAGGGTTGAACTCTGCTATCCTGAACCTTTGCCCATGGTTACACTGTTGTTTTTCTCAGCAGAATGCTCTTCGCTGCCGAGCGCCTTGCTGAAAGCCTCCATTAAAGCTTGAAACCTATCAGCTGGTTACAGAAGCAATTTGCTGTGTATCTGCAAGCACTTAGCCAGCACCCAGCCATCTGCTCCATTCTACCTGCGCTGACTCTGGAGCAAGGAGAAACAATCCCTTAGGAGCTTAAAAGCAAAGCTGCCTGGTAAAGACCCGTATCAGAGAGCAGGCAGCACAACACACGCGAGGAGTTCATTCACCCTGGATGTAGGTGTGAAAGATGCTGAAAATACTCACACAACCTTCAGCATCGATAGCATGTACAAGAAAAACACTGGGGTGGGAATCCAGTTTCACTGGGATTTCACTAAAAGCAGCAGCTCCTATGACAATTCATGTGAATGAAAATAGCACATGCCAACTTGGAATTTGACCCTCCTAGTTACTGACCAGCCAGAACCACACAGCTAGTGTCATTCCAGAATCTTGCTCTGCTGGCTTTAAAAGCAAAACCACTGAAGTTAGTAAGTAGCCAGAAGATGGAGCACGGAGAATAAGTGACACTGACAGGGTATCCTTCATTCTCAAATCACTCTAATTAATTAAGTCTTGCAGAAACTCCAAGACCTAAGTCTCAGTCCTCTTTCAGAGGAGGAGGAATTGCAAATCAGACATGAAAAATTACTTTTCCAGCATTATTAAGCAAGCAAATGTGACAAAAATCCATAAGCAGTGTTTTTTGCCATCAGTGGTCAAAAGGTCCTGAAAATTGCTGCGAATAGAAAGCTCAGCCTAGGAAACTTGCAGGTTTTTTAAGTAACATCTTCATATGTTTTTCTATCCCATAATGGCCACATCCTGTAGCTTTTGCTCATAAATCATTTCCTTGGACAGAAATGATACTACTGATGTAGCTGACATCTGAGAAAAATGGACTTAAATGCACAGAATCAGATGCCATGGAACAACTGCCTTTTTCAGCCCTAGCAAGACTGTTTTATGTGAGGAACATCTTAAAGCAGCCAGTGCTCCCGGTCCAAAAAAAAGGCAGGATAATCCTTGACGACCAAATTTCATCCCTGCTTTGCCTCTGGTGGCCAGAAAACGTTCTGTACTGTTGGGAACCTGTCTTCCCATCAGCAAATACTATCTTGATTACATTAAAAACAGTAATTGCCAACCCCAGCCCAGAGCAGCCTATAAAATCCCAGCTCTCTGCTCCTCAGCACACAACAGCACACAACTCATCGCTTCTGTGTGGGAGAAGCTGGAGCTACTGCAGGAACATGTGCTGACTTGGAAGGCTGCATGTGCCAGCAATTGTTTATTTCTTGCTGAGCAACGAGGGTAGTTCCAGCAAAGGGGAGAAGGTCAGCCTCCGCACACGAGTCCTCCCCACCTCAGTGTGGGGATGGCTGAGCCAAGCTGGTGTTACACTTCAATGCTGATGGTGCTTACGTAAAATGGAGGTGCCTCTTGCTAGATGCACATCTACAGAAGGAAAATAACAGAGAGCAGACACCAGAATGGTTTTCTCCACTGCAGCAGAACATTTTGTTAGAACGCTGTGTGATAAGAAACAGGAAGAGTTGCTTGAGAAGTTCAACACATGTGCGTGGCTTGTCCTACAAAGCCCAGAAGTGGTACCATGTATTCTTGGGCACCATCTGCTGGCATTTTGGCTAGTAACTTGTTACCTCCATGAAAACAACGACTGGCATGGCATCCCCAGAACTCTGCTAGACCCATACCCTGCTTCTAACACGAGCAGGCATCACAAAAGTCGGTAAGAACAGCTTGGTGCTAACAGAAGTTTCCCTGATAGTCAGGTGGGCTTAAATCACCAGGTGGATCCACTGGAAGCCTTCTGAACTAAGTTCCAGTCTGTAACATTTACCAATATAAAGGGAAAAAAGCAATTCATGTGAACAGACAAAGTTTATAAGAACTCTCACTCCAGTCAAAGGGCTGGAGCCAGGACCAGATCACAGAAATTCTTCCAAATTGAGAACTTCAGACTGTTAATGCTGCTGTAATCCAACTCTTCACAACCTTCTCAAAGTTTTGCACAGAAAGACTAACGTGCTGTGCTCTAAAAGAGCTGCAAAAGAGCAGAAGCAAATTTTTGCATTCTATCATGGTTTCAGGTCAAGGTGTTTTCTGCACTTTTCGTTTTACTCAGTGCTAAATGCTGAAGGGCATCAACTTCTCTGCTTCAGTTGCTTCTCTGAATCTAATCACCTTGGTCGAGGCTCACTTGCCCACAAGCTCCTTGCCACAGGCCAGAGAACTGGAGGGAAAGGTTAAAACCTCGACACTTCCTGATACTCAGTTAAGGTCTAAATAATGCTTCTTTTTTTTGTCAATTCATACAAAAAAGATCCCAAGAAAATGACCATTATTTCTCACACTGAGTGGCACCCCTGAATCTATGCCCTGAATAAACACAGCAAGTGACAGCCTCTGCCCTCAACAGCACCGTCTTGACGATTAAAGGCAAGAAGGAGAAACAGAGCAAGAAAAACGAGGGGACTTCCTTGAGGTCATATGGCAAGTCAAAATCAGAGCAGAAGTGAGGTCTTCTGATTCTCAGGCCTCCATGCTAACTGCTAGATCTTGGCACTCCTAAGTAAAAGCACCACTGCCTTGCACTGGGGCCATAGGAAGCAAGTTAAATGCTGATACCCTGTTGCCATGCTCTCATCACATCATCTTCTCCCACCTCTTTTCTCAGTCTACATTCGTTCACCTATTTTCTTCCCCTTCATCTTGCTCTAGATCTCAATTAATCTATGCAAAACTCCGTAAACACTCGGTGCTGTTCCAAAGCCGTCAAGAGTTCAATGGGTTCAGCAAGTGGTGGTGTGGGTTCAGCTGTTACTAATGCACAAGCTGGAACAACCACACAGATACTTCTCAGAGGCACAGAGTTTGTCCTTTGCTCAGATACCACTGGGATGGTACCACTGCAAAGTAAAAGAATGCTGAAATAAACAACATTTTAAGAGGACAAAACACATTTCTGCTTGGATCAAGTGAAGTGCAAAGTGGACACGGGACAAGGGTGCTCACGGAGTGACCTCCTCACCTCCCTGCGTGACACTGGGCAGCTGTGACATTAATGTACTGAAGAACTTGCTCCCAAAGCATATTATATATCTATATATATACATTTCCACCTCCTTTGCACACAGCTGTCACCTGACTGACCATCCTTCTGGGTTTCTGCTCTCCAATGTGCTCAGTACTACTGCAAAGATATCCTTCAGCAACAAGGCAGGGTTGAGAGGATGGGAAGGGGAAAAGAAAGATCCAAGGGAACAAAAAGAAAACCAAAAACGCTAGGCAAGCAGATCTTAAATGTGTGGGCCTCGCTGAAGGCAAACCTGCGTGCAAACACAGTGTGTGCCTCCAAAAACTGCATGCAACTCACAAACTGGGGCTTCCTTCCAACCCCCTCAGTGGGGAGGGAAGAGGTCATCTTTGGTAGAACCTTCCCACTACAAAGCAGAGCAACTGGGCTATGTTTTTGCTGGTGTCTTGTCTTTCCTTCCAATCCTAAAATGCAGGAGCAGAGCTGTGCACGCCAGATGCCGTTTCCCCAACTAGAAAGCACCAAAGGCCAAGTGTGGCTCCAGCTGCACTTCACTCGGGCTAATGCGGTTACTATCGTAATCAGACCTGTCCACAGGGGACACGGCTTTTGGCACGGCCCACATTGATGCATTCCCCGAAACCCTCCATCCCTGCTTCCATTTCCTTTTGGCAAACGCTCCCATTCTTCAGGCCCTAGTTCCAGCACCAGCTTTACACTTCAGGTTGGCAAAACATCAGCTTTCGTCCTGCACACAGCAACTGCTGTTCCGTATTTTTCGTGCCGGAGCCAAGCCGAGGTTTGTTTTTAATGTTGCTTTGGCTATGCGGAATTTCACTATGACTGCAGATACATTTCTAGCAGAAGCACAAGCCACTCCCTACTTGCAAAAAGCATTGGTAGAGACACAGCTGTGCTCTTGGGTTGCAAATCCCATGTAAAATCTACCCAAAAGAAGAAATATTTTAGAATATGGTGTTCACGGGCATTTGGGTGTTTTGCTTTGGTCTTTTAACAGAAGTCACGTAACACCTTTTCCTCTTGGTGTTGTGCAGGAGGAAAAACTTCAACAGCTTCAATACAGTTGAACAACACGGTTGTCCCATGTGTACGGGGAAAATCTGTCATAATTGCAGGGTGAGGGGGTTTTACAAACCCTTCTGAAATGCTTTAAACTCCTTTTCAGAATGAGTGAGAAAAACCTTCACATAGAGGTTGCTGGATTCACACAATTAGGGCAGGAGCCAGACACTCTGCTTGATCTACGGCACTTTAACAGCCTCTGACTCATCATCAGAGGGAAGGTTTCAAACATGTTTAGGCACAACTACCTCCTCCTCTTGCAGGACCTCACTGCTGCCTGCTACAGCATTTTTGGCCCTTTTCTCCAGAGCAGCAAATGCTCAACACGAACACTGTCTGGACGTCGGGATCTCAGTGTTCTGGCACAACCCACAGTTTCCAGAGGGGTGTGAGTCTGACGTGCTCCTGTATGTGAGATTATGCAGTATGAGCTGGAGTCAGCAAAATCATGTTCCATTAAAACAACAACAAAAAAAGGAAAAGCAGACTACTAGATGAAAAGAGCACACCATAAACACTCCACACTTCCCAAAACCTTCAGTGGACTAACTGCACTGCAGTGCATGGCAGGGGAAAAACCAGCAGGCACCGTGTGACTGTGGAGTTCAGCATGCACCAAAAAGACAGCAGAAGACACAAGCACTGTGACATTAACTGCCACCTAGGTGAAGTCCTTGCTGTGTGCTTCTCTGTGTAGACACCTACCGTTACTGACTGCACTACAGAATGCCTCTGACACCAAGCTGAACTGATCCAGGCTCCTAATACCTTTACAGTCCTGCACTTTATATTCCAGAGACGATGCCTGTGTCTGTGGAGCCTGGTCCTTGACATCCACCAGCTCTTACTCTGCTGTGGGAATAAATGACTTTGCCACTGCAGAGAGGAGGTAGTGTGTAGAAAAAAAACAGAACACACACACAATCTTATCATCATTGCACTTTAACCAGGTCTGCCAAAGAAAAAGCTCTGGGCAGGTCCACTGTGGAGAACAGCCAGGCAGAGTACCTGCTGTGCAGAACCAATGCATCTCCCAGCCTGACACTACACCCTTCAGATCCTACTCAGGCATGAGAGAGCTGGTCATCACCGGTAAAACAGGATGCTGTCTCATCTGCAAGGCTGCAAAACACATGCCAGTAATTTCAGGCACGTGAGAACTCTGATCAGAAGATCTTGCGACCTGAGAAACCACCTCAAACTGGGATCAAGCAGCTGCTAATGCTACACATTGTAGCAATTACTAACAAAAAAAAAATCTCTGGAAAATAATTCATCCCCCTTCTATTTTCTGGGAAATGCCAGTAAGCTTGGATAGCACACAAAGCAATTCTTTCTTCCCAGATATACAAACCAGATTAAAAAGCCACGTCATCCCTTTTCCTTATTACTCTGCACTGCTTGCAGTGGGCTCTCCTGGCTTTTCCTGCCCTCCTGTCTTCTCACTAGTCAGCAAAACCTCCCAAATGGACATTTACCCACCTGTTTCACTTTCTCCTCCTTGGCAAATATATTCCTTTGCTGAATTTCTATCACTTCAGCACCATAAATGGTTTTGAAATTGGCTTCTCTCTCTTGTGCACCTGCATCATCAATGTCGTCAGCAAGAGAGATGTGCACGGCTCAAGGAACGTGTTTGTGCTGGAAAGCTGCTGCAAAGCCTTAGGGAGAGCACAGATACTGGGTACTGATGTGATGCTTTCAAGCATCTTAAAAGGGACTTCAGAAAGCAGGGTATTTCTGTCTTCAGATCACTGGGCTTTGGAGCTGTGAGTTGTCCAGTTTCTCACAAGGAGATACGAGATTTCACAGCAGCCCTTGCATCTGAAACAGTCCCATCACTTTGTTCCCTGGTTTTAGATCACATATTACTGTGCCATATCAGCACAAAATCCCAAACCTCCTGCAACTCTTTAGCCTACAAAAACATCACTAAATCTCTGCAATTTGCCTTGTTTTCTTTCTCCTTTGTGCAAACGCAGTGTGACGTGCAAGACTGAATCAAGTCTCCCAGCATTCAGTTTCCCAGTCCCAAGGCTAGTGTCCTCATGGAGGATCAGTGTTACAAAAGCATGGCCAACCTTACTGTCCCATGTAAATAAGTCACTCACATCAACCCCGTTGTCCTTGATGGATCTCACCTCTGGTCACACAGACTCATCTGGTGTTCCCACCTTCAATACTACAGTACAGAGCACCTGAGATCAAGCTATGGTAATATGGTAAACATCTGTTTTGCAATGGATTCTGAATGAAGACAGAAGAATGAAAGGCACACTCTTACCAGCACTGTTTCCTGGTACCTTTTTTTTTCTGATGTTGAGAAAAGACAAGATGTGACAGAAAAGGTGAAAATGTGACTTACAGCACAAACTAGGGCAGATGATACTGGCTGTGACACTTGCACAACACAGTTTCAGGGGGGTTTGTGGCTATCAGCAGCAGGTTTACAATCCTCCAACACATTATGTATACTGTGATGAACCCAGCCCACAAATTACACTGGAAGAAATAAATGTAAGGACAAAACCGTGCAAGAAAGGAAAGAGAAATTTAAAACAACACCTCGATGCCCTTTGCTCCTTCAGGCTCATGCAGCTCTTTTAACACCAAGAGTCCTCATAACATCCATAACACAGAACTGGCCCCCATGACAGCAGCTTAACAAGGCACTTAGCTTGTGTCAGCTCTCCGAGTTAGGTTTTCACACCCAATGCACCATGCGAGAAGGATAATTACACTCCTGGGAATGACTACCAGTCTTGTCCTGCCTTCTTAAGAGATCTTCTAAAAACCAGGTTTTTCTGCAGCTAGGAAGCTGAACAAGAGACTAATTTTGGTGCAGGTCCGTATTATGACAGCTATAGATGAGAAGCTGCAATTTGGTGAAACTAGTGGTCACCATGACCTGGAAGTCCCGAATTGCAAAGAATTAGTCATAAGGTCAGCCCTGGAATAATGGAGGAGCAGGACAAAAACTGAGGATCCCTCCTGGCCAGCAGTTTAGCATTCCTGAGAAGCAACATACTCCAGCACGTATTTACTCCTCTTCAGTGCAGAGACCTAAGTACACAATAACAAGCTGACCTGTTTATTCAGCTGTTTTTGACACCCCTCTATCTTCAGACCTAATATTAATTTGAACAGGATAGCATCCAAGTCTAGAGGGGAAAATTTAGAGCTGGTCCTGACTTAGCTAAAGCATGCTAGAAAATAACTATCTAGTTTCTACTCATATTTCATCACTAGGCCATTAATTGCCCTGAGTTCTGTCTCCTTAAAAAAGCCTGTTCTGGCAATGCAGGAATCATCTATGGGTACACAATCCATGTGTGCATATAGCTGGAGGAGGGCAGAGCAGCTCAGAGCAGCAGCTCAGATCCAGGCTGGCATCTCAGCATGTTGCCGAGAGCCTCTTTTGGTTGGACAAAGTGCTGTGCTGACACAGATATGCAGCTCCCAGATTTGAAGTGATTCATGTTAAGCCAACGCAGAGCAGAAACACTGATCAGCTGCTGCAGATGTACCTTATGGGAGGAACCTGCTGCAATGCCCTCCTGAAAGAGCGAGGCTTTTTCCTAATGCAAAGGCAGTGAGAAAGCTTATAAAAACTAACCAGTCTACCTGTCCCAGTTCATGACAAGTCATCAGTGTTTCATATAAAAACACAAGAAAGAAAACCTTTCTGTCAACATCTTGTCTGTTTTTCATCTATTCATTTCCACTCCCCAAAGTGAGATCAATGCCTTTCTGCTGTGACAGCACAGCCACCTCCAGCAAACGGAGACTGGAAACAGAAAACAAGGCCAAGATTTTTCAAATGACTTCTGATAACAGATGGCTTAAGATTGTCAAACTTGTGCAGGAAAATGAGGGAGCTTCACGTGCTCATGAAGATACATTAAGCCAAAAAAAACCCTACCAAACCAAGAAACATCCCATAAAATTGACAAAATTTCCACAATGTTGCTCCTAAATTTGCAACATGGTTGTTTATAGACTACAGACCAGGCAGTATTATCAGTCATCACATGCAGGGCAAGGGGACATCACTGGAGAGCTCCATGCAGACACACACAGCTGCATTTCACGTTACTTGTCATACACAAAAGCAGAATAAAACTTGGCAGTAAACATCATGAGAGGGGGCATCAGGAACTGAAAAATGCCAAGAAATATTTTTAGTCCCACTGTGTTCACCGGAAAGCTCTAACTGGCACCAGCTTCACTTTTTGGCAACACGGATCCATCAGCACAACACCTGGACGCTGCATCTGCTCCTTATGGAATATAAAGCCCAGCCTGAAACTCCATCAGGGCACTCACTGTTCTGCAAGGGAGGGAGAGGCTCTGGCCATCTTAAAACTGTCCATGGCCACCCACAACTGATGCTCATGCATTCCACAGGTAGAGTAAAACCACCAACCAAAACCTTGTGGGCTGTCTTTTATCTGTCAAAGCAAGGAACTCGCTCCTCCTAAACTCGTGTGTCAAAGCCCAAAATATTTCCAAAGCACTCAGGCTTTGAAAGACAAAATTTAACGCCACAGTTTAGGATCCTATCAATATATTATTGACTCATATACAGACAAAAAAGCAGAAAAAACCACAACACAAAAAAGCACTGTTGTTAGCCTAGTTGTATGATAATTATGTATTGTTTCACCTTAAAATAACAGAAAAAGGGAACTTCTGTGTTTTGTGAAAATAGCTCAGGGTTTCAGGTAAAGAAAGTAAAGAATCGGCGAACTACAGTCGTGTGTGCCATGTAAGCACTAAAGAGAGGGTCTGAAGACCAGAAACTTCCACTCCAAAGAGCTGCTGAGCTCTTCAAATAATATTTTGACCATGCAGTACAGCACAGGACTATTGAACTGTCCCAGGGTATCAAAGCATCCTGTCTCACACCATAAGTTAGGTGATTACAGACAGAGGCCCCTTTAACCATAACCAATGTGCCTTTTACCTGATCTCACGGTTTTAAGGCATGATTTATCGAGAGTTAAGCCTATAAATTTCTTTAATGTCATCATTTAAATTCTATATAAACCCCACTCCTGTATCAGCACTATTTTTAATCATTACCATGGTGACAAAATCGGAAAGGTGCTTTACCCAAGGAAGGCTTCACCACACTTTCAGAGAACAGTTTCTCTCAACTTCATTTGTTGCAGTTTTAAAGTACAGGGAAATAACAAAAACTGATACTCACCCACAGTTTTTGTATGAAAAATATTCAGTACTAATGGGCAAGGAATTCATAACCTGGACACAGTAAAGACCAGACAGTGTCACCATCATTCAGGTCAAATATGACTTTATATGCTAATCCCTTTGCAATTCATAGGGTTGCTTGTGCATGGAACTATCTATTTCCCAAAACCACAGATACAACAATCCCTATGAGAACCAGGAAAGTATTAATCCAAAATTAAAGTTTTTGAATGAAGGCCAACATTGCTTGTTTCAGCCTTCAGTGCAAAATGTTTGCAAATCCCAAAAGACAGCACTGATCCAGTTTCCCAATTCATGGGAATCAAAACATGGAGTCTGAAAATGAATTTTCAAACACAAGTAATGTGATTGTCGACTCAAGTCAGGGCTGTGGAGGTATGCTGGGCTGCATGAGCACAAGTACAGACAGCGGGGAGAGGGAAGTGACAGCTCCCTGCAACCTCAAAGCACACCCTGTGCTGAGTGAGGGAAAAGGCAGCATGGCTGGGGAGAGGACCAGATGATGTTCAAAAGTCCTTTCCAACCTAAACAATTCAGCAATTAAGTGCACCGTCCACGCTCACAGATGGATAAAACCGCTTAACCAAGCAGCACTGCACAGTCATGGACTGGTTAATAGCAGCAGGGAAGACAAGGTATAGGCAAGCCTTTCTAGAAGATCCAGGTCAGAGGCACACAAAGCTCAGCTTGAGTCATGCTTCACAGTTTACTGCAGACTTCAGGCTGTTGTTTCTGTATTGTGTCAATTCAGGACATTCCCCCAAAGGCCGTCAACTGACACGTTTCCTTGCTGCATCATTCAGCTAACTAGAAA
Source organism: Colius striatus (assembly GCF_028858725.1). NCBI lineage: Eukaryota > Metazoa > Chordata > Aves > Coliiformes > Coliidae > Colius > Colius striatus. Next base: position 18,006,564 of record NC_084772.1, on the reverse strand, counting down.
ACACAAGCAACCAACATCCCACAACGACAGCGGTGTCCAGAGTTTACTATCAAGCATGCTAAAAAAATGTAACGTGCCCTGTGTAACCTTTAGGTGTACTTCCCTCAACCAGTGTAAATCTATCACTGCACTCTGTATCACAAGAGAAGACCCAAAGACCCCAGGAGATGATCTCACCTATGTTTTTTTGAATTCAAAGTGTTACACGGGACTAAATTAGTCAAGCAGGTCTTTTAATGACTAATACTTTAAGCATGTGGTGTAGTAGAGCTCAATGCTTTCTACAGAGGATGGTACCTCTATGTGCTAGGCACTATACAAATACACAGAAAGTCCTTAGCTCAAAGACTGCAAGATATAAACAAGCAACAAAGTGGATGGATACTGTCTGGGAGAGTGCCAAGGGTACATATTTGCTATTTGTATGTGTCCCAAAAACCACTAGTCACAAGCCAAGCTTTGCTGTATTCATCCCCTACAGCAGTGACTGGCCACCACTGTATCTAGCCGAGATTCAGAAAGGGCAATGAACTGCATGTGTTAATTCTCTTTTGTATATTCACAGAAAGTGTTGTTATCTTTATTGATATACTGTTATGACTTATCGGCTTCCAGATGGCAAAGATTACATGTCATGGTTTCAATCCAGCCTCCCTGGTTGAGAGGAATGTTTCTTACACAATGGATTAATGATATGTTTGAGGATCTGGACAGTTGTTAACATGTTCTGGACAAAGACAGTTTGGCTTAGCTAGAACCTGAAGGAAAAGCAGGATTTCTAAAAATAGGCTGAGGTGGCCAATAATCCTTCAGGAGTTGTGATACACAGATATCCAGATTGAATGATGAATTATAAGTAACCCTTAGTGGGAGGGTTTGAAATAGAAAACTCATAAAGAAAATGACTACATAAGGAACAGTCTGTCCCTACATCCATGCTCTCTCCAATGAGCACAGTATTCGAGGAGAAAGTTGCATCTAAAAAGCTGTATAAGCATCTTGACAGCTAGTTAGTGGGATGACACATAAAACCTCTTGGAGCTGGATCTAAACCATGGGTAATTATGTGTTTGGCTTTATTTTATTTCTGTTTATCTGTAGCATCTCTTTTATTATTCTCTGGGCTGCAGAAAGAACTTATTCTTGATTTTTATTTCAATGTCTCTCTAGAAGAAAAATTCTTTCCAGGGTGCTGACTGGCAAACTGAGTTCTCACAGCATGTTAATCCTTAAAACTGCATCACAAAAAAGGTCTCTCATAGACCTCACCACCTTCATACCAGACCAAAGGATAACCAGGATGTGCCTGAACCTAAAGAGTTTCCCCCAATATTTAACAACACAGGGGTTCACTGGACCTATCCATTGTTCAGATGACATGCAGCACCTGACTCCCAAGGCTTGGAGTGCAGGAAAAAGAAGGACACTGACAGAAAATGAATCTGCTCTCACAACTGTAATTTAAGTATTCGTCTTTAAGGATCAAGGAGGGCAAACCCCACTGCTGGAAACTCTCAGAATATCAGTTTCTCATCTATCAAATGGGTTCCTCCAGCCTTGTTGGGGCAGGGAAAGGGAAGTGAAGGTCTCCTACACTACATCTAGTGCCTAGTACAGTAGGGCTCAGGGTTCAGCTGCATCCCCTAAGAGCTTCCACCACACAAGTACAAACAATAGCGAGCTCATCTCTGAATGTTTTCCCCTGAATAACTGCTTCAGCTATCTGCATCAGTTTGCATCTGTGTTCTGCATGCCCGCAGAAATGTTTTGACCTATTATTTGTAAGACCACTGGACAAATATATCATTCATCAGCACAACCACCCAATTATAATACAGCTGCGGAGATCTCTCTGGCAGCTGGTGCTTTGTGTAAATGACCCATTCCAGAAGAACAGGCTTCCTGGTTTTTTTGTGGGTTCCCTCATTACCTGCTTAATCATCAAACCATACAAATTATGGAGTGAGATGAACCTTGGCACCTGGCTCTTAAAGTGATCAGCTTCACTAAGGTAGACCACATAACTACACTCCTCCTCCACTCTCCTAGATATACCACTTGTCCTGCCTCTTAGTTCTGTTGTGATGTCACTTAAATCTGCCAAATATCTACCGAAGTAAAGAGCAGAAAGCTACCAGGTGCTCATCCTCTGAACTATTAAACAACAAAATCCATCAAAACTATCTCCATTCTAGCAAAGAGGAATTTGTTAGTGTAAAGTACCTGGGCAGTGACTAAACCCTGTCACTGTTCTTATGGGAAAAAGCAACTTGCTATTCTTGGTAAAGGGAAGGTCTTTCAAATCAAGATAATGTTTCACTTGTTTTTCAGAAACGAACTTAATGGGGGTGGGGAGGGAAGCAAGGAAGTAAAAATAAATTCTACTTTGCAACAAGTTAAATTACTCAGAGTTTCCCAAAATGAGAGGCTTGGTCAGAAGCATTGGAAAGTTTAAGAAATACTCCTTTAAAAACAACTCCCACAGAGCAAAGCTCCCTCTCCATGACCGAAAGGCATGTGAGCAAGCCAGGTCATTCTGTCTAGGCTTTTTTTTTCCCCTTCAAAACTGATGGGATGGGTGGTGGCAGGGCTAGGTTGCATCTTTACCACTCCTTAATGGTTTGGTTTTGTTTTTTTCTTCTCAGAGTTGCACCTCCAACCCTGATTTTCCCCTCACTGCAGGAGTGAAGGGGGAAGATGCCATCAGTACATTAGTACCACTGCCGTCCTGGTTGGGGACAAGGTAGAGAAAGAAACTCCATCATCATTTCCATCTATGCTTTCTCTGATCACCCTTGCCTGCCAAAGCAGAAGGGAAAATAACAGCCACATGATACTGTCTCTGTATGCTTTAAGCCCTTTTTTATCTTCAGGAGTTGCAAAGAAAGCAAGACTGGCCAGGCATTGTGTTAATGATACTGTCAAGAGGCCAAAATAAAGTGCCACACCACAGCTGAGCCTTCTGCTATCAGCACTACTGTCTCACACTCATTTAGGCAATCAGAGTAACAGGCTGGAGAATATGCCCGTGGTCTAGAAAAGCAGATCTTGATCCTTGGCTCTTACTGATAAGAACCTGGATCTACTCAGAATATGATTCTGCCAGATGCTGACCGCTGTACAATGCACACCAATGCTGTAGTTTTGCCACACAACTATTTTGTAACTATCAAACACACCTACAGCAAAACCAGTTTGGTGGGAGGGACTTCCTTATATTTTCACATGTGGTTGCTGTCAGTAGGCTGCAATCTTGATAAGCTACACAGCCAACCTGGCTGACTTCACTGAAACCCTGCAGGAGACAAGTCCTGAGCTGAAGCGCTGCTGCTTGTGTTTCCCACCACAAGACAAGAAAGGACAACCACATTCAGCATCTGGCCAAAACTTGTTTCCAGCTGCATCAAAGATGCACATAGATTCCATCCAAAGGTCAGCAGCTACAGTTTTTGATGAGGAATGTGCTGCTTTTGAGAGACAATATTGTCACTGTGGTCCATTTCCCCTACTCAAGGCAATCAGTCCATTGTTCCCACTGAAAATGAGAAAGGGCTTGAGACCTCTGAAATGGAAACTCACTGTCTTTAAGTCCAAAACATCCTAAAGCATAAACACAAACTGATGATTAACAGATTGATGACACTTAAAATAAGCAACTCTAGAAAACACCCTTTCTCAGAAAAAGAAAAAAAGCAACCAAACAAAACCCACAAACTATCCCAAGAGTCCAAAGCATAAGCTTCGGCTGTAGTCATTCTGTAACATATTACTCTTTACAGTACAAAACCAAAACCATCCAATATCTGTACTATTTGAATGTGAATTTAGTGGCTATCTACTTTTTTAAGCTAATCATACGTTGACAAAGCTAGGCTATGTAATAAGTTAATTTATCCACTTCTTTCACTCTATGAACAAGTTGAACCTGCAGATGTGTCCTGATTTAGGGTTTCTGCAAGAAAAAACTTTATCCATCTGGGACTCTGACAATGAAGAAATAGAGAATGCTAAAAAGTATTCTTAGAGGCAGACAAGGAAGACAGTGAGGTGCAGAACTTACCTTCCACTGCAAAGAATGGAACCACTGATCCCTCAGGTAACTGTTTGCAGCCTGTAATAAGCAAAAGTTACAAAAAGAATCATTAGTATCTAGCAGTGTGCCACATCACCCAGCCAAAACTAAACAAATCACCCACATCTGTCCTAAGACTAATCTGACTGCACTCACTGTATTCTTTGGAACTTTATGACCCTGGCTAATTCATCCCCAGCCTCAGAGTGAGGGAAGCTCTTTGCTCAAAACTACAAGTTTACATTATAACAAGTTTATTTTGACAGAAAGTGGTGACCAAAAACCCCTGCTCCAACTGTAAAATACTGAAGCAAAACCTTACAAAACATTAACCTCCAATGAAATTGCATGCAACCCAAAGACTGTGCAAAACCCTCTCTGACTTCAATCGGGTTTTGTTCAGATCTTTAATGTAGGGCATTTGTGTTTGTTATTAATCATCACAAGCAGAGTAAGAAGATGGGTTGACATTTTACAAGGAGGAGTGGGTTTTTCCATACTCTAGTTTCCCTTCTTGCCCTGCTCCTCAGCTGGCTCTAAAGCAATTCAAATAACATCTCAGTTCTTTCAGTAGTGTTAAAACAGAGTGAAAAGCATAACACACACAGGGACGTGCAGATACATGCACAGACTGTTCGCAGCAACGGCATAAATGTTGCAATAATCACTCCCAGCAATCACCCGGTTTTGTCTGTATTAAGCAGAGCTGCCAGAAATTCTCAGTGTGAAGCCAGGTTCATAGCCAATGAAGGAATAGTTCAATACTCCCAAAGGTCAAAAGGCTCGGTATCAAACAATATAAAAGCATCTCCAGTGACATAAGCACACATGTCTTAACAAGGTGACATAACTCTGAAATATTTGAGTGGGTATAAATGCCCTTTTGGCTTTTTCAATTCGACCCCATCGCTGCCAATGGGTAATTTTTACCTATAATTCAAAATGTTTTGAACAATTAGTGAAAAAACACAGGATACACTGTAAATCCATGGGTGCTTTTTAAACAAAAAAAGTGAGAGTCTCCACGAGCTAAAAAGCACACACTTCTTGCAAATGACAGCATCATTCACTCCTCAACACCTTTCAGGCAAGCATGCAAAATTCACACTGCAAAATGAATTTCATTTCCTGACACTGGTTCAATTCACTGATAATGGCAAGAATACTAAAGTAAAAGCATTGTACAGTTCTCAAAGCTGCATTTAAACTCAGGGTCAGACATTGATGTCTGGGTGACATAAATTTGAACTAGTTTCTCCAAATCAAATGGAGTAATGCTCTTATTTACATATTACATATTACTTATTTATATATCAAAAAGCCACGAAATGCCTGAAGAACATTTTAAACATAATTTAAAAGGCATGAAGTACATATTGTTAGGTATTTATTATCTTTGTCCAGACAAAATGCTTTAAAAACCAACTCGATTTCAAATCAACCCTTTTTTCTCTCTTTCTTTCTTTAAAAGAGAAAAATGTTTCCTGGAGGGGAACAAAAAACTTTTATTTCAAATTCCAGCATCAAAACTCTTAAAGAATAAGTAAAACTGATCCTTTTTGTGGCTTGAGCATGTCCATTAAGCAATAGTGCAGATAATATTGCAAGTTACACATCCATCACTTCCTTAAACACAAAAATATGCACATTGAGTATACAGGAGCTAAGCAAACGAAGAGATAAGTATTTAAAACGATAAAATCTGAAGTATTCTAGGGAGATAAATACTTCTCAAATAGGCAAATTGTCAACATGATTTAGCCCCTCGTCGGATCATTATATTACTTGAACCAAAAATGCACTGAAGTCTAAAGTAAGAGCAAATGCTAAAGCCCTAAATGGCAACTGTTGACAGCTGTTAATTACACTCCTGCTTTTGGGATGTCAGCAGCTACAGATTGTAAAACCACGACTAATAATTAAAGAATACTATGAGCAGACGGACTGTGCAACCGACTGGAGCCTTACACAGACTGGATGACAGAAGCTGTTAATGAGGACAACAGCATCAGGCAGAGGTAGAGACACAAGTGGACTGCAAATACTGGAGGAGAAAACAAACAAAGAATGCTATAAAAGGGAAAACCAAAACCAGCAGAGGAAAGACTTGTTTAACTTGACAGCAGCAATATATAAAAAGCATTTCAAAAGTGAAATGAACAAAGTGACCAAGTGTGGAAACAAGCACTGTCTAACACACACTGTTAGCTATTGTACAGGAAAAGTGATCATGAAAACTTGCACCTGGATCTAGGTTAGGAGTTTGAGCCACTCTAAAACTAGAAACCCTCAGAGCTCAAGCTGTCATTCAAGACCACTTGCAAGGAAAACAAAGACAAGATAAAGTGAACACAAAAGTGGAAAAACAAACCTTTAGGGAACCCCCACACTTCTATTAACGATCAGAACTCAACGGTAAGAGGAACTTGGAAAGTCAATGGTCATTCACAGCACTCTTTCCACAGAGTGCAACACAGATGGTCTGATGGCATTTAACCCAACCACCCTTATCTGCATGGAGCTGTCTGACACCAGCATTCTCCATTTCAGCCTGGCAGCAGGGGCTAATCCTTCCAGTGCACCCTTCCGCCTGCCCAGTTCCAGTAAGCTGCAAAACCACAGCCATCTGCAGGAAATGCTGAAAGTTCTGTGGAGCACAACAAAGAGCTTGCTCTTGAGCAGCATCCCCTGTTCCTCCCCTTTCCTTTCTCAGGCTTACACTGAGAAAGGGACTACAGGGAATATTTCTTTCTTACCAAAAAAACCGGGAGCTTCATAACGTGCTGAGGTGACAGAAGAACCATCAGGCTCTTGTCAGTGCTCATCCAGACAGCTGTCTGGCCAATGGCCACCTCTGCACACAATGACTTACTTGAGCACACAGGTTACTGAGCATAAAATTTCTGAAGTTTGGAGCAATGAGCACCAAACTGTAAAGCAGTGCTGGGAACCACAATTCAAGGGCTCAACACACATTTATCTCGTGTGCATTCCTGGAGCCCAACACTTCTGCCCTGAACTCATCCCTTCCTGGTAACTGACACCTACGTTTTTTTACTCCAGCTGAGAGCATAGCCTACTATATTTATTCAGCTCTAGGGTACAATAAAGAGAAGAAAATGAGACACAAAAGACTTTAAAACAGGCTTTCCTAGGCATGCTGACAGCACAGGGAAAGTTTTCCTTACTCTCAGCCTTGCCCACACAATGGGTCTGGTTCAACACCACCAGCTACCTGTCCAACTTTAAAAAAAGATTCATCCTGACACTGTTTTGTCTACTGTTGTTACTAAGGATCAGTGAGATAGGAATGAAGTGCAATGGAGATTCTATATCCTATGTATATAAAATATTAGTTTGAGCCCCCTGTGTGTATGTTTAGGCTCCAGTTCTGCTAAAAATTATCATCTCAGATGCAATGGCTTTAGCACGGTTGTGGGTGGCACAAGGTCCAACTGTTTAGAGTTGCTTGCACAACCAAGCCCTCACGTTTTTGCACAACCACAACCTAGTAGAAAAGTAATTTAGAAAACAGGAAAATGTGGCAGTAAAACACTTAGAAGGTACAAGAAGATACTAACTTCTTGTAGCTTATTTATTATTATTCCTGTAAACGTGCTATAAAGGATTTTATACTCTAACTTTTGTGGCGTAAATGTTCAGTCAGAGATGAAAACCTACGTGAGATCAGCTGCAAGATCAAATCTACCCAGAGGATTAATTTAGTCAACTTCAAAAAGACTGCTCACTTAAGGAAAACTGTGCAAGGGATTAAATGCCAGCATATATAGAGTTTTGGTCAACATGAGTAAATCTCTGCTCAAAAAGGAAAGTATTTTCCTCTGCACCCAAACTACTTTATTTCTTACTCAACGAATACACTTTGTCACTAAAAAGCGGTGAACTTTTTAAAAGCAGGTTTTCTTTTTACTTACAAAAATAGGAAACTGAACACTTGCTTCATGCCAGTGTTACAGCCCCTGCAGTAATTTCCACCCAGGTGAGGAGACAAAATAGGAACCTGCGTACTGCTGAGAAACAGAACACCTGAAACTGCAAGAAACCGATCACTCCAGAAATTATGGTAAAGACCTTTAGCTAATATAAACATCCACAGCTTCACTGGTACCAATATGGCTACAACAACAAGTATCAGCAGAAAATTTGTCATTTCCACCACACCTCACATACCACACTACCAAGTTCCCTTAGCGGTAAGTTAGCACTACAGCATCCCCTTTTACTGGCAGGTGTGTTACTCAGAATACAAGAACAGGCTTGTCCATGTAGCAAGAATTTCCCTGATTTTTCCTTACAACAGCATCCCTCACACATACCCTCCTGAAGGACTTTACCATCTGAAAAGATGTGGCAATAAGTGGGATCTGACAGTCTATATTCTGTTCTTAACTCCTCCTGGTTTTATTCTATGTTTCTATTTCACTCCTGTGCGTTCTCTCTGATCACTAGGATGAGGTTTTGTTATGCTTTCCTCCAGCTGTTTTTCATTACCAAGACTCATATTGCAGGCTTCTCTGCACCAATTTATCAGCCACAGGAACAGTGGAGCAGAGCAGCTCTGGGCTGCAGGAAGTCAAACCCCTATGGCACACATGCTGCTGCTGCACATAGATTGTATAAAACCTTTACACTACTGATGCAAAACCCAGCGTTGCACTTGCACGACATGGGCAGGCAAGTGAAATGTGCTGTTCCTCAGGCATAACTCGAGGTACAGAGCTGCTGGTAATCCCAGAAATGTAATTTTCCTCCTGCAAATATTGCCCATCTCTGCTGGACTCTGGTCCTTGCATGACTTCTCAACACCAGCAGCATGAGCTGGACTCACCCTTAAAACAAAAGCCAGGTTCTCTGAGGAGATTAAATAAAACATTACTAGAAAAGCCAGTGGAAACATTTACTGTGGGGACTCCCTGGCAAAAACAGCGTGCTCAAGCACTGAGTGGAATGTGTGACTGTTGCTTGTCAAAGCTTCCTGTTCTGTTTGTTTTTCCTTCTGACTACACTTGATTGCCAAGAAATTAATAAAACAACACTGGTGTTAGGGATGGAAGTGGCAGCTTTGAGGCATTTGTGACCCATCTGAAAGAAAGGACGCCACAGGAAAGCAGGCAGTAAGCTTTTTTTCAATCTCTTTCAAAAGGTTATTCCCATTATTTCCCTATCAATAGCAGCATCCTCTTCATAATCATCCACACAATACCATAATCACACATTGTGCTTAATAAACGGAAAGCAGAAAAGCAGAAGTTTAGCCCAGCTCCAGGAGGCCCAGCTATTACTGATACTGAAAAGCTCACACTTCTTCAAAGCCTAAATTTAGCTCCTACTTCCTGGCCTAAAGAGCTTGTGGCCCAACAGCCAGCTTCAACAACACCTTTCACACCTGCTATCACAATTGCAGGGAAAGAAAAAAAATCTGTTAGAGCTGATTATGGCTCATCAGAAGGACCAGGACTACATCATTTGGCAGGAGGAAAGAAAACACAAGCCCCTAGCATGTCTAGAAAACTGACTGTCCATGACTACCAGAAAACTGTCCGTGACTCCCGCAAGAGACGGTGAGAATTCCCAAATGCCACGCAGTGAGACACTCCTGGGCTCAGACAATTGTGCTTCCTACAGCAAACACTGAGGGGGAAGCACATGCACAAAGACAACGTTTCAACGCTATTCCAGACCACATTAAGCTGTTTGCTGCCTGAGAACCAAACCCCCCTCTGAAACCCAGGTAGACACATCCTGTTATCATGATCCCATTTCCTAAGAGGAGCTGCATCACCTCCGGTGCTGCCTGTCAGATTTCATGTGTTAAAATAGGTTGGGATGGGTCAGTATTGCTATGGGAGGACATCAGGGTGATGTAAGGAAAGGTAATGGCACTCTTCCTTGTCTGACTCATTACTCTGCAGTAATAAGCCAGAAATAGACCTTGGTGACAGCAGACAGGAGGGATGAGAACTTGAACATGGACTTGGACTCTCTTGTGGCATTTGTCATGCCTAACACAGGCAAATACACAAAGGATGCTCTGACACCACACGCTGACATCCTCCCACAAGGACTGCTGGAAATGAATGTTCTTCATCTGAGAAAAATGCCACTTGCCCAAAATTTGCACCCATTTCAAATCAGTGAGGCAGAGTTGGAATTTTAAATTCTTCTGCAAAATGACAATCTGGGAAAGCCTGTGATTCAGAACTACTACAGTGCTTCATTTTGTGTCAAGCCATGCCAATAGTATCCTGGAGTACTAAAGAATTTACAATACAGCATGTGTAAAAACATATCAATATACAAAACTGAAATTAATCACAAGTAGGAAAGAAACTAGGAAAGGAGATGAAGCCAAAACATTGAAACATTTATGTGTAAATGTATATAGGTATGAACCTCATTCAGATTAACTCCTTGGAAAAAAAAAGATTCTGACCAAACAGATTTCACCAAAAGTATACTTCAGAAGAAATAGTACTGGGAACATGTTTTGGATTAGTTTGACTTCTTCCACTGTCACACACAACTGCTATTACAGTTGGACCTTACATCAGAGCATGCTGCTGCTCAGACTAGCAGAGCACAACGATTTTATAAAAGATCAGAAGTCCAAATTTCCCACAAATATATTGAAGCCTCTCAGAAATATGGAAATAACTAAAGTATACAAGGGCTGATTTCTCAGCATCTCCATTTTCCAGCACCTTGGTGAATGTGTCTTTTGGATACTTAAGACACTGTCACATATACTAGAGAATGTCTGCTGAACTGAACAACTTCATAAATTCAGTTTTTGCATCTTGATTTCTTTAGCAAAAGTAACTTTTAGCACTGTTTTAGATTTATGAACACACAAACTGTATAAGGGAAATCTATTTTTATACTCCCTCCAATCTGACCACATTGGATGAATTGAGACATTACCAAGGATCAAGTCATACTAAAAGCATTTGGAAAGTTTATATTTTCAATTATACTGAAATTCTCACAGAGTGATAGTGCAATTTGACCCAGTCTGCTCAGCCAGTCAACAATAAATGTAAAAGAAACCCAGCTCACTCCACTTCTTTGTAATTTCCTATGAGGTTACATACAGGCACTGATCTTTCTAAAGAAAATATCAAAACATCCACGCCAAGATGTTACTTTCTCACAAACGTCATTATTTGTGTGTTAGGTTTGTGTTGAGGGTTGGGGTTTTTTTAAAGAAACAAATGACAGGTTGCTCTGGATTAAAGTCTGTAAGCTCCACCAATTTCCTTTAAACTCGGCATGGAGTTGTGGGGTCAAATTTTATCTCATTTCCTATTAAGCAGGCTACCATAAACTATAGAATAAAGACTTAGAAATGTAATTTGGAAAGGGAGATGTAACTAGTCTAGCTGTTGAAACACATATAAACAGAAATGCTAGCACCACTAAGGAAAGTTATGGAAAAAAATGTCAAAATTATCACAAGAAATATTCAACTTGACAAAGGAATTTCTTTCTAATTAATTCAATTAATGGATTAGGCAGGGAATATTTCATCAATAATGGGGACTCTAACCTAGCTATTGGGAAACCATGGCTTGTCTGCCTGTCTTCCCCAACGTCACACACAGGAGAGGCTTTGCAAACTACAGAATCAGGCCCTGTGTGGACTTGCAGCAGCCTGTCTGCAATCCAGACTCTCTATACTCCCCTGTTAACACCTGAAATCTTAAGATTTCTTAAGAAATTTGCTAGACACTAAGCAGAGGCAGGTACATTTGCTCAGTGTGCAATAGGACACATGCCTGTGCTTCAAGTCAAGGACATATGAAAAAGACACAAATGCCACCTATGCACCACGAGAGTCCCCAAGGTTAGATGTTTTCAGGTCATGCCAACAGGAACCAGCACAGGAACCATGTGAAGGACTAAAGTCAAGTTCATTGTCCTCTGGGCTGCTGGAGAAAAGCTCTGCATACAGACAGACTCATCAGCCTATCTAAAATGAAGGCAAAGGAGAACTGGACCTAGGTGGACCTACTATAAGCATGACCTAGGGTTAAGTCATATTGGCTTCTCAACTCAGAGTCAACTTTACTGTTCCACATCTCTACAGAAATCTATAGCATGGAAAACATGGACCAGCTTGGCACCCAGCCTTCAGTTACTGAATGCTAACACTTGGGTTACTTTTCTCATGATCTGCAGGTAGAGTAATTTCAGAAGAGCATTAACTAAGCCCTACCTGGATACAGATGGTGTCAGATACTTTGTGGCCCTACAGGGGCTTCAGCAAACAGCTCACTACCAAGAAATAAAGAAATGTTGGACTTTGCACCATGGATCACTGCAATGTGTACCATGATGCTCTTGGATAAATGATCCAGCAAACATGATCATCACAGTCATTAGTGTATTGTTCAGTTTTTTCTCATGTTTTTATCTACTGGACGGTATCTTGTGCAGAATTGGTACAATTAAAGTGTGTGTGTACACACCCAAATACACAAACTTCCTTTGAAGTTGTTCATACTTCCTCAAGAGAAAACCCCTTTTTAATTTTTCATGCATTATTCACACTTTAAACTGATCTTTTCTTAACATTTTCTGCAGAAATTGCTCAACCAGTCCATTTACAGTCCTACCCTGCATGAAATGCAAATATACAGTAGTCATGGCTTTATATTCGACTGAAAAGTAAATTCCCCACGGATAACAGGTAGCAGATTGTCTTTGAAACAATGTTGAGAACTATGATGAGTACTAAATTGGGGTTAATTGAGTCTTTTGAAGTTGTGACTGTTCAAAGTTTGTTGGGTGCCAAACAGCTGGGGTTTCAGTTGCTTTTCTCTTCCTTCTCTAAAGCAGTTCCAAAGCTCAGCGCTGTGGAATTCTCTTCTCTGTCACTAAAACGCACAATGACACGAGGAGTCCTACAAAGCTTCACAAGTGGATGAAGACATCTGGAAGAATGTAAATGCAGTGTCTTCTGTTTGAAAACAACACTTAGAGAACTAGCATGTGTAGCTATCCATACAAATACACAGATATCTTCCAGCAAAGACTGAACCCATCAGTTCCATTGCAAGTTGTGGGTTTCCTAATGAATTGAAGGTTGAAATTTATAACTTGTCTCATGCAGAAATAGGACTATAAGTAAAAATACAAATGTTCCAGGTCCATATCAATCTGCATTTCCACAGAACACTATTTTGATGCACAAAGTCAGCAAGAAGATTTAATCAGTGCATTTCATGCATGGCAAACAGAAGTTAAAGGAGTTTCATAGTAAGAGAAAGAAAATTGTACTTCTGTGTTTACTGTACCTGCAGTAAAACAGTACCCCCTGGGATTGTGAGCTGTAAACAGTACTTAGGGGCATTCTCCCAGGACAGCAGTTGAACATCTTCAATAGCACTGTAGGAAATGGAGTTTTCCATGTACCCAGTTGGCTGGAAGAAAACAAAAGAGAGAGGGAAAAAAAATGTTTACTTAGTCATCAGAAGTTTCACAATTTCAAGTAAGAACAGCACTATCAAAATTTCTCTTGGTGTTGAAAATATCTGCAAATATCTAATTGGAAAGCAAAATTCTTATGCAGGCCATGGAATCGAGAGATCAAGCCAGCCACCCTCATGCAACTCTTTCAAGTATTAAGATTCTTCACATTTAGAAAGAAAAATAGAGGAGAGAAAAAAAAAAAGTCAGAGTTAGGCGCCTGAAATACAAAAACATCAAACTGCATTTGTTCTGAACCTAAAACCAGTGGAACCTAATTTCAAGTTGAACTGAGCCATTAGGGGTTCTTGCTATGCAAGTGCTATCAAATGTATCCCAATCATACAGACAGAGCATCAGTGTACCATATCAAAGTTGTTATACTACACACATTCTTGTTCTTTTCCCTGGCTGCAAAGTTAGTCAAGCACATCCTCAAAATGTAGACTGCTACATTTCACAGTGGTTCTTAGAGCTCCAAAGATTCAGCCCTCAGCTTTTGGAGTCAAGAAAAAGCAGACCAATCAACTTACTCATCTCAGCCCATACCTAAGTACTAGTTTCCTGCAAAGACTGCTGACACACAGTTTAAAGTAAAAATCACAATTATAACTCAAGTAACTAATTGCATTTTGCAACTATATGTACACCATAAATTGATAGCAGCAAGAAGACAAACTTAAACATGAAACTCCTTATTAGTATCCCCATAATTCTTAGGCATTACAGAAGTCGAATTATCTCTGAGATAAGCTGAAATATAAACATATATATACAAGCACACATAAAATTATGTCCTAAACATAAGTAAATACACAGAGATATAGCTGTGTATCTACCAAGCATGTGTACATACACTGTACTTTAGGCAAGTCTTTATGTTGTTTAAGTAATTTGAGTATTTAACAAAGATCCCCAAAGATGCAATTTGTTTCACTTTGCTAGAGCATAAGAAGACCGATCAGTATTGCTATGACAGAGAAACTATTTTTCATACAAAAATGATTAATCCCACCACGTGGGTAAACCCTTGGGTTGGCTGTGTCTTGCAAGAGTACAGAGCTCATTATGTTTATGAATTATTTTCTCACTATTACTGGTTTGCATATAACTTAAACTTCTCCAACTTACTCCCACTGTGTCCAAAGCATAAGTTATTTTTAACTGACAGTATTAAATTAAAGAAGGCAAGGGAGAAACCACATCTATTTCGGGGTCAGACAGGGCCAGCTCCTAAAATCACAATACAGGATTCCTGGGGGTGAGTATGAAATAACAAACTGCATTTGGAACATGTCTACTTCTAATTGGTGTGATTTTCTTCCATAAGTTAAGTAGGTGGTGCATCTGGAAAGTGTACTTTGAAGTTATACGCTTCATACATGTCCATAAGGCCATAAACGTCATCTGCCAAAATGCAATGATGGCCCTGTCATCCAACTTTGCTGCTCGAGGCAGTCCGTTGTCTTTTCAGCAATGAAAACCCAGTCAGCCAGGGAACTGAACTGCAATAACTATTTCAGTAACGTTTGTTGGGGCAGTGCTCCTTTTACACTAGCCCTTGCTGAAAACAATTTTTACTGTCTCTTTAACGAAAACTTTGTTATGCAGGAAGTATGATAAACTTCTGCTTATTCATTTACCCACAATATTGTTCTACAGTACTGACTGGAATCCCAGTGGCTTAATGCTGATACTGTACGTCATACGGTGCCTACTGGAGAGTAATTATCTCGTTCTCACAGGAAGCCAAAGGCCCAGGATCCTTTGGTAATCAGCATTACAACACTCAGGGAAAAATATGAAAAGAGAGCATAAAATCTAGTGTGCTCAGGAGGCACAGTTATCAAAAACATGCTCTGAAAGACTGGAGAAGGAAGAAATCCAGAACCAGCCAATGCAAATATAAAATGAAATGAATCAAAGCCATTTAAATTTCTCTCTTAAGAAGGTGCTGACTGCCCTTAATATCCTCCGTTAACTTCAAAGGGGATCTGAAGAATTCTCACAGAATCTGTTCCCAAGAGAAGCCTCTTCTATACCTTAAATCATCCATTTAAACCCCATTAAAGACAACTGATCCAGTTCAATCACAGCTCTGTAGTGTTATGGTTTATGCCCACCTAGGAACACTCTTTCACTCCTCCTCCTCAAAGAGCAGAGGGCCTTTGGAAGCCCCTAAGGACAAGGAGTACTCACTCACTGCTCATGGTCCCAGGCAAAACAGACAAGACTCAGGGAACAAAAATGAAACTCAATTTAATCTGCCACCAACCAAAAATATAACAAACAAATACCCAACCAAAACCAATACAGAATAAAGCAAATGATGAAAGTTCCAGCTCATTTAAGATTCCCTTGCCCCTACCTCCCCCCTCTTCCCGGGCTCAGGCACCTGATACCGGTGCCCTCATCTCCTCCCTCCCTGAGCAGCACAGGGTGTCAGGGAACGCGGGGTTTCAGTCAGCCCTTTCCCAAAGGCTCCTGCTGCTTATCTCACATCTGAGGAGGAGGAGGAGGACTCCTTGCTTCATGGTGGAGTACCTCACATGCTGGGCAGCCCTGCACAGGCTCCTCCAACATGTATTCAAGGACTGCAGACCAGCTCTGCTTCCTCTGGGTCGGGGTCCAAAACACTCATCCTCTCTAACACAGGGTCCACTACACTCATTCTCTCTCCTCCCAGAGCTACCAGCAACCATTACTCCTGCCATTGCCCTCCAGGGGTTGCTGGGGGACAACCCATGTTCCAAGGCAGAACAGTCCTTTTTGTGATGAGAATGGAGGAACACAGAGTTCTGCAGTTTGCAAAGGATGAGAAGACTACCTACACCCTAACGTGGAACTACACTCTTCAAGTGGAAGTATTCTGCCAGTGAAGTAGTTCATATAGCACTCATGATCCCACTTCCATACCTTCTATCTAACCATATTCCACACAAAGCTTTGATAACAGTTGCTTGCCATTTTACTCAAAAAAAATGAATAGCCCAGATCTACTTTAATCCCTATATGCAATGTCATATGCATTGCTTCTGTTTTCATTAAAAACACCATGTTCTAGGAAGTGAAATATTTTCACTTGTGAAAGCACCAGCTATGAGCAACTTCTCCTCTGTTTTGCAATTGAAAGAGTCTAAAGCAAAGTGATTTATCACTGTGTAGAGCTCCCTGAAATCATGCTTCTAGATGCTGCCAAATGCCAACAACCGTGCTCTCATGTCAGGGCTGTGCAGAAATGCTCTAAAGCAGCAGTGAAACAGAGCTGTCCTCAGACTCAAGGCCTCCAGGCCCTCACAAGGCTATGATGCTCCTCACAGAGACCATGGCACTACAGAGGTGACGGTCGGTCCCATACAAAGGTGTCCTGTCCTTTCCCTAATCCCTGCACACACGTAGATGTGAGGATACAGTGGTGTTCCCCAGACCAAGCACAGTTCAGCTGTTTATCAGGAAATGGCCTGAGGTAAAACCACAGCCTGAGTCACTGGTTCCTCTTAAAATACAGGCTATTTTGACATTCAGGTATGTGAACGTCAATCACAGTGAATCATTGTGGTCGATAAATAGGCAGTGCAAGTGTTGCACGTTCTCATATTCCAGCAGATCTTGCCTGCACACACCTCCAGAAGCTGCACCTTCACCCCCAGGTCACTCCATGAGACATTCAAATTAGAACAACACGCAAGACCAGGACTGTTTAGATACTTGGAAAGACATAAAATGAGACAGATCCTCAGTGGCTCACCATGAAACATCTGGCATCAATACTGGTCTCAAGCAGCATTCCCACCTCCATCCACCCACTTTGCCTTTGCCCATATAAATGTTTGTCTGGCTGTGACATCAGGCAGATCAGGGACCTCATCCATCTTTTGCCAGATTACTTTTTAGCTCCCTTGGTCCCATTTCTAAGGCAAGTCAGAAACTAGCATGTTAACATAACTTAGAGGGCAACATATCATGGGGAAGTGAGTGAGCAGTGGAGACCTGAATACTCCAGTGTAATTACTGGTATGACAGAGTCTAAAAGCACATCATCTTTGAGCACTAATACATCAAGTTCAGCTGAAAATGTTTTTCTTTGAGAAAACAATAATTTGTGGTTTTTAACTGTTAGTTTTGAAGGGATATTTCTATTTCTTGAGCAGAACCTATCAAACAATGCAAGATAATGTACTTCTCTCATTCACTCTACAAAACTAATCCTGACTTCAGAACCTTTGGCCAGAGAATCTACGTCTGTCAGCTTATAGATTTACAGTTACAATGCTAACTTCTGTCTGTTTGCTGTTGAACATGTTCTGTAAAAACTGTAAGAGACTCATAAATGAAAATTAAATTTATTACAACAAGCGAAAACCCTAAGTCAAGGAAACATTTTTCTCTTCACATTAGCCTTTAGCCTCCTAATGCAACATGCAATTTCTCCATTGGGAAATCAGGTATGTTTTAACCTCAGTGAGAACTTTGTCTTTTTTTCAGTTCCATAAAGATTTATTAATCATACAGCTTTGGAACAACTTTGTACCAGAATAGCCACACACCAAAACCTACTATAAATCAAACCTTTGAAGAATCCAGTGCTCCCAAAACTGGAAGAGCATGTAGGCTCACACATAAGGCTAGTTTTCTCTTAGCATTTCTGGGAAAAGTCAGCAGCAGACTACTCAATAATGTAAAAATCTGCCCACTTGTTTCCATGGGAAATTCTAAAAGGGAAGAATAAACATGACGTCCATTGTTAATGTGAGGCTTGTATGCACTTACTCATATAATAATGTGCTAAATCTTCAGCTGCATAAGCATCTAGAAAAGATGCAGTCTACAAATAGAGACGGTTATTTGCATTAATATTTATTTAGACTGACAACTCCCACCAATACAACAACAATGAAGAACTATTTTCCCAATTAAATACTCCAGATGGGGAGGAACAGGGATGTTCCAAACCCTTGCTCTTCTACTGCCAGGTGCTTCTTTCTCTCTTGGCTGCTCTTAAGAATGAGCCATGCTGCTGCAGCCCAGGATGATGAGCATACTGTATTACACCTAAGTTTTTCCTACCCAAATAAGATTCAGTCCTGCTGAATAACACGTAGGAAGAACTGATTGCTCTCAAAACTTAGATGGGGGTGGAGACTATTCAGTCAGCATATTGAAAGGTAATGGACTCTGAAACTGCTGAAAACAATGGATGATTTGAAATAAATCTCTGCTAGGAGACATCCACGGCTCCAGAGAACGCCCCTGCAAATGTAGCTATTTAAGATAAGAGCAATTAACATCTTTGTTAACTGCATAACCTATCAGAAGACATTTATCAAGTTAAGCAACTAGTAGTACTACACCATAATATGCAGCACAGTACAATTTGTCTCTCTCTTGATATGGAAGAATTTACTGCATGCTCCCTTGTCATAATGACTTGAAAGAGTTTAAAGTCAATGTTAATCTCACAGAGATTAATGTGATAAGAAAACAGACAGAAAGACTAACAGCAGGGAGACACCCAACTCTGCCCCAAGGCTGCACGAGGAAGTTTCGGAGCTTCTTTGGAACAACACTCTCATCTAATCCAGGACACTTCCCGGGCCCTCAGTGTGCCCATCACCACCACTTCCTTCCCATTCCTCCCATTAAGGAGGAGGTTTCATGTTGGACCATAAGAAGACCTCACTTGCTCCGTGCATTGGAAGTAGGACTGCACTAGGTGAAACGGGTGCTTAATCCAGGGACCTAAGGGGAAAGGATCTGTCTATTCAGCAAATCCAAATTATTTCTGCTTGGAGCTTTGTTCATAAGTGTTTGGTGACAATGTTTGGTGGGTTTTAGTTTAGTTTGGTTGGTTTTGGAACTTTTTGATACACAGAAATTATTTTGGACACAGTGGTGGATTCGCCATCCCTGGAGACACTTAAATGATTCATAGATGAGGTACTGAGGGACACAATTTAGTGGTGGGCTTGGCAGTGTCAGGGTAGGGGTTGGACTTGATCTTAAAGGCCTTTTCCAATCAAACAATTCTATAGTTCTATGATTTAGTGGCCCAAATCTTCAGTGAGTCTTTATCCATTATGTGAGCTGAAGCCTAAGTATACCAGTGCATAATTAATTACACGAAAAAGAGGGAGGGGGTTTCCTACCACATTTATTTCTGGGTGGGTGACTGTGTGTATAAACATCCATGTATGTATTTGTGTGTATAAATGTACACACACGCCTGTCTTTACGGCTACACAGAGATAAAAAGACAGTAGAAATATCTCTCATTTATCTACACCAAAATACAGCAGCAACTGTCATATGCTCAGTGCAAAGTAGCTCAACTTCAGTAAGTGACACAACGTAATTGAGAAAGGCCAGATCCTCAGCTGAGCTGTTCATCCAAAACACTTCAGTCAAACTTTTCTGATTTATACCAGCTGGGAGTCTAACTCAAATGGAACAGAAATTCAACCAAATTTAGCTTTGCAGAAAAAAATGTGCACAAATCTCTTCCTTTCCTCTAAATATTTAAGACAAATAAGACTGGAGGCTGTTGCATTAATTAACCTTACAAAGCTGATACAAATGTAAGAGCTGCCAGTAAGACAACAGACTACTCCAGACTGCAGGGGAAAAAAACCCCTTCCAATTGGTAGTGAGGCTGAAGTATCAGTTTTGTGGAGCTCTAGAAAATGGACAGGCTAAAACTCTTCATCAAAGAGCTGACAAGACAAAATTGGTCTCAACATGAGCTATATATGAGCTACAAAACCTGCAAAATTGATGAAGCAGACAGCAGCAGAGAGAAGAACTTCAAATTACCTCAGATCTGAAGTAAGTTTGAAGCACTGAAGCAGGAAAAATGTGTGATGTTAGCTGAAATGCAGACAGAATTTAGTTTTGCATCAGGAGATCTTTCTCTTTTATTATCAAACTCATGACAAAAAGCACTCAAGTAGCACAAACGCTTTACCAGTTGTGGTGCTGGTATCCAAAAAGCTCTGTCTGAGGTCAAGCCTACATAAGAAACCTTGTCTCTCTCTGTCAATAGGGATGAGAACACAGCACAAGGTGCACCTGCCTCACTGCAGAGCCGGAGGCTGACCACAGCCTGCCACCAAGATGGTGGCCAAATCCTCCAGATTGCTGTCCCTGGGCAGCAAGGCTGCTCCCAGGCCAGTGACTGGGAAGGGGACAGAGGTGTGTTTGACACAACCTGCCAGGCACAGAGACACATTCACAGGCACTGGCCCAACTCGCTTGCCAGGCAGAGCACCTCTGCTTGGAGCAGCAATTCTCCAAGAGCGTGCTGCAGCCTTTGTCCCCTCTCAATGAACACAGAGAACTTGAAGAGAAGAGTTACTACCCCTCACTTAACCTAGAAGAAAATCTAAGTTAAGGTTGTAGCTGCATCATGCTGCTGATCATGCTTCAGGTGACATGAGAAAACTGAGAGATGTGGGAAAAGAGCTCAGACTTCCTGACTGACCATGCGAATCATCTTCAAACACATCCTCCTTCCTCCTCCTCCAAAACTCCACAACCAATTTTTAAGAAGGTATTCCTTAAGCAAGATTCACGTGCTCTATCCCTTTGCATTGTCACTGCACTCCATAACACTCCCCCTAGGGAGGAAATACTTGATAATCTTGACAAGATAGGTGAGTTATTTATCCATCTTCCTTGAAATTACTTCAGGAAATGACACCATGAGCCACTTTACTGCTGGTACACATCTTCTCACAGAAGCAACAATAAGTAACAAGAAGAGCAGGGACTTACTGCAGAAGTCGACACACGTTCATACTTCTGTAAAACAACTGTTAAGAGGAATATTGGAAAATCCCTAACTTTTGCCCAGTACATGAAACATCTAGTGACTGCTAAACAGATCTTTGCTAAGTCACCATAGCAACAATGATGTGACGGAAAACAAAACTGTATCTACAAACCATTTTTGAGTCAAGACTGCTCTCCATTTTCAATTCTCTTTCAAAAAATCAGCCATGAAATGTATCAAATGCTGATAAACCAGACAGAGAAGAAAGGGTTGGGTTTAAGGGTTTCAGAACAAGTCAGACACAACGTATGCTATACTAAACTGCCATCCTTTAATGACTACTTTAACTAGGGACAGCCCTGAGAGCTGGAAATGAAAGATCATCAGCTCATTTCAAACACAGAATTGGCACATGGAAAATAATTAGTCTGTTAAATAAGTGGAAACGTGGCCAAACTGACATGTACTACAAAAGACAGATCTCTGTTCAGCTGTGTTTTTCAGAACAAGTTTAGGTAATTGCAATAGCATGCTTCTATCGTATATTGTCCTTGCACTTAACAGTGTTTTTTACTTCTGGTTTACACATCTCCAAAGGCCTGTTGTTCATTATCTCTAATAGGTCAACAAAAGGTGAAGAAGAAAACCACATTCATTATCAGTAGGTTCACATTCACTGTGCAAGGACTTGCACCTCCCATGGAAAATTTTAAGGTTTTACAAGCCAAAAAGGCTGAAGGCAGCTGCAAGGGCAGCAATGCATTCACCCCTGTGAGCTATAAGTATGAAGTCCAACCTGAAAGCTGATCCAAGCACAAAATTGGTAAGAAGATGAGCTATCCAGGATCTCATCTTGCATTAGAAATACAGAGTTTGACTCATGGACTCTCAATCCTGACAATTCTTACCACCTTCTTGATGCACAACCCAGCTCACTTCTCACTGTAATCTATTTACAAGACCTATAAATTAAATGATTTCAAAACTAAACATAGCATAAATGTTATACATTCAGTTCTTTTTTAAACAAGCACTCTCCATCATTACTTATCATATCTATGACTTTTAGCTGTAGAGCCATGAAATCCTGAGACACTGTAAAAGCCAAATGGTTTCCATCTATATTTTTTCCCTTTTCTTTTTAACGAACTTTTAACCCTGTAGTTCCCAGGACACTGCAGCCAGTCTCAATAAGATGGACAAGTACAGGACAGGGAGTGCAGTAACTCAACTATGCTTCTGACATCCCAACAGGGAATGCTCTATTCTGATCTTCTTTTGAGAAAAGATGAGGAGGTCTTGAGTTCCCACCAAAATATTCATACTCTGCAGTACATTAGAGAAAGGATGTATAGCAGAGCTTTCAAAAAAAGTTATAGCCTGTCAATGATACTCACTAAACTCTCATTGTTACTAGGCAAAAAAACCCAGTGACCTCCTGAGGATGAGTCATAGCCACTTGGAATCACCTTCTGCATCAGGAGGAGGTGGAAAAACGTGGCTCAAGTGCCAGTGTTTTGTTTCACACATCTTACCTTTGACAAAAATGTGGACAGTTGTACATAATTAAGTGAGATGCAGCTCTTGTGTTTGCAGCAGTGATTTCCTCTCGATTTTGTGTCTGCCTCAGCACTACAGAATGACACCCTGACACTAACGGAAAGCGTCCTTCTCTTCAGCAGGAAGTCTTCTGCAAAATTGTGCTTGCACACCCCTGTCCCCACCCATAACCTCCTCCACTGTTGGTCTTCCTCATTGTTTAATGACTGACTGTTTGTACTGGAAGGGAGTGTTGCTATTTAAATAGAGGGTAACTGAAATATGTGCGATACCTTCATGGAAGGGAGATGGTGAGGGCATGGAGGAGAGGGCAATTGCAGTGAAATACCAGGGTAAATATTTGAGAAAAGTGTCAGTTGACTGGTAAATGCATAATGGAGGGGACACAGAGCACCAGTTAGAACCTAAATTACCTTCATAAGCTCCCTCACTATGCAAAAGGACACTATGAAGTATTTAAAGTGACACTTTCTCTTTGGTTCAAAACAAAAAATAAATTAATTAAAACATTTAGCTAAAATCATAGAGGCATTGTGCTCATGGAGAATGAAATGGCATGAAACTGTCATACACAACTAGCATTTTTTTTGTTTCAATACAGCATTTATTATCCTAGCAAGTTATTTTTCAAGACAGCTAAATAAGTGCCTGAAGTGAAGCCAGGGTACCTGCTTATGAAAGGTGTCCTTATCATCATCTCAAAAGATGCACTTTGAAAAGCAGAACAAAGAGCAACCCTACAATCAGCCACTGTGAAA
Organism: Colius striatus; assembly: GCF_028858725.1. NCBI lineage: Eukaryota > Metazoa > Chordata > Aves > Coliiformes > Coliidae > Colius > Colius striatus. The sequence goes on along the minus strand of NC_084772.1, from coordinate 17,982,917 downwards.
CTGGCAAATCCTTTTATCTGGGCGGTTCCTGAAAGGCTGAAGAATTCCAAGGAATTGCAATAGTACTCCCAGGGATGGCAATACATGCAGCTCCAAAGTGCTGCTTTCCAGAGAAGCCTTGTTGATCAGACACTAATGCATCATGCACTGCTCTTCTCTCTTACACTGTTCTTTTGCAAACTAAACCACCTTAGTCCTACAATAGTATTTTCTGTTCCAACTGGATGATTCAGCCCTGAACAAGAGACACTCACTTACTTCCTCCATATCCCCTAATACAGAGCTCACAAATGGGCAAAGAAACAGAGGTACATGACTTCCCTGCTACCAGGCAGGGGCTCACACAACACAACACAACACACCCAGTCACGCAGATGTGGCTCTAGGTGATGCAATTTTGGAAAAAAGCAGCTACTTACACAGCCAGCAGTCAGTGATCTACATCTGAAGGTGAGAAGCAACAAAAGTTCACCCCAAGCTGGGGGGAAAAAAGAAAAATCAGCTTTCTGAATTTCCTCTGACTATTTACTTGGCTTTACCTTCTCAGAGCAGAAAGATGACCACAATGCTTAAATGTGTAAAGGGAAAAATTACATAGCACAGTATCTATCAGCATAGAGATGCCTTATACAATATCACTTGAGATTTATACAGTTGAAAAAAACATCCTCCCAAAAAAGCAGCTTTGCATACTAGACCAGGTTGACTCCCCCTCTCCCTTCTAGTTTCATATCAAAACCTGCTTTAAAATAATACCAGTCTTTTTGACAAGCCAGACCTTCAGGTTGTGTCAGCACAATGGCAGCAGGTTTCACTCCCACCCTTGGCAATTACATTTTGGTTTTCAAGCTCGCTTATATTGTCAAGTCAGCTTTCCTGAGTGTAATTCTGCAGCAATATCCTTGCTCTTTGTCAGGATTATTTTATTAATTTATTTAATATCTCTACAGGAAATAGCTTGTTCCTATAAAACCTTAAATATTGCAAGCACAGATTTGTAGACAGAGTTTTGCACTCAGGGAGGAAAGGGCAAGAGAAGCATACCACTTCAGAGCCTTGACCTCAACAACCAAGCAGTTATTACTATTAGTCCAAGAAATTTCTAACAAGAAAATCTGAATGGTCTTCAGTGAACCTTTTGCCTGAAGTTAAGCCAGCCACAGATTTTCCAGAAGAAAGATATCAGAAAGCAAATACTACCAAAGTACACTAACATTTAAAGGTAACTCTGAAGCCAAACCACTACAGACTTGCAGCTGCCACTGTTATGATGTGGACATTGATGAGAACGTGAGTTGCCTTCCCTCTGTGCTATTTTGGTTTTAGCTTCCATAGGTTTGAATTCTGTACCTGAATATATACCATGGGGTTTGCCCACTTCTGCTTGCATCAGCTTTACCCAAGGCAGGAATGGAAAAAAGGATAACTGTTCCCACCCTCCTCCTCTACGTAATTAAATCCACAAATACCACCAAGCCACTGGACGACACCGCTGCTGCACAGCCCACAATCCTAACGCTGACTGAGAAGTCCTGCTCCCTCTACTCCACAGGTCAGGCTCCCTCCAACTAAGGACAGCTCTGCCTTACACACAACAGGCATACAGCCACTCACTTGCACTGAACTGCGCACAGATTTCCTTCTCGTCTGTCAGTTTCTTAACGTGCTATTTGACAAATTCAACTCTCACTAAACACAGCTGAACAAAAGGTAGATATGAACTTACTGTTAATATGAACTTGCTGCTGTTATGAGCTTGTTTCCTTCTAAATGCTTTGGCTACGTGTTACTACAGCGTTAACAGAATCTGATGGCACTATAATGTTTGCAACTCCAGAGAAAAACAACCAGAGCAGAATTAGTAGGAAGGGTTGAACATCAAGAATATAACTGCTTCATTTTCCTACTTACATCTTCCCAGATAACATTTAAAGGAGAATGCTTGATATAGACAGTGTTTATCAATCACTTCCCCAGAGAAAGAAACAGGTTAAATATAAGCATCTTAAAATAAGGCAGAGCATCTACGTTAATCTCCAAAAAAGGCTGAAGTGATCAGCAAGTTTCAACTAGAAGCTATCAAGGCACTTTAGGAAAGCGTTATTATTGGAAAGGAAAAATGAAGCTTGCATAATAAAGTACTCTCTACCTTTTCCTCTAGCCTGCATGCCTCTGAGAAAGACCTTTTTGCTTTCTGTTTCTGAAAAATACATAATTTTAAAAGATAGATCTTTGAATTCCAGGCCAGACTCTGTTCTTGCTTCCCTGCAACAAATCCCAGCTCTTACTGGAAACAAATAAAATAGAAACCAAAACCAAACTCAACACCACAAATGTTATAGCACATTGCTCCAAAATACTCCAACATTTTGCAAGATTTTGGATCATTAAACACAACTCAAAAGTTCAGAGAAAAAACCAAGGAATATGCTTTCTCTGCTTCAGATTTCAGTTCAGAACCTTAACCACAAATCCCTTTCTTCACAAAATTAAAAAAAAGCCTGAGATCCGAAGTACTGATATAAAGTTTCAGTTTGACCCACATCCTAACACCTCTGCAGTCAATCCTAATAATTTTCTGCCCATACATCTCTCAAAGTACAGATCAAAGGCTTCTCTGTACAATTAGAGCCCTTCCTGTGAGGCAAGGATTAGGCATGAAGAAAGAGCGTCATATTTTCAAAGGTGCAACTGCCTGTAAGCGCATCTTGTGCGTATCAGAGCGTTACAAGCTCAGCCACCAACACCAGTGCCAGACAAGCCACGCCTCTGAAATTCTTGTCTCCCGTTTTATTTCATCTAAGCACGTTGTCTCTACATGTCCAGTTACAAGAAAGACAGACCTTGTCATCAGCCCCTCTATTCTTTATTTTTATTAATACTTTCATCGTTACTTTCAGTTACTTTCCATCATATCATTCATTTGTGAGGTTATTACAGGCAGCTAGAAACACAATGTTCCAGCCTGCTGCTATGACCCCTACGAGAGGCAATGAGGCAGCAGCAATGGCTCAATGGGAGCAGATGTATTGTACATGTCTCTGAATTCTAACAGCACTTCTTAAGACACGGCCCACCCATGCAGTCCTTGCAGCAATCTAGCCTTAGACTAAATATATTGGTGTCACTCTAAAGGCATTATATCCAACTCCAAATACACAGTTGCAGATGCACACAAGATTCCCAGAGAGTACTGTCTCCAGGATGAATACAAGCCTTGGTACTTTCAAGAACAAAGGCTGCATCATGAAGCACCAAATTGGTTATTTCAGTGGCCACACTAGACTTTACTTGTGAGAAGAAGGTTAGACATAACTGTCCTTCAGTAACTAAGAGCAGTCTGAGTAAATCATTAGGAAAACTGTTGCTGGACTTCTAAATGAAGTCCAGATCCCGCATTTTGAGATAAACAGCGGTTGCAATAACCTTCATCACATGAGTAAAGAACTGAGATTCAACCCTTAAACTTGTCATCTACTCCCTCACACTTTCATGAACAGGATGAAAAGCTCGTGAACCGAAAATTACAAGTCAATGCAAAACTCTCCAGATGAGGTTTTGAAGACATCACATTAGGCAATCACAATGTTTCTTCTCAGGCATTAAAAACTACGGTCCTTGACTAATGCTGCACCCATTCCACTTTCCTAGCAGGAAAAAAATCATACTAAGGCAAAGAAGAATGGTAACTGTATTGTCCTTCCTGAAAACGAAGTACCAGAGTGTCACAACAAATACACAGAGCTATTGACAAGGCCTGTTATGAGAACTGTCCATCAGCCTTAGCAGACACAAAAGCCTAAATAGCTATGTCAGACTTTTAAAACGTTGGATGAGAAGAGAAGATGACACTTTTACTGCCAAAAAAAATTTGTGTTTAAGGCATTTACACACACAACAAAATCACACATTTCACTAGTTGCTGCAGGATGAATTCTACCCTCGACTTTGCTGCTGCTCTTAACAGCATTCAAACCTGTTATGGGTATCCTGATGCAGTTCACAGTTGCTGAAGGTCTAGGGAAAAAAAATGCAGTGACTGAAGTTTTATGGAACTTATTTTTTCCCCTAATAATCCACATCACACAATTGCTCTCCACAACACCTAATTAAAATGCCTTTGAAATGACAGTTCTACAAGAATCTTGAATGCAAGTTATCAGACTATTCCCAGAGATGACTCCAGCTGTTACCCAAGTCAGACAGATGATCAGCAGTTTCTATGCCATTATACTTCAAGTCAGGACTCCTTGAAATCTTAGTCATCTCATGAACCATTTTAATCCATTAATGACATTCATTAATATGCACTGACATTATTTGGAGACAGAAATCAGCAGCTCAACCATCAGCACAGCTTTAAGAAGGCTGAGACTGAACCAGGCTAAGGATGGAGATGACTCAGGTGATGCTCTATGTGACTAATCAGAGGCTGGCACTTCTGTCTTGAGATGTAACCAAGTCTAACACTCTCCACAAAGGAAAGCATCAAAGGTGTGAATTCAGACTACAGACAGAATTCAAGAGGCTAAAAGATGTCCCTCTGAGTTATGGAAATACAAAAGTAGAATAAATGCAGTATAGCCACAGGAAATTGCATTATGGAAAATAAGTAGTACATACATACCCCCTGTATCTTCCTTTTTTCTTACAAATCACACAAAAATGTTCTAGGGATATCAGTTAAATCGTATGTGAAACCTGAGCATTTAATAAGATGACATGAGTGTTTGCTTCCCCAGTTCCCATGAGCAATTGAATCAAGCCCAGGAAAATCCAGTCCCCAGTGAATCAGATGCTAAGATCCAAAATCAGGTGCCTTGGTTTCTGTACTCTGTTCCAGTCCTGACATTTTACCATGTCACCAGAACCAAACTCAGCCCAATCACCCAGGAAACAGGCATACATGTGGCAAAAGCTGCATTTCTGACCTAACTTGCTCAGCTGGCCAGGCTCGTGCACGCCTTCCTAACATTCAATGCTACCCAGGTACAGATTTCTCTGTGCTCACGTTTTGACCTCAACAACAATACCTTACAGAACGCAAGTTCTCAAAGTTTTGAGATCAAGTGGGTTTCAGCAGAATTTAAACTGATATTTACAGAATTTGCAAACAGCAGCAGAAAAAGTCATCTCTCATGGCGTTAACAGGAGTCCTGCCCTCTCCCTATAACGTAGACTCACTCACTGGAGTACCAAAGACAAAGCTGACTTAATGCTGAAGAAGTCAATACTTTATAAAATTCTTGGAAACACCTTATAAAATATTACAAGCTTTTTTAATCATTGCCATATAACACACTGGAGATACAAAGCTAATGGCAGGCACAGCTGAAAACAGAGGTATGCTGCTGCTTTCCCCAAGACCTGCAGTTCACAAATACAAAGCCTTAGCAACTGAACCTGTCGGTTTTTACAAGTCTCTTCCTTCACTACATTTATCTGAAACAATACTTAAGAGATGAGGTTAGTACTACCTATCAGAAATGGTAAAAGCAGAGACTGAGAAAAGTACAGAAAATGAAGTAAAAAACAATTCCATGTTGCTCTTTCTTTTCTAGCAACGTGATCCTCCAGCAAATGGAAGAGTACATTAGCAAATCCAGTGGGACTGATCAGAAATGGCATCTTCTCAGATGTTGGCAAGAATTCATCAAAAACATTCAATAATATCTCTTCGACCAGAAGAAGGTAATCTAGGACAACTTTCTACAGCCACTGTTCAAATACAAGCCTTAAATTCCTGAACAGGCCAAGAACGCTGAAAAACTGAAAGCACTGATCTGGCAAGAATAATGGCAGGTCCTTTGTGCTCTCACTCTACAATGCTGCACTTCATACCTCGTGCCCAACACATCTTCACAGAAAACTGAAGAGTAAAATGGTGACAAGAAGCAGAACTGAAAACAGTCCCTTGCTAGATGCTTTAATTCTCTTCTGTTAAAACAGTGTGTTTCTATTATGCTACCTAACAAATTATGTGTCTGCAGAATCAGGCTCCCTTTTCAATTATGAGCTAATTATTTCAATACTACAAAACAGAAAACCCAAGTCAACTTTCCTGCTTCACCCAACTTCTTCATAAATTATTCTCAAAGAGCAAATGAGATTTCTCATTCCAGTTGTATTCCAACGCGATCAAGACTTACTCCTTCCAGCTCAGAACCTGTAACACTCTTTCATTTTCTGGACTATTAGAAACAAAAGGATGCCAATATTTTATCTGGCAGTCAAGCAAACCTTTGAAGTTTGAAGTCTACAATGTCAAAAAGACAAGTAACTACAGAACTTAATTTGTGCAGATGAACAACTGTTTAAAAATCAGCAAGGAAAATTTCAGCAACACCTAGTCAGGATCTGGGCTCTCTGAATGTATTCCAGTAAATGCTTCCACTTCTAACCAGAATGTGCCTGTACACAGGGTGTGAGTTTGAGATAGTGACCTTAAATACACATGAGAGGAGTTTAATATCCACTCTCTACATGCTAAAAAAAATCGGGGGGGGGGGGGGGGGGGGGGTTGGAATCCCTGCATACTTTTCAGGCTTCACTGTACATTTTTGGACAGTCTTTCTGAATATGCTCACTTCTTCAGCTTGGGTTTGCTGTGCTTGGCAGTCCCTTTTGCATCTTTTACAACATGGCACATACATGAATGGCCTGTGGTCTCATGCTTTAATTCTCATTTAAAACTAATGCTTGAACAGTGGCTTTATTTTTGTTAAGTAAAATCTTTTTCTCCCCCTGGATTCTGATATACATATTTCTCTTTTTCAACATGAGGCGAAACCGATTTTTTCCAACTGAACCAATCATTCTCAGGAGTAGCTTTTTGTCTTTACCACCAATACACTAACTCTCATTTGTGTTATTCCTCAACTTTTTGTGCTGTGTTCCACAAAAGCAATGACAGCAGGTAGCACGATGTTGATTTTTGTAGGCTCTGATAAGACATGTATTTTGGTTTTGAGATTCCAAACTGAAGAGAAAAAAGCTTAGGTAAAGAATACATGACACAAAAGGAACTACTTTTTTTCGAGTACTTGTATTGAGGGGAAGAAAAGAACCCAGATCATTTCTGTGTATGGTGCAGTCCACCTGCTCCTGAAGGCAAGGTGGGTTTTTTCTTTATCCACTTGCTATCAGCCAAAGTCTGTATAGTTGACAATCTGGCTTGGGACAAGAGACCTCCCACGTTTCCTTTGGGATGTTCAGAGCAGCTGGCATTCAGCCTTTGACTCCCACAGCAAGCTCAGGCGCCAGTGAGCTCCCCTGGTCACCAGGTACTACCACATATCACAGCAGAGACAGCCTCAGCAACACGCAGACAACTGCATCCAGTGCTCAGCCCCAGAGGCAAGTCCCCCTCCGGGGAGAAGTCCCAAACGTTTTACACACCCAAGTCTCCACATTCCAGCAATATCAGCTCCTCGTGCCAACAAAGCAGCCAAGGGTGGAGGGAGATTCTGTGTTTACTACTCCGTATCAGTGTTGTGATGTGCAGCTTTTGAAGATGTTTCTTTGCAGTGACGTGGTCTGCCTTCCCACCAAAGATTATGAAATCACTCTCAACCAAAGAGCTTCCTCCCTCACATGGCCTTCCAGGACTAGCGAGGGGAGAGATGAACGCTGCAGCTAGCACTCCCTAATTGCTTCAGCAGAAGTTGAAAAGACGTCAGCAACTGGACTTTCTGCTCCTTATTCCCTGAGAAAGCAGAGAAAAATCTGCAGAGAGTCAGCCTCTGATCCCAGGTTTGGTGTTAAAGCAGCCTGACTTTTGGGTAGCCATGCAAATAAGATAAAGACTGACCTTGCATGCAGCAAGCTGTGCTGCCAGTCAGGAAGGGTTACTCCAGCAAGTGCAATGTCAGTGAATGTACTGAGAGTGCTACTGTAATATCACAAACATCTGCAGCTAAACATGTCTCAGGGGGAGAGGCAGACCTTTCAAACCACCAACCTGAAAAATCAGAAGTGTTTTAATTGCATGACAAGGGAGAGGAGCCAATCAACTGCTAAGTTTGACCAGCATGTTACTGCACTTCTGGCAGCTTTGCCCTGGCTTCTAGCAATCCATCCTGCTGATTTTAACAGGTTGCTTTGACCTTTAAGGCTCTTGAGTATTTCTAGGCTTCATATATCTTCCTTTAGGCCATGCCTTAGACTGTACTACCAGCTACCTGCAGACTTTCTCATTCAGCTCATTCTGAAATGTCTCAGATACAGAATCTGCCTTCTCTCTTCAGTTACTTTTATTCTCGGCCAAAGGAAACCTAGTATGTCAGATACAAAAAGTAAATGATTCAGATGCCTTTGCTGTCACAGAGATATAGCCCCTTTATTTTTATGTCTTTATTTTGTATAAAATAATGAAAGAGGCACAGCCCCAAACTTGAAGAATGTCAGAATAAAATCACTCACACATAAGACGCCTTATTGCAAAGCAGCACACAGCAGCTGGGCTTAGTTTATTTGCTTAAGTTAACTTCATAAAAATAAGTGGTATTGGACAAGCTCACACCATGTGCCACTTCCACAATGCAACCACCCAGCCTGCAAGTTCCACATCCTTACAGGCACAGCTAACCCTAAGCTGCTCAACTGCAACTTACCAGTATAGAGAACATTTCCTTCAAAAAATTACAGAGGCTGCTGGGATTGTCTCTCCATTAGAGTATCACTCTGTCAGAGCAAGGTTTGGGTATTAATTAATTCAGCAATATCCTGAACATAGGGCATCTAGCTCATCCTCCTATATGCCACTAGTGCTCATATTCCTATAGGCCACTTGCTACCTTAGGCCAGAAAACAGAACCTCTTGTTTTGACCAAGTAGTCAAAACGCTTTAGTGCAAATGAGCTCAAACAATATTAATAGTTCATTTCATTTAGTGGCAATCAGTCCATAAATTGTACTGGTCTCAGCTTTTGATGAAGCACAGGCTACTACATACTTAGAGCATAGAAGATGTATACATCCCAACCACCAAGCACAGCAGTACTGATCGTGGGTGCTTCACTCAATTACATGATTAGGTGGAGAAATAAGGGGAAAACATACCCCCTAGGACAGGGGACAGCATTTGCATTCCTGCTTTTGATCTGAAAGCTCTTGTTATGAATGCAACACTGGGGCTTTGCAAAGTGACAGCTGGCTATCAATGAACAGAAGGAAAGCAACGTCATGCAGCCTCGAAATCTCATGTCTATCCCACTTAATTTCTTTGTGCTAAAATCTTGGAACACTGCAAATACAAAGCCACCACATATTTGCCTTTGTAGGAAAGAGATTGGCAATAACCACTATCTAGCACGACTGCACTTGGCATGGATGGTCAGGGATGAGCAAAATCAGAACAAAGGCCAAAGGAAAAATCAGGTCAGGAGTGTTAAAGCACCTCTGACCTTGCACGCTGTCCCCAGTGAGCAAGGGATGGGATGTGTAGTAGTGGGAGATTGTATTGTTGATACTCCAGCTCTGTTGATAAACAGAAAGATTGTATTCTGGAAGCAGATAAACATCTTTCATCAGAACTAAACCAGATACATTTCAGAGTGAAGTGCAACTGTCACTGATCCATATCAGAAAGTCCCCTTTTGATTTCAATTTCAGAAAAAGATCAGTTTACACACTGCAAAGCAAACCTTGCAGCTAAAACCCACTCTCCACTTAGACAAGCAAAGCCTTGGCTAACCATACGTGGGATATTTAATGTCGTCACATATCTGTATGTCAGTGAAACCACTGTTTCACTAGCTACTTTCTGAAAAAAGGCATCATAAAATTAAATGCAACACGACTCTTTTTGCTACCCTGGTATCCTGCTCTGGAGAAAATGGAAATCAAAGACAATTTTAAAAAATACCAACAGAAAATACACACTTAACTCATGTGCAACTGTAGCAAAATCTGAGAGGCTTAGAAAGAAATTCAATACAACATTCACTCAGTTACTAGAAGAAATTCAAGACAAATCTTCTAGGAAAAGATAGGCATGCAGTTACCTACACAGTATGTAGTGCCAGGCAATGCAAGACAATAATGATGGGCACTTCTACAAAGAATAAGTGCCACTTAGTCCACTGGGACTTGGAAGACCTTGCTTCCCCTTGGGGTTCAGCCACTGTCAGGCTGAATATTTGCTTTGCTTCTCTATGCCTCAGGTTCCTCATCTTCTAATAGGAAGGAATTTTCTTTGTAAGGCACTTGGAGATCCACAAATGAAAGGCACGGCAGCAGAACTAGGTCAGACAGGGCTGATGTATACAATTATTGCTGCAATTTACATGGCTGGAAAGTGTAATTAAAACTCTAGATCACCCTTTTCAAAGGTTCAAAATAAGGGTGGGTTTGATTCCAAAATGTAAGGCAGACATTTGCACTTTGGTTTGTATAGTGCATAACAACTTTTTCAAGTAAATGCTGCAGTTTAGAAGAAAGCAGAGGACAAATCTAGGGATTAGCTGGAGGCTGCATCATTTCCTATGACCTATTACTTTACCAAAACCTTTTAAAAAGAAAAAGAAAAAGCAAAGGCACATCACACACCCCAACACAAACTTCCTGTGCTTTAACCACTGCATGAGCAAGCAAGGTTACAGTTCAAGACATCCTCTGAGTAGCTGCACTATTGCACAAGCCATTGCACACAACACTCAAACCCAAGTCCCAAGTTGCTGGTTTCTCCCAGCGCTATCTCACCGTAAATGTAAAAATACGGTTGCATGTACCAGTTAGACTGGGCCAAACAGTTTCTCTTGAAAGACATACACAAAGTACTGGCTTTACAGTGGCATGTAGTGATAATGCAACGTACACATTTCTTCCTTCCTCTTCTCCAAGAGCCAAATCCCACAGGTTTCCCTGACTTCAATTACCAGTAGATACCACACAAAAACCATCATGGTTGGCAGCAGCTGGAACCTTTTCAAAGAGCTTCTGTGGAGAACCCAGAAATGACTGGCATGGGATCTCTTAGAGGTGGTCTCGCCACAAGGGTGGAGCACTGCAAGGAGAGGTTTTTTCCAGCCCTCGCTACACGCACACGACATCACTCACGAGGCCGCCTGCAAAGCGCCTCCACCAGCAGCAACTCCAGCTGTAGGAACATACCAACCACTCGTAACCAAAATTATCAGGCTCCATCTCCAACGCAGCAGCCAACACCGCCTTTGAAGTGGCAACTGAAGCCCAGAGCTAAAAAGCTCTTCAGTGTGTAAGGAGGGAGCAGATAAACATAGGCAGCCTGGGTTTCCTGGAAGAGGGGACAAGACTGAGGGAAGCAACGCGTGGCTGGGGAGGTCTGACGTCTGATTCCACTCGCTCTCCTCGACTCGCATACCTTTGCACAGAGGGAGCTGGGATGTTTACAAAGGGCTCTGGTTGCTCGCTGGAGGCGTGACGGGGACTGGCAGCTTCTGCTCAGGAAGCGACCAAGAAATGTGTCTGCTCACAAAGGCAACTGTTGCTTCACCCACGCATCTGTAGAAGAGATGGTTCCCCCCATCTGTTCCTTTCCCCTGGCTCCCCAAATTGCAGCAGGACAAGACGCAACAAATGGAACAGAGATGATGTTACCACCTTTCTTTTTTTAAAGCTGCTCTTTCACTGGTGGTATGGTAAAAACTAGGTTTGAAGACAATTTCCAACACAATGAAAGTAAGTAAACCTCACAGAATCCTCCCAGGAGTTACTCACTTCAACGGGCTGAATTCACTAGGGTGGGGGGCAGAGGGACAGGTGGTGGTGAAAAAACTGTGAAACAAAACTCACCCAAAGCTCTTTTTCTTGTCTGTTATACGGGCAAAACCATAGGTAAGAACATTTTACCGGCTAGAGAGATGGTGAACATGTAGGAAAATGGACACAGATAATTGTATAATCTTTCCTACTAACCAAAGAGTTAATGCTAGTCTGGATGATCTCCAATTGCATCAAGATGATACACTCAAAATGAAAAGGCTATGTAGAAGTCTCCATTGGAGCCCTAAATGCTAAGGCTTTTTTTTCTCTCCTCTATCTTAAATATGTCAGCTGTTACAGGAACTTATTGGTTAAATGGCATGAGAAGACCATTTAAGTAAAAAGAAGCAACATAACCACAAAGGAATGTATTTTATGATTTGCAATGAGGTGCAAATCCTGCCAACCACTTTAAACAATCAGAGCAAACCTAATTTCCCCTCACTAGAAGGACAGAGAGTATATAAATCCAGAACAAACAGAAAAAGGTCTGTCTCACCTCTGATCCACACCAACTTTCCTGGTAGCACCTCTGGTAAGTTACAGTATCACTCCTGCTTTTTTCACAAGAAAACTAAGGCACAAGACAGTCATTTATTCTTACACAGCAAATCGACGAGAAAGCTAAAAGGATGCCTTGCCCACGGGTTCCCAAGGAGCTGCAAGAACTTTTCCTACAACTTTTTTCCACAGCAGCCCAGGTGTCTCGTGCCATTTGGGACACAGCAGGATCCAGTGGCCTCTGCAGAAGGGCCTAGGTCTGCTGCAGGTTGTCACATCTGCCAGCCTGTGTACGTCCTAGATATCTTGACGTGTATAAACGGCCCTTCGCTCTTATGCACAGGTAACAATCACATCCTTTTTAACTATTGTTCCAGAAAGAGTTATATAACTGTGTAAAACTGCACTCCTCTCTTTTCTCCCTCCTATTTCAACACTGTGAAACTCTAAAGAACATTAAAATGAATGGTGACGGAACAAAGCTTTCCTCAAAGCACTGGGGCGTAGAAAAACAACCTGTTAGATGCAGTCATATACACTAGTTGCACAAACCACCACTGAAATCCTCCTTTTCCACACTTGGCATCTGTCAGAGAATAAAAGGGGGAAAATAAAAACCAGACTCTTTAAAGGACAGAGCACTCTCCCACCACTGTTTATGGCCTGCCTCTTGTTAAAATGTTTATTTGTATTGATATATTTAGATGGGTTTTAGATGCAAATGCTCCCTTCCTCGTGCTGCTCTTTCATGGAGTCCACAGGTTACATCTGTTAGTATTTATACAAGGAAAAAACAACAAAAAATGTGCAGCTCTTGCAAACATGGGTAACCAACACATTATTGTGTCTGTGACTGCGGTGCACTTACACATTCCTTGTGGAGGACATGAAAAGGCACCAGGCTGCAATCCGAAAGCTCCATGCAAAACCAGCTACTCCAAAGAGCTCCAGCGTCAAGAAGACTCCGCTGTCCCATGGGAGCTCAGCATCTTCCCTTTGTGTTCTGGAGCCTGCTCTGCAGCTCACTGCAGCTTGGGCCCAGGAGTCCGAAAGCAATAAAGGTGGTACTCTGCTTGCCACAGAGCCAAATGAGCGCTCTCTCAATGTCCCTTTCTGACTCAGAGCAGGAAAAGGACACATTGATCTGCTGCCATTTATGCCAGTGACTGGCGGACTGGGATGGAGGAACAGCATCTGTACAATATCAGGGAAGTTTGCATAGAATCATTTAAGTTTGAAAAGACCTTTAGGATCATCCAGTCCAACCAATCCAGTGGTCACACCATGAAGAAATACTTAAGAAAGCTATCTGATGTCATAAACACTAATCTTATTCAAGGAAAAGGATACATCAAAAAGGGCATCTTGCATTCATTCAAATCCTCACAGCAGAACCTATGCTCAGGACTCCTGTCTCAGCTACACTTTTACTTCTGTACCAAAAAGACAAGTCTGAAAAGCAAAACCACAAAACTAGGAAGGATCAGTATCTGATCCTAAAGCCGTAGTAAGGAACCAATACCACCCATCACCATGCACATCTGAACTAGCAGATTCAGTGGTGCACATCCCAAGGATGGGATGCTTCCCCACTATCCAATTCTCACCTCCAAAGATCTGCCACCAATAAGCTATCTCAGACAAATCTTTTACCTAAGACAGGAGTGGAAAAACAGAGGGTGAAGACCCCTCCTTCTCTATTCATGGCCAGGAAGCCCAAGCCAGAAAGGCAGAGGTGGGCCCACAAACAGAACCAAAAGGCAGACCTCCTGTGCCAGGGCTGGTTGCTGAGGAACACAGGCATCATTCATAAACGCAGCTCTTCCAACAAAGGGCCTCAAAAGTGCGGTCACTGTATATTTACACAGTTGCTTTATCTACTGTACCTAACACAGCGTGTTTGCTTCGGTTTTTTAAAGTACAAAGTACCCACAGGCAGGAGCACTGCAGAGAAGATAAATTAAATACATAAATAGAAAAGACTGGCCAAGAAGGAGTCTTCCCCACCTCACCTGTGAAAATTGGCGTGCAAGGCATGCAGAGCACAGGTCTGCAGGTCAGTGCTCACATCTCACTGACACTCCTATGGGATGAACTCTTCCCCCAGAACAAAAAAACAATCAGTCCTGAAACACGGGTGATACGCTTTTATGTCTAGCTCTACATTTTTGGGATGCTTGCATCATGAATTGCTGTCAGTTTAAGAGGTCAGCGTCAAGAGGAGAGAAATTATCTGAAGGTCAACAGAGCCCGTAAGTAAACAAAGGAAGAGAGACCCACGCCAGGAGGCAAAGGCACATATTAGGGTTCCTGCTTGCGCACAGCTGCTGCCTCTAACAAAAATCGATTGCTGTGTGATTGGAAATGGCCGTGTGCCTGGTCTGAGGGCTAGTCGGTAAATGCACAGCATGGGTGTTGCTTCCTGTCCAACTCGTTGTAAAAGTTGTTGATTGGGGATTATTTTGGTTGTTGTCAGCCTCTAGCAAAATGTTAACTAAGTTTTCTGCACAAAAGAGAAATGAGTTCAAATTCCATGTGTCAAAAATCCCAGTAGGAACTGCAAGGCACTGATGAAGAACAAGTGAGCAACAAGTGAGGCAGACAGATTACACATCTCAGGACATCAGATTTTCCAAGCCTGCAATTAACAAAAACCTCGTCACCATTCCTAAATTAACTTTGGTTAGAAGAACTACCGTTAGCCTGTAAAGAAGAAAAGGTGGGTAAAAGGGAGGTATACCACGTGTGTATATGAAGACTGAAGAAAATGCCTCAGGGTAAACAGCTAGTTAAATTGATTACCTTGTTCATTCAATCCTCTAAAACAAAGATTAAAAACACAAACAGAAAGCAGAAAGAGTTATTTGTATTTAGTGCACAGAGCCACCATTCCCCTCTTTGATCTATCAAATACTTGAGAGATGACCAAGATTCTTGCAGTCATTTCCATTAATTCTTTCTGAATAGACATTTGTTCTCATTTCAGCTACCAGGACCTAGCCATCTAGGATACAGACTCCTGAAATTGCCATCACAATCAGGCTTAAAAGAGGATATATAGCTCCTCTGAAAATGGTTTGCAAGTATTTTAAGCTGGCCACCCAAAACTGGAGTCATCCAACCAGCCAGTCACTTTCAGAGCTTATCTTCCAGTGTATCAGTTTCCCCTCAATTAAACCAGGCTATTAAAACTTAACTGTAGAAGGAGCTATTCATTAAAGTTTTGTCACATCTTTGGATGAAAATGCCCAAACCAGATGTGAACAGTTACAAGATTTGCTCTCACAATCAAAACAAAAATGAACGTAAATAATTATGATACATTTGCACAACAGCATGGAAGATTCTCTCTCCTCACATCTCTCTTCATGCTCCAGTGCTCCCTTTTCAGAGGATGGCAGCTGTTAACAAAACAATGAAGGAAGCAAGAGTACAGGAATATTTACACCAAGAATATAAGATTAGATCTCAGCAAGCGATTTTCTCCTACTTACACAGGCCAAGTACACACACAGAGACACATGCACAAAGGATTCTGGCAAAAGAAAGGATCTTCAGCACGATTTGCATCTGAACAATCATAAAACCAGAGATCACTCTTAGTCAAATATTGTTAGAAACTACTAGATGATCGAGTTCTACTTCTAATTACTATTTATACGCTAAACAGTAAAAATGATGATAGCCTCCACCCAACTCCTGCTGTGTTGGTACCACATGTCAGAAGGGTCACACACTCCAAGGGTATGCAAAACACTGATCACTCTTCTGAAGTGTAGTTCTAACATACTTTGTCCAGAGTCAAAGGTTAGTGTAAATGATGTCAATAGAGACATTCTTTTGAATAAGAAGTGTAATTTACGTACCAAGGACAATAACTTACAAAACTCACCACTGGACAGTCATGTGAAGATAAAATACTAAATGGATCTAATTTTGTTAAAAACATGACAACTTGTAAAAAGCACCTCATGACAATTTGTTCTGCTTCAAACAACTGAATTCAGTATGTTCCCAACTATCATAAAACTACTTTATCACACAGCAAATCTACTTTACTGTCTTACTTGCTGGAAAACACACTCCTAAACAACTAACACTTTATTTTAATGACCGACATAAAACACAATTATGAAACGAGTAAATGATGCTTTTGACAAGCATAGAGACATGGTGCATTTCTCTTCAATCTTCCCTACTCTTTGCTTGGTACTTTGCAGACCATTCACACTACACTTAGCTGGAATCAAACATAACCCACACCATTCCTCAAAATAGTGTGATTTGTTGTGCACAAGCAATGCCAAGAACCTCCCTTACACGTTGGCAGAGCCAGGGTGCAATGGCTGAACTAATCCCTACCTGCCCTGACCTAGTTAATGCCGTGTGACGTGAAGAAAGCAGAGCAAGGAGGGACTGGATTGAAAGCAATGAAGAGTGGTATTTTGAATGTAGCTGGCTGAGGAGTTTACTAGTCACAGTACATGAGTTTGCTGGGAGATCTGTTTTGCAGGTTGTGACCTTCATCAGCCCAGACTTTTATCAAAAGCCTTTTCATGAGAATGTCAGAATGCCACACCTTGCAGCATTCACATGAAGTCAGTCCTCTTTGCTCCTCTCTCTCACAAACTGAAAACTCCATACAGTGCTGAAAAGATTGTGACTGCATCCACAGTCCAGCAGATACTGGAATATGGAATACAAATTTTCTGCTCATATTTCAAAGTTCACCAGAATTCCCAGCAGATGAATCAGACATATATGTTAGTGCAGCAAAAAAGCCTGAAAAGTTTGTTCACATGCCTGGAAAGGGTCAAACACACGGTAACATGCTCCCTTGCCCAAGCTCATATTTACTAAGCCATGGGTGGTTCTTCAGAAGCTGATTTGTTTATCTGCAGTAATTAACAACTCCTCTGTGCTCCTTTGCTTTTCCACTCATCAGAGAGCCCTACCCAGCAAGGCAGTAGTTCCTGGCAGCCGATGTTGGCAATGAAAGCAAAAAATACAGGTGCCAATTTCTCAGCTTAGTGAAAGACAGTGAGAATAAAGCCAGATAAATTGAGCCATCTTTCTCTGAACGTTCAATTTCTCAGCTTAGTGAAAGACAGTGAGAATAAAGCCAGATAAATTGAGCCATCTTTCTCTGAACGTTCCCATGTGAGGTCTCTTCCCACTACAGGTCTGCTGCCACCATTTCACCTCAGCAGAGCACTTTTAGAACATAAGTAAAATCACCTCTCCATAGGCTAAACTTTACAACATTACTTCATCACAGACACTGGACTAGGGAGGGGTCCACCACACGTTCTCTTCGAATAGTGTAACTGTGGATATTGATACTGGTTGACAAAGCATATAGACCAGTTTGGGGCCCAAAGTCCATACATATCTGCAGATTCTTTCCAGCTGGCTCAAGACCACCATTTGGGGAAAGGCAACAAGAAAAATCTCTCTTCTCAACATGCTTTTACTGGCCAATCATTTACCTGTTTATGGCAAAAACTTCCAAACCCTTGTGTGGTACCTGACACCAGGCTCGGAAACACATGTTAGTGATTCCAAATATGACATTATTTGTGTCAGATTTGCATATTAGTGAAGCTTTGCTGGTCTCAGTGTAAGTAATCTCAGTGGAGTTTGCAACAACGAGCAGTTAAACTTCCAAACAATGAATAGTGGAAAGCAACCCCTCCCGATGGAGTTAGTTCTGTAACAGCTACCATCACTCCAGAAACTGCAAGTACATTCCTCTTAAAAAAGAAACAGAGTTAGTTATTAGTGCCTGGGAATATCCTTTTTACCAAAATCTGAGATTTTAAAACCAAAATTTTAGCTTTTTAGTTAAAAGCTAAACATGCCACAAGGTTTTGGGCATTGTGCAGGGTATTTCAGAGTCAGTCTACAACTGGTGCTATGATTTGTAGCTACAGAGGCTGTCAGAATCTAGTTTTCTCCTCTGCAGTTCTGTGAGGAATCCTTAGCCTGACATGAGCTCGGGGAGATGCTCCCTGGGACACTAAGCCACCGACCCACCTTTACATTTTCTGTTCATAACTCAAGGCTTGACAAAACACCAACCCTGAAAACTGATCTGACATCAACAAGTTAATCCTCTCTAATTGCTGCGTTGCCTCCAAGATTTAATATATTACCTGATGCAGAGAGAGAAACAAGAAAAGAAAAACCAAACCCCCACCCCTTCTCACACGCACACAGACTGCACCACACCTTTCCCAGCAGCACGGTGCTGAGAGGAGACGTGCATTTTAATGTACCTGGCGTTCCAGCATGCTGTTGAAGAGTCATGCCTTTCTGAAGCAGACTGGGACGTGTCTGGCCAGTTCCACATCTTTTCATTGCTATTTGAGTCCCAATGGCAAATGGCTGAAGGAGTGAAAAAGTGAGCAGAAACTCCCTGCTTCAGTCTTCAGTCATCCCTGGTTAACTTTTTTATTTCTTAAAAGGAGAGGATTCAAGCAGAGTTTAGGTCTGAAAATTCCCAATAATAAACCAGCAGTTATCATGGAACTCCAGTTAATCTATAATCTTTACAGGAACAGCATGGCAGTTCAGTACCTACACTGAAGTTCATGAGGCTGAATTTGTCCTAATGCAGCCAGACTGGATGAAATCTGGGTAACCAAAGCACTATCCCTGACAAAAAGCTTAGCACTGAAGTTTACTGGGCTGATCAAATTGATTTTCTTTTTAAAGATAATTTGGTGCTTAGAAAATGAATGTGACAGAGCCACTTCTATAGCTTACATGAGCAAGCACAACATAAAGTAAACCTCTGGCCAAGAAGCCAACCTTGAAGTTCTTTATTCAACCTAGAGTCGGTGAAAATGGACTATTTCTCGTGGGCAGTCATGATCTAACTCCTTTCCCCCCTGCTTTACCATTGCCCCTTCAACAGGGCTTGTTCAACACTTTATAGGCCTGGAAAGTAAATGGGATCAGGGAAGTGATCCAGGCCAAAAATAATCCCCTATCCTTTTTTTTTTGATGCTGATGAATTTCTTGACCTCACTCACCAGGCTGCCTGTAAACAGCTGGACCACCCAAGCAAAGGATGGCGTGGGGGCGGGAATGACCAGACAGGAGGCCTGAGGATCTTCAGCCAGCACTTAACACAGAGACAACTTTTCAGCTGACAGCTTTTGTCAGTGCAGTGATGGCCTTTTCCACCAGCTCTGAAACACCTCGTTCCTATCACGGGGCTCTCCTCTAGAGATGAGGAGACCCCCTAAATCACATACTTCCTTTTCTAAGACTTGAGATTCTGCTTTACCTTTAAGCTCAATCTCATTTCTTTGCAGAGATTTATACTATGGAGGATTTCTTTCTATTTATAGTCTAGTATTTTTTTATGAAGCACTCGATTTTCAAGCATTTGGTTTGGTTTCACAAGACATTCAGCTGATTAGCCAAGAGAGTCAAAGGGCTGTGACCTGCAGCATCCATCCTTGCACTGTGTAAGAATGGCCAGAGGTGTTTTCCCCTCAGCACAGATTTGGAGAAGAACGAACAGCCAAATACAAGCACACTGGATTTCTACATGTGCAGGACCACATATACAAAACTGCTGAACAGTAACCAGCTCCTAATGGTAACAATGCTAATGGCAGCACTGCCGACCCTGCTGAAAAGACAGCCACCCTAGTTCAGACAGATGCATGCACAGGTTTCCACTAATTGCTCAGCAGCTCTGACAAGCCAGAAATTAAAACAAGTACTTTGGGCAACATCTACTACAACTAACTTCACATATGATGGCTTCCATTGAAAACTGGCTGAAAGATAGCTAAAATTTTTCACTGCTGAACAATCTGATGTGAAGAGGTCAATGAGCAATTTCAACTTCACATTAACACTCCTCAAAATATTCAATAACTCCCCAATTCTACATAGTCTTTTTTAAAGAATCCCAATTCAAAGACTGGGATGAAATGCAAACACACCAAGTTCAGCTACATGCAGAAGCACGGAAAGGAATTAACATCAGGGTATCCCATGTCATTCAGCACTGGCAGCCTGCTACTCCTCACAGCTGTGAAAAGCTTTGCTTAGGTAAATGATGAAAAGCAAGTCGAAGCCAAAACCAAAGCACTGAGTCCATAGAAAATGTGGAAAAGCAGTTGTTTTCCCCTATGGTCAGGTCTGGCTGTGAAAGAATTTCAAGCAGCAATGACCTATTTCAGTGTTTTATCCTTTCTCAGCCCAACGACAGCTCAGAACACAGGATCTGTTCTACTCAAGTGATGAACATGAGTAAGCTCTATCAGTGTCACTGGGTTAGTCACCACAGTTCAAACTCAGAGCAATGCAGTGAGAAGTAAGAGCCCCATTTAAACTGCTATTGGAGCACGTTATTGCAAACCCAAAAACTTCTGGGCAATCTAAGCCTGTATCTGCCCACTTCTTAGAGACAGCACTGCTCTGGCTCCCACCAGTCAGGTACAAAACAGAAACACTACCTGGTATTTCATCAAGACCGTTTAGAGGCTGTTTCAAGTGTAGCAAAAGAAACAGCTTTCCTTATGCAGCTGATGCTTATCATTGTCCCAACCAAAAACAGTGTTACATTTAACTGCCCTTCAAAAGTATGTTCCAGCATCCAAACAGGAAACTGGAATAGTTTTAACACACTTGTCTTACTTCAAACTATTGTAACAGAGAGCAGTTCTCAACCTCTATCAGCACAAGTAACATTTTCATTGAAAGCTGAGTGTTCTTGCAGATACATATACATGCTCCTCTATTCACAGCTACACAGCCAGCCTGGAAAAGTGCAAAAGCAAGGCACATCCAGCAATTGTTTCCATTCAAAATGCCTTTTGTAATACAAACTTTAGGGATGGTGCACACAGAGGAGATGGAGTTTCCAAATAAGGATGTCGAACTAGAGGCTGAATTCAAGAAACATCGAGCATTCTGTAGCATTCCTCATCAGCAATGCCAAAGGGCTCCACTACACTGAAGATCTGAGCATTTATATAAAGGGACTAACTTTGGATTTTGGTTAACGAAATGACCAGCTTTAGGTACACTCAAACCATGAACTTCATTAGCACATTGAGGCACATGGGGTCTCAAAAGTCTCTGCACTTGTGTATTTGTATAAAAGTCTTTGCATTATTTAATAGAGAACTCAGAATGCAAAGAGGCAACTGTTGCCTGCTGACCTACAATGAACTTGTAGACATGTTGATTTTATCTGTTTAACAGATTAGGTTTGCACTGACAGATGGACAATGCTACTGTTAAATTAATTAAAAATGAATACCATTAATATTGGATGAGCATGAAACAAATTACCTTTGGGGGTAAGACACTTCTAAATAGAGGGGAAAGGAAAGTAGCTAATGAGGTTTGAAGATAACAGCTCCTAGGACCTTTAAAGATATTGACTTCCATTTTTTCCTTTTTCTTCCAGTTGCCCTTTGGCAATGCTTTTATCAGCCTATACTCCTGTATTATCTATTTTATTTGTGTTAGCTAACTGCCAGTGTACTTACTCAAATTTATAGAATGTTATGGCAAGACAAATCATTTCAAATGTCCCTTTCATAAAATATAATGCACTGGTCAAGATTTAGAGAACTATTAAAAATAGATCCAATCATTCCATGTTCTACCATTAGCTTTCTATTAAGGAAAAAAAATATATCCAATTAGTATCTTCTTCAGTTTCTCCTCTTACAATGCCCATAGTTCAGTTCCCTTCAGTTCCCATTCCCATTCTCCTTAAATTTCTGAGGCAGAAGATTTTAGGCTTCTGGGTAACAAGCAGCTGGTAATTTTTTCTGACATCACTACCCATACAATTTTGTGAGTGTGCCCATTGAATCATTGTTTGCAAGCAAGCCTTCAAAATTACTAACCAGGGTAAAAAATTCCACAGTGCCAAGAAGTCAAGCTGAGCTACTCATTTCTTAGTATCCACAATTCAATTAGCTGCAAATACCACACCAGCAGCAAACCAGTGTTTCAGTTTCTTCTGGCACATAACTCTATAAACTCATTTTAGTATTTGGATTTACAACAAGTAACCTCTCCACTGCATAAATCTGATACTGATATTTATAAAGTATCTTTCCAAAAGAAAGAGAAACAGGGGCAAGGAGGAGATTAAGCGTATTTTAAGATCTGTTATTTTAAATCTGAACTATAAGATTGATCTTCTTGCTACTGCAATTATCATTTTTGCATTTTTACATGCGAGCATGGAAGATTAAATGTGGTAAGAGAAGAAAACTACATCTCCACAATGACATCCAAATATTAGAAATCTGATCTACCCTACAAACCTACAAAGTAAAGAAAATAAGAATAAAACTTTGCAGTAGTCACACTGGGTAAATCAACCCAATGAACCAAGTACACTATAATTACTAAAAAAGATCTTCTTCATCACTTCAGTGGCAGCACTTACATGCATAAATTTGGCCATATATAAAAAAGGCTGTCAGAGGGCACAACTAGCATGCATTTTACTGTTTATGATCATCAAGATAAACTGGCAATTGATGCACAGTTCTGTGTAGTTTGGCCCAAGCTACAAAATTAGCTCAAATACAATGTTTTGAGTTCAAGATGGTAAAAGACCTTGTAGCCCACAAGTCGTAAGGGTAGGCTACTGGAATGCAGAGAATAACAAGCAGAATATGGGTAACAGAATGGAGTGTAGTATTTTTGATAGCTCAATCCTCATAAAACTTTATGTCTTGGGATGTTCAATGACATTAAAAGGAACTTTTGCAATCTACTTCGATGGCCGTCACAACCGACAGGCTGCTGGATATCTACATCACAACCAGCTTTTATAGGTCCATGTATGATTCTGATATTCTGTGTTTCTGCTCAAAATGGCTCAATTTCAGCACATTACTCACCACAGCAGTTAATTAAATACATTCAAAATTACCAACAGGCTTTGCTAACTCTCTTTTCATGCAACTATTTTGTCTTAAGGTTGTATAAAACACTTCTTTTACATGTCTTCTGTGAGGGAAGGAGGAAGAAAGTGGAGAACTCCTCAGTTGAGTTCAGTTTCTGGAATATTTCTTTTTCTAAGTACTGCATTTCATTCATTTTCTTTGGATTACACTGCTATATCCCCACCTCTTAGACACAGCCCCAGAGCATTAGCAGCTCTTGGCCCAGCCATTCACCCATGAAGTCCAAGGCAAAAGTCCATTGGTACCTTCTCCATGGGAAAAGATCCACTGGTAACACTGGAGAAAGTAGCCATCTAAAACACTGGTCACATTGACTCTTCATCTGATCTCTTCACTGCTGGACTACTTAGTAACTCTGCTACATTTCACTTGTGTGACACTTGGAAAAAGTAAGAGAAGCTGCTAAACAATCACTGCTGACATCAAAGAGCTGTCTGGCATACCTATTGAACACAGATTAACAAAGCCTGTTTGTACTCCACTCGTCACAACAGAATTCAGACTAGTGACTTGGTTTCAAAGGTGAACTTGAACAACAGATATGAGCAGCTGAAAGGCGTCACGATGAGGTCGCCACCCTATTTCACCACAGAGCAGCCCCTACATACATAGCAATATAGCTCACGTCTGGACTGACTCTTGCATCCTAGAAGTGATATTTGAACCTCCATCACCAGTCTGTTCTTTGGCCTCTGATCTAAGTCCTCCAACAGGAATATTGATAGTTGCTGAGGAACCAGAGTTATCTGACATTGTGTTTGAATTTTCAGATGGTACAAATAGACGGGGGTGGACTCACAGAGGGACAGAGGGGATACAGCTCTGCAGCACCAAACTTCTGCTTGCACAGTCTCTCCATGGAATGTCTACAGCACCGGTCCAGGACTTTGCCACCCAGTCATAGCATTGTCACCCCTCACCAAAAGGTCCCTGTGTGCAGAAGAGGTGTTGCTAGGAAGAACAAAACCTGCATTATATGTGACCTGAGGTACATAGATGGGAGAACTACGCTGGTAGTTTTCCTGTATAATTGGTTAATTCGCTTAAATCCTTGATGCTTGAACATCTTCTGGGTAGTTACAGGGAGACAGTATAAATAAAAAAAATCCAAAAGATATCAGTTGTCAAAAACAACAACCAACTTTACTGAAGTCTGAGATGCACTAGAAGCCAGTCAGGCAGTATCAATGCCAGTAAGGATCAATACTCCCACAAAACAGTGTTATGCTATGCCTAGAAAGCAGAGGGAGCAGTAATAGATATCTAACACAAAAACACCCAGCTCTCTTCAAGAACTATGAGAGTAGCAGCAATGATTGCACCATATACACAAGTAATTACTGTCAGGTCTTCATCTGGATCCAAAGTTTGGTGACTGTTTTACTAGCAGAAGAATCTCCAAGTTAAAACTGAATTATGAGTTATGAGCCAGTACCTCTGTAATTCTCCTTCCTCCTTCTTGTACAATCACAGCACTAAACTAAGGACATTTTTTCTGTTTGTTTCTTGGTCTTATCCTAAAGGAGAATTTATATTCAACCAAGAAATTTTAATTCAGAGGCACAAACAATATTATTTCCACCACAAACAATCCCACTTTTCATTTCCAAACTATTCTGTGGCAACCTTTTTGTGTTCTCCGTAAATATAAATAAAAGATAAAAAGAAAAGCAAACAAACACGCAATCGAGGTTTCCCTCTCTCAGAGCCTGAGGAAAAGAACAGAGGCAATACCTGCATAGCTGTAAAGCCAGGGCTCTCAGGTAAAAAAAAAATGGAGATTCAGGGTCAAGTTTTGTTCTGTCCAATTTCCTTTCATAAAGTTTTCATTAGTGCACAAATGAGATCGTCCAGGAGAAGCAGCTTTCTGTACTTTCTGACTGCTGCATACCTTGCAATAACTTAGCTATGTAGACATGTCCTCAGAGCAGAGACTTGCAACCCACTCCCCCTTGATAAAAATCAAGGTTCAAAAAGTAGGTTTTCAGATTTGAACAGACTTTTGTCACACTCCAGTTGTAAGGTTCTTATTCCTTTTTCTGCAGTAAAACCATCTTCAAGGCCAGAACTACAATAACCCTGGCACAACCTGGAAATTGTGTACCACACAGACAAAGGAACAGGCCACAGCTATGGAAAGACTTTAGCTAGCACAGACAAAGTGGCCATTTTGATATTATATTTCTAGTCCCAGCACGGCGCTTCTTGTTTGGAGTGACAGGTTCCAAATGAACATGTCAAAATTGATCAAGATAAACTGGTTTTAATATAAATTATGATTGTTGGCCTATTTTTTTAATTGCTTTTTCCTCCTCAACATTAAGTCAGGGAAACTTGACTGTATTGTTACATTTCAGGTTACAACTCTGGTTTTGAACAAAGGGATAAGGCAAGTTCTGTGGAGTAAAAATAAACAATGCTACAGTTCCACCTGTAAAGACTTGTCTTTATCATATTCTCCAGCTCAAACTGTAACTCAAGTTTCATCTTCACTCCATAAGGCTAGTAACTCATCAACCACTTCCTGCTGAGCCAGCCTCCCTGCTTGGCCAGTTCCCTCACGTGGCTCCCAGTGTCTCACACCACAGTCACTCCTTTCTCCATCCAAGTACTATGACATGAGTGTACTCATTTATGTGACTACTGCACTGAAGACAAGCCCACTGCAAGAACATTAGGTGATTAATGCTTCTATAATCTATTGTACAAAGATTAATGCTGTTTTACAGGGAAAGAAACTGAGATAGAAAGAGAAAATAAATATCATTCTGAAGACTATGTACAGGGTCAGCTGCAAATCAAAACTCCTACTGTATCGCTTAGCTAAACATACACAGTTATTATCATAAGTCATGCAAACATTACGTATGTCCTAAGTGATCAGCTACAAGTGACCAAAAGCAAACACCCACTCAAAGGTTTCATATTCAAGCAGAATTAATAACTGATTAACCTAAAAACTGATTAATTAGAAAAGTGAATGGAGTCACTGCTTATTTTTGAGGAACCAGGACTAATTCTTCCTTATGTACTATGGACTCAATACAACATTGTTTTTCCTCATGCATCTCAACAACTCTTTCTTCACCCCTCTGGCATTGTTCTTCATTGAATTCATACCCCATGTCTGGTTCATGTGAAATTAAATCAAACAGGAAATAATGAACATGTGTGTCTGTTATAGACCCTTCAGCGCCTGAGGAGTATGAGCTGGAGTTCAATGAAATCAACAAGGATGGAGCTTTTCTGGATCCAGTTCCATTCTGTGTGAGCATCACTTGCACAAAAGGCTAGTTTAAGAGGAAACCACACTGCTCAGTGACCATCAGCCCCAAGAAGCAGTCAGCATTTGCATGGTAGAGAGATAAATCTAAGATGGTAAGGGTGGGGGCCCAGGTTATGCTGGTTGGTTGTTTCCCAATTGCCTGCCAAGTTCCTGTGCAGGTCAATATCCATGAATCACATTCTGAGATGTCAGGTAAAATCTGAGTAGTAATCAATAAAATACAGAAATATGGTACTCCTGAAAAAGATTTAGTAGCCTTGTGTTTATTCCTCAAACAAGAAAAAAAACCACTGTTTTCATTTCACAAGATGGTTTATTATAACTGTACCCTACAGTGATGCAAATTGGTGTGGCTTTTCCAGTAAAATAATCTTCATTGTCTTCTGCTCTGATCAAACAACTACCGGAGAAGTTGAAACGCTTGGCTATTTACCTGGCACAAATAACCTTACCCAAGGATATTTCTTCTTCAAGAAAGAAACAGCCAACCTCAAAACACAAGTGGGGAAAAAAAGTAAAGTCAGCATTGTATTGTTTCCTGAACTGTTCTATATTGGGTAACATGTTATTTTCACCTAGGATGCACCTAAATTGTGTAATTACCACAATACTTCACCTAAAAATGGGAAGACGCCCACCAAAAGTCTATTGTTGTTCCAAGATTAAGGGGATAGAAAAATGAGCAAGCATATTTTTGCAACAGCACTATCATCTTTAGGGGTTTTTTCATGTCTTACTGAAATATAACACCTGAAACAAACAATAAGCATTCAGACTAGACCCTGGAAGTGTCTAATGAGGTAAAGCTGCATTCAGTGGTGTCAAAAAAACGTAGTGAGTAGGACAAGCAAGATTAAAGTAATAGTGAAAATACTACAAGGCCTCTGTATCAAATATCCATTGCAAAGTATCAGGTAAAAAATGTCCCTGTGACCCTTGGTCTGAACTAACCAAGGTTATCACGTACCCCTCTGACTACAAAACTCTTGACAAGGGTTGTCCTTGTGCTCTGCATCTGTACAGTCACCAACCCCAAGACCAGGGCTCATAGACAAGCCATGATAGAGGGAATACAAATAAAAAAGTAATGAAATATCCTCATTTATAGTACTGTACCAAAGACAAGTGACCCTATCTCAGCAGTGTATGAAGATCTCAAAGGCTCCAGACACAACTAAATTAGTTACTTCTGGAACGCCAGTCAAACAACAAAAGTACTTCTGTGCTGCCAAACCTGAAAACCATTCATTAAAGAAAGTGAAAGTTTTAGCAAAATAATTTTGTGGGAGGCTGAGGGTTTATGAAACAACTCCAGTTTTGAGATCTTCCCAACAGTCAAAAAAAACCCCATTTAGTGAATGTTAGATTTTAAACTGTCTGTAAAATAGACTGCTCAATGTACAGAACACACATAAATGAATTGTATATGTAGAGTATTTATGTAAACAAAAACACAGAAGAACAGCTAAAAAGAGGATTTTATTTTAAAAAGAAAAACAACAAATGGACAACCAGGCAACTTTATATTGTTCTGCATCATCAGTGAAAACTGTAAGGCTCCTTCTAAATAGAACAATAAACAAGCTTATAAAGTTAACCTCTTCCCACAGTCAATACACACAATGCAGCCTCCTGATAAGATCCTTGGTCATACCATAGAAGGGGCAAGATCTCATCCTTTTCCTAGTCAAGATTCAAATCCTACCTTAACAAAGGCTGCAAACCAACTGATAAAAGTCTGGGGTTTTGGAATGGGCTTTTACAGATTGGTAGCAACTGGGGAAACCCTATGCAACTTCATTTATGGCATGCAGAAAGGTGAAAAGCCCTTTGGCCACACATAAACTACAAGGAAAGTTACACTTTTGCTGCCTTTTATGTTTCCCCATTTAAAATACATAATTGTTTTAAATGGCCTCTTGGTTGAACATTGGGCTCAAACTTGGCCATTATGCTCTGGTAATGAATCAAATTCCTCAATCTTGTTGTTCTTAGCATGTGTTCTTGCATAATTATTTCTTTTGTGAAGACTATACAACCACAGAGCCCTCTGGCCATAACACAAACACTACTTGCCTCTTTAACCTGTTTCCTCTTTAACAGTTTTCAGTGCAGGATCACCTCAATTACAAAGCAAGCTTTGAAAGTATGGTCACTTGAATTTACTGAAAGTGGACCATTATTTAACGGTCCTAAGTTATTGGAGCAACAATATTCACTATACTAAATCACTGCCCAGTATTTTGACTAAGTTTAGCACAGAAGTGAATTTGCAATTCAGCTATTAACAAATACATAGCCAAGGCTCCCAAGACACTGCTCCAGAACAGCAACACGTAATAATTCATGCTCCCTCAACAGTTAGCATTCAAGTGTTTGCTCAAGAGAAATTCTGTAGGTTGTTTTAGGTATTATTAATTTGAACTCAGAAAAACAACACTCAAAAAAGGAGTGCAACCAGCATCTATACGGAGAAACATCTGCCAAAGGACTGTCATCATCTCACAGTGCCTCTGTTAATATTTGTCAGATCTCCCCAGGAGAAAATTCATCAGGCAAGTTACCAGCCTGCTGAGGAGCTCTGTGAAAGACAATTAGGGCATCTCTATAACCAAAATATCAAAAACTGGAAAAACAATCCCAAACAACACTGTTGATAACAGCTGAAAAGCCTTTATATACTGAGTGCTTCTGGTCACTATCGAAGTAGGCCAGATTCAAAATAGGATACAGTTTCAAAGCACTGTTAATTAGTAATTTCCTCATCTCTGGAGGTTTTCATACAGTTTCAGACCAGCTCTTTAAATACTATTAAAGCATACTTGCCTTACAATGCATGGTTCTCTGTATTTTAAAAACCTTATTTCTGTTAGTTGGTCTCCCTAAAATACTTGGAGTTCAGTGTGGAGTTCAGTGTCTATAGATTTCAGACAGTGATTTCAAACCTGCAACCACACATGTGATGTGCTGAGGACAAAGAACTCAACATACAGGTTCAATTAAAAAAGCCTTGTCACATCTAAATCTATAGCTTCCATAGACTCAACACTACCACCCACAGCCTACAAAATGGCTACAGAAAGGCAGCCTCACCATAACCTGCACTGCCCAAGAGTATCCATAAATACACTATTTGAGTCCCAAGTACATGACTGCCTTTTGCACACTAAAACAACTCAACCTGCAGAGCACGAGTCGCTCCCAGCAGCCACCAAACTCAGTTGAGGAATAAAAGGATTTTAGTAGACTGGTTTAATAAGATGCCTTTACAACTAGCTTAATGCTGTTGAAGACAAGTAAGATGAATTCCATCCCAAGTACTGCTTCTTGGGTTAGTGGTCTGGCAGAAGTAAACTTGTCCACAGCCCAAGGAGAGAGAGAAGAGAAAAAGATCAAATATTCTTCTAGTGGAGATACCAAGATAACACAGATATTTTTTTAACTAAATTTACATTTAGGCTATTTCTTCACAGTATCCACTAACAAGGCACTGAATCCAGTAAATCTTGACTTCCATAGATCTCCCCTTTTGTTTGTTTGTTTTTAGTATTGGCAATCTGCACTTGCAAAAAAACAAAGTAAAACAAAACCACAAAATCACGTAGAAGAGTTGCTATCAGGAAAGACAATGAAAAGTGATCAATTGCTCAAAAACAGTGTCCTTAATGACAAATTTGCTTGGGGCAAAACAAGTCTTCAACGCAAATGGGTGGAAGTTTCAAAAGCCTGAACCAAAGGGGGCTGCAGGGCTGTAAAGAAGTTTGATTTCTAGAGTGACAATGCTTGAAAACATCACGTAGTGCGGAAGAGCAACCAATTCTGCTGCAAGTTACTGAACTCATGAATAGCAGAGCCAGTGCTGAATGGAAGATGAAGCCACATAAGCAGGACTTGCAGGTCTGTACAATATCCAGAAAGGGGAGAAGGGAGGGAGGGAAGCAGCAGGGATCACATTTCAGCCTTTAAGCATCTCATCTCTTTGACCCTCTGCGTCTGATTCCAAGCTCAAATACAGTTCTGACGTCCAAGGTGTCACCCTATCTCTAATTAATCAAAGGAGAGTCCTGTTTAAGTAGCCCCTTCTCAGGAATCCCATGGCCTGGCTTGGAATTCGATCTCTGTCATAGCTGTTAACAGATCCACTTCTTGCTTCTCCCTTGCTTTTGTTTTTCTCTAAGGCAGCTCAGTAAGCCTGAAATGAAAAGTGCACAAACAAAGCAGAGGAAGACTGAGGTTTTTTTAGCAGGAATGAAGCACTAGGTTTTTGCTACAGTGAGTAGTGGCTAGCTCAAGCAGGTGCAGAGAACAGAACTGCTAAAAGGTATGTTAAATGCTCTTAACTTATCACTTTTGACCACGCATTATTCCTAAAAACTGAGGGAGCACGAAGCTTAATTAAACTTGACAGTCAGAATAAACACCTGCCAGGTTCTATTTCATGAAGTCTTCGTGTTTTCTGATTTGGGATTTTTTAATTGTTTACCAATCCATCAACAGCCCTTCCCACAGTGCCCCCAAGAGCGCAAAGGATCTGATCTTTAAACAAACTGCCTGGAGAGACCAGTTTGATAAGCACTGAAGAAATAATTATGCCATTCAGAAATCAATTTATTCCCAGGCAGAAATGTATTGCAGCAATTACCTTAAATATGG
The DNA here is from genome assembly GCF_028858725.1 of Colius striatus. NCBI lineage: Eukaryota > Metazoa > Chordata > Aves > Coliiformes > Coliidae > Colius > Colius striatus. Next base: position 17,951,771 of record NC_084772.1, on the reverse strand, counting down.
GGTGAAGTCCATGCAAAATTACTGCGACAGACTAACATAATACTTTCAGTAAAGCATGAGAGAGCTGACGATATTATCATCTCTGAATAAGAGATTAAGAGACTGAAATATCTTTTTTAGTGACTTTTGATCAAAACATGCCTATTTGTGTACAGAGAGAGATCTCTGCTCCTTGATAGCCATAGCTTTCAATAAACATCTTTAGGAAATCAATGCCCAGCCTTTTCAACATACACCTAACCTTTGTCCTGTCGTTCATTGCCACACATCTTAGATAAACACCATTTCTTTCCTCACAGGATACACCCATCACATGTAAAGTGCTCAAAGAAAACTTTTGCAGTCTGAAGTTATGAAAAATTATTTGATTTTTTTTTTCTCTACTAGAAAAGCAGGAAGCCCCTCACTTTTACCCAAATAATCTTCTACCCAAAATATCTCAGTCTGATCTAAATACGTACACTGTGCAAATCACCACAGCACTTTGTGGTCTAATCCTGGAAAACAGCAAGGGCTTCCCATAAGGGCTGAGTACCCTCAACTCCTACTGACTCACAAGGGAATTTGAAACACATAAATTTTGCAGTTTAAACTGAGGACTTAGAGTTAAAATTTAACCCTACAATCAAGCATGGAAAAAAAAGCTGAAGGTTGATCACATCCTTAATCCAACTGCACGAATTAAGTAGGTGTACAAGAACAATGGATCTTGATGGCAATTCTAGGGGAGAGAACCCTGTTGTTTCCAGTATGGGTTAAGTCAGGCTTAAACCAAACCACCAATTTGCATCCTCAGGAACTTTCACAGTTCGCAAGGATGCATGAGAGAAACTCAGCATGCACAGGAGCCTTAGCTGCAAATGTTCTATTTGTCTATTGAATCAGAATGATCACAACAGGACAAAATAAGATGGAAAAGGATAAAAATACGGCAGCACTGATCCTAGAAACAATATATTTGGACCTGGTTATGATCAACTACTGAAATGAACAAATGAGATAAAATTCAATCCTCGTCATAGTCCCAATGTGAATCTGAGAGAGGAATTCTCCAAATTAAAGGCCTGAGCAACACCTGAGGTGCAGTTGAGAAAAAAAAAATCAAACCAAACTGAAGCTGCCTACTACAGTACATTCTAGCTAAGACTAAGGGGGAATTTGGTTGTTGGGGTTTTTTTCTTTCTCTTTTTTTTTTTTACATCAGTGAAAGAAGATATGGCTGTGAATAAGGTTAGAGTTAGTTTTTCAATCTGAATCTACTTCCTGAATCTTTTGACTAATAAACCTTTCACCTTGCGTATTTCTCACAACAGTTCACAAAGCAGAAAGCTGAGACATACAAACTGAGACTTACCTGAAAGGATCAACCCACTTCCTGTCTCCTGAAGTCTCTCACTTACAAGCATATGGTTGTCCAAACATACATTCAACTGGCAACCACTCTTGTTTTCTTAGTTGTCCATAGAGAACATAATCCCACACTTTCACACAGATTTTAACTGAATTAGAATATTTCACTTCTCTTTTCTAGTGTTGTGTTGTTATTTGTGTCACTCTCCTTCATTTTCCCTATGAAAACACTTTCTGTTTTGTAAGAAACAAAGGAACGGATTAACTAAAGAATTTCTAACCAATTCAAGAAGTCTAATAGCTTCTCCAACCTCATTTTGCTCTGCTATTTCTTTTGGGGGCTGGCTGTGCATCTGGTTTTCCATTATTCGATCACTATTACTAAGGGATGAATCATGGAGAAACTGCCTCCACTCTACAGATGGCAAATCCAAGTTTATGTTATTAAAAGTTTATGTTAAGTCATTTTTATCACCAAGAACTCTGATCTTGTGGCTGCCCCCTCTCCATTCACCTTGCAGAACGTTAACACATGTGTAGTCTCAAGGAGGCACAACGCATATCACACAAGGAGCCATGTATTCATCATGGTTAAACTATGAGCCCTTAGTAAGCTCTCTGAATGTACCCTTACCAGAAATCAGTCTCTCCTGGTACAGTAGCATCAACTCACTGGGAAACAGAGAGTTAAATTTTGCTAAAACAGAGCATTCACCTCCATAAAGCTGATTAATGTGCTGAAAACCCAAAGCCAAGACACTGGGAACGAGAAGTAGAATTACCAAACATGCGTCACTGATTCTAGGTTCCCCTTTTCTCCTGTTGCCGAATTTACTGTAGCTTGTGTGTTCTCAGGGCACAAACTTGAGCAACAGCAAGAAAGCCATTCTCCAAATCCACTGAACTGAAGAACTGCCACAATTTTTGGTGGAATTTCAGTAATCAGTTGGTTCAATGAAAAGAAAAAAGGTTGCTGTGGCCAGTAAGGAACAACACACTCTGCAGCATTTTAATAAGTTAAGCCATTAGAACTTGCTCAGCAGAAACGTCAAGAGGTTTTGTTTGCTTAAAAGGAAACAGTTAAAGTAGCTGTTACAGTATTTGCAGTGACTCTTTCCCCAGACTCAGAGCTATTAACGACTTTAATTCTGGACTACAGTGTGATTTAGCAATAGTCACGTTGACCCCGTACAGCGTATCATGGGACCATACAGCTTCAAAGCACTCAGCAAATATTAACCTGCTTATTCCTGAGGACACATCATTTTTTATTTCTGTTTTTCAGGTGAGGAAATTGAGGCTGAAAGAGAAATGATACCATAGCAAAGCATGAGAAGATCGAAAGAGAGAACTAGTTCTGGGAAAGAGTAGCACTCTTGCTGATGAAGCATCTGTTCAGTAACAGAAATGTCACATTTTGATTGCAGCACAACTTGCTTAAATCAGCCATGGTATTTCACTGGTACTCACATTGTGCACGGCTTGTGCAAACCAATACTAAAGGTCAGGGTATTTAACAGCTACATAAAGTTAACATTGTTTATTGAATGACACTGGCTTAATGCAGTAAAACACACACAAATAAAGATATAACGATTTGCTCAGGACAACCACAAGTACAGCAAAACCTCGTTTAGAGTGAAGGAGAATTAATGTCCTCAATTCTTTAAATAATACAGTGCCATTGAATGTCTGCAATTCTGGTCAAAGTTTCTCATGTGCAGTAAAATTCTTCATGAGGAAGACCAGCTTCATTTTCAGAAGGTTCCAGTCCCAGTGTTTATCATTCCTCTGCTGCTGTTTGAAAGATCCAGACAAACAGAACAAAAATCTGACTCACCGAAATGAAGAAAACATCACGTCTGACATCACGTTCATCCTGTGAGTTAAAGTAACTTTTCCAACCAAAATTACTCTCTTTGCTTTCACTCTTTGCAGTGGTCCCTCCTAACTTGCTTTCATATTCTCCCTTCAATGTTGGGATGGCATACTATTGATTTCCTCCGAGTTGTTATTAGGGGGACATTCCCCAAGGAACAGAAATGCAGACTTACCCAGCATAACTCTTTAGGAAACAGTCCACAAAACTGCTAACGAAATGGACAAACACCTCTCTGGTACCATATGGTAATTAATAACATATTCTTCAGGCAAGTTGAAAACCTGCTTTCCAAAATTCATCTCTGATCTCGAGAGATTTAAAAAAAAAAAAACAAGTAGCAACAAGAAAGTTATAAAATGTAAGAACTGACAAGTGAGGTGTTTTAGCAGTATCTGAGATAGAGACCACTGACTGATTCTGAACTATTTTCCTGGCCTTTATTATACATTCATAAATACAGCTGGGAAAACAGATTAATAATGCCACATAAGACACAGACAGATGATCAGAAAACACCTTCACCACTGCAGCATAAGTCATCCATGACTAAGAAATATCCTTTCATTAGAAATTCTTTGGCGAATGAAACTAGGAAGATAAAAGGCTGAGGGAGGCTCTACAGTTGAACATTGAACCTTATTTTCCAGCAGCACATAGTTAAATGCTTTATTTCATGTTTGTACAAGGATTTGAAGATATAAACCTGTCACCAAGTATTAAAAACATCATTTCTGAAAAAATCTTTATGATGAAGGGGAGGTGTTGGAACAGTTCTGTAAAATCTACTGGGCATTTCCAGGAGAGAATATTCCTTTAAGAACAGTTCATCAGCTTTCTTTCTTTTAAAATCTTTGTACAACCTGAACATAACTGGACTTGAAAAACCTTCATCACCAAATGTGTCTGCATTAAAACAACTGGCTTGCCATGTTAGAAGGTTGTATTGGGGTTAGAAATGCCTGTATACAAGACAATATTCTTTATCCAATATTCATTCGATTCCGTGGTTTAATTTGGACTTCTGAAGTTCTTCTGCTTCTTGCTCTGACACAGACATTGGATTTGGTTTTAAACAAGAACACGTGGCTCCACTTTCTCACCAAAGATACACAGGTAATACTGCCCAATTATAATGCCTATCAAGAGAAACCACATCCTGATTTATCAGATTCACTGGGGTAACAGTCCACAATGGGCATATTAAGAGGTTGCAGAACTATCCCAGACAATCTTAATGAGTACTAATAACAGCCTCTTTGTATGATACCACACCAATAAGCAGTTTGCCATTTGACATGAGCAATATACTAAACTTCTAAAATATTTTAGAAATGTTCTTCCTTGTAAATTACACTTCCCATCAGAAAAACAAAGCTCCCTCCAATAATAACAACTGTTAGAAACCATGCTCTTTAGTGTATATGTTACTTATACACTAAGTAAAAGCCTTCTTCAGAACTGAAGTCTCAAGATTTAATCCAAAGGCCAGGGTAGACAGTTCAAACACCCAATTTAATTAGGCTTTGCATCAGGCTTCTACGCTGCAGTTGTGCGTGGCTGTAGCTCAGGACCAAGGCACAGGGATCCTGTAAGCATTTACCATCACAAATAGCTCTGTCATGATGAAATAAGTGTTTGCCAAATCACTTCCTAGTGCAGGTCTACCTGGCTTGATAGCTTCTTGGCTCCAATTCTGCACATTGCAGAGCATTCAATTTTCAACAGGATTTCAGAGTATGCAGTCTTTTGCAGTATCAAGACCTACAAGTCCTAGCTGTTGATTCCTCAGCATCTTACATTTATTTTTAGCATGCTTGACACCTACAGTTTCATTTCCACTTGGGACTGCCGGAAAGCAAAGTCTGAAATTAGCACACATCTCCAGCAAGCTGATTTTTCTTAACACATACCTCAAATAAAATCAAACAAAACACAAATATTAAAATTCAAATAAAATGAGAACATATTCTCATCATTTCAGCAGTCTTTTGTCTCCAGTACAAACTCATCACCTTAATGTTTTCAGTTTATGTTTCTATAATTCAAAGCATTTTGCTTTTCTTTGGCAGGCTTTACAAGTTCAGTTTGGTAAGCTATCAGTCCTAGAGAGTGAGTGCTCTTACTTGTATTACTTAAATTCTCTTCCATTGACCTGAACTTCATGCAAAATGATACTAAAGCAACTGTGAAATTTTAAGGGGAACTCTCCATAAGTCTCTTCTCTTTTTTCATATATATCTGCTGCAAGTCATTCAAATGGTTGTAACACAGCTTTTTAAACACCCAAATTCTCTTTCTATTTTGCAGGTGAATTGGCCACATTAAGTACAGTTAAAATGGTCTAATTTGCTGTAGCATGTAGTGAAGGCTTTCTGTTTGCACATTAACGGTCACTGCAAAAGTCTCCACAGAGTAAATTAGATCAGCATGCATTAGGCCAACAGCTTAGGACTAATATCTTGTTTCTCAAAAAAAAAAAAAAAAAAAACCAGACAAAAAAATAAAAATTCACTTCTGGTTTCTCTTTTGCACTCAAATCCTTCAGCAGAATTCTTGTTATCCCATCAGTGACCCCCTCGTACCGTGGCAGCGGCTCTGCAGGCAGAGGTAGGCTAAGCAGGGTATCAGGGTTACAGTTTACTATCACCGAGATGACTATGTGTGTAAGAAGCACATTCTTCCCATCACTGCATTTACTCCGTAAGGAAACCAGAAAGGGCACCAGGCCAAAGTCTGGTAGTTAAGCAGACACACTATCAGGTTTCCCACATTCAAAAATCTTGCTGCCAGGGAAGCATGAAAACTGCTTCCTACAGCCTGGGTGGCAGCAGGAAAATTAAATGAAACCTATACTGATCTGCACAGCACTTTTAAGATTTTTATCTGTCTGAAGTCCAGCTCTCAAAACACAGGCGCTTCCTCTTATCACCCAGCAGCTCTTTCATTTTCAGCCTCAGTTGTTTTATCATTGTCCCCTGACAGAGCTTTATCTTCAACTACCCCTTTTTTGAAGGCCTTAAGATCTCCTGAGTAGTTTTTATCTATCTGCAAACACACATACAAAGGTTGTGCCCACTGCAGCCTTTCTCCCAGTATCTCGGCTGTTTCCAGCAAGCAGCTCTGAGCAGCACTGAAGGAAAGAAAACCTCCCACAACTCTAATATATACCTCCTGCTCTGGCAGGATGATTCACAGTTCCTCCAGGGGAGAGCACAAAATCTACCTTTACCTTTACGTCCTTCCTGATGTGACAAAGAAAGGAACCTAGTTTCACATACCCAGGTAGTTTCTGATGTGAGGTATGTCATGCAGATCGCAGTGTTCAGGCTGAGTGTGCAATAACAATTTACCAGCAGTGGAAGGCTTGAGTCAGGAATCGCTTTCCTGATCCTATGCCAATGAGCTCGGTGGGTCAGCTCTGGCGGAAAGGTCACTCTTGAAAACAACCAGGTCCAGTCCCTGAGCAAGGGGCCAACAGACAGAGCAAAGAAGCTCTAACATGGAGTTCAGACAAGGTCCAGGGGAAATAATCACTGCACAGTTCACAACAAGCAAGGGAAGCTTAGGGTGATTGGTCAGTCCATGCCTAATGTTCCACATAGTAAGCAAACCAATCCTGAACGTCCAAGAGATGAGCACCATGGCATCTCACAGGAAGCATAAAGTCATGTGTATACAAAAGCTCTGCTAAGTGATGAAAGAATTACAAGACACGTCAGGGTTGAAATATTTCTCTTTTTTATGGCATTTCTCTGTAAAAGAACTCATTTACTGCTGTCCCTGGTATTCACTGTTGCATAACAACTTCTTAATTCCATGTCCAACTGCTACCACATAGCATGTGAACGTGCCAGTGAACACTTAGCTCAAGTTAGTGAGCTCATCATGAAAATCATTAATTATTTTCATGCACATGGCTGTTCTGGCTACTTCTGAAAGGTAAATTTTGTGCTCTCTGGCCTCAAGTCAGGATATGTTAGTTACCCATTTCATGCCGATTCAGAACCCATCCAGAAAAACACACGCTTGCTTGAAGACCAGAGGGAGCCAAACTGAATAAAGCAATCCTACTAGCCCAGATAATATTTAATACAGTCAGGTGAGTAAACCTTTCTAGCCATGTTTCTATTAAATAGGGTCATTGCTACTTCATTGTTTAAAAAGGAACCTTATTTTACCCTACAGCAAAGTTTAATAGTAGCATTCCCCGAGCATCCAAATATGCATATATAATTGTAGCAGGAATCCCCAAAACATTGAGGCCAACACAGAGTATGCTGGAAACTCTCATTCCTCACAGCAAAACAGGACTGTCTGAAATGCCTCTAATCTCCTGCATCCTACCCATTTTGACTGCTGTCTGTACCAAGGACCATCAGCTGTACCAATATACCAGGTAGATTACAGACATTTGAGGACCCAGTGCAAGGTCCACCAAACCAAAGGAAAGCTTCACATCAACTTTCAGTGGAATCTGGTTCTAAAATAAGAGTTGGACAGCATGTACAGTTTAACTCAACTTATATAAAGTTGAGTTGAACTGCACAATCTGGACAATCAGAAGATAAAAGCTAAGAATGAAACCAGCAGATCTCAAACCTGCTGATGTCCAGCAAAGAATGTGTCACATACAGTTAAGCTTCCTTTGGTCCAGCAACTAGCCTGTTGTTAAAAATAACAACTATCTTCCCACTACTTTTTGCCCCCCACGTAAGCTGCTGCTACTAGAATGTTAAACTAACAATAGGTGCCCCCTTCAGTGACAATTTAATTGCATGCTAGGCTAACTCCAATGGAGTGCTTAAATATAATGGGAGACAAGTACTAGGACAAGGAAAGATAAATGACAGTCAATTTATCCTACAGCTCAGTTCTGGTGTTTTGGGGGTTACTGGGCTTTTCCTGCCAATAATTTCTAAGACATCCAGACAGAAACATTTTCAAAAGAGCACTACAGAATATTTCCTTTGGTTGCTAATCATTAACACGACACACGCCTCCAAATAAATCCTTTTCCAGTGTGGTCATAACATGCATCCTGACCCAACAATAGGAATCACGTTGAAGAATCACAGTGCTGGGAAACATCATTGGTGTTTTAACAGGCAGCAGGTCTCCAGTAACACAGTTGCTTCAGCTGCACGGATGTCGCACAAGCCTCTGTTTAAATACTGCAAAGTGGTAATCTCCTGCTCTTGCTACTTTGAAACTGAGGAGGCAAAGGAAAATATTTGAATGTGCAGTCCTGAGGTCAGAGCTAAAGTTTGATTTGGGTTGGTTTGGATTAAGGAGAAACGTCCAAGAACAACTCACTGATTTACTTTATTTCAGGACTTGGCACACAGCTTGGACCAAGTTCAAAATGCAACAACACAGAGCCAGAAAATGCTACAGAAAGAGCAGAGATAGGAGACATCTGGACTGTGTTAGGAACTTAGAGCCATAAAGTCCTTTAAAAATATTCTCTGCTCATGTTGGGACTTCTCTTGTTTTTGTTTCAAACAATCCAAATGTTAAAACTGTGTTTCAAATTAAAAGTAAAAAAAAAAGAAAACCAACAAAAACCCAAAGTCTCCCCTTTCCCCCAAGAAGGGCAACCTAAGCCAATTACAAAAGTAAAAGCAAGATGACTTTAATCATCTCAGATGAAAAGGACACACTCCTACAGTGGAAGTGGTGATTTCCAATAGCACTGCATCAATGCTCCTACAGTCAAAGCGATGATTTTCAGTATTAAGGCATCACTGCAAACTTCTCACGCAAGGAGGACAGCAAACGTCTAAAATATTGTGGTCTGGGTTCTAGAACATAACTGGGAAAAAAAAATCCCTATGTTAAATGGTCATTTAACTGTTTTCATCTTAATTCCCTGCATTTGGCAGAAGTGATGCTGATCACTCTATAGTTCCTTAAATACCATGTAATTAGTTATGGGCTCTCTTTCCAGAAAGGCCATTAGAAAAATGGATGAAGGAGACAAATCTGGGAAAAGAAAAATAGCAAACACTGAAAACAGCTTATTACAAAACTAGAAGAAATACAAGACAAATAATTCAGAGAGGTCTATCAGAAAATGAACTAGTTTTATACATTAATGTCTCAAAAATTACAGTTGACGAGGTCTAACTGATTAACTCTTAAAACAAATGCATACAGTAAGGAAGCACATGAACACCATAAAAGATCCCACAGAACATGTGTCACGCTAGCAGAAGAGGAATTTCTCTGCAGAGAAACTGCACTTCTCAAAGCTTACAACACATGAAGAATTCATCTTACCTTGAAATAAATATTTTTCATTAAAAGGCAAAGTAATTCCAGTCAACCTGCCTTCCAATACAAGTTCAAACAGGACACTTAAGAGCAAAAACAGAGTATCAACACAAGAGTCTGCATAGCTGAATTCAACACAATGACCAAAGCTGAGACTCTAATAGAGTTAAACATGTTAGAGTGAAGAGTCCTTCAAGTATTCTCCAACAGTGAAAACTTCAGGTAAGTGTGGAATTTATTCAACAAGATAACTTCCATTCAAAAAGATAACTTTGGGGGGTTCATTAAAAAAAACCACAACAAAACAACAACTAAAAATCCAGCCAGTATTTCACTTATTATTTATACCAATTAATAGGACAGAGTATCCCATTCCTCCAAGTATATGCCTTGGCACAGCAAGGACTATTCTGCATTCAGCAACGTGCATCATTTCCGGCAGTCCAGCTCCAGGAATAGAAAATCAGAGAAAGCAAGACAGCCAGATAAACAAATTGTTTGGATACCTGAAAACTCTGGAGATACTGTAGCTATTGTCATTTTACACCTGAGCTCCTTTGAGGCATTCTGAAAAACGTAGATGAATATAAAGAATGAATGAGCTTCTTGAAAGTAAAAAGAATTCACAGAATTATGCTCATAAGCAAACAATCCAGAGACTAAGTCCTACAAAGGACATTTTTGCCCGCACTAAACACTGCCCTGTTCAACACAGTAAACTGTGTTGACTGCACTACAGTTGTTCAACGCTCGACAACACACCTCACTGAAGATTATTAGTAATGTCATTTACAAATCTGAGTTTTTGTAGGTCTGATGCTGCTTCTACCATTTTCAGTCATTTGGACCAGTAAAATGGAAGTGTAAGCTTCTGCCTAATCCATATGGCAGTATTTTACATGTAGCATGGGAGGGAAGATTGTCAGCTCTCCTTCAAGATATTTTCTTTCAAAAGACAAGGGTAACAGAAGCACAGAAAGGATAGGAGAACTACCTGCTAAAGACTGTACATTAGAGTAACATCTCTGCAACCAATTACCCTCAGCCCTGATGGTCCTGCAGAGATATAGGCAAGAAACTTCTTCCAACCCAATGGACCTGGGCCAAATATAAAATTATTCACCCCCAAACCTCAACAAAAAACAAACTATCTTGACTGCAGCTAACACTCCTCTCTTACTTTCCCATAATAACCCAGAAAACCAAATCAAGGAGGACAGATGCAGGCTTGAGCTATAAAATCCAGATTTCATTTCCTATCACTTTCCTCCCCCAGGAGCTCAGGGGTGTTTAGATTCTGGGCTGTAGTTTAAGTCCATCTGTGTTCTTCAAGTATAAACATCTTCATTGAAACCAGACTCATCCTGCACAGCCATTCATTTAGTGAGCTCATCTGTGAGAGACATGGACTGGCACATTTCTATGACAACCAAAAAAAAAAAAAAGGAAAGTAGTAGCTTAGCAGAAATTTAAAGGCTCCCCATTGTTCCTGAGGCTGCTTTCTATTCCTCTGGCATCTATAGTTATCTTGGATATACTACCCAGGACAACAGTTCTCCCTAAAATGGTCCTCTTTCCATGAAGAAACAGAGGAATTTTGTAAGATTTCGGTGTGGGGAGGAATGTTCAAAAAGTAAAGAATCAAAGGAAGGAGAGTACTGTCCTATCTAGCTCTCAACTGAATTAGACATACGTATATATCCTAAAGACACAGTATAAAGAGGGATCAGACTCTGAAGTAGGAACCAAGAAAACGTTCCCCCCAAAATCCTCTCTTTAAAAATGAGTCCAAATATCTTGTTTTGGTTGGGTTTTTTTTAATACTTTGCTGTGGATTAACTCTTAATAAGAAAAAGCATAATTTTCTCTCCATCAAGAACAACAAAACTCAAAACCAAGTGTCTCCACTCAAAAACCATTATTATTTCACTTGCTGGATCTCAATTTGGCTTTTTTGATTTTACACTAAGCCACACTATTTTAATTTTTTTTTGAAGAGGCAGGAGAACAGGGCACAGGAAGGTTATTTCAGTATAACTAGCTCAGGTCAATGGTTTCTTTTCCCGTCAAGTAAAATCAGACAGATACATCAAGGAAAACCTGACAGCATCATCTTGTCATAGGGATTTCATGTCATGATACACATGATGATAGAAAATTATGCCATTTTTTCAGCCAAGATATAGGCTTCAGCTCAAGCAACTCACTTCACTAAAGCACTTCAGCCCCAGATAAATAAAAGCAGCTCTTTCTCCAACATGCACTGCCAGTCAATGCAGAATTCACATTGTCCTTGTGTTTGTTATTCCATTCTCTGAATTCAATGACTGCCAGCTTACACAATTAATTGTAAGTAGTTAAGACCGTTTTTACTAGTATGGTACAGATGCCAAATCACTCTTAGTGATTCCCAACAAGAGAGAAAGATGCTATGAGTAAAAAAAAAAAATGGAATGGACTCCCAAGATCTAAACGTGCCAAGCCACAAATATAATGCCAGAAGAATAATGTTTTGGGTTTTTTTTTAAACTCTCATTCTCTCCACCCGAATTTTTTGAGATTTAGACTCACAGAATCTTAAGGGTTGGAAGGGACCTCAAAAGATCATCCAGTTCAACCCCCGTGCCAGAGCAGGACCACCTAGAGTAGGTCAACGCGTCCAGGTGGGTTTGAATGCTTCCAGAGAAAGAGACTCCACAGCCCATCTGGGCAGCTTCTTCCAGTGCTCCCTCAGCCTCACACTGAAGACATTTTTCCTTGTGTTTCTTTGGAACTTCTTATGTTCCAGCTTGTACCTGCTGCCCCTTGTCCAATCATTGGCCATCACTGAGAACAGCCTGGCTCCATCCTGCTGACACCCATCCTTTACATATCTCTAAATATTAATGAGGTCTCCAGCCAGACTTTGCTGAAACGAGCAACCTGTTGCTTCTGCTAAGAAATGAGTTCTCAATAGCTCGTGCCACATGACCACAGAAATAACAAATCGTAGTAATGAAGAGATTACTTTTTAATTTGCAGAAACCTCAAGTGCAACTTTGTCTGCTATGGTCAATCCTTCCTCCTGGCATCATTAAATGTTTCCTAGTCACATATAGACTGCACCCATCAACTCAGTTTTCACCTGGACAGTATTTTAACTTGATCTTTTACTCACAAGTCATTTTGCTTCATTTGCTTCAGATATTTTTCCACACAGGATTCAGAGTAGCAATACACTCCCAGGCAAAGTACTGAAATGCTCCCAAAGGCATAGATAAAGGAAAACTGAGTTATTGGTGGATCCAAAAGGTATTTCTTACTACTTAATGATCTTACCATAGACAAAGAGCATAATTAGTGCATTGTGGCTGTTCATGGTAGATGCGAGCTTGAGTCAGGCCACTGAAACCGGTGACTTCCTGGTGAAATTAAGATGTTAGAATGACATAAGGTATCCAAGTCCAGCCCTAAGGTCTCATTGATTCTCACAGAACTCAGGATAGCAGTGGCACATAAGGCCACAGAAAAGGACACCTCCTCTCACTAATCAGCTCTCCTTGGTCAAGGATCAATTGAAAGCAGTAAGATACAATCACCTTTGGAAATGCTTTACATGTAGAAATTCAATCAACATGCAAGAATTTGGGGTTCCACTAATTTCTAGTCAAAAAAGTAAAATGGTATCTTTTTTAACAAGTAGCTATCAAAGTGTTAAGTGGTATTTTTCTGTTCAGCATTTCTCTCATGTCATAAACTACTGCAGGGATTAAAAACTTAAGATGGAAGTAGCATCTTCAGAGGGCATGTGATAAATGATGGCACATGCCATAGGACTCATTCTGTACTGGCTCCCACCTGGACCCACAATGAGCAACACTCTGAAATACAGGCACTTGGGGAAACCAGAATTAGGGTACATCTGATTCTCAAAACTGAGATATATGCAGCAAGACTGATTTCCATAAGTGCAGCACATTCCCTTCTCCAGTTTAAATTTGCAAATGGTAGGCTGCACTGTTTATTTTCTGCTGCCTACACGATGCATCAGATCTGCCTACTAGGAACATGTTACTGTCTGCAGGAGTATGTATGCTCCCATCCACTCTGTAACAGGCAAAGACCACATTTCCAGCTCTCTACAGGGATAATCCTATGCCATGTCCTCTCTTGAATATAAAGATATGCTACTTGTGGTTTATGCCAGCAGATAGTTAACACAGCCCCCATGGGATAAGGGAGAGAATTGTGAAAAATAGAATTTGTGGGTAGAGATAAAGACAATTTAATAGGACAGAAAAGGAAGGAAAGATGATGCTGTTGATGATGATAGAATTAGAATACACAAAACAAGTGATGCATAATGGAATCGCTCCCCATTCGCCCACCGATGCTCCGTCAGTTCCTGAGCAGTGGCACCCAGCCAGCTTTCCCCACAGGTTACATGCTGAGCATGATGTCACATGGTATGGAACATGCTTTTGGCCAGTCCAGGTCAGCTGTCCTGGCTGTGTCTCCTCCCAGCTTTCTGTGACCCCCAGCCTACTCACTGGTGTGGCGAGAACCTGAGAAGTCCTTGATTTATTGTAAACACTGCTTAGCAACAACTAAAACATCAGTGTGTTAATTAACATCATTCACATCCTAAATCCAAAACACAGCACTGTACCAGCTAATAGGAAAGAATTCCGTCCCAGCCAAAATCAAGACACCACTCCTGAGGCCAATAAAATCATCGCAGATGGTGATCAGTTACAAACAGGAATCATCCATCCTTCTGCTGCACTTCACTGAAGAAATTGGCAGCAAACAGTTCCCTCCTCATCTCCACTGCTCACTTCTGTGCCCTCAGAAATGCATGTCTTTACACTGCTGTCTCTGTGCCCATGGCTGATACAATAACAAGAAAAAATGCAAGCTATTCAGGATAATATGCTGGGCAACAACTTCTTTTTACAAAGGTTAAGATTTACTCACAAGCAGAAAGGTCCCACTTTTTTTGTACACGGATGAGACTTCACTTCCCTGATGGGGAAATGAAGTGATGTGACATTAGGCAGCTCATGAATCTCTTCAATTAATGCATTCTGCACAACAGAGACTTCCAGGGAATTATCTGCAACCACAGCAGTGCCTCATTCCTGCTGCCATGTCCCTGAGAATGAGTCACTTCATTCCCATATTCTTGCTGCAGGCAGAGAGCTAAGGACTATTTCTTGTCTTTGTAAGTCAGGCAAATTGCTGGAATCAAACGCTGAAACTACTTGCACAAAACTTTAACTAGGGTTACCTTATTTTCTGCAACTATTACAGCACAGTTTACCATCACCTCTCCACTCTCCATATTTAGTAGGGCTTATGATACAGGACGTAGTATTTGCATCTTGCTATCTTCAAGGAACAACTGAAGAGTGAAGAGTGTACCATACAACTGTACCAATCAACTGCAAAGCTACTCTGGCACAGGACTCTAAGTTGCAGGAGGAAATAGGATAGGCAAAGGCAAAGAAGCCAACATCAGTAGATGGTTGTGGTGCTCAGAAGTACAAGCAAGCTCAGAACCATTCCACAATGAAATCCAGGGCCACCTCTCTCATTTGTGAACATGTCAGCCCCTCTCAGAAAGCCAGCGGGAAGTGAAAGGGGAAGAAGAGTTTTGAGATAGGTGGTATGCCTTACTGCTCTCCATCATGGGAAGGGTCAGAGAAGTCAGCCACACCTGCAACAGGGCTCTCCTAAGCCACCAAACTCTCTGTTCCAATACTACGCCACTTTAAAGAAGATTTTATCATTATTAAACTGTTTTGAGGGACAGAGGTGTGACTGTGGCCAGTTTTACATATTTAGGGATACCGTAATATTCATCCAGAAAAAAGGTTTCCCAGAACAGACACAAAATCTGTGTTACAAGTGTTTTCAAAGTTGAGAAAGCCTTTGCTGAACACAGCTAGTAGTCTGTACGTGCTTCATGTGATTTGCAAACCAGAAACACTGGAACTTTAGGCCAAGAGGGTGTCATTGACTAATGGAGATTCTCCTTTCTCTCTGAAGTACAGGTTTATAGAGGAATAAGATCATGTTCTTCAGGCAAGTTTATATTAAACGATTCATCTCTAGCCAGCTGCAGTCAAGACATCTGCTTGTTTTCATTTCACCACAGGGAGATTTGCAGCCCCCCCACCCCGGCCCTTACCTCCAAGGGCGGCCGAGATTACAGCCAGTCGTAAAAAGAAAACTTCAACAATTTCAAATCTAAAACTTCAGAAACCGGGTAAATTACACAGAGGCCACAGATACACACCTCTGCCCCTACTAAAGCATTCTAAAGAAACACAAAGTGAGTACTAGGCTGAGGAAGTTCTATTTATTCAACAGTCTATTGACTTTAACACAGAGACGTCACCTCTGTATCCTGTGGTTTACATGCAGATCTGCTCAAATACATGAAGGTATTCCTTTGTCTCGAGAACCCCTCACACATTCCACATGGGATCATGCAGACGGTCCTCACGTGGTCAAAGAAAGTTTGTGAACCCATGCTTTTCCATATTAATCTGCACTCTGGGAATATATCCAATTAAAGCTTCACGTATAGATCACTAGGTTACTAACTGGCTTGCATACTTAGGAGGAGGGGAAATAACTAACTCATGACTGCATAATTTAACACTGCCTGTGCTTTCAGTTTTACATGCACAAGGTCTTTTTTAATCCAGTCTTACCATAAATACAGAGTAATAATGCTTGCAGAAGAGAAACTCAGGTCCCTACGTGCTGGAACACACAGTAGCTAATGCTGAATGCATTTACATTAATGCTAACTCCAGTGCAAAGAAGACAAGGTCTTTTCACAAACATGCTACAAAAACAGGAAGCAAAGGGGAAAACTTCACAGTGTTTGGAAACAGCAGAGCATTGTTTGTACAGGCTTTTCTTACAAATGCAAGAGAAAAGGGGGGAAAAAAAATGGGTAATGTGAAATCTGAGCACAGCAAGAGTCTTAGACTGACACAAGGGTCTCAGACAGCAGCTCTGAAAAGATCTCCAGGTACAGTCTCTACAGGCAAGAAGATGCATGGGTAGGATTTTTCTTCCTATTTCTGTTAAGAAAATCTGATGAGTAAAGAGACACAACCTTCCAAACCCTTGACATTAAAGGCAGATAATGTAACACAGCACTGCACCTTTATCTCAGTTAAAGTAGGTATGATAAATGCAGAGGCATTAGGAAACGCAATTCACCAAATTCAAACATTTCCATTCATTTTAAACTACATTCAAAAGGGAAGATACAACGGCACAGGCCTTGCACACTGTGGGCTGCCCCTGAAGGCCATCTTCACCTCATATTAAGAAGCTGAACTGTGGACTAAAGCCCTTCAAGATGTGTCCAAATGTTGCAGCCACAAGCATGTTGCAGTCACTGTCTTGGAGACTTCCCTTTTCATACGGAGCACACAGATCCGGTCTCTAACTTGAATCTGCTTTGTTTGAATTTTTCAGGTCATTAACCCCTTTCTTCCCCTTCTCCTAAGTCAACTTGGGCCATGCTATAGTACTATAAATGCATACAACCTGCACAACACACAGAGCATAAAGTTAGTGCTGCCTCAATCATGACTTACCCCAGGTTTAAAACCAACCACCATACGCACCAGTCGACGTGTTTAAAGCAACAAAGGACTGGTCCTATACTTGAGTAAGCTCCAAGGAGGGCTCAGTACTTTCCCATGTCATCTGTCTCCATGAGAGAGTAGCTTTATACATGGTCAAATCCCATGACAGACTTGATTTCATCAGATTTAAAGTTCATTAGTCAACCCAAGTCACTGGGGACATTTGAAATAACTTACAATAAATCAGAGAAGATTAATTTCAAGGGAAGCAGTAACACAGCACCAAAAGAAGCACATTTAATTCGTGTTAGGAGAGAAGCCATTAGCAATATTTCTCAGTGCCAGTAATTTTTTCACTGCAAACAAGAAGGAGCAAAAAGACATTACAATGTTCAGACAAATACTAGGTTCCAAAGGCAAAGTGGTTACCTAGAAGGGCTATGTCAATATTTAATACCAAAGTGCATGCCTGGTCCTGCACATTTCATTCAATTTCAAGCCTTCCCAGTTTTATTTCCTGTTTCATTCACAGCAATTGCAAAAGATGAATTATCTAACCTTAGAAAATGTGTTTTCAGTCAGACAAGACATGTCGACTGTGTCTGTGCTTTCACCTTTAGCAATAAAGTTCTATGCCAGCACAAGTCTTATGTTTTCTTCAATGTCCACATTATTTGGTTGCAAAGCAAATGGGACTTTTAGTGCCAGGACTCCAGTCATGCCACTTGCTCCTCCAGGAGAGAAGGAAGAGCCTGTTCTGTGCCTCTGGATGTCAGGTTACTTTTTAGTTACAAATTTTTTAAACTTTTCTCAAGAATCATAACAGCAGTGACCAAAAATAAGAAAATAAAACAACACTGACCAAAACACAACCTGAAGGATTTGGAAGAGCCATGAAGAGCTGAAAGAAAAACAAAGTAATGCCTAATAATTTGTGCTTGTATAGTATCTTTCATCGATGTTCCTCACTGTGATGTATCAGGAAAGAAAACGGGCTGCATTTCTTAACAAAAACGATTAGGAATGCTACTTCCAGGTCTTACTACACAGCTGGAGTGGCTATTCTTTTTGTAAGGAATATGTGAAGAAGTATTAGTATTCCTGCACTGAAAGAATAAGCTGAAGCCCTTTTTCCAATTCCATAATTGAGCTACTATAACTTATTTACTAAGGTTAAAGTTTACAGAAATTGCATTTTCTTCTGCTTTAAACAACGACTGAACAGATGTCTGTAATATGATGCTGTTTTCTCTTTATCCAGACATCCAAATAAACCTCTCTGTTCTACGTTACTGGTGGGTATGGAACACAATTGCTTCATTGAACATGATTCATCTTCCAAAAAGAATCAAAAGGCACTCAAAGCATGGGCATTTCACTACTGAGCAAGGACATAGAGGGATCTCACTCAACATAGTCCATCGAAGTAGATGGGAATCTCCTCAACTACAACAGTAAATGCAGTCCTTCAAAGAACCACTGAGTCTTTCAAAGCTTTGATCACCTCCCTCCTACTTTCCTTCTCAGAACCATGGTACTAAGCAAACTATTCAGATGACAGATACCATAGCTATAGTCAGAGCATCATGGAGCCAGAGCATCCAAAGAAGGCACACACTCACAACTCCATCACTGACATCCAATGCCCTGCCTGGCATTTTAACAGCCAGGGCAAAGAAATCCCTCGTTGTGCAATGGCCTTTCAAAGCTGCCAGGAACAAACTTAACACTCAGATCCTCAACTAGAATAATTGCATAGCTACCAGAAAAAAAACCTGCAGAATTGAATTAATTTACACCAATGGCTTACAGATCCATTAGAGTCCACATAACTTCCTACCTTCTAACATTGTAGTAAAGAAACGTGGTGTTTTGAGATGCCTCTGAAAACATATTCTTCTCCAGTGATTCCAAAATTTAACAGCTCAACATTGAAAAAGTATTGTAAAAGCCAAGGTGTAAGAAGAGAGAAAGAACTGCAGATCATTCTTCACGAACAGATCACAGCACCTCGCTTCTATAGCAATTTTGCAAGATCACTCTCATCCTGAAAATTTCAGTGCAGTCAAGGTTTCCCTGACTTACTCTCTACTTCTGAATTCAATCAGCCTCTAAAGCAAAAGTAAAGTGGTAGGTTGTCAGAAGTGACTATTAGGAGAATATATAAAGTATGCACACTGCAGAAAGCAAGAGACTTGAACTGATTGGCACCTGGTTCCCCGACACGTATTTTCTTTGCAGGAAGATTGAAGGGTAGTAAGAAGAGCACAACACTCTGACAGCACAACGTGGCCCAGTCATCCTCCCACTGATTTTTAACGAGATTTACAACCATTAAGAAAATGAATAGCCATCGAAATCAGGAGGGAAGATGCAGCCTGGCGGCCAAAGCAAAGAGATTTTGTTTCTGCTCCAACTCCTACCAGTGATTTATCATGAACATTAGGGCAAGGCACAACACGCTACTGATTCCTGGTGTCCAACCTAAGACACTTCATATACCATACAGATGCACACACCAGCTGAGAAGGAACTGCAAATTAACTATGAACCAACAATACCAGACATCTAAAAAGTCTGATCAACATTTATTTGTCACTTTGTTCTCCTCATGTATAAAAACACCAATCACGAAGCACTTTGAGATAGCTGAAGCACAGTGAAGTTGAAGCCGAATGACTTGTAGAATAAAATCATTATACTGTCATCCAAAAATCAGGTTTTCTGATTGCTTTAAAAGCCAAAAATAATCTCACCTTTTTCACAGAAGGTCAGACAGATATCCATATTTATGGAAAAAACTTCCACACCCGTAGTATTTTGATTACAATGTTGGATTCCATTTAGCAAGTTTCAGAAACTTTAAAAAAAAAGCCAAAATAGTTTCTACTATTAATAATGTCCATCCCTGAAAATGCATAACAAAGGCATTCAGTCTTATTGTTGGTGCTTGCACAGATAGAGCAAAACATAGCTTGCTCACAGTACATACGAATTGTATTACACTAGCAAACAAAAAACTTCACGGTAAAGCAGAATCCCGTTACAATACAAACCAGACATGGTAAGAGACACATGCCCATACCAAAAGCTTATATTCAGACAGTCAAAACAGACAAAGACTGGGAGGAAAGGGTCACTGCCAAGTAAAGAAGAACATCACAGCTTTACCATTGAGAAATATCTGCTCCATATTGTTTGAAACATATTGTTGGGAACACATCACAGGTATCTTCCAGAGGTTTTAAAAGTTATCCAAATCTGTACATGCAATTACCTAATTTTGTTCAGATAGATGTTTAACCATCTACACACACCTAAAGAATGAGGCAACATTTTGCTTACAAAATTCTTGCTTTGAGTTAACATCACCAGAAATCTCATCCATAACACATGCATAGACATTTGTACACTTCAAAAACATGCACAACTTCTAAGAGAAAAAAGTATTACTTCTGATGACCGCTTGCTAACACATTTTCTCTTTAGGCTTAAGAAAAAATATTCTGTAAAATACAAATTCAGAATCATTATCTTTGCAAATGCAATAATGTAATCTCAAAAAACCCTCTCTGTTTTAGCTTAATCTCAGCTTTCTTCATGCTACACTTATTGTACCACATGTGGCATCTTTGTAAATAAAATCTTATGAAGCCTAAATCCACTTCTCTGTGTCTTATTTTTTTTCAAAAGAGGAAAAATATTTTCTTTAAGCACTGAAAATCCAAGAAGCAAAAGCCCTGTAGTGACAGTTCCAAGCATTCGACATCCTCATTCTTAATATCATTAAATCAGAGATCGAGAGTTTGAGAGGCACTGGATATTCATTTTTTATTCATCTCTTTTGAAGCCTTGGTTATTACTCTTTTCCTCAATGAGGCTGAGAGTAAGTTTCCTGTTAATTTTTTCATCCAACGAGAACATGATGCAATATCTCAGTCACAGGAACAAGAACTGCAACATACTTTGAAAAGTGCAAGAGCTCTTACCCCTGAAACAAGTGGTAATTCTGAGCAGACAAGCGAGAGATGATTCAAGGGCCCATAAAAGGCTTATCCCATTTTAAACCTCACACTTTGCCCCTGCTTCCAAAGTGAAAATGGCTACAGACGTGAATATCAAGCAAGACAACAGCAGAAGCAGTAGCACCATCTTTCTATGCCTCCAAGAAACCTTCATGCAAGCTTCAGCCAGAACCACATACCACAGCAGCATTGCAGCAGATTTTAAGACTAAATAGGGGGAAAGAAATAGATTTGCAGCAAGCAGTGCTTTTTCCTAATAAATCTCTATTGTTTGGGGAAGAGAGGCAGGAGGGAGTCGGCCCATTCCCCAGAGCAGCAGCAGTGGCTGGCAGGACCTTTCCAGGAATCCTGAATGAGAATGGGTCAGGCTGCTCAGCAAAGCAGATTGCACCTCCCTGCATCACTGCCATGGGCTCACACTCTTCCCATGGTACCTTGACTTTCAGCTATGAGGATGTGAATTTAAAAAAACCAAAACAAACCCCCTTGCCCTGTCAGTAATTACATTTGCTGATTCACTACGACTTTACCAAATAATTAAACATTAATACACTGCAGCAAATCACTTGTATTTTTTTGCAGGATATGAAGTTGCAGAGGAAGCACTCAGTCCTACTGTCTGTTGTGTCTTGAAGTTGTTCATTGCTGCCCTTGCCAGGGCTTTCAGAGACTGTGGTGAATGGTTCTCATTAAGTTCTTTGTCCTCAGCCCCGCTTTTCTCCATAGAAGAAAGTAATGTCACAAGCTAACTTTCCACCACGACATTGCTGTCTGCCACTATTAGCATAAACTGGGTGAAATAGCAACAGCTTTTGTACCAGATCTTTCTAACAGGGAAATTTCCAGCAAGCCTCTCACTCATAAAGAGCCACTCTCCCCAGTGCAGGCTGCTCAACACCTTGAGATCTGCCAAAGAAAAAGAGTGAAGCCTTCCTTTGTAGAGAGCTGTACAAGCTTAACAAGTAGAGTCAACTGTCTTTCCCAACTAGCAGCCAACCTGAAAGCCGCACGGTGATCTTTCGCTGTACTTTCCTAGCTTTCTGAACAGCATATCCTGCCATTCCCATTACAGGCAATGAATGGTAATCCCTCTCCTCAAATTACCCCACTGATTTCAACAAAGAGAGACCAAGAATGTACGTGACTGAGTGTACTTCCAGTTCAGATTTTAAGTCATTGCAACTTCATGAGTTTCTTCAGCTCAATTAGTAAAGGCACACATCTAGCAGACACGAATCCAGAAAATATAGACAGGTTTTTCCCAAGTTTCTCAAAAAAAAAGGGAAGATGAACTTCAAAATATATTGAATATATAAAATATATTGAAATCCCAGATTCAAGTAGAAGGAAAGAGCCTTCTTCATAAACTCACACCTCGGACACCACAATCTGCGACCTGGCATGTTACCTCCTTTTGTATTTCCCTCTCTATTCGCCCTGTCCCATCAGTCGTGGGACAAGAAATAAAGTGAAGAAATCACTTAAAGTACTAGAAATTACAGTACTGGTAACACTAAATGTCCACAAACTCTGAAACAAGACCTTCTCCTCCAAAACTCAGAGAGTACTGTTAAATGCTCTCAATCTTTTCACCTATGAAATGAAGGCATTTTAAGTTAGCATCTGATTCTGACTTCATGTTTTACTCCACAATTGCAAGAGCTAATACTTCACTCACCATTGACGTGTTCTGTGATAATGCATGCTTTTCAATTGTCTTTTCCCTTTCCTGGTATTGCCCCTGCATTCTTAAATATTGTGCAAAACAGGAAAATTTTACGCAATGACTTAATAATACACTGGTTTTGGCAGCAATTCCAACCTACCATGTTTCCCTCTCTCCTTCCTCAACAGCCTGGCAGACTATACACTAAAACAGATCAATTCCCTCATCCAGTTAAAAGACAAATCTGCAAAAGGTTCAAACATATAAAGTGTTCCCAAGACAGTACACAGGTTTTCCTAACTTGATCCTACAAACTGTTAAATATGTACAAAAGACAGATTAAGACAGTACAGCACAGATGAAGAAATGAACAGCACAGGCCAGGACTACCTAAGACAACAGCATTACTGTGAACAAACAGCAAACAGGAACAGAGGTGCAGATGGGACTCTCAGCCTAGTCTTTCACCTCCAAAAAAAACCCTAAATATCTTTTTTTATATTTCACCATTAAATGGTTTGGGTTAGAAGGGACCTTTAAGGATGATCTAATCCAACCCCCCTTCCACGGGCTCGGACATCTTTCACTCCACCAGGTTGCTCGAAGTCCTGACAAATCCAATCTTGAACACTTCCATTGACAGAGTACACAGAGTTTCCTGGGCAGTGCATCCTTTCCTAGAAAGACCACATCTCAGTTTGGATAATGTAGTAGACTCTTCCAATCACTAGTTACATCGTTCCACTAAAAAAAGAAATAAGCACAGCTCCATGAAGGCCCAGTCTCATGAGGGATGCTGAACTCCTCCAGTCCTACTGTGATGTAGGGTCAGGTCCCCACTGAGGACCAAAGACAATTTACAGGATTCCTCAGGGGAACTATTACCACCATGTAGTGGCTCACACCACATCTTTGCTCCCCAGCCAAAATGAAAAACGAGGCAGAAGTATTTCTGAGTATCCTTTTTATTTATGCTCCTAAACATGTAAAATTTACTGGCTGAGTGTTAACACTAATAGCTTTAAGAGCTCTCACTCTATCAATGAATATAGCTTCTGTTTTCATATTTTATATAAGCTCTCTGACATATAAACACATACCTTAACACTACTGACTTATAAATATGCTTTTTAACCACTGGAGGAACTATATATTCAAAGGTATGTTTGATAGGCATTAAACAAGTTTAAAGAAATATCATTTCAGGTTTTCTTATGCCAAGCTACTAATATAGCAATAAAATAAGTTTGCTACAACAGAGTAATATTCCATTAAATCACCAAGTCCTCAGAAAAATGTGGGTTTCCTTAATGCAGGTACTTTTCTTCACTTTTGAAACAGCATTTCAATTTCACCAGCACAGATAACACGGAGCAATTTGTTCTCAATTTGCAGAGAATTCTAAATTATCATGGGTTGCATGCAAACGACGAGATTCAGTGCTCTTTCTGATGTGCCTGAATATCTGATACATAGCAACAGCGTAACCCAGAATAGGCAAAAACATCCACATGCAAAACCTGGAGGTACCACTTCTTGTCAAAAAGGAAATCATTTCAAACAGTAAATAATGTGAAATATTTAAGCAGTAATTTCTCACTCCATTGTTACAAGGGATCAAAAAATAGTCTTAAATCGCTTTGTTATTTATGCATTCATACTTATTTAGACACATACTGATGGCAGGCCCATCAAGCTAGTTTTAAGTCACATCAGCAGTACAGAACTGAAGGACAGCACTTGGATTACAGAAAAGACTGTTTACTTTTATTATTCCTATTGCTTATACACAATCATTCCATTTGGAATCTGGATAATGCTACAATATTCCTTTTCCAGGAAAGTTTAAAAAAATCCTTCTTATACAATTGTTTAGAAACTTCTGGGCTCTGCATAATACTTCCCACTTGAGCTGTTTTTCAAGGGAAATTTAATTTTTAAAAGTGTGTTTTTCTAAGTAATGGGAACCTGTGCTAAAGTAAACAATGAGTCCAGCTTGATAGGAATTTTTGCTCTATCTTTACCAAAAGAAGGAAGGAAAGACATGTACTAGCACACTGAAACACGTGCAGCAGCAGAATCGTTGACTCCTAAAAAACAATTAGAAGACAATTTTCTACTTCACTTCTCCTATCTGAAACAGATCATCCTGCCCTGCTTCATTTAATATTAATTGGGTATGTTCTTATCTCCAGAAGAAAATATAAATGCAGTTCCCTAATCCACTTACATTCTTGTTTCAAAAGCTAGCTTGTCCATAAACTATTGTCCTCATGCACCACTTTTGTACAGAAAATATAGGTTCAAAGTCACACAAATCTATTCAGGATTGTCAACAGCTCTGAATAAAACCTTTCATTGCAGTCACCTGCCAAGGCCAGACAGAGAAATGTGAAATGGGCATGAAAAGCCAAAGTTTCCACCTTCTTGAGGGACATTAATGAGTAACTTCATGGTTTCAATGATGTCTTATCTTCCCAGGCGGAAATTAGAGAGGTAGTCCCTAAGCATTCAAAATGAATCACTTGCTCTTTCCTCCTCTGCTGCACATACATATGTATCACAGGTCCTTCTTGTAACCCAATACTTTAAAACTCATTGTCCTAAACACCTACTCCTGACTGGTGCAAGAATAAAAAAGAAAATGAAAGAAACATGAAAGGGACAAGGCAAAAGGATATTAAAGGAACATAAGTTCAGTTATGATATCTACCTTTAAACTACTGAAAATTGAATTTTAACATTTTTGCTGAACATAGCCATAGGGTCATTCTTCACATACACCAAAAAAAAAAAAAAATCACACAGGGAATATTAAATTGGATTTTATTTCTGTCTTTGTTTTTACTATCATTGCCCTTCAAGCTGTGCAAGGACAGATCTCACTGGAAAAAAAATTAGTAAGGTCGCTACATTTGAGTTTGGTAGGTGTTTATAAAATAAACATTATTCCTCCCATGGGGGGGAAAGTCAGATTCATCCCCAGGCAAGCTGTTGTCTGGCAAAAAAAGTTTCAAAGTATCAAAATTTCCTACTGGGACATCAATATTTACATTAAAAAACCAAACAAACAAACAAACAAAAGGCCAAAAACCAAACCTCACAGATCTGTATTTACTTACACCAAAGAAACCTTAACCAGAACGAAAGCCTGGACAAAATGTGAGTGAAACTGTAATGGTGAAACTGCCCTATATTTAACCCATTCTTTGAGAAGTGAGAAACATGAAGCAAACAATGGAAACAATTCATAAATCAGAGAAAGTCCCAACACCTACAGTTAAGGGACTCTCCACACCACAAACTAATACCTTTCCATTTGTTAATCGATTGTGAACCAACTCAAAATACAGCTATTATGATTCTTCATTTCTATTAGCATGGATGTATTTTAATCGAGCCAGTTGCTTGTGAAGTTGTCAGAAGCAGTGCTTTATAGGGAACATTATTTTTTAACCCCTAAATTTGGCTAAAATAAGATGGCCCAACACTTGTTCCATTGCATTCTCGCATAGTGCTTCTGCTACAAAGTATCTTGTCAGCACAAAACAAATAACTGTCTAATTAAACAACAGCAGTAGCTACCTCTCACAAAAAAAAAAAACCCTGTAGGTAGGGTCTCATTATTCATATTTGTATGTGGGTACATACAGTGTCTACTCATGGAAAAACTGCAGATACATAGACTGCTAACTCCTATACTGCAGCCCAGGCACTGACAAGTACGAGCTTGTGGGAAGAAGACTTTAATTCAAATATACATCTCAAGTGACAATAAGAAGGATAAAAAGTGCCTAGAATCAACAAATAACTTATCTGCTGTACTCTGGGACATTATTTGCCAGATCTGGATTTAGCTGTCATTACAACTTTTGCTTTCAAATGCAAAATAAAGTGTTGTTATTTTCCTGTTCAGTTTTACTCATGTTATATAGAATGCAGTAAAACTCGTCATGCCAGAGGATTTACAAAGGAATGATGTGAAGATTAATTACTGGCTGCTCATGAAGCACCCTGCCTGTGGAAAGCTCGATGTGTAGAAATGACCTTGTTATCAAAGCTGTTGAGTGCTCCCGATGCTCACTCTCAATGGACGGCACGGATATTTTTCTACAGCTCTTGAAAACCAAATTTGTTGTGTTTAAATATCTCACTAGAGTTTCAGGAGGTTTTGGCATTGTGCCTGCACCCCACTTCTGCAGGTGGTAGAAGTTAAATCGACATGTATTTTGCTTTAATCACATCTTTTCAGCTCAGAAAGAAGAGTAAAATCTAGGTATCATAGAACCAATGTCTGAAAGATACCTGCTAAATGTACCCATACGCTCAGGCAACAAGTGAGTATGGATCTTATCCTAGTGCCCTAATTACTCCCTGGAAACTAGAGACACTATTTGAGATCATAAAGCACAGATATTTCTGCTAACAACGGTATTTACTTGGTGAGTTATTGCTGGGAAAAAAAAATGATAAGGCACAAGACCAAGTACGAAGAGCATTGCTTAACAAAATGGAGCCTGCAATGGTACATACAATGTTTTAGGACCTTCTTGCTATTTATAGGTATAAAATAATTAGGAATGAGAACACCTCAGCATTAATTAAAGCATGACCCCACAGGACTTCAGAAATCTTTTCAGAGATGGCTTCTTTGGTGACAGCCTTGCCAGCGAGCAGAGCTTGACGTCTGTACAAATACAACTCCATGCCTAGTATTGCCACACTGCAGAGATTAACATCTGAAGCTTGATCATCCCTCTCTCTACTGGTATCCTTCTCCTCTGCTCAGAAATAGTCAGCTGTGAATACTGATGATCATCCTTCTCTCTACTGGTATTCTTCTCCTCTGTTTAGAAATAGTCAGCTATGGATACTGCCAGGAAAATGCCTCATCTCCACAGATATTCAACTTCCTCTCTACGTTGATGGTATCTTAAGAAAAAGAAGTGCAAAAACTCCTGATGCTCATGTCTTTCAGAGGTTTTCTCCAGCAATGCTCGAACAAGTCTTCCTCCTCCCTTTACACGGTAGCTCTATCAAAGAAAGAAAAATATTCCCTTGGAAATATCCTTGACAGCCCAGTGGAAATGGTAAGCAGAGATGTCATTGTGGCACAAAAAAAACCCAAAAGAGCTCCACAAGAACAGGCAGCTGGCCTACCTGAAGGTTAAAGTCACTCCCACTGAAAACCTGCTTTGAATACTCCACAGCAGAGCACGGTAAAGGAGGGACATTTACACACTCTACGTGCCTGCCTACCAAAGTGTGAAAAAGATCCAACCTCTGAGCACAGCACAGACTGGATGAAACCCACCTAAACACACCATTAACAGACATCTACACAAAAGCCTATTCACTCTCTCATATCGTCAGTGTCCTATAGGAAGGCCAGAAGGAAGCCATTGAGAAAAATGAGACATCTACATATAAATCAAAAAACGACAGGATCAAAGTACAGAATGATTAAAAATCAGTGCAAAGCACGTTTTGTGAGCTCTGTTAATCGCTATTAGACAAAATTTGGGTGTAGTCACATCACATACTACACAAATGCTTAAATAACACTGCCCATGAAATTTTAAGTTGTACATGTAAAGATAATATTTTTAATGATCATATCTATCTACTGTACATGTTTTGTACAGTTGATATCACCACCTTGAATATTCCTCTTTCATCATTTTCCATTAGGAAGAAAAGCCTGGAGGAATCTCCATATTTCACCATCTCATCAATATCCTGTCTGGGCAGGGTATGTGACCGCCAAATAGGAGCCCCAAAACCAGGCCTAAAACACAGCAGAGCAAAGACGGTGCAAACCCTGAGGCTTTACTCTCAAATTAAAAGCATCCTCTACCTCCCGTATCTCCAACTTGGCAAACGTGACAGCAGATATCTACCGACTTTGGTTTCGGATAGAAATGGCTCAGCGTGACGATCGCATGTCGGTGTCATGTTGAGATGAGAGGGATTGGAAAAAAAAAAGCCAAAAAGCCAAAAAGGAGGTGATAACAATAATGGTGACAAAGATAATGATAATAATAATAGTAATGACTGGATTTGCTCAGGAAAAAAAAAAAAAGAAAAGACCACCAAAACCGGAGAATTAAATCTCCTTAGGATTACAAAGCAGGGAGGAAAAAAAAAGATTCCTGCGGGCATTCCAGGATCACTCGAGCCCGAGCCCCCTCAGACACCGGCCCCTCCTCGGGGGATCCCGCACGGCCCGGCAGCCCACGGCACAAAGGCTCAGACATCCCCCCCCTTCCCCCTCCCCAGGCCGCCCCGGCCCGCGGCGGGTCCGTCCCCGCAGATGCCCCGCGGGGCAGGGAAGCCCCCGGAGCCGGGGCCGCGGCCGCCTCCCGCAGCGGTGGCGACGGGTCCGGCCGGGCTCTTACCGTGGCCGAGGCGACGCTGTTGTCCGCGAGGGTCAAGTGGTGCGGCTCCCACCGCCGCAGGAACTTGGAGGTGAGGATCTTGCTGAGAAACGTCCGGGGGTGCCGGATGACACACACCTGGATGTCCCCCTCCTGCAGCAGCTTGTACCTCATGCCGTTGCAGTGGAGCAGGGCTCTCCGGCACGGCGCGGCACCCATTTTATTCCCCTCGGGAGCGGACATCTCGCCCAGCAGCGGTTTGCTCTCCTCGGTCTGCCTGCGGTCGCTGCCCCCGCCGGAGCCGCCGGTGCGATCCATGGCAGCCCCGCGGGTCCGCGCTGGCGCTCGGCGGCGGCCGCCCGAGGAGACCGCTCTACGGGCGGTACAGGCGGGTACAACCAAAGGAAATCAAAAATATCAAAAAAATTAAAGATCCAACCCCACGAGGCGGATTTAAAAAAAATAATAAAATAAAAGTTGACCAAAAAAAAAAACAAACCCAAAGCCTGTCAGGGAAGATGGGGGAAGGGACTGAAGCGCACCGGAGGAGGGAGAAGGGGGAAGGGGGGGAAAGGGAAGCGATAAAAATCCTTATTCAAACTTCAAAATCCGCCCCCGGCGGGTCCCCCTCACAGCGCCGCGTCCATGCTGCCGGGCGGGCGCCGGCAGAGCGGAGGGTCGGCTCCCGGCGGGGGCGGCAGACAAAAGCCGTCGGCGGTGGGGGCTCCTGACGGCGGCGGGGGCTGCGGGGCGTCCGGCTGCAGCTCCTTCCTTCCCCCCGGGGCGTGTGCGCGAGAGCGTGCGGCGGCGGGCGCGCGTGTGCATGTATGTGGGTGCGGGTGTGCGTCCGTGGGTGCGGGTGTGTGCGGGGCGGGGGTGTGTGTATGTGTGTGCGGGTGTGTGTGTGTCCACGCGCGCCGCCGCCGCCGCGGGAGGAGGCGGCGAGAGGAGCGAGCGCTGCCGACAACCTCTCGCCGGAGCGGCTCCGGGCGCAGCCGATTGGTTCCGACGGGGTCATGTGCCGCCCTCCCTGACGTCAATGGCCGCGGAGGGCAGCGGCGGCCGCGCGAGGTGCGCGGGAAGCGCCGGCGCGCGCGCGGCCGTTGCGCGCATCCCCTCAGAGGGGTCGCCTCGCGCCCAGCCGTCCTCCTCGGCGCGCCGGGAGCCCTGGGACCCCGGCCGAGGGACGGGGGCGGCCCCGCCGGGAAGGACTGAAGGCACACCTGAGCATCCGCGGGGGCAGCTCGGCTGCCGTCAGGCCCCTCCGCGCCGGGCCACCCGCCGACATGAGGGGAACCCCCAGCGCCGCGGGGGAAAACGCGAGGAAAAGGTGGGGAGGTGGTGTATGTAAGGAAATCTCCCTTTCTTTGAGCCCCCCTCCGCAGACAGCAGCCCGGGGCTGCCGCCTCTCCCGCGGGGAGGAAACAGGAGGGAAGCGGTGTGGAGGGAAGCAGGTTGGGGTTTGAGCATCTTCACGCCGGCATTCAGCTCTTGTGCAGCCACTGCCGAATCGGCGAGGGAAGCCCCGCGGCCGGTCGCCGTGGCTCCCGCTGGTGTTCCTTCCTCTGGCTTCATGAGGGGACAGGGAACGGCTGAAGCACCAGCCCAGGTGCCCAGGAAGAGTGGCAGCTCTGGGCAGGATGGTGAGGAGCGCCTGAGCCTCCACGAAGCAGAGTAATTTTTTACCCAAAAAAACCATCAAACCTCAAAACACCATCAAAAAACCTAATTAAAAAAAACCCCCAGACTTCTAAGACCTCTAAACTGCTTAATGGCTTGGTAATGCTGTGTGCAATATGGATGCTATGTCCAGAGAAATGGTACCATTTATACTGGCTTTTTTCTCATCCATTTAAATGGTAATGGTAGAACTCGGATCGCCTTTCCAGTTTTCTCAGTTCAACAACCAGATTAGGACCAATGACAACAAAATGTACATTTTATATAATACATGCACATGCCATTAAACTGCAGAACTCATCATAATGGGTACTGCCGAGGTCTAGGATTTGGAATGAATTTATAGGGATGTTTTACTTGATAGTAGCAAAATACTTGGAGGAAGTGCACCTTCGTGCTTTAAAGTTTAAGCTCATCTCTAATTGAGGGAAGTTGGGAAAGGGATGATCTACTCTGTGATGAGCTGATTGTTTCCCAGCATGTTCCTGTGGCTGGGTTTCTGGTGGCATCTCACGCAATACCTCACAAATGAGAGGTCACCACACCAAGTGAGGTGCCAGCAGTTACCAGCAGAGCCGGGAGCCCGCCCGAGAGAAAGCTCTTTCATCTGATAGGTTCGCACCGCGAGTCACACAGATTATCTGTTGGAGAGGCGAGCTGCAACTGGAAGGGTTTGCAAGCCTTTGCCATAAAGCCTTTTGTAGTGGGTGCTGTCAAAGACAATACACCACTGGCTGGACTACAATTACTGTGAGCCCGCCTGTCACGTGTGTTATTCTAGAGCTGTTATGTTGAAATACGCTCACATTTGACAGGAGAATTGCTGCTTAAACACTTTCATGAGGGAAGGTTTTTGTAACCTACCAATTACTAGTGAATTTGAGGGATAGTTTTGTTGCATGCTCACATCAAAATCATTTCTAAAACGCTAGGAAGTCTCCAGAGGAGTTCTCCTAAGTACCAGTTGATAGAACGATGCAGAATTATGCAATTTGGCAGAGGTTAGAAGAAAGACGCTCATTTAATGACATGGATAATACAACCAACAGGAAGACAAAAATCTCTTTTACAGAGGTTCAAGTTGTCAGTATCTCATAGCCCAGGTAGTTACTTACCTCCTGAACTTAAACAAACTGGCTGGTCATTATGCACTAAGCATTACAGGCGGTTCCCACACAGTTTTGTATGTGTGCTGTGTACTGCTTCGGGTGAATGACGCACGTATCCGCACTGGAATAAAACCTGATCTACTCATACCTGTAAATATCTGTGCATCATCAATAAAAATAATACCAATGAAGAAAAAGAAAAAAAGACTTGCAAACCAAATTTCAAAAGGATAGCTTTGTTTAGATGCAAGGTTTGACTGCAGGAACTGTCTGTTTCTAGCAGTTCCAAGGGTGCCCAGTACAAGGGAGACCTGTTCTTGTTTGACCTGAGGCACTGTTCTGGTACAAATGGCATCAAGAGTAGGACTATTCACATACACTCACCTGCCCTAACACTGCTCAGCGAGAACTGCAACTCGTGTGATTATTTTGGTGCAAGTCTGTGCAAACTAGCCACCTGCTCAAACCACTGCTTTAAATTCACCTGTAGTTGTCATCTCTGAGAGCTTGTCACCAATGGGAGAACAATATGTAAAGCATTGAATGTTCTTAAGTGAATTTCCTGGCACATTAGAGCAGATGTTTCCCACTTAGTGTTCCACAGAAGGCAGCAAAAAAAGCAAGGCTGGTCTATAGTGAGCTACCTGAAAGGATCCAAGCCTCCACTGGAAATCCACTGTTCCAAAGTGTTGAAATCCACAGAGAGATTGCAAAAGCACAGCGCATCAGGCAGGGCTGCTCCTAGCAACCCCTGTCAAGGACAGGTCCAGCTCCTCAGAGGTGCTCTGCATTTGCAGCTCCCACTGAATCCACGCTCTCAGGCTGCAGGTGTTCTCTCTGAGGTAAACTCAGCACGGCACGATAAGATCAAGGTACGAAATCTCACATTGCCTGGCAGAACGGGGCAAGCAAACACCCTGTCTAGACAAGTGAAATTGGAACAGGCTGCTTGCTGCGCAGCTTGCCCAAACGCACCTTCAGCCTGCCTGCACTGAATGGCTGGGACATGACTCAAGGCTGAGCACGTGAAAACTAACACCCCTCTCCTCATATCTCTTATAAATTACACCAAGCAGGAGTTGGATGAGTTGCATTCCCAGCCTTGTGTTTTTCCAGACTTCCTCTTCTGGCCTCATGCAGCCCCACAGACATCCCAGGTACACACACTTGGCTCTGTTTCAAGGTGGTGTTTGGGGATTGCTGCATGTTTTGGTTTTCTCCCCAAAATCTAATTTTTAGGAGCAAATCCAACCAGAAGTTCATTATGAAAGTGGGACATACTCATTCCTTCATTTAGTAAACACTGAGCAAGTAATTCATAATAAGTAGCACATCAGCAAAAATGTACCTCTAGCTGCTCACAAGGTGCTTATGGGTGTGATTTGAATGGTTCAAGAATTTGTGAGGTTTCCTATGAAATACTTAATTTCTGTGCTAGAAGACAAACTGTCATGGTTTAACCTCAGCCAAGGAACTAAGCACCACACAGCAAGCTTTGGAAATGAAAATTAAGTAGCTTATTTATTATTCTTGATATTACTACCAAGTAGAAGCTCTTTTAAGTCAGGGCCTCTGGGTACAGGTCAAAATCGAACAGGGAAAGAGAGATAGAGACTTCTACTCTGCAGAAATTTCAGAGCAATTGCACCTACAGGAGAGCAGTCCTGGCAGGGAAGCAGACAGAGGTAACGATGTTTCCTCCAGGAGAGAGATCAGTGGAAGGAGGACAATTCAGATCCACTTGCCCTACTCCTGAGCTCAGCCCCTTCACTTGCACTTCTTTGTGTCTTGCTCTTTATTATTCACCAGCACTCAATAACAGGCTTTGTAAACAGAAGCATCACTTCCTGAGAGACACCATAGCCTGGAAAACTGGGCTATACCCACCTTGTGGTTTAAGGCAAATGGGTAAGCAACAGAGGAATGGATTTAAGACTCTGCTTTTCCCTTGCTCAAAACTATTTTGGTTGTGATCTGTATTATTCAGAAGATTCATGTTTTTCAGTTGTATGCCTGCAAAACCAAGAAGGCCATGAACACATACATTTGCAAATACCAGCTGGGATGCTGGTCTTAAAGGAAAAACACTTTTCACGCATTTTCAGCATCTGATTTCTTGCCCATCTAAGCTTGGTAATACCCAGATACAACCATGTGTTAAATCAAAACCAATGTGGTCTTCTGAAAGGAAAGACAACTGCAATTTGTGAGCAGCGCTCAGTGCCAATAACACAGGTTGCATAGCAGTAGGGGGCTTGGAAAACCCATGAGAAAACACTTGAGATGCCAAAACCCATGCAGGAGAAAAATATTGCCTGAAGGTACTTTGCTTGAGAGTAAATCCTTGCAGTGGCCTTATTGGACAAACTATTTGAGGGAGTGACAGAGTGCCTGTGGCAAGGGCCAGATACAAACCCTGAGGTGCCACAACAGGGGTTACCAGGGGCGAAGGCACTGTCCTCAGAGAAGCTTTGCTGGATTTGGAAGGAAAACAAGAAAAGGGAATAAAATAAGCCCTTGCTACACCTTTTAATTATCCTTGATTTGTTTTACAGAATGTTATGGTATTAACAGATGTTTTGGCAAACTCTTCCCCCAGTCAATCAAAGAGGGAAGAAAAAAGTCGCACTGCAATTTTCTGTTGGAGGCTGCAAGGGCCTATCACGTCCGTGCTCTCTGTAAAAAGCCCACGCTGCTCTTGTCTGCCTAACAGGTCCCTGAGAGTTGTCTGTACAAAGATGTGAGATAGCTTTTCCAAGCACCAGGAATTCCCAACTTGTATTCAATATCCGCTCAGACTCTTCCACAGCAGCTGCCCCTCTCATGTTTGATCCTCGATGCATATTAGAGATAGTGGAGCTTTCTTCCCTTATTCACAGAGGTGCTGCCTGGATTATGGAATTCATTAGTCAATGCTTGCAAATTGCCACTGTTGACTCAGAGCAAATTCCTGCTATCAGACTCACTAGTCAGCTCATTTTCATAACAATGCTGTATTGTTCAAAAATACTTCTAAACCATTCTTTAGTCAAACTGGGGAATCCAACACATTCAAGCAAACATATAAAACATAAAAGGGATGCTGTGTCGGTAATGCCAGAAGTCCTGCATTTGAAGTTTGGTTAAGTTAATCAGCATGGTGGCGTTAAGAGGATTCAACAAGCCATAAAACTTTGGGAAACAGAATTGTCTCCCAAAAGGAGTGATGCACATTTAAAACCTAACAAGATTAAGATTAAAGAAATCCACCCTGTGAGGAGCAGCTGCCCCTAAGGGAAGGAAGGACTTGATTATGGCCAGGTTGATCACAGAGGCATAAAATAAAGATTGCATTAGCGAGCAGCTCTTTGTTTTCCCCACATTTCTCATCAGCCACTTCCCAGCCTAGCACTAATTTTGGAGGACACCCTCACATTACACTCCGGTGCTAATCGTGTGCCACGCAGACTCTGGTGACAAATATCTCTGATTCCTCACTGACATAATGCACTTTTTTGAGTGCATGATGCAGAAACCATACTTTTTTCTGCCTGTCATCATCAGATGTTCTGAGGTAGGGGGATGTAGGACGGAGCTGGTGGTATCATTTGCTAGAAGCAGCCTGCCATCTGCTGATCTGAGCACCACTCCAGCCCGACTTCCACCTGATCTCATCTCTGGAGGATGGAGCACTATAGAAAGTGGGTAAAATACATCTGAACAGAAGCAGCATCGACAGATTGTGGTGCTGAAGCAATTAATTTAAGTGGAAAGAGGAAGTCTCAAGTCTATAATCGCAGGTCTAAGTCTGAATCAGACAAATAGAAACAAAAAGGCAACTAAAATAAACAAATGAGTAGATGGGAAGGAAATAAGCAAAAGATACAAAGAAGAAAGGGAAGAGCCTGAAATTTCTTTTCTGCTTTGCTGCACCCAGTCAGCATAGCTGAGGTGACAGAGCACTGAACGGGCTGCCCAGAGGGGTTGTGGAATCTCCTTCTCCTTTAGTGCTTACTGCCACCAAGATGTGTGTAAAATCTGTCATTTGGCAGGAAGAGGTGAGAAGTCACCATTTCTGTTAGATCAATTGCATTGTTGTTCCTACCCCCAGCTAGTATTTCCTGTTTATCAATAGGTCACATCCTACCAGCCATTCCAACTTGTGAGTGCTCCTCAGTCAAAACTGCCCTGTTAACTTAATCTTAACACAGTTAAAACATCCCTGTAACACAAATAAGCTTTAAAAGTCAAAGGGAAATGAGATATGATGCAAAGCTGTGAGCTTGTCACCCTAAGGTGAAGTTTCCCCAAAACAGAGGAAGAACAACTAAGAAAGAAAAAGGTAGTCCACAGATTAGGGAAGTGTATCTTCACTCACTAAACCAACATGCTGGGGAAGTGAAATTAGAAGTGGATGAAATGATGAAAGGCTTGGCTTATTTTTTTAAAGACCCAGGGGAGAAAAAAAGTGGAATGGGAAAGAGCATCAAGTATTAGCACGATTAATATCCACAGATTGTCTGGTGAAGAGTGGCATAGAGGAAGGAGGAGGTGGTAAAATGCTATCCTAAATTCTTGGTTTGATTATTAAATTCCCATATAACAACTGTTTCAAAACAACGTTACAGGAATGGCAGCCAAAACTCTCCCACTTGTCCTCTGTCCTTTCCTTACTTTAATATAAGCAGGGTTATAAAGCAAAGTGTAAAGTCCCCTCCGATGACAGGGCACATCACCCAGCGCTTGTTGTACTAAGCACCTTGTAAATACATCTAACGTAGTCCTTGGCCTAAGAAGTCTCAGAAAACAAAAGACAGAGCGTAGCATCCATTTAACATGGTTATCTGGCCTGATTTATAGATTCTCAGATACAACTAAAGAAATCAGCTGCTTGGGTGTGCTTTGGTAATCACATACCTTGTCATTTTCACCTGTCCACCAGCTGAGAGTAGCTGATTTCTCAAATAGCTAATATCCTTAGAGGCTTTCAAACCCAAGGGGAAACAGAAAATGAGAGAATGGCAGTGACTTACTCAGGACAGTCCCCAGCTGACATGCACCAGAGCAAGAGGATGACAAATCCAGCTAATTCTCTGAAAAGAACAGATGGTCAGTAATGGTAGATTTCACCCCCATGGACAGACTGTACCATATACCTAGAAGAAAGGCATCACACACTGTAACCAGGGGAAAAAAAAAAAGAAAAAAGGAAGAGCCATGCATATAGTTTTGAGAATACCCAAGGCTGTGGCTCACCACAGAAATCAGAGTTTCTGAGCTACCACAGTATTGCAAGAGGGAGGCATTGCCTTTGATATATAAATTTGGCTTCCAGTGTATAAGGGTATTTTTCCATTATACAAAAAAAGAACTACAAAGAGTACATCTTGACTGAGCTTTTCTTTGGTGCTGTGGAAAGCTTTGAGATCCAAATGCAGAGCAAGAACCACCCATCTGGCACCAGCTCTTGAAGCCTTTAGTAAGGCCGTTGAGAGTATTAAGGATGGTATAGCTGTTACTGCAAACCAGCTTATGCACTGGTTAACTCCAGCAGTGGATTGCACCCACAGACATTGCCATTTATCTTTGTTTACCACATCCACACAGGTGATGGGAGGAAAGGGAGGAGCTGCAGGAGTCTGTGGATGTACTGTGGGGCTAGGTTCTCCTCAGCAATAGGAGCAGAATAAAGGCATTCAGAGTTGCACCAGGCCTCCTTTGGGACTGCAGGCAGAAGGAGCTTTGCCTCTACGTTTGTCCTGCAGTCAAGAGCAAAGATCATTACAGCTCTAAACACTGCTTCATAGTGAAACAAGAAATAAAGACAACATTGGGTGAAGTTAGCAGGACTGGGGCACCAGGAAGGAAGGTGCAAATAAGGATCACGGGGCTGGTTTAACATGTTCAGAGGCCTCATACTATGAAACTCATGACTCAGTATAAGATATTGAAGGTGCAAGTGAACCCCATGGGTCAATGACATCTAGGACCATTACAATTAGCTTAGCAGTAGTTTTTAATGAGAAAAACCTGCATATGGGCCAGGAAATACAGATATCCAGAGAGTTTATCTTAACTTGTATCCATAGGTAAAATTCCTCCTTAGATGGGTGTGGGGGTGAGTACCAGGCGTTAATAAACCACATGCCCCGTACTCAGAGGGGCAACAGGCACTCAGGAAAATGTCTGCTCAATGCTTTAGGAGCTGTGTAGCTGGGTTCTGGGAATAACTGTTCCCGTGGTTGTTCATGGGGAATTCAGTTTGCTTTCATACCTTTTAGAAGGAAAAGGAAAAAAAAGGAAGACAGGGCTGCCCAGAGCCATCAAAAGAGGGATGCAAGTTCAAAGGATGCAAGTTCCAGGAATCATTCCTTGCCTGGGAACAGGGAGTGATTTCAGGGAAGGCTGCTATGCTGTTTGCACACTGATTTTGATTACAAAAGTGTCTATAGCTTCACACTTGCCATGCAGCAGTAGCTGCCATTTCCTAGGATAAGCCAATTAGTCTGAAAGAGTGAGTAAAGAGATATTATCACCTTCAGTATCTGGTGCTGCTACTGCCATTGCTTCTCCAAAAATACTCTCCTATGGGCATTAAAGTGATGCTTTCATTTATCCACCAGTAAGAAATGCAGCCTTAACCCATCTGCCCATCCCTCTGTGTATATATCTGGGTAATTTAAGAAATGCTTCTGGGTGTTGATTGACGTCATTGTATGTCTCTATAAGCACGCCTCTGTGAGCGTGCTGTTGGCTGCCTGTGAGTGCTCATTGTTCGTGTTTTGTGGGGGGATGTCTTTCTGTCTGAATGTGGTTTTGTTTCACATTTTTTTCCCTAGAAAAACCAAGGAGTCAGACGTTTTCATGAGGTTGTTAGTTTAAAACCAAGGAGAGGAAGGAGAAGACAGTAAGGGATAATTTACAGAGAAAAGGGTTAGATTTAGCTACAGTTAATCATCTGCCACAGCATTCACCAGAGGAGATGGGGGAGCTCATTCCAGACATTAAAATGTCTCAGGGGAGGATCATATAGATCACGCTGGAAGAGAGATAGAAAGAGTAAATTATCTAAAGGCTGGTGAAGCGATGGAGCCAGATGTCATCCGGTCCAAAGCAAAGATAAAAACAGGGAGAGAGAACCTGCCCAGGATTCCCTTAGAAACTGGAGGTAGAGACAGGGTAAACAATTTGCAGCCTCTGTCAGTAAGGCAGATCTCTGGGATGCCAGATTCATTTTGTACTCATAACCTGGTTCCAGCTGTGACTCTGGTTCACAGGGAAAGATGTTATTTTGAGTCAGAATGCAGAACAAAAGAACATTAAAATCAAAGTAAATGCAAAGTTTCCCAAGATGCCAGCATCCCTTGAAAAAATGAGCCTTAATAACGGCCAGGGAACACTTCCATAACAGGAGCCTCCAACTCAAACCAACAGCTAAAGGGCTTGGATGGGTGTTGCAGCTCTGGTGCCCACATCACTTTGCACACACAGCTTGTTTCCCTGCACTCAAACAATCCTGGCCTGCCTCACCAGCCCTGCACTGCACGACTCAGCCAGTTCAGCTGCAGCACAAACAACTGACCCCGGTGGCACCTCACCAGGGTACACACAGGGAAGCAGCAGAGGCCCTGCACACAGGGCAGTGTCATTCTCCGTTTCAGACAGAAAAAGGTGATTCTTATTTCAGAAGCTGGAACACATCCCAGGACCACAGATGCAGTCACTGGACATGTCTTGATATACCAGAGTCAGAACTTTTGGGCATTGGTGGCCAGGTGTACAGAGGACTGCTAATCTGCTCCCACCAGCTTGCAGTGGCCTTTGTTAGCCAGACGCTGTGAACACACAAGTGTTTGTCCATGGAAGCACAGAGTATCACCTACCTCCTCCTGTGACATTCTGGTTATGATCCAGTAGAGCTCCTGAGAAATACCTGGGACATTTTCCATCTCCTCTCTTTGCAGAGGGACTCCTACGCAGCACAGCTCTTCCCCACAGCGCGATGTGACGTGGGTAACATCAGCTCTGACTGTTGCGTGTGTTTCCTAGAAGAGGTACAACAGACTGATCAAATTGGGGCTTGGCTCCCCAAGTGCAATCCTCCAAATGAAAACTACCTAATGAAAATATTTTCTGCAACAAAATAATATTGTCCTTCTTCCAGAGAAAAGCATGACTCAGACTTTGAGACAGCTGGACACTTCTGAACTAGCTTCCTTATAGAAAGTCTCACTAAGTTCATAAGCTTTTGATGATCCTATTCACACTTGTTCTTTCAGGAAGTCTCCCCCACGTTCTGAGGTACATTTCCCCTAATTAACACCCTCCATAAAGTCATTTCTTTCCACAGCAGCCCCTCCATTTTCCCCCAGACCCCTGCCTATCTCCCCAGGCTGCTCCCTGGCTGGGGTGTGGGCAGTGACCCCTCTGCAGGGCCCACCAGCGCCAGCCACCAGCCCGTCTGCCCCCAACACCCACTCTGCGTTCCCCCAGCACTTTGCTCTGTGCATTAGGAGGTGAAGTGTCAACCAGGGCTATTGTTTTTAACAGGAAGCAAGTTTGGCCGCCTCTGTAATTCAGATTGTGGGCAGTAAGCAGGGGTGTGGTGTGCAAAGCAAACAAGGCAGGATCAACAGCTCTTTTCACTTCTGGATAAGGAATCGGATGGTGGCCCACAGGATCCTGTCCCATATTGGCTATGGCTTCTCCTCGTGACCACAGCCAGGAGTGAAAAACCAGAGTGTCCTCCAGGTTTTCAACTGGGGAGTGAAGATAAAAGCCCAGGCCCTGTGTTCTGACAGACCTTTACGAGCTAAACATCTTGAAATTAGATTACAAGACAAAATTAAGAACAGTCTACTCCTTTCAATAGGTCTTTAAAAACAATAACCAGGCTTTACTGTAAATTCATTTATTTACCCTCAGCGTGCCAATTCCCAAGCTGCTATCTCCTCTGTGTACCAGGGATCTATATATAGATCTAAATGTGGCAAGAAGACAGAAAGATTTTATTTATTTTGCGTAACAGCAGCAATGTGGGGAATTCTTTTTTCCAGGAAGAACTCACATCAGAGAGCTTGTGAAAGAAATACTATGAGGTAAATAAAACCCAAATTATATTTAGCTCCTAGGAGGTGACAAATACTAGTCAGGTTGACTGCTGCCTTGCTGGACTTCAGTCAGAAACCACTGTCAAACAGAGCACAAATGCAGAGAGACCAGGAGAGCACGGATTCAGAATGGGTCTTGCATTTGCTGATGGGAGCAGCATTTTGCTGTTTATTGCCAGGAGTAGTTGTGAATGCCAAGAAAGGTACCTCAAGTCAACCCCCCGGGCTGCATTCTGCTGAAATCACCTAAGCTACTTGGTTTGGCTCTCTAGAACACAAAAAGCCCTCCCAGCAGCCCAGTAGTGGCACACAGGAGCGGCGTCCGTCCCTCTCCCTGGCTGCAGCCACCCCTTGGGACAGTCCCACAGCTGAGTAGGGTCGTGGCTCCTGCGGCAGCCACTGAGGAGGGGCTGGGCTGGATGGAACACGGCCACACAAGGGAAGCCTGGTAAGATTCCTTGCAAAAACCCAAGCCTGTGGCAAAAGGGGCCTAGATATCAGTGTGGCAGTGTGTAAACTCACAGGAGGGAACTCGGAGCAAGGACGAGGCAGCCACAAGCACTCAGATCCCTGGCTCCAGACATGTGTTTCATCTGTAAGACCTGACATTCAGGGCTCTGTGGGGATGCCCTAAATCCAGCCAGTGATAAACACATCTTGATTTGCTCCTAAGGCAGAAGTGCCTCTTCTCACCAAGCCCTCCCTACCCTCTTCACAGCTCCCTTCTGGGTCATCCCTCCCCATG
The DNA here is from genome assembly GCF_028858725.1 of Colius striatus. NCBI lineage: Eukaryota > Metazoa > Chordata > Aves > Coliiformes > Coliidae > Colius > Colius striatus. Next base: position 17,909,980 of record NC_084772.1, on the reverse strand, counting down.
GGGCAAGTGGGTGCTGCAGGAGGATCATCATTCTTTCCTGGCACAGCAGCTAATCCACCTGGCCTGACTGCAGAGAGGGAGCTGCTTATTTGGGAGGGAGCAACTTGTGAAGGGAGATTTTTTAACCTATTCTTGCCTTCTGTTTTGTATAAGGAAACCGTGACACCCCTCTCACTGAGGCAGCTGAAAAAAATCACCTCCTTTGTTCAGCAGTAGAGCAGAAAGGACATCAAACCAGAGCAACTGGAACGTAACTTCAAGAGCTATTAAAATGTGCAAGCCCTCACAGTCATTTATGTGCACTCCATCAAATTAACATAGAATTATCAAATGATTTTCCCACCTGTTCTTGGTTGTTGGGGTTAAGCGAAAGCAAAGGGCTATACTGCTCACCTGAGATAAAAGAGCCTGCAGAGAGCAGCCTGCCTCACATGAGGCTTTGCTTTGCTAACAGTTGCTGTCTGCAGTCTGAGTTACTTCTCTAAGCACTTGAGCCTTGTAAAGCCTGGGGGGAACACTGCCTTTGCCTAGAGATAGATTTGGGGTGAGATGAAACGTTTGCATACAAGTAGTGTGTGATCACCACTGGAATGCCAGCTTCCTGCTAGACACACACACATACATTTCATGACCCTCTGTTCCTTTACAAAAGTGACCTGCAAAACCCCAACGTTTCATACCTCAAAGTGGTGGGGCAATACAACCTACATAACAATCAGGAGTCCTTGGGAAACAGAAGGATCAAGCTCCAGGGATCTCCTCCTCAGCACAGACCAACAAATACACTGGAATCATTTGCATTCCACAGCTTGCCTTGCAGAATCCACAGATAAAAATCAGGCTTGGCACGGCTTGGATAACCCAGCAATATTTAGCAGCAAAACAATGAACCAGCTGGGAAAGCACATACTTATCCAAATTCAAGTGGGCAAGTCAGTGTGGGCAAGATGGTTACTCGGGGATTGCCTGCACAGAGAGGCTGGTACAAAGTAAACTAAGGTTTGCATGCATGGTGTGTAAATCCAGCCCAGACAAAGGCCCTGCAAACAGCCCTGTTGTTCTCAGAGCACTCCATGGGAATTGCCTGTGGTTTTTTTGGCTGAGGTCCCCAAAAGCTGGGAGTTGGCACAGCCCCTTCCTACTTCTGCCCACAGCCTGGTGCCTTGGCCTCAGCACTGGCTGCAGCCACTGCCTGTCCCTCACCCTCTGCACAAGTTGTCACCACTGTTGCAGCAAACCTGCAGAAGAAACGGAGAAGCAAACCTGCCCTAGGTCCTCAGGCCCCCCAGCCTCCCTTTGCTGGCACAATTACATGATTCCACATGAAAGCTACATCATATTTGGGATGAAGAAGACAAAAGTAGCCCACACAGAACTCTTGGTGTAAGCCATCAGGCTGAGACTGGGCACAGATGAAGCATGGATTCAGATCCCATTGTTTTAGAGTTCAGGTTGTAAATCCCAACCAACCACTCCCTGTTCCCAAAAATCATGAGTCTGGGTGACACTGCAGTCTCCTTCTCCAGCATGGCACACCAAATAGTGGTGATCTCTGGGGATGCAAAGAGGTTGGCAGTCCCAGGGGGTGCTTACTGATGGCAATTTGTAGGTAGAGCTTTGCTGAGCCCTTTTAAGGGAGTAGGGCCCAGGAGGAGTGAGAGAAAGGGAGCAGGTGAGCACAAAGCTAACGGCTCTGATCGGACTTCCCTGTCCCTGCACCCATCAGACAAATGACCCAGGGTGGTAATACTGAAAGAGCAGCAGAGGAAGCGGGATGGGGCAGGGAGTGCAGAGCTGTGGGGACACAGATACACAGCCACCCTACACCACTGAGGCCACGTGTGTCTGCAGCACACAGGGACCTCTGGCCTGGGCTTGTGCTGGTGCACAGGCTGGGGCTTGGCAAGCACCTCCTGCCAGTGCCAGAGAGAAAAGGCACAGCCTTGCACTGCCCACCCAGGCAGCACTCCAGCCCCGAGTCTGGGAGCAAGCACTTCTCTGCCTGCAACAGCAGCCACATACAGAGTGCTTGCCCCTGAGCAGCTGCTGCAGGTTTCCCTGTGGCCTGGGTGAGGGCAACTCCTTTCTGGACAGCACCATGATGATGCTGATGTGGCAGAACAACCCTGCTGCCAGGTGGGAGGGCTGGATACTGCAGTGGGAGAGCTTTCAGAGTGTAATCCTGAGTCCCACCAGAGCTCATGCTCCAGGTTTGGTTCCACAGGGAAACCCTGGTAGGATGTGGCACACTGAGCCCCAGGACACTCATCAACAAAAATGTCATTCAGGCATGACACATCCCACATGGTGAGAGTAAGTTTACATAGAGTTTGCATAATACTTTTGGTGAGAAGTCTCAGAGGAGATTATGGTGTCACTTGTCACCAGTTAGCCTTGTGAAAGTAAGTTGAAGCATGTGAATCTGCTGAAGAGGTCTAGTTAAACTCCTAAGAGAAGGGGCTCAGCCTTCCTCTAGCCCTCAGAAGCACAGGGGCACCCACAGGAGGTTCATCTCTCAGGAGAATATTGCACAATGTTTCTGCTGAGCAGGAGAAGAGGAATAAGACTACTGGGAACATAAAGAGACTGAGTAGGGAGGGCTGAAGGTGCTGGAGCAGTTTCATCTTGTTCACCCACTTCCTCCTTCCAGCAGCATGGCTGTGCACTGAAGCATTGAAGTTGAGATCTCTCTGCATCTTGCTGGGCCTTGTGGCACCTGTCTGCCCCTACTGCCACAGGACAGTTTCAGAGCAGGAGTGGGGCAAAAAATGACACTTACCTGACAGAAGTTGTGATCCAGCAGCAGCCTTTTCTGTGTGTCAGAGCTTTAAGCAAAGTCCTTCCAATCGTGATGGCATCAGCCATGTGTGGAGATGGGCAGCCTGTCCCCCCTTCCCCTCATCTGCACCCTGTCCTGGTGGCTATGCTCCCAAAGAGCCCCCAGAGCTCCTGCAACGGCCTGAGCAGCCCCTGCTAAGGAGGGGCGAGAGCCTCCTGCCAGCACAGGTTAGTGCCACACACCTGGCACTTGTGTTCTCCTGCCTAGAAACAAGACAGGAGCATTTCCTCCAAGGTATGAGCTGACTCGGGAGAGCAGAGGATGACCTGCCTCTCTCTAAGCTTGCCAGTCACACAGATGGTGCAAAGAAGAGCAAGGGCCAGAACTGAGGCCACCAGTGACCAGTTCTTAGTGAACCTGTGAATTTGGTGACATTCGTGATGTCACCATGTTTCCACACAATACTGCACTGCAGTGCACAAATGCTAAAGCTCCTCTGTGCTTTGGACAAATCACTTCACCACTCTGATTTATGGCATCCAGTGCTGATGAGAAGAGTCTCTTAGACTGAACTTACCACTCACACCAGCTTTGCTTTGCCAGTCAGGACTGGGCCAGGAGAGTGCAAATACCCACAGATTATAGGCAATGGTAGCGGGTGTAGCAATAAGGATGATCTTGGTAATTATGTACCTTCAAGAGAGAGGAGAAACTTGTTTTGACTTGCAAATGGAATAAACCTGTCATAGCTGTGATAGGAGTCACACAGGCTGGCAAGAGCTAGGTGTTTTTTTTGAAGTCTCTTTATTAAACTGTACAGTGGGGGAGTGGTGGAGGAATCTGTGAGAAGCTCTGCTGAGAACACGCTCCTCCCTTGCTCCTCTACATTTTCAGGTTTCCCGATCTGTGCTGCTTTTAACCACGTGCCACTCGAGGTCCAAGCAACACCTCCCTGCTACACTCACCAAGTCAGACCAAAGCTTTTGCAAACACAAAACCTGAGCATGGCTGTAGATGTTTGTTGGATCGGGGCATTAATTTGCGAGCTTAATGCTGCTTATAACCCAGGGTCAACCCCAAGAACAACACTGACATCACCTGTTGAAAACACAGTGTTCAATCAGCCCAACAAATTGTATGGAAGATTCCTTCCTTCCTTCCTGATTTCTCTAAGAGCAGCACAGAGATTTAGGTGCCTGTGGCTGTGGTGATGGCTGTTTCCTCCATTAAGCCACCTTATTCCAGTGTTTTCCAGCTCAGATAACTGTCTTTTCCAAATGGTTAAATGCAATCATGAGGAAAGAGAGGACTTTTCCCTATTTGTTTAACCACAAAAACAAAGTACATCCACAGAACTGAAGGTCCCAGAGAGGTTTCTGTAGGAAGGTGTTTTGACACCACACTGCCAAAGACAGTGAAACAGAGGAGACATCTAGTTCAAATTCTCTTCTACAGGTACAAAGAAAATTGGAATAGTATTTTAGCTCCCTTTTCAAACTCAAGGACAGAGTAGGAAACAGCTGTGCTACCCATAAATTATTCCTGGCATCTACTTAGGCAAGAAAGAGTTAATCTGTAAGACATTTCTAACACTGTCTATTGAAGAGCAAATCCAAGGAGCGTCTGTCACCTCAGAGCAGGGTCTGAAGGTGGTGCCACTAAATCACATCAGATCCAAGGAGCAGATGAGATCAAGGAGAAAAAGCAGCCCAGAAAGCTGGAGTGAGGAGTTCATAGCAGGAAATGATTAGATTTAGGGTTATGGCAATCACCAGACCAACACCTGGAGGATGTGAAATGCCATTCAGCACAGAGGAAAAGGTTGGGAAATGCTGCAGACGTTGAACCGAGCAGCAGCACCACTTGGTTCTGACTCTGCTTCTCTGCGTGGAGACAAACAGAACGTGCCTGTGCCTGAAGCACTTGTCCAATATAGGAAAATGTTACAATGACATAACATTGCTCCCAGACCAAGTGGTGAGTCCAGCCCATTTCCCTGAGCAGGGACTGTTTCACCTCAGCCACTGTCCCACACTTGAAGGGTTTGTTTCAGAATGTTCTCCCTCAGCCCTTTCCTCGTCTCATTTCTTCACACGTGGGTTACACAATCATTCAGCTGCAAACCAGCTTTGTTTTCATTTTAGCTTGCACAACCTTCTTTAAACAAAGACAAGGTAGCAGGGGGTTTCTTTTCCAGCTTTCATTGAAATATTCACAGTAAGATGGAAAATTCCAGGGAGCAGCTACAAAAGTGAGGAGGCCAGATCACCCTGCATCAAAGGGAAGCACAGCATTTGCTAACTCCTTAACTCCTTCGCTTTCCTTGTGTGTGATTCACAAACCACTTCATGAAAATGGAAAAATGACTGAGGAATCGCTCAGGTCCTGACAAAAAATAAACTAATAGTAACAATGCAATTTCCCTGAAAATGGGCTGGTTTCCAAAGCATCTGCCAGGACCAGACAACGTGGTGCTTTGCAGCGTTCCTTTGTTAGCTCTTCAAAAGCAGGTAGGGCCAGGAACGTTCCCGTGCCTCATGGCAAGCTCTAAGATGTGGTATGTGACTTTCAGATGAGGGGATTCCACATTTCTCCCTGAACATTTCACACTATGACAGCAAAGAACAGCACAGACGCAGCTGAAACGAGGAGGAGACAAACTGAAAGGCCAAAAATGGATCCTTCAGCGTCGCTCTGTAGCATGAGGAACTGAGATGGCAATTAAAACCTAGATGAAAGAAGATGTAATTGGAAACAAGTGAAACCTGCTGAAGCACAGATGGCAAGAAGCAAAGAATCACCCCACCTGATGTCCAAGCCCTTCACAGAGGAGAGCACTGCCCTCAGCTCTGGCTGCTGATGGGAACAGATAGGCCCTTCCCAAGGAGACACTCAGAGCGAGCAGCCTCCCTCTCCCCAGCGCCCAGGGTGACTCATCCTCAGACACAAGCATATCAAGAAGAAATCTAGGACAAACCCACTCAGCCACTCAGGAGGAGCAGCCCAGCCCAGCCCAGCCCTGCCAAGTCACCGCATCCAGCCACCAAAGGAGACAGCAGCGAACCTTGAGCAGCCACAAGGCCTGACCCGCTGCCCGGCCGGCCCATCGCACACAGCCAGGGCTGCAGCTCCCTGCAGGTACCTCAGCACGGGCTGCAGCTTCGACATCTGAGCCTGCAGAGAGGTGCATGAGCAGGAGCATCAAGGACTCAGCCTTCCATAGAGGCAGTGGTGCTGGGGAAGGGCAGAAGGGAGCCTGGAGAGCAGGGAGAGAGGGAGGCTGTGAGGAGGTAAGCGGCAGTGCTGCTTGCACATGGGAATGGTACGAGGCACCCTGTAACACCCTCGGCCTGTCTCTTGGGTCAGGCAGCTTTTAGCATTTCAAAGCGTTTCATTTCTTTGTGACTCTATCCCTGACTAAAGCAGGCAAGCTGGTATCTATGGGATCAGCAAAACCCCTCCTGCCTGGCTGCCCTGAAAGGCATCTTTACTGCCTGTCCTGCAAGCAAATTGCCATATGTCTCACTTTTCTGGTCCCGGGGCAGGGCGAGGGAACGGGAGAGCAGTGCAGGCTGTGGAAAACATCAGAGTCCTGCTGTGCCAGTCAGGCTCAGGAGCCAGGGACAGGCAACCAGCCCTTGGTGTTCTACCAGGTGGCAGAGCTCAAACAGGCACTGTGGCAAGTGAGGGGATGTGTCCAGCCCCTTTCTGAGCAAAGCACCCAAGTCAAAAAGCAGCCCACAATGCAGGCACCTGATGTGCTGCTTGTTCCAGAGACAGCAGGGTGGGGTACTGTGAGGGGAATCTGCTTTCCTCTTCAAGATGGAAAACATCAACGTTACCCTGAAAAACTAAAAGCTTATAGAGGGACTCTTAATATATTTTTAAAAGCCAGACAGGCTCGTTTCAAAGTGCTCTTTCCAAAGGTCTTTCCTGAACGTACATCACATGCAATGGAAAAACACTGCCTGCCTGGCAGTGAGTATTTTTCACCTGTGACCCAGGACTGATGGCTGTTTAACTCCCTGATCTAATCCAACAACATGTCTCAGCAAGAAAAAAAAAAAAAAATAAAAGACTTTCAGAGTTTGGAAAGGGGTTGGAAAAAGCTAAAGTCACGCTCAACACTTCCCCTTCCCTGGAGAGATAGGAGCTGCTGCCCTTTCCTGACGATAAGCATATCCTGGTGGTTAAAAATACATTTTGCTCTTACCGTAAATTCTCCATTAGCCAACTCCTTCAGCCCAGCCCACGGTGTTGGGGTTCACGATTCCTTAGAGGCCACACGTGACAGAGCTTGGCCTCTGCGTGTCCAAATACACTGGGGAAGAAGCACAAATAACAGCTCTGATCCTGCAGCTGTTGGCTTCACCTGGAACAGCAAAATCTGTCGAGGGGCAACAACATTCATCTCAGATGACTCGCACTCTTCCCGGGACCCTGTGGCCTCTGCATTAGTTTTTGACTTTGCAGCATCTTCCAGACAAAAAGGGTTGTATTGAATTCTGACCTGCCATTAATTCCTTGGTTAATTTTACTGTTTCCAGTGATAACGAGCTAAAGGGCTGTCTGTGCAACACGCAGCTTAGCAAAACGTGGGGCTCGCTGCTTCATTTGAGAGCTTAGAGGCCAAGAGCCAGTTACCTGCTCTGCAAAGCTTCTCATCCTTCCCACATCACCTCCTTCCTCTTCTTCACCTGCAAGACTTGAGCCTGGTGACAGGCTGCTCCGAGACCTGGGCTCTGCAAAGGACACAGATGGTACCTCTGAGAGGACAGCAGCCCTGGGAAGAGCCTGATGCAGCACTGGGGCTGCTCACAGCCCAGATGCCACCACCACCTGCAGCCTCTGCAGGGCCTCTCCTGGCACATTCCTGCCAGGAAAACACTGGTGGCACATTCTTCCCTCAGGCTGGGGTAGAACAGCACAACTGTGATGCCCTAGGGCCCAAGCATCACCAGAGTCATGAGTCCTGGAGTATAAACTCAGTTTGTAGCCTTCTAGGCAAGTGCCCTGCAATGAAGGAGGTTTGAGGAGGCCTCACTCCACTGAAACCACGTCTGGATTTCTTCTGAAAAAACCCTTGAGGCAGTAAAAGAGGGGAAAAAAAAAAAGGAAACTTCAAGTTATATCTTCTCTGTGCATAAAAGGTAAAGGAAACTGGGCAGCAGCCCTCTTTCCTTTCTGTTAGGATTCCAGGCTGTGGAATAAAGATAAATCCAAGTTCACCCTCCTGTCTTTGTTTCCAAGCCTCTGTAAGACAGGGGAGATATGGCAGAGCCCATCTACGCAGCCATAACCATGGGAACACCAGCAACATGGGTAAATCAACACAAGTTTCCCTATCACCAGCCCCTGTTTACATGGGAGGCCTCGGGCTCCAAACTGACTGGCGGCTCAGGACCTGTGCTTCACCTGTGTGGCTGTGGAATTAAGCAAGAAAGGGGGTTTATTGAGCAAATATCCACTTTTGTGTCCTGATACCTATCATGTCTCTTAGAATACGTGTTTATTTGCATGCTGCTTTAGAGCTGTGGTGCCACCTTCCCCTTTCACTCCCCTTGCTCCCGAAACTCAGCTCTTCCTTGACTCCTACCTCACATTTGGCCTTGTCTCAAAGTCCTTTCATTTAAGAAAAGGTAGACAGAGCTCTGGGTGAAACCATGTGTTTTCCTGAAGGTGAAAAGCTATAGGAGTGCTGCAGTGGGTTACTGCTGTCATCACAGGGGATGGTATCCCTCCTGTTAACAGCACAAGCCCTCACTCGGGCCCTTCTGTCTCAGCAGAGGCAGCACAAGCAGAAGCAGTGGCCGGTACAAAGGCAGAAGCAAGCGGCTTCATTTCAGCCACAGCTGCTTGGCACCTTAAGAACACATCCAGTGTCTGAACTCGGCCTGGCACCTCCGAGGGTGGCCCAGCGTCCGCAGCCCTGAGGGAGCTGTCTGTACCCGCCCTTGGGAGCGCTTATGCCTCTCACACACTTTCCTCCTCTGCTTGTAAAGGTCACATGAGAGCAGCAGCACTTGTGGAGAAGGCGAGTGAAGGTGACCACAGGGGAGAGCAGAGACCGTTGGTTGCTTTCCCAGGTGAGCAGAAGCTCCTTCCCCCTCCCACTTGTCCCACGGTGGCCGTCAGCAACACGCACAGCCCCTCGGCCCTAAGCGTGCGCTGCGGCCGCAGCCCGAGAGGGACTGGCTCCCGCCTCCCCTCGTTTCCTCAGCCTTTCCTCCTCCATTGATTTCCTTTGGGTTTTCCCCTTTGATTAAACTTCTGGCATGTAGGAATGTTTAATAATAAAACAGATAACTCAAGGGAGATGATATTTATAAAACCCACTACGACTTTTTTGTTGGTTTTCATTTTTCGTAAGGCCTCGAGAGGAGCCTCTTGAACTCTGTTCTTCCTTTCTTGTAAAAACAGAAAGAAAAAGCACAAGGGGCGGTTAACAAGTTTTCAAACCATCAATGTTTTATTTGGTTAGTTCATTAAACACCTTTAAGACAATTAATTTTGGTCTGTACCCTTCTATAAAATGATTCAAGTTCTGGACAAACCTCCAATACATAAAGCAAAGTTACTGTTACCATACGCAAGTTTCAGATCAAAATACAACACTCTGTTTTCTGACAGTTATAAAACCCGGTCAAATACAAACGACATTAAAAAAGATAAAACACTTTTCACCCATCCTTGGTACGAGATTACAGCACAATTTGCACAGTGGCAACTAAGTCCCCAAAGCACAACTCCAACACTTTATATAACGGGAACCTCCCTTTAGTCACCCAATGTGATACTGAACACGGAAACGAAGCGAGTGCTAACTCCTCAACCCAGGAAAATTCTCGTGTCCCTTTCCCTATCGTGTGTGAGCCACCGAGCAGCTCTGCAAGGGAGGTTACTGGGAAGTAACCAAACAGCTTTCCTGCTTCCCTCTTATGATTTTTATGTGCAACTACTCCATGAGAATAAACGGATGGAGGTGGGCCAGACTCAGCACTGGGCAACTTGTAGCAACTAAAATCAACCAAGAAATGTGTCCTTTTCTCACAACAGATCATTAAGCTACTTTTTAAAACCAAATAAACCCCAAATGATCTGTGGGTACAACTGGAGCAACTGCCTTTTTCTTCACTTTCAAGACATCTAACGTAGACACAGAGTGTTCTCAATTGTTGAGAGTTTGTTCCATTGCAAAACCCCAGTGTTGCAGCAATAGGTCAAAGTGCCATCAAAATTGCACATTCTTCTTCAACGATGAGAACACAGAGCAGCAGGCAGTGGCCATCTGCTACTGCACCTAACAGCCTGCACCTCCACTCACCCATGAACCACGGGGAGGGGTCTCACCCAACAGAAACAACAAAACCTAAAATGCAGACAACAAATGACAAGACCGAAGCATCAGCTGACAAACGTTGCTGGGCAGGTTCTACTCAGCAAGTCTGGCAGGAACACCTGGGCAAGAGAAAGTCAAACCCAGGCAGGGACCACAAGGGCTGATGCATCAAACGTGGGTTACACTTTGCATAGGCAGTCAAGGCAATTGCACCACGGTGCAACTAAAGGGTATTTTTGCCTGCAGTTCTGCAAACCCCTTCTTAGTTTCCCCCCACCCCCAAACCACTAATTTGATTTACAATTCCATTATAAGTTCAGTCACTTTAGTCTCAGCTAACATGAAACAGAAAGAGACAGGAATGGAGGTTAGAACCCTCCTCTCCTCCCTCCCCCACACTCGTGGTGCAGCCATTCAGATACCACACGCTGCCCAAAACTTTCCAGGTCTGTTTTTATCCCGACACAAGGGAGGAGAACTGCACACCACACAAACAGGGTCCATTTAAATAACAGTAGAGTGTAAACAACAGGTACAGCAAAAACTGAAACTTGCTAACTTAGTCTTTTAAGTGCAATTGAAACACTGTGTACTGCCCTTCTCCTCAAAGATCCTTCCCTAACCACACCACGCTACTATAGGCTTCTTCCCTTAAAGCTACATACCCGTGCTAGAACTCATTGTACTGACTTAATGCAAACATTTGTGGGGGGAAAATTAATTTACAGGGCTAATTAAAATCTTTGTAGTATTCAAAAGGAATGGTAGTCAAGGGATCAACCATGGAAAACGCCTTTAAAAAGATCTCCAACAATCCTAACACAAAACTGCAGGTAGATCTTGAAAAATGCATAGAAACCCTGTCAATACAAAAATCCCCACTAAAGTTACACAACTAAGCAGTTTTAATCTAAATATTTTATGTGCTTTTCCTATAAAGGCCACTTTGACATACAAATACAAAAAAATTTACTTTCCCTCTCCCCAAATAAATTATTTGTTCCTCAATTAAAAATACTGACCGTGGAAGCATTTCCAACCCTCTCCCACCCAGCTGCTCCTCTGCAACAACTAAGTCTCCAAATAGTTTCAAATTACCAAAAATCAATGAGAAAACACCTCCAGGCTTTGTTCTGCCCAGCACTGGGCAAAACACGGGGTTAGGAATGGAGCAGGCTGAACCCCTTCCACTGTATGTGCTGGGAGGGGTGTGAATGGACACAGACACCAACAGAGGGATGTTCTGTTTGGCTCCCATGTTCTGCACTGAAATCCCTTTTTGAAATGGGAGAAATAAATTGGGGTTAACCTGAACTAAAGAAAAAATAGTCAGCAAAGTTGGAAGGGAGAGTAGGATGAGGTGCAAGGTGGGTTAAATGACTGTAGACAAGCTACTCAGCAAGCAGTAAAGGTGAGAAGATACGATCAACTGGTAGAGAGGAGCTACTCAGGGGATGTGGAACCAGGGGAAAACAGTGGACAGGTTTTATGAGGATTTAATAGGGGAAAGAGGAGGAACACAAGGAACAAACTTCACTGGGGAAAATGAAGCAATGTGAGGATAAAGACCCTTCACCAGCAGTGCTGACCACACAGGCATTTAGCCCTGAATTGCCACGGGAGCAGCAAAATCAACCTGATGTACACACACAGAGGCAGGGGAAACAAGAACTTAGACTAGAGCTGAGATGTCACACGGGTGTTCTTCACTGTCAGCACCAGACCCACAACTGAACAACACAGGGACAATAAAGCAAGACCTACATCTCCCTGGAGGGCCACAGCTAACCCAAGACATCCAACCTGCTCTGGAGCAGAGACACACAGGCGTCGCGAGGTGGCCCCTAACCCTCTGCGGCACATACGCCACGCTGGCGGGTTCACAGGACATGCTGCCATCAACAACACGACCAGACTGAGGAAGGGGACCTGCTCTGACAGAGCCTAAACAGTCAACACACTGATGGCTCAGGCAAGGGGGAAGGAGGGAAACCAAAGAACAAGAAGGGATTTGGATGCAAGATTCTTGGGCAGCCATCGAGTACAAGTTCTCCTGACCTTGGACCAAGGACTGGATTTGGAAGGACACGAGAGCCATGGGTCTCCTGTATCACAAGGAATTCAGCTCTCTGGTGCACTATATTGCATAGTTTGATTGAGGCCAAAGAGCATTTACGTCTTATTTCCCCCTGTTTTTGACAGAAGTAACTCCTGCTCAGGCTGGAGCATTCCAAAGCCTGGTCCCAAGCCACTCACGGATTCCTTCCTACAGCAGCACAGAAACATTTTGGGGTGGGCACAGAAACAAAGACAAGAAAGAATTCCATTCCCACAGAAAACACACACACATAAAACACCTGTAACAGCAAACACATCTAATACAGACCTCAGAGCATGACAGCTGGGTGCTGGGACTGAAGCTGGCTGTCAAGCTGCATGCCAGTGACGGTAAACAAGGACCAGGGGGCGTTTCTGCCACACTGATGTGGTTTTTGTCAAAAAAGCGACAATATATTCTGACAATATCCTGGTAACTACCAAGATCTTCCATTTGACAGCCTGCTGAAGCTTTAGGAGAGCAGTAGCAATGTGGCATTACACCCTCCTGTTGCGTGGCTCATGGAATACAGACATCAGAACTCGATTAATCAATGTAGTTATTTCATTCTCTTACAGGATAACAGAATATTTGTACAGTACAAAGTCAGGCTAAGCCCACTAGTCATCATTCACAGAATTGGTATCTCAGCTCTGTAGCCCAGTCCTACAAGATTCATGGTACTCAATAAACATGGGTTACAGAGGGGAAACTCTGAAGGTAGAGCAACTAACCTGAAAAATATGCTGCATTTCCCTTTTAAAGGCAAAATTAGAACAATGTCAGCATGCCAGGCTCAGACTGTCAAAGAGGAAGCACACAAACTGGGGAGCAGCTACATATTTCTGTGCTCTAAAAAAACCACACAACCCAAGCCCAGTAACCCAAAGGCAGATGGGAAAACCAGGTGACCAGGAGCTCCCCAGGCATTTACACCAATGCTTGCTGTTCCACCCTGCAGAAATAGCTCCAGAAGCTCTGGTATTTTCAGATTTAAATAAAACAAATGCAACATATTTGATCTCAGAGCTCCAACATTCAGCCCAGAAGCTGTTCTATCGTACCCTTACGTAAGGGGCAGGGTGAGCTGATCCTTACCCCGTGCTGCCAGGCTCAGGCTGAGCACAGGCCCAGCAATGAACTGTGCTGCTCTTCAGCCTTCCCTAAAATAAGAAGCTCAGGGATTTACAAGCTCAGCTGAGCTCTCTGTGGTCCTTCATTTACCGTCTGCTTTTCACAGAGCTGCAGATGATGCGGCTCTGCCTCAGGAAGGCCACCAGCCCATGGCTCCCGGCAGCCTGGCCCGGTTGGGGTGCTCCAGAGCACAGCACCCAACGTGTGAAGTGGGAGAGTGACACAGCAGCCTCCAGACTCTCTTCAAAAGGCTAAAGGGCTCTCAGATGGACATGACTGAGAACTGCAACATCACTGGGGCTGTGGTGCAGCCTACAAAAGGCAGAAACTGTCTATGAAAAGGCAGAAAACTGGTGTTTGGAGATGGGACAAGTTGAAGCATCACCCCCCTGGTCATTCCTGCTGCTCCAGGCACGGCAGGACACTGCATACATCCTCCACAGAATACAAAACACGCAGCAACCTTAAGTTACCAAACCCCAAACTGAACTGATGATAAAGATTAAACAAAAATAAAGACAGCACAAAGGACAACAGCAAAGTTCCCACACAGGACTGAAATTCAGCTCTGTACTCCATGGCTTGCATCTCCCAGAGCAGACTCCTCAGATCTATACAGCTGATGCCACCCCTGCCAGCCACATGCCTGCCTCCCAAACAAGGCCTGAACAGATGAGGTCTGAGGCAAAACCCAGCCCTGGCCCCACATCCAGATGCTCAGCACAAAGGTCAGCGTGTCCCAGACGCAACACGCAGACAGGTCCTGGGCCGAGCCCACGGAGATGAATACTGAAGGAATGGCCACCGTGATGCCAACAGAAGGCTCTGCAATGATGGGCAGAGCTGCAGAGACAGGAACAGCTCCTTGGTTTATCCCTACAATTTGTGCAGGGCAGCAAAATGTTTGCTACATTTAATTCAAAGTTAATATGAGCCGCTGCTTCAAATTTTGGGAGGAAAACGTTTCCTGTGAAGCATTTCTTGGTTTTGCCTTTATGAAGAAAGAAAAAAGGCAGCATGTTCCCATTCCATTTTGTATTATTAAGGCCTTTGACAGTTGGGAAGCTGTCTTTATGAAAAGGGATGGGTTTTTAAAAAAGGACTGAAAAAAAATCCCAGAGAACAAGCACAAGCTGATTATCAGCTTACATTGGTACTTTAACGAGTCAAGCACAGTGTAAGGAATTCAAAAATATGTCAAAATAGCACCTTTAGAAGCATAAGAAAACACTTGCTAAAAAAAATCTTCAAGCTAAGCAAAACCCTGCACACTTGAAGATCCCAAAGAAACTGGCAAATACAGTGTCTCGGGTACGGAAGGTGAGTATTTATTTGGACAGTTTTCCCTCTGTGGGTGAGTAAATGGGGAACTCCATGAGAAACACAAATCCACATTACAGAAGAAAATAAATCAGTGAATCTCTCTAATGAGACAACGGATCAAGTTCACAGGCAAAACAGTGCAGAGAAGAGGCAGAGAGAAAACTCTGACCTGTCCTTCAAAGAGCAGAGACTTCAAGTTTTTAAACATCTTTTTTCCTATCTAAAAAAAAAAAAAATGTCAGGACAGTCTTTCAATTGCTTCTCTCATTTACAAGTAGAACAGTTACTTTCAAGTAATGTAAATTTCTATTTACTTTTTTACAGCAGCTGCAGGTCAACCTTGTGCTTTTGGTACAGAAACAAGCATTGAAAACCAAAGTAAACTGTCCTTGGACAACAGCATCATCCTGCCCTGCTTCTTGTCTGCTTTTAGGTTTTTTTTATTGAAGGACAAAATGCAATTGAAAACAAAACCAGAAAGATTTGACAAAGTGCAAAGAGAAAAACAAAATGAGGTAGCTGGGACCAGGGACTTTTCCCCACGGAGAGGGCGGCGGCTTTCCAGCCGCTGGTAACACGGGAGCGGGCTACACGTGTTCTACCTCCAGGACTGCTCACACACCTTCGGCTCAGCTCTAACCTGCTGACGTCAGTTTTACAAGCTTGGGGAAAAGTCTTTTCATGGTGTGTTAAGGACTCTCCCCACATACACTGAAGGGGGTTAAATGAGGCAGGGATGTGCAGAAAGCTAGTGCACAGAGAGATCGAGTTTGTGTGGATGTCCTCCAACCCATGGGAGCTCTTCCCAGGGAACATCAGCAACAGCAACATGTTCACAAGTCAATTTGGGGCAAGGTGAAAACAAAATGCTGGTAGTAACAGCAAAAAGCAAAACCACTGAGAGCAGAAAGCAGCATTCTGCAGGGATCTGCATCTGTTGGTTTGGCTTTGTGGGTCGGTCCTCAGGCAGCCACGAGCCCTCTGCAGCACTTGGCAGGTCTGCAGCTGGGCTCCCCAACACCCAGGGCAGCAAGGGCTGGCACTTACACAGCTCTGTGCCCAGAACAGCCTCCTGCCCCATCAGATACACACAGCAAGGCCCTGGGCAATCTAAGGAGGATCTCATGGTACTGCTACTTCTCCTCCCTCCGTAACACTGCCACTCTACCTTCTGGGAGTCCACAGCGTCCCATTTACAGCAACTGAACTAAGATCCGATAGAATACTCACCAGATCTTTCAACATACAGGCTCAGACCCTTGAACACAAAAAAGTTTCAATTACAAGAAGCAAATCATTAGGTTTTGGAGAACAAAAAAGAGCTTAAAATTGACTCAGCAGCTGTTTCCCTAAGCAAACAAAAGCTAGAACAGATCCCAGTTTCTCTAAGCAATCCAGAAGAGTCCTTTGGACTGGTTTAAGACTAATCTTAAGAAGTTATTTCTTAAGAATGTACTCCCTGGCTTCCCTTTAGAAAGAAACTTTAACAAAAGCATTAAAGAATGCCAGGTCTGTTCAATCTGCCCACCTTGCCAGATACCCCTGTGTACTGGCTTATTTATTCTAACAATTACACAGCCTTTGCTTTTTAAGATCTAAAAATACTGAAACAAGCAACAAGGATGAGAATGTTTTCCTGCTGTCCTGTGTGAATGAATATAACAGATGCCACCCAGTCAAAGCTTCAGCATGTGTGATCATTAAGGTGAGAATCTCAAGACCAGCCAGGGAGAAGGTTTTTGCAGCATGCTGCCTATGGCTTACGAGAAGGCAGCCCTTCCCAAGTGGCTCTCGCTTCATTAGGTGCTGTATAGTTCCACAGAGTTATATTGCAAAATGAGTAGAGGTGGCAGAACACTACCAGAACACCCAGGAATACCACCTGTAAAAGCAGCCCACTGTACAGCCTGCTCACGTGGCATCTCTCAGGCTCTGACTGGGTTTAGAACTACAGCTGAAAGAAACCTGCCCTTGACAGAAACAGTAGCTGGAAAGAATGGAAGAAGGAAAGGCAATGGGGAAAAAAAATCCAAGTCAGTAGGTGGTGATTCAACACCACCTATTATTTAAAAACAATAATCACATGTTCATGTTTGATCAATAAAATGATGTTACTTACATTTCCTATCCTGTTATTGTAATCAAACCCAACAGCTTTTATCAGGGCTCAGTGTATTCCCATTTCATTATGAACATTCAAGGGCACAGGTAGGCAATGACATTGAGCATGTTCTTTTACTGATGTGTTCTGGCAGGTGCTCATTGTTCACCAGAAATCCTGCAAAAATACTGGGCAAGATGATTTAGCTTTTTACATTAAACAGTTCCAATCCTCCATCTCCCTTCAAGACATTTCAATGGATGATTTCCAACCAAGTATTATCCCAACCAAATCCTTGATGTATCTGAATTGTTTTTATAACTGAGAAGCAGCTACCTAGAATATGAGGGGGTTTAAAATATCCTTAAGATATTGTGTCACCAACAAGTTTACAACATAGTCACTCATTGGTAGCAGTTTACAGTTCAATTCTCCTATTATCCTTAACCCTTTTAGCAGGTGTTTACCTAGTTAGGCACTTCTCATGGTTTTAGTCTTAGCTTTAGCTTATCAGTTCTCTCAAATTTTTGATTACCAAGTTATTGGAGCACAAGAGCTGTCAGATTACAGTCACACAAGGCAGAGCTGATCAGAGATGTCACCTTAAAGCCTGGCTGCCATCCTTCCCACAGTAAGGAATTTCCCAGGAAAAAACCCACCAGGCTGCTGGAGAGCAGGTGCCCAATCTCTCAACAAACCTGAGAGCAAATGGATGGTCAATGGCATCCTGGGGTGTATCAGAGGGACTGTGGGCAGAAGGTGGAGAGAGGCTCTCCACTCCCTCTGCTCTGCCCTCCTGAGACTGCATCTGGAATATTTTGTCCAGTTCTGGGCCCCTCAGTTCCAGAAGGACAGGGAGCTGCTGGAGAGAGCTTAGTGCAGGGCCACAAAGATAATGGAGTGGAGCATCTCCCTTTTGATGAGAGGCTGAGGGATCTGGGGCTCTTCAGCTTGGAGAAGAGGAGATTGAGGGGTGATGTCATTCATGTTTACAAATACATAAAGAGTGGGTGTCAGGAGGCTGGAGCCAGGCTGTTCTCAGTGATGGCCAATGATTGGACAAGGGGCAGCAGGTACAAGTTGTAACATAAGAGGTTCCAAAGAAACATAAGGAAAAACTTCTTCAGTGTGAGGTTGAGGGAGCACTGGCAGGGGCTGCCCAGATGGGTTGTGGAGTCTCCTTCTCTGGAGACATTCAAACCCACCTAAACAAGTTCCTGTGTGACCTACTCTAGGTCGTCCTGCTCTGGCAGAGGGTTTAGACTGGATGAGC
This sequence comes from Colius striatus, assembly GCF_028858725.1. Classification (NCBI taxonomy): domain Eukaryota; kingdom Metazoa; phylum Chordata; class Aves; order Coliiformes; family Coliidae; genus Colius; species Colius striatus. Next base: position 17,891,933 of record NC_084772.1, on the reverse strand, counting down.
TCTCAAGGTCCTTTCCAACCCTTAAGATTCTGTGCTTCACCCAAATCCTCCTGGTTTGACAGCCACCTTGGCTTTTACAGGCTCATCTGCCTAAATTTAAGTGATCTGACAGCATCTCCTTACTTTTGTCTCCCGAGCAGTGTGCACGGAAACACAGCCCCTGACACAGCCCTCGGCTCCAAGAATAAACAAGGAAGAGCAACAGAAAATGGCAAATGTCAAAAGGCTACAGCACTGACGACTGAAACACAGCCTGTATTCCTTCCTTAACAGCAAAAGGAAATACTCCAAGGTAAGATGGAAATAGTAGCTTCTAGCTGCAAACCAAACATGTATATAATTAACACCCCTGTCACCCACCAGAAGAAGAATTTTAAGTACTCCAAAGAGTTAAGAGAACACAAACCCCCAAACCTTGATGCTAACATCAGAAGTAGAAAGGATCCACACCCCAAACTAAACCTAACTCCTCAGAAAGCATCACTGTGTGCAGCACCAAAACACACCTTAGTTACAGCCTTTAGCCTGCCTGTGGCCCTGCCTGTAGTCACACTTCCAGACACATAGCTTTCCTTCTGCAGATGAGATCCATTCAAACAAATTACACTTCACCTGAATATTTATAACTTAAAATACTAAAACCTGCTGTCAGTTGCCTTTTATTGTGTACTTGCATGGCACTAATAAAGAGTAAAGTGTCCATGTGCACCACGTGATGTCTCAAGGCAGCTGTGGAGAGAAACACAAACCTGCAGAACAGTACTAAAAAGATTTACAGTGCTTTCAACAGCATTAATTAAAAAAAGAACCACTGGTCTTTTTTTGAACATAGTGAATTTTAAGCATCTCTGTATTTTAATAGAACAGCTGAATTATTGTTACATAGAGAGGAACCAAAAAGTTTGGCACTTAAAAAAGTTGCATTTGTTATTGCATCCAGGGCATTTGCAGGGCAAATGCATGGTACCAAAATCCACGCAGGCTGGATGGCCACAGTGTCTATGGAACCAGCAGCTCAGTTAGGGAAAAATGCTCCCTGAACCTCTCACTTTTGCACTTGTGCATTTATCAAGTCATGCAGGTGCAAGAAATATTGCAGAAAAAGAAATTCAGCTGACTGGTGTTTTCTGGGAGTCTCTGGAACAAGGCAGTCGCTTCAGCTGCTTTGATGAAAAACCTGCTTTCAGCAAGAACTCTGCTCCAGAAGGCAGGTGTGTGATGTGCAAGGTTTGTGCAGCCAAAGGCACACACAGCCTGCCCACAGTTACCAGTGAGCTCGTTTTGTAACTTTGCCTGTTTTCAGATTCACTGTTACCCTTTTGGGTAATCTCTCCTTAATTTACCTTCTCTATAAAGATGAAATACCCTCAAAGCTCCACCAAGTCACTTGACCAGGAACAGCTGAGTCAATACAGCTTTTTCACAACAATTAAAACTTAAGGAATAGCTGATAGAGTATCTGAGGGCAGGCAGACCTTGCTGTGGTACAACAAAACAGAAAACTCTTCAGGATGCCTTTTTTTTTATACAAGCACCAGAAAGGATAAGAATTTTAAGTGCAACATTAACTCTTTAGAAACACAAACATCTCACAAGGCCAGGTACAGAACAGAGACCAGGTGTGGGCCTCCCTAAAAAACCCAAGAGATTTCTTTTATGAGAACAACACCTCTCCACACATTTGCTTTTGCAATCAGTCCTTCTGCTGTGGGGAGCAGCTACATGATTACATGCATAAAATAAGCACAGAGGACACTGTTGTGTTATTCTCTTCCCACCCCCACCACTTACACACCCAAACTTTTGATTTTACCCTTAAATCAGCAATTCCAGAGTTTTTCCCAAAAAATAACCTGTAGCACTTGGAAAAAAGGAGGGGAAATAAGAGGTAAGTAAGGGGAGAGAAAAGCCACTGCTATTCCCATCTTCCACAACTCCTACTCTGTACTTGTGATGTTCTGATCCCAACAGCTGGGGTTTGTCTAATTCCACTGCAAGGGGAAGAGAAGGATGCAGAGGCCCAACCCAAGTCACTCGAGCCTGCAACATGACCCAGACAGGTCTCAGCTGGGATTGTGCTGAGCTTGACTCAGGATGCAGCCACTCGAGGCCTGCACCCAGCCCCGACCTGGGGTGTGGTGGGCACCACGTCAGCAGCACTCCTCAGTGATACAGGCTGGTCACAAAACATCACCATTTCAATGCTGTGATGAACTCACAACCCCAGTGAGGCACTCAGTTTGGGAAATTGCTAAGGAAGGTGCCCAAAAACCTGATGCTCGGAAGCCAGCAGACTGCAGAGACAGCTGGCTAAGAAACTCACTCCAAAAGCCACCTGCAGAGGAACTGGTCAAATTTGAACGCTGACCCACGAGCTGGGAGGAATTTAAGGCTCCTGTGCCAAAGGAGGACAACTTTAACAAGTTTCTAAACTGCCAATCAACCTCTAACCCCTGGACTGCAAGTGGAGCAAATTTTGGAGCTGTTTCTGTGGCTCTGCCATCCCACACAGGGGTAGGAGCCACCAAAAAAGACAGACACACAGCTGGGGCAGCAGCATTGACCAGTGCACCCAGTTCCATCTGCAGCTGCCCACACGCTCAGCAAACCAGTGACCACCCTCCACTCAGCACCTCTGGTACCAAAGCCTCCTCCTCTACTGAAGTCAAACACCTCTGTCCTAAGAAAAGCCAGAGGTCAACTGCTACCCCTCCCTCACACCCCACTGTCTCTACAATCAGTCTCTGCCCGGAGAATGGGGAGCTTTGGCTCCAGCACCTTGTGCCAAGCTGGGAGGCAATCACAGCAGGTTGGTGACATCCCCAGAACTGTACCCTTTGCTGGGCCTGCATAGCAAAACTGGACAAACACAAGTCAGGCCCCAAAAGATGCATCTCTTTCCTTCTACAGACACAGGCCAGCACATCTCCTGCACCGGTCCCACAGACAAGGCTGATGGGCAATGAACCCCATTCCCTTGAAGCAGAGCCAAGGATGCTAGTTTGGAGATCCCAAGTGCTAAAATCTTCTGCTTAAGCTTGCATCCAAAACTCCAGGAGAGGATGTCTCTGGAGGCTGGGTCCCTGGCCACCAACCACACAGAAGGGGACAGGAGCACACATGTGTTAAGAAATTAAGTTTGAAAGTGTTTCAGGTAAATTGGCTTAAACTTCTTGGTCAACTCTCGAGTGCAATCCCAACACACTCCAATTACCAGCACATCTGTTTGCTTATTGATGTTGGGATTTTTTAGAAAGTAAGAATACCTACATTAACCCTACTTTAAGTGTAAACATTTGGTTCAATAACTTTAACTGCAAAACACTGCTAGAATATATATGACTTGGATTTATTATGTGCATTTATTACTTAGGATTTTTGGCAGCAGAATGCCCTCAAGTGTCCTGGGACGCTACAGGGACTGAAATAGCAGCCTGTAATATTCTGGATAACATTTTCTAAGGTTTTCTAAGCCACTTAGAAAATGAAGCTCAAAAGTGAAACAGACACTTAAGAACATCCATCACTTTTGAATATGGGACCTTGGCACTTTGTCTAAGGAAAGAATTTGAACAATTTAAGATTTTCAAAAAAAGGGAAGTTTTACAGATAAACTAACAGCACTTGATTTATTTCACAAGCCAGCCAAGGATGGAAACAGTGGTTCACATTTCTGTAGTAAAGCATTATATATAAATTTAAAATCTGAAGACACACATATATATATATACACACACACACATCAAGTTTACTGCAATGCATAAATATATAAACTTTTTAATATGCCAACTCATATAGGTCAAAAAAATTGATGGATATAGTTCAAGTTTTGCAGCACTTCAGCATTGTAAAAAATAAATAAATAGTGGTCAATGGATTGGCTGCTGCTCTCTCTGTTCCTTTCCCCAGCCCCTCGCTCAGAATCAGAGTCGTTCCAACCACAGATCAGTGCTATGGAAGGATTGAGCAGAAGTAAGTTTCAGAATGTCTCTTCAAGGAATATTTAGTGAAATAGAACTATTTTGTACTGGTTTGAGATTGTATTTCAGCATATCTAAGCTGACTCAATCAAGATGACAGAGGTTTATGCTAACACAGAGATCGGCTTGTCTGAGGTCCACTCAGTTGGAAAGTATTGGATGTAGTTATAATACTGGTTATACAAAGTCTCTTTCTCTGAAGGGCAGGAGGTCTTATTTCTATTTCCATCTCTCTCACTTTGTTCCTTTTAAATAAATACAGGTGATGTCCCACCCATCACAACAATGAAATAAAAAATTGAGGTAAAAGTGTTCTACCAGCTGATCTTGACTATGAACAGAAGTCAATTAAATATCTCTACTGATGTGAACAAGACTTAGTAAGAAATAAAAGGCAAGATACTAAATTCTTCACTATAACCACACCATAAAACCCAGCTTTCAAAGTCAGACAGCAGTAAACAAGACTGTAACCTTAGCACGGAAATCATTAGTAAACCAACTTTTGATCCCAATTTAAAGTCATTGCACAAGTTCTCCTTAACTCTTAGTCAAAAAAATCATGTTTTCTGCAAAACAAATATATCCTTGTTATATTTCACACCTTTGTTCTAACACAGATAAAACACACCTTTCCATAAACCTCAGCTTTAAAAACCGTTCTTAGTTCGCGAGCGATCGGAAGTAAAAAAGAACACAACCTATTTTCTTTAGTTTGTTGGGCTTTGTTGTCTCTTCCCAAGAGCAGCAAATCATCAATAACCCTTCCAAACAGCGTTTCCCTTTCTGCTTCAAGGAGACAGCCACCAAAGCCCACGCAGACCCCCACGCACCCACCTGTACACCAGCTCCTCAGGCTATTCAAACGACAGCGTAGAAAAAACAGTTGACTACTGTGTAGTATATACTGGATCCATTGCAGATTAGTCCATTTTAAATATATTAAAAATATTTGTAGGAATGAAAACATTGCAAATGAATGAAAAACCGTATGTACACACCTCCACCATTTTTAGGCACAGACCTTAACTTTTGAGGAAGGATTAGAAGTCAAAGGTGCAACAACCAACGTCTCCTACGGCGTGATGGTCAAACGCCAGTCCTTGCGGTATCCCAGGGAGGTTGGTTATGATATAGCTTCCGTGTGTTAGAGCTATCCAGTCCAAGATAGCACATTTATCTTTATCAGTTCCCCTCAGGGGAAATGCATCTTAAATGGTTTTTGGTTGTTTTTTTTCAATGAACTTCAACAAAGGAATTCTCTTTCCCACCAGTTCCAGACACAACCCCTCCTTCAACTCCAAATGGTTACGACTGAAGGTGCTTCCTTGCTCTCCCTTTTTATCTTCCCCCCAATGTATACTTAAGTTATTTGATCCCAAAACAAGAACTGAGACTCAAGCTTTTTAAGCATTTAAAACAAAAACAGTTACCATACCAAAGCACAGCATACAGTGTAAGTTTCAGCTGTAGTTTCTCAGCTTTTCCTTTATATAGAGCTATATTATGGTGGACTGTGCAGAACTCTTCCAGTCTCCTCCGGGGGCAGCTGGGGGTCACGGGGAAGGGACGCGGATGCGGAACAGTCCTTGCTGCAGCTGCAGGCGGAACAGTTTGCAGTTGGCGATGCGCAGCGCCGCGCAGCCCGTGCGCCGCAGGTCCGACGGGAAGAGCGGCTTCGTGCGCTGCCACGTCCCCGTGCTCCTCTTAAATTCTCTAACGTAGTCGTAATTGGTACCTGAATGCAGACATGCACCAAAAACACCAGAGACAGTGCTGAAAGCGGGCTGCAGTTACAACCGCCTTCAACTTCTAACGAGGCAAAGAGGTGAACAGACACAAAGCGTACGGCTGAAATGATTGTCACGAGCAAACTACTCTGATGTTTATCTACTTAAACCCACCACATTTGGAGTTCTGCTCTTTCCTGTTCTGTAGAAAGCCCCATTACACTCTCATATACATATACATGGCCGTGAAAGCACGTAGTCTTCCAAATGGCCTTTGCAGTATGTCGCCAGATGCTGGAAGCTGAGTGTTGAACACATTTGTTAGTATACCATTCTTTATTTGGAATTTGGAGACAAGACCCACTACCACATCCATATGAACCACTGTACTATGTCCCCAAAATGCAGTGCTGCAAAGGTGGGAGAAGCCACCTCAGGCACTGACATTGTTTGCTTGTATTTGGATAAATACAGTAACACACTCATAAGTGTTGATCTCTTCTGATTGTCTAACTCCTGATCAACCAAATGCTTAGAATACTGGATTTGTTTCTGAAAAGCTCCAACATACAAAGCCAACCTGTACATTTCTGTATGTGCAGCATAAATTTCCCTGAAGACAACAGTAACTTAACAGAACATAATCCCAGACTTTTGTTCTAAAAAACATTCATTCTCATTAGTGCCACATACTTAAAAGACTGGAAGAAGCCAGGTAACAGGAGCTGATTAGTTCTAATTCTGACCTGTATCAAGATCTCCAATCACATATATGCTGGCTCCAATAGGAACAGCTCCATACACAAAGGAGGAACTAGTTGGGATACATAGGTTCTGGTCATTCAGATAAATCCACCTGTGAAAACAGTAATGAAAAAAAGGGGTATGCAATTTTTATTGAGCACATTAGAAGAATTCCAGGTTCTTTCTGCAGCTGTGATCTTTGAATCATAAGCAGAGTGTACAAGTTAAATTGTTATGTAAAAGCTGTTGGGAATATTGTCTAGGTCAAGGCAATCTTGGCTCTTCTCAGACAGGAAAAGCAATTGCTGCTGCTGCTGTTTGGGAAGCTTGGGATACTTTATCCTGAAGCTATTTTATTTCAGAATTGCTCCACTCATCTGTGTCACCTATCTGGAATAAAATCTTCTTGCAGTCACCCAGTGACCTTTTGGAAGAGAACAGAATAATAAGAGAGTGTCTCCTGAAACAGACATGCCAATCAATCTTCCCTACAGAGAAAAATTCAGGCAGTTCTATCTTGAAATCAGTAAAGGCATAAAAGCATATTAAGTCTTAAAAGTCTGTAGCAGAGAAAATAAATTGCTATATAGCAAGGCCTGGTTATTAAGAGGTGCCTTCCCCCCAAACTTCTTTAATTGCACTTTAACAGCCACAGGAAATGTTCAGTTCAGTAAGAAGAACACAGCACTTGACAAGGTTTAAGTTTAAACAAGGGACAGAAGACTGGAAATCAAGATGATAAGGGATTTTGGTAAAAGAAAGAAATGTCTGCTACCTGGAATTGAGACAGACCCTCCTGATTACATATTAGGCTCTTTTCTATCCCTTTCTACTATAATCTTACAAATCCCCTGTGCTCCCTTTGAGGATACTCTCATTGCAGCACTGTCACAGCCTGATCTTTCTACCAAGTGAAAAGCGGTTTTCCACGTTGAAGCCTTTGGAAGCCAATGAGCACACACCTATCACCCAGGTGGGACACTGGCTTTTAAGGATGTACCATTTATCTACAATTGTCAGCATTCTCTCTATGGCTCTGATGCAAAAATTTCTACAAAATACTGCTGCACTTTTGCAGATGCTGTCACAGTTCCTATTCATAGACCCTGAGGACAAATCCGTCAGGGCTGTTTCAGGTGACTGCTCCTGGATCTTGTATTAAATAAATTACAGAGAACAAGAAAGTCTGAAAAACCCTTGAAAAACATCCCCTGGATTTTCATGACCATACCCTGTATAATTTGAGGGAGAAAGATGGGAAATATTTGCAGGGATACTGCTGACCTTTGAAAAGTCTGCATTATCTTAACTGATGATTCAGAAGTAAGCCTCCCTTCTGGCATGGAAGAAGAGGTTGCTACATATCAATTATCTTGGGGAGAGAGATCAATTTTCAAAGGCCAAATAAAGGATCATCTGTCCATTATTTTGTCTGTGGTGTACACTGAAGGATTAAGATTCTGCAGAAAGCAAGGGAATGGTTTGTAGCTGTCACAGAGGACGACAGATGAACTGAGAATAGAAAAGCAAAAGTCTTCTACATTGATTCAAAAGATGTGTTACAGAGCAGAACACCTTTCACCACATTTGATTAGCTTCCTTTCATGACAGGGGAAGAGGACACAGTCAGTATTTTCACTGCTTTTTAGCATGAAGTTACCTAGAATTGCAAAAACTGTGTAAATGGCAGAAAAGTGCAGGAAGAAGATTGCCATTGCTTTTTCACCTTGTTGACCTCCCCCCAACAGCAGTGTGAGACTCCAAGCATGTTCCTACTGCACATCAATACATTAGGACGGCATTCAAGTATCTGTAGTTGCTTGTGAAAATTCATTCTCAGCCTTTCTCAATGCCTGTGCTTTAAAAAACAGGCACAACTTTTCAGGAATGGTTACAGCAGCTTTAGCAGTTAAAACTAGGAAGGAACAAAGACAGGAAGGGCAAAGGGTCACATTTCATCAGAATTTGACTAAGCTCCAGCTTCATGTGGGTTGTGCCTGCTGTTTGAACAGTATGGAAAAAACACCACCACAAAAAAATTCACAGTCTTCAGGAATTTGAAAACACTCCTTGGAACATAACTCTTGTGTATTTCCCTGGGATGGCTCCACTTGGATGGAATCAGAGAGTAGCAGGAGGGGAGGCATGTACCTCTAACCACAGGCAGAAATGACTGCTCTGAAACTGAAATGTGCTTTCAGGGGAAGGAATCCTGATTTTTTTTTTCAGTCTTAAAGTGATATAAACAAAATAATCCATCCACACCGTTGCAATTAACAAGTTGGATGGTAACAGAATAGTAGCTGTTGTATTTTCCAAGTGGGAAGTAAAGAAAGATCCGATATAGAATCAACAAATTCCAGACATGTCACCTCAACTTCACACCAGCTGTGAAAGGAGGCCTACAAATCAATGAAAATCTTCTGTGTGTTCCTCTCATCTGACAGTGCCATCAGCCAGCCAGTTAGTTTCCTCATTACATTTGCATAAGCATCTTCTTCTAATGAAATACCTGCACACTGAACGGGAGAACATTCCTAATTACACAAACTATGCTACAAGATGATTTAGTTTACTACTTACATACTGCTGAAAGCAGTTCCTGTATGTTCCAGGAGCAAAAAATGATATCTGTAAGGAATTTTTGCCAAGTGTTGCTCTCAACAAGTACCTCTCTCTTTTATCCCCCTCAATATCTGCAGACTTTGAAATATGGTGAAAGGTGTTTTGCTGAGTTTCTGAATCAGTGTAGAGGATCTCTTTTCTCTGAGCACGCTCAGGGACAGAGAGCTCCACCAGCAGCTCCTGCAAAGAATCCTAAAGCCAAATTGTGCTCTATTAAAAATTTCCAAACATCCACACTGAAAAGTTAAAAACAACCCAGAGTGTGCACAGACATCAGCCAATTCTTCACACATCTGCATGGTGCAAAGAGAAGGATTACAAATTATGAACTCTAATAGAAAGACATCAAGGTCATTAATATGCAGTTAAGATCCCCTGCTTTTTATGGAGTAGACCACCACTGGATCAGTGAGTGAAGGATTCCCTTACATATCCAGCTCCCACTTACACATTTTGGAAAAGCTTTTTATTTTTATGGAGATCAAGCTAAAAAACACAACAGGATGCAATCTACACAAAGCTCCATCTATAGCCTTTGAAAAGAGACTACACCCTGAAAAGCCCTGCAGACTGACATATATATTTTCTCTCCTTGGTTCATGTACCTTCACTCACACCCATGACTCTGAAGACAGGCTGACAAAACACTGAGGAACTCAAAACTCTCTGTTACAGAAGTACTTCAAATATGAGAATGATTTTCTTCATCATCCTGTCCACACTTTATGTATATGCTACCATTCTGTCTCACTTCATTTATTTTATTACTTGTTTATACAGCAGAGCTTAACAGGAGTCTCAATGCTTTTTTTTCCCCCTCATGTGAAGACCTCAGCATATTCCCAGCCTGTAGGGAACTCTGTCATGGTTAACAATAACAATTTTGAAAGACTGTACACTGTGAGTTACTCTGGAGTCAGTTACTGTCAAAGTAAGCAATATTAAACAAAAGCTCCAGTTCATTAATCTAATTCAAGGCAGAATTATGCCAGTATATATGAATTAATATGTTTAAATACTGCTGTGAGTACACAGACATATACATTAAGTTAAACCCATAACTCAGTCCCTCATGGATGCTGGATGCCCAGGATGATGTTAAACCCTGTGCTCTCAGGTAATGAGAGCTGAGGGACACATGAAAAGTGATGCAGATCACACATATGCATTGCTGCACATCACTGTAAATCAACCACATCTGACAGCTGAACTCACAGGACAAAAAATTCTTTCCATTTGAAAAGAAAGAGAACATGATGCACACACTTAAAACCAGCTGAAAAGTCTGTAGCTCATTATGAAGTGTGCAATACAGAGATGTGGCTATTAAAAAAAACCACTATGCATTTTGGTTTGAGACTGCTAGAGTTTATAGCCCATGCTTTTGACCCACTGCTGCTAAGTGAACTTGCAAACATCCTCCTTTCCATAAATGCGCCTTAACTCGACGCTTCTGGACTTCTGTCAATAATAAACACATAGGCTGTCAATGGCACATTTCAGCCCTGAGAGTTCCAATGTTATTCCTTCACTGTAACTACAAAAAGAACATATGTTGTGAAGTTTGAAGGTGTGTGTATCCCTCACAATGACTTTTTGAAGCAGCTGGTTTGAAGAGGACCAATTACTTTTGTTTCAGAAACTGTTGCCGAGGAAGTAAATGCACTTTTTAGTTATAGATTAATCATGATATAGGAACTGCACAATGTTTAAGATGAAGAATCAGCCTTTGCATATGTCACTATGCATTAAGGAACTGAGAGAGATATCATCCATCTGTGGTAAAGTCTACAGCATCACTTACGTTTTACTCTTAAGCAATGATGCACAGCAGAGCGTTCAACACCTGGTGCAAGTGCAATTGCTTAACTAATCAAACACACACATAAGTATTAAAAGCCTTCTACTAAATACCCAAGAGAAGCATATTATTTAAGCCTTCATCTTTCACTCAGAATATTGTGATCTAGTAGTCTTTTCTGCTCTTTCTGAATCAGCCCAGGAAATAATACCCTCATGCTTTCCAGAGTCAGCTTGCCCTCATTTGGTACTTGTTACACAGTATTACAATGAAATGATGATAACTTTTCAAATGGAATTTTACTTCAAAGAGGAATACCAGACAACAAACTGTTTTTGACTCAGTATTTGGCAGGCAGAAATATTGGCTAACTGTATTTTTTTGCAAGTCCCTTTGTATCTGCCTTCTCTCTTCCTCCTGTAGGCACAAGTGCTCAGGGTCTCAGTTGCTGCCACAGCGTCAGTGAGAGGTGTCTGTCCCCCAAAGTGCTGCCAGGGCACTGCTGGAGTGTAGAACATAACACAGCAAGACTGCACCCTCTCCTGGCCAGTCAGTCCCTTCTGTCTCCAGAGGCTGGAACCGGTAGCTTTGCAAAGGCAGGGAGCACAAACTGCTGTCAGCACTGGCTGCTGACAAACAGCCAAGTCACCCCAGTCTGGGCTGTGCCTCCGTTTCCATGGGATAAAGCAGCACCTGTGAGCTGCCTGCAGTGCAAGCACAAACTGATGCTGACTTCGGTTTCTAAGCTCAAATTCTGTGCAGCGGCAGAGCAGAAAGGCAAAGGCTGACTCTCCCAGCAGCTTCCTCCAGCAGCTCCAGGCTCAGAATACTTGCTGCTGCCCCTCCTTCCTCTGGGCCAGCACAGTCCTCCCTCCACTCACACAGCAGACAGGGTTCTAGAACAAGACCTGAAGCAACTGGATTTTTATCATCATTTTACACGAATCCTGTAGCACCTCTGTGATGTCACCAAGCAAAGACAAGTACAGGCATTAGAAACAATGCTGAGCAGGCATCTGTGCAGCAGTCAGCAGGTGGCACCAAGGACCCACCTGCAGCACCTAGGCTGGGATACAGATTTTTCAAGCTCTACTTGATGAAAGTTCAATCTATATCAACGAGTGAAACGTTTACAGTCACCGATGAGGAATTGTGAGCTATTGTATACCATCTTTTGAAAAACAGAATCAGTCTGGAAATATTTGAGGCAAATCAACTAAAAATAGGAAGCAGGAGATACAGAAACACCTCTTTCCAGAATTCTTTCCCTTTCAAAGGCCTCTTGCCAAAAGGTTATTCACCTTTTAGGATTTTCCCACACTCCCACATAGGGCTAGAAAATACTACAGAGCATCAGCAGCAATAGCTTTTCTTATCTGTCTGCTTCCAGCTTCATTTGATTATAGCTAGTTTGGATATCACTTGGAATGACACAGAAGACCTCTTCATACAGAAATTGAAGCCTCTTTCTATCTACATCTTGAAAGAAAATTAGATAATCAACTTACATCCACTATTCTATTTCTGTGTGCTTTTTATACAGGTCATATCATAAATCAGTCTTCACTTGTAACACAGATATATTCATCTCCTTCACCGTCAACAAGCCTTGGAACATCTGACCACAAAGTTTTATATCAATTTAGTTTATAAAAAGAGAGAAGCATCCAATTTATACCTATATTAAAAAACCAAGAAAGCCAATAACACTGTAGGAGGTGAAGCTTGCCAGTTATGACTGAAGAATAAGGTTAGTGGGTTGAGAGAGGTTCTTCTCCCTCTCTACTCTGCCCTCCTGAGACCACAGCTGGAATATTGTGCACAGTTCTGGGCCCCTCAGTTCCAGAAGGACAGGGAGCTGCTAGAGAGAGTTCAGTGCAGGTGAACAAAGATGATGAAGGGAGTGGTCTTGTGATTCATCACATCAGCCTTGTGATGAAAGGCTGAGAGAGCTGGAGCTCTTTAGCTTGGAGGAGACTGAGAGGTGACCTTACTAATGTTTACAAATACGTAAATACATACCTACACTCCTCCACAAGTACTCAGTAGGAGCCATGGGTATGGGCAGCAGTGCACTGCACTTGTGAAGTGGCAAGGTGCAGGGGAAGGACCAGCCACATCACTTGTACAATCAAGGTCTTTCTCCTGTTCAGGGGCACTCAAGCCTGATATGGTGGCCCAGGGCTTTAAGGGTGGCATCTCAGAGGAACAAGCCACTGGAGTAGATGGGCATTTGTTAACAGCTATCTTGGATGCATGGGATAGATGTCATACGCTTTGAAGTGCTGGAGCAAGGGAGGGGGGAATTGACAGGCAAGTAAGGCACACATCTTCTATGTTTATAGCTGCAATAAGTTACCTTTTAAACTCATCGTGATAAAATTCAGATTTGCACGTCACCATCTCACTGGCTTGGCTGTCATCACGACTCCTGACCCCGCCAAATACATAAAGCTCAGAGGCAACTCCACAGGCCACTGCCCCAAATCTGAGAACACAAAGAAGAAAATAAATTTCAAAAAATGCAACACAAAACCTTTTCATATCTCTTTCTGAACTCTGCCTAATTCAAAATACAATATAGACACCCCTCCATTGTATGTTCAACCAGGTTAGATGAGTCACTAATTTGACTCATAAGCACTTAATTCAGACCCTGCAAAAACCCAAAACAAAGTATTTATATCTGGTAAAAATCAAAAGTTCCAATTTAAGTACTATTTCTGGTTTTCATTTTGCATCAGGTTAGTATTTACTGTAACACCAGCAGTGTATTCCTGTAGAATTCACATTTGTTGCTTGGATGCTTATCTTTTCTCAGCCATGTGTTAACTACGAGCCACTGATTCAGGAAGCCATAGTGAAATTCATACAACCATCTTCAGGATTTGAGAAAAGACAACTTGCTAATATCAGTGTTAAAAAAAGGTCATAAACAGTAATCTAGATCTCCCCTTCTGTTTTCACTCACCTTCTCTCTTTCAGAGGACAGATTGCTGTCCACTGCTGAGTCCTGGGATCGTAACACTCAACAGATTCAAACAGTTTGCCATAGGAGCCTCCACCCATTGCATAGATTTTCTTCTTCATAGCTGCATAGCAGCCAATCTGATGGAGAAAAAGAAAAAGTTCATCTAAAACTACATACAATGCAAAGCATTGAGAGCTCAAAACTAACTCTATACACATACACACTTGTCTGCATTTGGGCTGCCGTGAATAAAAACGCTGAGCCACAGTTTCTGTTTGGTACATAAATAAAGAAGCTGCTTTCCCTCTCTTCATTTTGAGACTGTTACAACTTCTACTGGAAGTAACAGGTTGAAATATACAAACCTCTATCTATCTATCTATGTTGGCAGGAAGTAATGCAATAATGTAGGGTATAGTTCTTACCTTTCTAACCATGGTCAAGTCTGGCTGCTTGGTCCAGGTCCGGCTATAAATATCATAGCTCTCCATAGAGATTAGCTCCCTTTCACCATCCTCACCTCCCAGAATGTATAGAATTCCATCAATCTCTACCACACCAAAATTATGTCGTGCCTAAGGAACATCAACAAAGCCAACACTGTCAAACATAACTGCCACTGTGAGTACATCAAAATCTTTTGTTCAGCAGATCTGTCTGCAAAGTGATATTGGTATTATGTCTGGGTTTGGTTTGGTTTGATTTTGAAATGAAGTCCTAAACCCCAGAGTAAGATTATAAATCTATTCAACTAAACAAAACTAAGGGTATTCAAAAAAGACAGAGCAGCAAAAGCCAAGAGAGACCACACAGAAATGTAAGAACTGAGGTTGGCCATATTCCAGATCACATTGTAGTGGTCTCCACAATGGAGCTGTTGCTTTCAGATCTGTACATCAGCAAAACCTGGACCCATTATCTGTTAAAAAGGTAGCTGCTCTATTTTGTATGTAGGACCACAGCTACCCTCATGTTCCACAGGAAACATAATGTATCATCAAGTCTTACTCATAGTAAGCAGGAAACTTATTAGTAACGTGGTAACAGCAAATATGCCCAAAACTACAGGCCTTTGCTAACCAGAGGCTGTAATGAGGACAATCCTGTGGCAAACAACAAATTATTAATAAACATCCTACGCTGATTTAAGGAGATTAAAAAGGGGTGCATCAAGGAAATATGTTTACAAATAAACTGTTACTTTCTGTTGGAATG
This sequence comes from Colius striatus, assembly GCF_028858725.1. Lineage (NCBI taxonomy): Eukaryota > Metazoa > Chordata > Aves > Coliiformes > Coliidae > Colius > Colius striatus. The sequence goes on along the minus strand of NC_084772.1, from coordinate 17,876,867 downwards.
CAAACATGAAGAAGGAAGCATTAACTCAAACCAAACCTAAATACGTCTGTGCAAGCCAAGTTCTGTGTGTTGGCCAGTCCTTTGTCCATCTTTTCCGCACACTTCCATCTCTTTGTCCATATAAGAGTTCTCTTCTTTTAGAAGGCCAGTATACACAGAAGGTTAAGTACACTATGACTGATTCATTATGCAATTCCTGAAACTTGTAGTTCATCTTTACAGCTAGCTCTTCACTAACTGTTTAGTTTTTTCCAGATCCAGTAGCCAGTGTCAGACCACAAGCATAACAACAGGATATAAACAGAAGTCAGTCTGTAGTATGACTTTGAGTGTGTAAGATGCAAGTGACTGGAGATGCAGAATAAAATTTTGCAGAAGAAAAGGAACACTTTGCCAAAGTAAAAACTTAAATCCCCACAGTTAGATAGTGATCTTGCCTCATTCATTGGTGGTAAGGAACTCCAGGAATTCGTGTCTGGATCGTATTTCTCTCCAGAGCTTAGTGTGCCCTTGTTTTCATCCTGACCACCAAGCACAAATAAAAATCCCTCTGTAAAACAAAATATAACAGCATCTTAAAAAGAGGACTCACACCTGTACACTGAGCAAGATAATGTGAATAGTGAGCTGTATCCTGGAATTCACTAAGAGATTCAGACCAGTCACCACAGGTCAAACTCTGGACCAGGGAAGGTAAAGCACATACTTCTGTCTGGACTCAAACCTACCCCTGCAGATACTCTTCAACATATTCAGTGATGCAGCAACTAGAATTTACTTAAAACATGAAATACTCCTGGAGAGACAGACGTAGCAGATTCCCACAAACTGTTGCAGGAATTGTGACTTTAAGACACTCGGATGACAGGGATTTTCACAGAATCAAGTAACGTTTTGGGCAGACAAAGGGGAAGCATGAAATAACCCCAGTGCAGTCAATCTTGAAGAAAAAAATATGATTATAAGCTGTATCTCAGCTTTTGAGGCACTGGTAAGTTTTCATCATATTGACTTTACAAATACAAAGTTCCCCTTTACCTGCTGACAATACTCCATGATTGATCCTTGGAATACTCATAGGAGCAAGTTCAATCCAGAGCTGTCTATTGGGATCATAAAGAGGACACATACACCGCATCACTGAGGTTGGTTTCCGTGATCTGAACACAGGGTGGGGAGGGAACAAACAAAAACAGAAAGACAAGACAGAGTTTTACGAGTTCACTGTTAACAACTTGTGTCCAAAGCTCACTTGTTCATGTTCTAATATACATTCCTGAAGCGTGGCATTTCCCTAGTAAGGAGAAAGGCCCCAAAACAAACGTGTAAACTGAGTTCTTTGTAGATGCACTTCAATCGTACTGTATCTGCCCATAACATTTTCTGTGGAAGAAGTTTGAACAAACTGAAGAGAACTGACAGGGAGTATCAGTAATGTCTGAGTAAAGCAATCCACAAACTCATGTGCAAAATATCATTTCAGTATTTTATTACTATTTGCTCTTTACAGAGGTGTGCTACACTTGTTTAAACAGGACAAAGGCCTCCCCTCCACTGCAGGGGGTACTCAAGACAAGAAAGGGGTTGTTGTGTGGAACAGGAATTTTCACCTGGCATCTTAGATGCATCAATAATGACTTTTTTTGAGCCACAGCTCAAACCAGCTTATAATCAAACCAGTTAAAGCATGCATTCATTATTTTTAAGATCTGTACTAGAAGCTGTCAAATCATTAGAACAGTGTTTCTCCAACTTTCTGTGCTTATATTGACTAAAGCGCATTCAGTTAAAAAACACCAAACCAGCCAGAACTTAGCAAACAAAGAACGTGTCCTGCTCTATTGCATGTTGTGTGTCAGAAAATCATCACAAAGTAACTATTGATTGCTGATTCATTCACAGAGGTATTTTAGGTGTGTCTGACCAACTCCAATGGCAGAGCCCAACAAGCACATGCATTCTCTCCACACTCTGTTTTCAGATGTGTCATGAATTCTACACACTTGTATTTTCACTAGCTGTGATGACCTGTGATGCCCCTTCATACTTACACTCGTTCTTCTCCACCAACAGTGACTATACACTCGGAGTAGCCCCGGGGCTTGAAGGAGGCCAGCATTGCCTCTCCCTGCTGGGGTGGTGTGAGGGGAATATTGTTGCATTCCTTGACAATCTCCCGTACCAGTGGTTCGCTCATCATCTGCTCACGTAAATACCCGGCATCCAAGCCCGAAACCCACACTGCTGACATGACATCCTTCATGTGAACCTACAGACAGAGAGATTTGCCAGAAAATCCTCCTAGAGTCATAGAACAGCACTAAGGCACTTGTACATACAGATGGCTTCTGTGCAGAGTATTTTTGATATTTGGAAGTAATAACAACAACATCTACAACATGTTATTAAGAAATGCATCCAGTCTTCAAAGTTCCACTCCAAATGTGTCACCTGCTTTCTCTCTCTACTAGATTACATTATCAAATTCCAAAAAAGTACATCCTTTCCTTAATATCTATTGAATAATACAGAGAGCAGATGATACATCAGCTTTCACCCTTTTACTGCAACACTGCTGTTTGCATTTCAGCCAAAATTCAACTAACTCTATAAAAGCAAGGTTAGCCCAGAAACAACTGTATCCATTTTAAGCTCCCACCAATTAAATTCAACACAATACTTTGGATCCCATTCAAAACATAAACATTCAGATGTCCTGACCTTTCTTGATTCTGAATCATGAGAAATCCACCTAATCACCGCTTCAAAGACGTATCTTTCATTTCCAACATTGAGCTTTTCCATGGAGAGCACTTCTTTCAGTTTTTGAGGAGTCAGTTCCAAGAATTCCTCTGTGCTGCTGACATCTCGAAAGTGAGTTTCCAGATACTCTGAGGCAAGGTAGTGAACATGATGCAAACAATAGTGCAGTGCAAAGTCCCGAATACCAATACAGTTCTCAGCAGCTATGCAACCTTCTAAAAACTCACAGCAGAGAGTTTTTAAGTCTGTAAGCAGCAGGAGATCAGCTGCCTGTACCACATCTTGGATAGTTTCTTCATTTAGCCTGATCTGCAAGAATTAATTTAGAAGTTATAGCTACTATCACTCATTTGTTTCATGACATGTCTGCATTTATTACACTCATTCTCAGTGGCTGAAAAGAGGAATAGTAAAGCCAGTGTGAAAATTACCAAAAAATTAATATGGCTACCTCACACTTATAAATTAACACATGGATGGAAAAGCTTTTGCTTGACAGAAGGTGCCAAGCAGAATTTTGTGCCTGAAGGAACCATGAAATTGCTCATTTAATCTTAGAGCCTAGAATTAATTTTGCTGTAATTAAAAACTGGTTTGTACAATGCACGTCCTGAAGAGAATTTCAAGCCACATCTGCCATTTCTTTTTCTGCTGAATGTTAAACTCATTCAGTAATGTCCATCTGGTTCCAAATGAACTGGACATATCAACTTGAGCTCCCTCTAAGGCTACCGGCACAAAGACCTGAAGGGGCATGCTGGCCAAGAGGGGGGCCTGAGGGTCAGGAAGAAAGGGTGCCTGATACATGATCATGTACAGTGGTGGGGTCTCAAGCTCTATTACTATCAATCCAGATCTGTTTCACAGTCTTAAGACTGCATGTTTTAAAGCAGGTTACTGAAGGTAGCCCCACATTTTAATACAATAATTTGATATGACCCTAAAAGAGCCCCCACTCAGCACAAGAAGAGCAGAGCCTGCAGAGTCTACTGCCTCTACTTCCCATGCACAGCCCCAGTGTGACACACCACTTCATGCAAGTTTTATCACAAAGCTTTAAACCTTTGTAAGTTTATCTTACAGGAAAGTACTGTTAAAACCCAGGTTATTTTGCCAAATAATTCAACTTCCAGCTAGTGTTTTTTAATACCATACCTGCCCGCTGAAGATGTAATCTAGTATTTCTTTCATGATATCAACAGATATCCCTTCCAGTTCGATCTTGTATGTTGAGCCATCATCCTTTGGAGGATTATAATTCAATTTTGTTCTGAGAAGAGAAAAAAGGGGAAAAAAAAAAAAAGAGGGTCATGACCCAGTCATTACTTGCCCTGTTTGCTGAAGAAACAAATGGTAACTATGGATCACTTAGTTCTAACAGAGATGTTAAACTCCTGCAATATGATTTGAAATTTGTCTCTCTTGAATTAGTATGAAAAGGATGCACAAATGTCTCTAACACTGTTCATCCCATTTCCAAACCAAACAATACATTAAGCCCTGTGAACTACCCATGGCATCAGAGACAAACATTTCCCCCTCCCCCAAGTTCACTCATCACAAGCATTCAAAAACTTCACTCAGAACTTCAAACAGAACAGCAGCTCTGCTGAAACAAGATTTTGCTTTGATAAAAGTGGAAAAACACCCCCAAACACAGCAACATCATTTTACTGGGACAAAAAGTAATTTCAGTGGGCAGATGTGATCAGAATATACACTGACAGAAGAAATATTTGGCTTGCATTACCATTTTGTGTAGTTTATGATGTTATCAGCCTAATGCTATGGCTGGCTGTAACTAAATTGTGTCACAGTTCTAGGAAACAGCCCATGTGCTGCTCAGCTGAGCTTTAAATATTCACTGACATCAGACAACACTTCACTTATGAGCAACTTCTTTAAAAATACCAGGAGCAGTTTGATGTGCTTTTGAACAAAATAAGAGAGGAACCAGGGGAAGAGATGGGGAAACAATAATAATAAGGCAGACAGCTTTGCTTTCCACTGGCTGTTAGTACAAACACTTTTTTCCAGGAAGGACAACTTAAAAGTGTTCAAAAGGCATCAGTGTCCATCAGTCTAGTGAAACCAGCCAATAAAAGATCTTTCTGAACACCTTTTACATGCTTAGGCAATGAAGAACATATTATATAGAGACCACAAAACCTGTTTCACTACCTCTGTGCATATCTAGATATCTATATCATGACACATTAAAAGCCTTAAATACATTTTTATATTCACTTCAATATATTCTTATTTCAGCTTCTTAATAGGAAAAGCTGTGGCTTTGCTAAGCTGGAATTGTCCAGTTTCTTGTAATCTTCTGCTGTCCACATGTATACCGAGTAAATGCATAAATAGAACTTCACTAAGGACAGATTCTGCTTCACTTACAATATTTCCTCACAAAGATATAACTCACACAAAATAAAATCCTAAGTCTATAAGGATGTGCCACTGTGAGGCACATACAGGACAGTCAAGGGTTCAGGCCCAGTGAGCATCTCTTTGCAAAAGGCAGGTCCTGCCTAACCAACCTGAACTCTTTCTATTCCAAGAGTGGCTGGAGAGCTGCACAGAGGAAAAGGACCTGTGGGTGTTGATCAACAGCAGCTGATGATGCAGTGTGCCCAAGGTGGCCAAGGCGGCCAATGGCATCCTGGCTTGTAACAGAAATAGTGTGACCAGCAGGCCCAGGGCAGTGATTCTCCCACTGTACTTGGCATTGGTGAGGCTGCATCTCGAATGCTGTGTTCAGTGTTGGGCCCCTCACTACAAGAGAGACACTGAGGGGCTGGAGTGTGTCCAGAGACGGGCAACAAAGCTGGTGAAGCGTCTGGAGAACAGGTCTTACGGAAAGTAGCTGAAGGAGCTGGGGATGTTTAACTGAGAAGAGGTATGATCACTCTTTACAACCTGACAGGAGGTTGTAGTTGATCTCTTCTCTCAGTAATGAATGACAGGACAGAGGAAATGGCCTCAAATTGCACCACAGGAGGTTCAGATTGGACATTAGGAAGAACTTCTTCACTGAGGGTTGTTAAGCATTGGAACTGGCTGCCCAGGGAGGTGGAGAAGTCACCAACCCTGGAGATATCCAAAAGACACACAGATGAGGTACTGAAGGATATGGTTTAGTTTAGTGATGGGCTTGGTAGTGTGAGGTTAGTGGTTGGACTCGATGACCTTAAGATCTTTTCCAACCATAATGATTCTATGATTCTAAGGAACTAAGCACGAATGGAGGCAGTAACTTCAGCCCTGCAGTTAATCACACTTGTGGTCTTGTCTTTGTATTGTTTTTTTTTTAGGCTGCAAGAGACCTATTACCAGTGAGCAGAACACCATGGGAGATAATGCTACTCTGATGCATCCCTATGCCTGTAGGAAGTCTGAAGCTAAGCTGCTTCACTCTGTGCTTGTACAGCACCTAGCAAAGCTATCACATAAACAACAATATATCATGGATTAGGAAATTGTTCATTTCCTAACATCAGAAAGGAGATTAGAAAAAAATAAGCCTCTTCTCTAAAACAGTCTACATGGCTTCCAATAAAGCTCATGCTGCAACAGCAGACATTGATTTGCAACTTCTCTAAACTGAACACACACCTCAAGCAACACCATACAACATGTATTTCAACTCATGCCATCCTTGCCCACATAGAACGTGTGTTTTTCATTCCCAAGAGCTCCAAATGAATGAAAGACCATACATACACAGAGTAACGTTCATTTTCAAACTCTAACACAGTGCCAAGGCTTCTTTGAGCACATTTTCAAGTCTATTCAAACTATCTCAATCTTAATTCTGCCAACTCAAGTTTTCTGTTTCCTGGTTTGTAACGAAAGCTATGTCTTGTCTTCTGGGATGAAACTCTTTTCTTCTAATTTAACACAAAATATATCAAGGTTTGAAGCATCTGGCTTCCTTCACCAGAGAAAAGATATGGTCAGCTGGTATCTGGATCTTATACATATCAGGTACCTGTGAGTAGCTGCTCTGGTCAAATACACAGGAATATCTGCACAGAACCTCGGTAGTCCAACACATTGTGGGGCTTAAGAGACACAAGACATATGATAAACATGTTGCATGCAGCACTAATGGGGTGATTAAGGAAAAGACTCGTGCTACTTATCACTAACTTTCATCTCAGCATCACCTGTACACACCCAAGCTAAATCATCTCATTGCATGGACTTTACACCGACACCTCCTGGTAACGAGAAAGTGTTGTTCAGAGTTTTTGGGTCTTATCAGGCTAGATGTTCTAATTACTATGTACTTTTTGAGGCATCAACAGTTGTTAACCTGTAAAGAAACAACCCAGCCACTGATGCAAGCCCAAAACTCAAACTCAAAACAGAAAAACAACCCTGAGAACGAATCAATTTATTTCAAAGTCACAGATACTCATATGCAGGCAAATGCATCCCACTCCAGACAAGCTTTATTCCTATTATCTGGCCCGAGAAGCAGTTGCTACCCATCTGTCACACAACTCTCATTTGTTAGTTAATAAACTACTGTATTACTTATTTTGGTACAGAGATTCCTGAGCTATGACACGAGAACCATTCTCAAGTGGCAGACGGAGGTGGTCCTTTTCACTTATGTCAAGTACTGCAGAACAGCTACTGGCTGTTGGGAAAAGGGGAGGAAAAAAAAAGGATGCAAGGGTATGTAGCCAGGTTTGAGGCCGGAAAAGGTTAAGGTAAAAATTGTGAGTCTAATGTGGAAAGGAAGCTGAAGGAGGAGAAAAGCAGGAGAGTCTTGTAAGTGAAGGGCAAGGAGCCATGCTTCCTCTTGCATCACCCAGCATCAGCTGTTACCTGCACCCACAACCTGCCAAACTGAGCATCTTTGTCATTACACACGCAACCTGGAGAAAGTTTCAAAACACATTTGTTTCTAGTTCAGAAAAAACAGAGCATACAGCATGTAGTGAAACATCTAACCCTGGTTTTCTATCAAACTTCACTGTAGGAAAAATATTTATGGCTATGCTTAAGCAGAGTAGAGGTTTTCCAATCTGTCAGTATCCCGGGAAGGAAGATCCTTTCTTTCCACCATGCTCTTCCCCATGGTGATTCACTCAGCCTATGACTTTGTGTGGCTGAAAGCTGGAAGTGGCAGTCAGCAACCTAAGGTGCAGATGTGTACCCAGCTGCAGCACAGCTGCTTCTAACACATGCATGTGAGAGCATCCCACTCAGGACAACATTTCTAATTACTTTAAAAGCACTCTAAGCTGCCAAGCCACAGCACAAAAGGCTGCCTCCATCTTCCTTAGCTCAGATGAAAGACCAGAACATCAAGATTTAGAAGGAAATAGCCTCTAGAGCCAACAGAAAACCCATTAGCTGGGAGCAGAGTACAGCTGGGATGCATACAGAGCTTGGGAAACAAAACAAGGCAACTTCTTCATCCTGTTTTCTTAAGTAACTTAATTTCGAGTAGCTTGACTCCATAAATGTTTTAAAACAATGGTTTCCATTTTTAAATTAAGAAGCTCATCACTGAAAGCTGAAATTTCTTCCAGTAACACAGTGTTGTATAAATACATGACCACCTACACGAGGCTGGGGTGGATGTTAGGAAAACTGCATGGCACACCTGAAGCAAGTGGCGTAAGAACAACTGGGTTGATGTTGTGTTTTGATGTTTTGTATCTGTGTGACAAATTTAGACTCTGCTCTTCCACTTTACTTAAGGAACAGAATCCTAATGACTCATCTCAAATGACACTGCATAAGGCAGAATGAGGGAAAAAAATCCAGTACCTCTTCTGTATATGGAAGCAACAATAAAAGCAAGGTAAATCGTTAGAAGGAAGACAAGAGCTTAAGAACAAATGTTGACATTGCTGGGAGTCACAATTCATATCTAACAGCACAGACCAGATGTAGGTATTTAAAAAACAAACACACAAAAACCCAACTTAACAGATATATTTAAGACTACTAGCAGTTCTTGTTAAAATTAAGATGGATCTTCCAACTTACTTCTCATTTTTAAGAGTCAAAAAAGAAAACCACACCATCACACATCCAACCTCACAACCAGTCCCTGTGACAGCCCAGTTGTAGGGCAGTTAGCATACATAAGAAGCACACTGAGAAAGGGTCAATGCATCTTAAAACTTTGGTTTTCCAACCTTTTACAGTTTACAGTAGGGGAAATAATAATTTTTAAAAACCCAACCCCAAAAAAAAAAGGAAAATCAAACTAAAGAATTCAGCTGCTACCAACAGCACTCGCTTTCCCAAGTCATAAAAACATTCCCACAGAATTATGTCTCTTTAAAACCTCTGCCTTAATTGAAAAAGATAACTGATGTGTTTCTGTAATAGTGACATAAATTATAAGAGAGCAACAGTCTAACTCTTGGAATGCTTTAATCCGTAGAGTGTTTGTCTGTTGGGATCTCAAACAGGTAAAGAAAACATCTGTCTGCAAAGACTGAGTCTTTGTAAATGAGAATGCTGTAGACCACACTCACCTCAAGCAGGTTTATGATGTTTACAGTAAACAATGGAAAAAATATGGGAAACAAAAGACAGAGCTTTGGTTTTGATGCTTTGCAACACAAAACTTTTACCTGCTCTCCCTCATCACACTGCAAACAACAGTTTGCTGACCTACTTACCAAGCTGGAGTAGGGCGTTAGGAACCCAACTAAAGGAGCCAAGAAGGAAATGCTTGTCTTTGTGAAAGGAGCTGTCTTTCCAAATCAATGATTTTGCTCCAGATTAACCATAAGGGCTAGCCTACACAAGCTTTGCCAATATTGCCACACTAGCAAACCTTAGTATTAGAGTAGCAAAGCCACTCTTCCAACCAAAGAGTAATAAAACTAGGTTTTGATGATACAGCCTTTACCTGCAGCAGTGTTTCAGTCTACTCCAGAGAGCATTAGCATTTTAAAATGAGGTTACACCTCCAACAAATGCTTCCAGCAAAGACATGCACCAAACCTAAAACATGCTCACAAAGATGACTCAGTCCCAAAAATGACAAGCAAGTACTTTGAGATTTTGCATCAGTAAGGAGAAAACTTAAAAAATTCTGCTTCTGCTGCAAACATAAAGTCAATTTAGTCTTCTCCAGATCTGGGCTGCCTGATGTAGCTTGGAGTCTTTAAAGTACAAGCTTTCCATGTTAAGTCTAATTAAGTCCTCCTTAGGATTGACCATTTTAATGGTGAAGCTTCTTCATTTGCCTGCCTTTATTCCTACAACATATTCTCCCACTAAGGCTTGTCTTTCTGCGTGCAAAAAAACCTTAATAATCGCATTATTAAACAGGTCAGACAAAAAAACATGATGCAGCAGTTCACTCCACCCACTGCCATCCTCCAAAAAGATATTTTACAACCAAATCAGAAGGTTTTCTTTGAGGTCGCACCCTGGCCTTTAGCACCACACATAAAAGACACTCTTCACCACACCCTGCAAAGGGTGCCAGCTCTCAAGAAGATTTTGGCTAGGCCTCTCCTACATCTCTCGTCTTCAGATTATCTGCAGCTCCAGGTCCTAAGGCAAAGCAGTCCACCTAACAGCTCAGCACAAAAACCTGCAGAAGTGGCTTTCCTTGGTTTAAGAGAAACAGTAGCTAGGAATAACATTTTTTCCCCCCATCTGTTGGAAGCTTAAGTCAGGCAGAAAAGGTAAGGCTTCCCCATCTCCTACTATGAAAGAGAGCAAAGCAATTCCTTCAGCAGCAGCACAGGGGACATGTCCAGGGCTCATGGGCTTTGCTTGATGAAGAGCTTGTTTACCCTGAATATATGAAGTTACTCTGACTACACTGAGCTCATTCACAGCTAGATTGTAATCTAAATTGGAGATCTACTCTCAACCAGCACATCTTGCCTAAACATGCAAGTTAGCCCTAAGTAGACAGAACACACACTTGAATACAGTCCCCAAGAATGGACCTGTGGAGCTTCTCAGCAGCAGTAAGTATCTGCCATTTAATTTTACTTGGATGTTTGTTTGGGTTTTTTTCAGCCAACTTAGAAAACAACCAACCAACTGTACCACATGAGTTTCCAAACAAGTCAAACATAAGCAATGCAGATGAGCTGGCTGCTGGGCTCCTGTACACCGCAAGACATGGAGCTCAGCCTGGTCTGTGTGTGCAGCTGAGCAGACTTGGGGCAGCACTCAGCTGTTTGGCTCTTCTCACGTGCAGCAGAGAACTATTATGTATCTTCCCGTATTAGAAATACCTGCCATTAGAGTTAGAAAAATGAGGTTTTTTGTGTGACAAAAATATCTGATCCCTGTTCCTCTGGAGACAGCAGGCCAGCTCACATGGAGCACTCAAAGCAGCTCCTTAAGTAACTGAATCTGAATCATACTTATGCTGTTTCTGTGCTACACAGGACACTCAAGTTCATTTACTAGAGACACAACTCCTGAGATTTCCAGTCTGTACTAAACAATCTTACTTGAAAATATCTTTCTTTCAAATGAACTCAGTTTTTCAACTTGTTAAAAATGCCTTTTCAGAAGGAACAAGTACAGTACCATGCCCATGCTGTTAAACTTACCATTAAATTTATTTAAGAAATGCACTGCTGTGTGGCACATCTCTGGCAATGCAAACATCACCGGACTTACTAAAGTCATTACTTGGAAAACCCCAATGAACCTGCTGAGAAAGCCTGATTTAATGAGGTTTTTATATCTCACTTATAGCACAGAGGAGAAATGACCATCAGAGAAAGATTTTCACAGTCACTCTTAAGTACAAAGTCAAATGGAAAAAATTAGAAGTACATGAGTAGTATCGTGGGGCAGTTAGAAGATGGGACAAGCACTGGGTTGCTTTGGGGATGCAACCGAGGGAGGCACCAGAACTCCAGACACATCAGGAGCTGCAAAATAGAAATCTGAAAAGACTATCACAGAAAGTGATGACACAACCAAGAGGAAAAATGAACTGGGAGGGTGGGTTTCACAGGCACAAGAAGGAAGAGCCAAGAGTCTACAACTTGCATCCATAAACAATAACAAGAGCTGTACTAGGCAGCTTAAAGTTGTTCACGAGATATATACTGACATGCATGAGGTTCAAAACCAGCCACTAACAACATGGCATTGAGAATATCTTTCCTTGATAGGCAAATGAGCAATTTCACAGTTGTCCACAATAGTGACTGGAAATATTTAGCAGTGGCACAGATACACATAAGGGAGTCTCCCGTCTTGTTTTTGTTTCCCGTAATGTAAGTAAGGCTACACTGGCACTCAGTACTAGGACAGAGAGAAAGCTTTGTGCAATATGTGAAACAAGAGGTCTGAATAAACAGGGAAGAACAAATTCTTGAAAGCCATTAGTTACTTTTCGTATTTGTCAGCCCACACGAGGAAGAAGTTTCTTTTGTAACTGCAACTGAGACCAATGCAAACAAAACAGGTTCAAAGCATAAAAACTCAAACCAAACCACAAATCACTAAGTCCAGACTCATCAACTCCAGATCTTTCTCTAGACAGGAGCATTTTCAGAGTAATCCTGTTCCAGACACAGATCATGTTTTAAAATTACTAATAAAAAGGTTCTTTCCGTAATCCAAGTTTTGCCAAACAAGGCAATTAATGCAGGTGTAAAGGCAACCTACAGAGCATGTGACGCAGACATCCCAAGCGGCTTCCATCCTGCCACACCTCCTTCCACCCCAGCTCGCCTCTTACATCAGGCATGCAGATGAACTGCCTGTCTCCAGATACAAGGAAAGGACAAGAAATTTCATCTCAAGTTCTCCTGTATAAACAAGATGCTCTGATTTCCAGTTCTCCCTTTGACATGTAGGAGCAACCCAACCATGTTTTCTAACTATTTCGAGCTGGGTAAGAGCCTTATTGCTTCCTCCCTTCAGGCCATTTTTAGGGGCTTGTTGGAGCAGGAATATAATTAGCAACTCCCCATTCAAGCCTGCTATAGCGACTTTTAAATCCCATTTGAAACATACCTTTATCACTGTTGCCCAAACTTCTCCCAAACATAATACACATTTAGGGACTTCTCTAGAGAGTTTATGGACAAGCAACTATTTTAATTTAAAAAACACCTTTAAAAACCTGGAAACAAATTCTGGCCTGATTTGCTCCCGACTTCCTACTGCCAAGGCAACATGTATACTGCCCAGGAAACTGACAGAAACAAACTACTTGTAAGAAGCTTCAAAAACATGGCTTTCGAGAGCCCTTCCTTAAGGAGCAGCTATGACACCGCTGCCCTGCATGCCTAGAGAAGAGGGAACAAGCTCTGGGTACAAGCACAGCACAATTGGGCTAAACCACAACTTGAGAGCACAGCAGCTGTTAGCATTTGGGACTTCAGTACTAGTCCTAAATAGAAAAAGTTTTGAAATACTAGAAAAGGTCTTAAGAAATGTCAATAAAACCCAAACAGGGATGAGGAAATCAGCAACAGGAGCTAGTGACACACATTGGCTTCCACCTTGCATTGCTTCACAATTTTTATTGTCTAAGAAGTGTAACAAAAATTGCCAAGTTGCACCTTTTCAGTGCACTGCAGAACAGACACCCCATCCCTCTGCTCACAGCAGCACTGAGGGATGCTCACAGACACCCTTCCACATGGCTTGTGTCTCAGCAGACTGCCTTCTCACAGCCTCACAACTCTAAATGCTGCAAGTGCCTGCAGGCAGAGGAAAGGACAGGAGCTCAGCGATGGGGGAGATGTCCCACCATATCTATATGGAAGTCTGTGCCAGCACTGTCAGAGAGGTGGTGGTTTTGTGGCTGTGCAAGGACTTTACAAAGCCTGCAATGTTTTAGGCATGTCAGAAGGTTGACCAGTACAAGTGAGAAGATGCAAATGCTGCCAGGTTATTTCTGACCAAAACCCATTTACAAGCAGCACAGTACAAGTACATGCAAAATAAGGTGAACTTAATTCTACATTTTTGTTTTTCTTCATCTAGACTATTCTCACCTGGAAAAATGGAAGTATGGCTACTGGTCCATTACCAAGTTAGAAAAGCTGTGGGGAACAGTATATAGACACTCATCTGTAATCCATTCACACAGATGTGTGAAAACCAAAGACAGAAATTGCTGAGATAAGAAAAATTGCTCCATGTAATTTCCAACACAGCAGCACAATCCCTGCCTAACAACATTATGTTCAACTAAGAATTTTAGCTTAAGTATCCTCTTTGTTAAGGTGGTTCCCTCATGCTCCCTGTGACACAGGCAAGCAGACAGTAAGCTAGCAAAATATTAAGCGTTGCAAGTTTCAGCTGGCCGGGAACGACTCATGCCAGACAGTGACAGATCTGTTGGGATGAGAACATCTGCTGCTACTGCTGAGGATACCAGGAATACTTGGACCAAATCTATCCTATAAAAGGTTTGCAGATATGCAACTTATGCCAAACTTACCAATGCAAGTATGGTTTACTCTGGAAAGAGCACTCTTATGCCAGCACAACACTCTTATGCCAGTATAACTCACACCAGGCTCCCAAACTAAATAAATTAAACCAGGGCAATAGAATTGCACATACATCAGTGCAACTGCCAGGACAAAAGAAACATTTAAAAAACGTGCAGGCTTTTGTCTCATGTGCAATGGGAGAGAAAATCAAGCGCTAACCTGGCTCAAATTTAACTTCTCCGGGGTACACTGCAACATGACTTTAAGCCAAACCGTACTTTGGGCTATGGCAGCTTCTTCCTGAGGAATCCTCCTTCTCTCAGGCTCAGGAGCATACCACAGGATGATAGAGATATGCAGGAAGACGTCTGTGTTTTGTAAATGACAGGATTTACTCCAGAGGCACACAGAGGATTAGATAAACCTGTACATAGAAGGCAATTCTGTAGGAATTCACAAAACTACCCCAGACACCGCTGCCCTCTGAGAGGTTACCAGCAACATGAGGTTGAGCAGTTGAGGCAGGACCTTATGAATCAAGCTACCACAAAAAGTCTTACTGGTCCCACAGATTGAAAATTTATTCATCAAAGAGGCTTTTTTCTGTCCTGTACTTGCAGAAGCAAGCCTGTGGACAAGACAGGCAGATGCGACCCAGGACACCAGGTAACACTTCCGCATGTTTCTGCATCCCCTTCAAATCTTTCTCCTCTCTCAGCTGAAGCTGCCATTTCTGAGCTGCATAGAGAATCCAGCTGCCAATTAACTAGAGGGAAGTCACATCACTGTAATTTACAAGTGTCCTACTCAGCCAAACAGCTTCCATGCAAAACTAAAAAACAGGTAATGCTCCTCTCCCTGTGGCTGCACAAATCCTTCACACCCAACCACCCCCTCAGAAAGTCCATGCCTACTTATTTTCCTACTCACACCCTAAACTAAGCATTCATGCAAACCCTACACAGCTTCTGAACTCGCCCACCAACTTGCCCACAGCCACAATACACAATGACACAGACAGATAGAGAAAACACCACGTCAACTCCTACTTCCACTGCTGAGGACGCTTCACATATCCACTCATTTTTCTTTCAAGTTTTACTTCTGGAATTAGTTGATGGATTTTTCTGAGTCTTCTACTGGAATTTTTCAAATGAGAGCGACCCAAATTCAATTCACATTTGGAGAGCGTAACAGCCTCTGGTACCAGAGCATTCTTTGGAATCATCTTTCCTTATAATACAAGGGCATAAAATTCTTGAGTCTCCTGCAATAACTCTTTCTATTGAAACCATTTTATTAGAAAAAACAACATTCAAAATAAATAGGACTTGCGTAGGCCACATACAGGCTGGAGATAAAATTAATCTCCAAAGAGCAACACTGAAACATTACTTTTGGCTGGAAACGTAATGCTCCAACATTGGCAACCTACCTGACCAATTCTACCCAATGTGAAGATCATCTGGGCTAAGAGAGAGATCCTGGAGTGATAAAAAGAAGAGAGACAGGCAGCAGGTAAAAAAAAAAGGCTCTGCAAAGGCATGTAATACAAATGTGTTTGTTAATGTGCCATACAAGAACTAAGTGCACGTATTTTGGTTCTTTACGTCTTGCAAACTTGAGGAGAAAAGATGAGTAAGCTTAATAAAACCCCCCAAAAACAACTCAATCTTATTTATGTATTAATGCATGTAACCTACTTTCACACATAGCTAATGAGTTCCTGCATGTGATTTGAACTTGAACAATCCTGAGTTTAAAAAAACCACAGCTCTAATGACTACAAGTTTTGTTGCTAATACCATCTGGTGCTCTTACTCCTCACACATGCTTAACTCCTGTTTCCCCAGTACATTTTTCAGAGATGAACAAAATGCAGTAGTTAAGAGATGAAATTCCATGAAAAGGTACTTCTCCACAGAATAATTTACGGTCTCTTTTAATTAACCAGTCTTTTTCACAGTAGAAAATTGCACGTTTCCTGTAAACTCATCTTGTTACAGTAGAAGAGCAGTTTTTCTAAGAACATGACCTCTTTCTCCCTTGAGTAATCCTTCTGAACCATAACATCACGCATGGCATACAGTCATCTGAAATGTCATGACCAACAACCTGAAAAGCATTCAGGCATTTGAAGAGTCTTGGATCAATGTCTCAATTCAATCTCACGTCTTTGATTTGTCTTTCTACAGTCTTCCAAAACAGCTTCAAGACAAACGGTGAAATTATTAGTACACAGCCTTCATGGTGTCTTTTCTTTTGTAAATTCTTGCAGATCTTTCTTCTCTGTGAGCTTTACTTCATTTTATGTCTCAGCTCTTCTAGCTCAACCAGTACACAGAACTGTTTCTTTCAGTTTGTCCACAGTCAACAGCCACTTAGAATTTAATCCCTAACTTCATATTCTACTTCTTTTTAGCTAAATTTTGTACTTGAGAATGTCAAAGTTGTACTACAGTTGTCACCCAAAACACCATATTGCCTAAGAGCTGATGATAACATGACACCAAAGCAGGTTGTATGTTTTTGGAGAGTGGCACACAGCTTCCCCATCTCCACATAGTGTAAATAGGCAGATTTTATGACAGCTTCACAGGAAGCTACAACTGGAAGGAATGCCAATCAATCACAAAAAGTGTGCTGCAGGCTTGTGATAAGCCTGCCTTATATTGAAAGTCTGCTCCTACTAAGACAAAATTAGGGCCTTCATTACCTTCAAGTAATAGGACTTCAAAACTCCTTGGGAATGGGCTGCTTGCATGTTAGTTTACCCTCTCTGACATATAGGTACGTACTACACAAAACTTACAGAGAGCATATTCTTTCTATTTGATGTCATTGAACTCATCACCACTGTGCACAACAGAGAAATTCAAACTGCTGTCAATGGCTGCAGCTGGACCTTTCATGAAACAGCTTTCACTGAAAACATAGTCCAGGATGAACAGTTTGACAGGCGCCCTCAGAAACCATGACTGTGCTAACAGCTTGTCCTCCCAACACCCACTGTCAAACTGCACATGCAGCTGACATCCACTGCCAAGAGCAGCCAGCTCTCCTGGCACAGCTGGACTTCAACACCCCTAGCAACCTCCGAGTTATGCTCTTAGATATTTTAAGGGCACAAAGGAACAAGGGATGTGAAGACAAACCAATTTCTTTTATTCCAGTTAAAAGCTGATGTACTTCAAAATCCATAATCATCACCACTACCTGGAGCCCCGTCTTGCTAAAAGACATTAAGGAGAAAAACGAGGCCGCTGAGGCGCTGCCTGGGTGCAGCCGAGGGACAGACGCCCCGGCCTCCACACAGCCGCAGCCGAGCGCGGCTCCCCAAGGCCCGCACAGCGGCAGGGACTGAGGCACGGGCACCACTGGCCGCTGCCCTTGGCCAACACTCCCCTCCCAGTTGAGGAAAGCTTACTTCGTCTGGTTCCCGTGTTTACTCGGGCACTCTGTGGCACTTGTTTCGGGCATTTTTTTCTTTTCTTTTCTTCCTTCTCTGTGGGTTATGCAGCCTTTTCACACCCGGAAAAAGCTGCCGCTTGTAATGCGGAGAGCATGACCGCTCGTTCGGACGGACCTGCGCCGGGCAGCGGCCGGGCAGCGGGAAGGAGCCGACCGAGCCGCTGCTCTCCGCCCCGGGGCCGGCCGGGAATCCCGGAGGGCGCAGACCCGCTTCGCCCCGAGCTGACCCGCCGCGGCGGACGCCCCCTCCGCCGCCCTCCCCCGACTCCTCCGATCCCAGCAGCGGCCCGGCCCGCTCCTTACGTAACCGCCACGGCCCCCTCCGGCCCGGGGAGCGCGGCTTCCCGCCGAGCGGCAGCCCGGGGAGCGCGGAGTGCTGCGGGCCGGGCCTCGGCGGCCGCGCCGTACCTGATGTAGGGGCTGGCGGCCGCCAGGATGTTCTTCTGCACCGGGATCTCCTCCCCCTCCAGCACCAGGTGCGCATCGCAGAAGCGACTCTCCTCGCGGAAGGAGCTGAGGGCCCGCAGCAGCCGCGCCGGGTGCTGAGGGTCTGACACGGCGCTCGGCCCCGACATGCTGCCGGGCTGAGCCGAGCCCCGCTGAGCTGAACTGCGCCGTGCCGAGCCGCGCCGCGCCCGGCCGGCCGCCTCAATCACTGCCCTCACACCATGGCTGCCCGCCCGCCGCTGACATCATCAGCCTGCGCCGCCCCGCCCGCCCGCCCGCCGGCCTCCCCCCGAGGGGGGGTGCGGAGGCGGCCGCGGCTGCCGGGCCCGCGGGCGCAGGAGCACGACGCGGGGCTGCTGCGGGAGCCGAGCGGCTCTGCGGCTGCGGGGCGACGACCCCGGACTCTTCTCTCTTATCCCCTCTTAGCTCTAAAACGTGACTGAGCTTTTTTATTCCTCTTCGCCTCCACGTGAGCCAGGGGTGCCAGTGATAGGAGCTAGAGAATGAGAAACTCAGCGAGACTCCTGCCCATAGTGCTGCTTTCCTTAGCTGCCAGCTGGAAATAGGCCCTTTCCAGGCAAAGAGATTGTATTCAAAACTCTTCACAAGGTTTTGGGCCATATATTTAATGTGCATAATTGCACATTAAGAGATGAGTTGATTCCATGCACTGCTGCTGACTTCAACGGCATCCAGCTTTAAAGTAGGGAAACTCAATTGGCACTGAGATCCACCTCACAACTCGGTACTGCCGGGAGAGGGCAAACTCTGCAGCTCACCGGGGCCCCTCTCTGACAGCAGCAGAGGTGGATTTTGCAGGCTCTGAAACACCCATTGGCCTTCCTGTTTCCCCACTGGGAGAATAAACTTTTCAGAGGGCCTGGTCTGTGGTGCTTCTACTAATTGCATTTCTTTGACTCGGCAATGTCAAGCACAACACTTAAAAATACCCATCTTTGAAATGTGATCAAGGTGTTATAATTCATCCTAGTCCAGTTCGGTGGTGTCTCCGAATAATTTTACCACTAGAAAGTAAATAGAACAAAAGTATCTGGAAATGTCCTCATACGGACAGAGAAATGAATGACTTTACAAAGGCAACGTTGTCCTTTCCATGTCGGACACAATACTGTTTTGTTCTCCAGATGGAGATTTCATCAGACATTTGCAGATGTGAGACCCCAGTAGCCAAAACACTGCACCAAGCCTTGCTTGTGATGAGTGTGAGTGGCTCCATTTAAGCCAGCAAGCATTTACAAAGTGCTTTCTGGCCAGAGAGGGGTCACAGAGGAGAACTGCTCTAAGTTTGCTGTGCAGCTTTGAAGAAGAGTTTTAGATGAAACACAAGATATGTTTCATGTCCTGGTATATTGGAAGGCCTAAGAACATACTAACCTGCATGAAACACCAGGAACTTTGCATTACTTATACCCATTAAAAAGTATTAGAAGGCCACTTCTGTCTCGGGGATAATTATCAAGGATGTCAAGTGTAGAATGAGGAAGAGCACAGTAGATCCAGAGGACACATCCCCAGCTCTCTTTGAGGGTAATGGAAGCAGAGAGCATTCTGCATCCTGACTGTGGTGAAAGATGTATTTTGTTTGTTATTAATACTTTGGTAATTGCACACCCAAGGGAACGGTGGTTTAAATTATTGCAAAAGCTGTCATTGAGTGGCCTGATTATTGAAAACACCAGTTTGTTTCTGTGCCTCCTGCATAGATTGTTACATAGCAAAACATAATTGTATTTCTGGTTTTTAACTCGTCCTAGTAAACAGTGTTTCTGCTTCCTCCTGCTGCATATGTGGGGCAATAGGATGAGCTGTAACAGGTAATACCTACTTCCAGAGCACCAATTAATTGTTGTGCTTTGTTATTTGTTCCATTTCATGAAACCCGTTGATTAAAAAAAAACCAAACCAAAACACCACCAAACCAAACCACTCTACTAAATAGAGGGCCATCTGTAGCATCTTTAAACTAATCATATGTATGCATCACCATGGCCTGATTCCCTTGCTCAACTATGGTTTTTTCCTTTAATGGAGCAACCTATCCTTACTATTTTTATTTGCAGTCACTAAATGTAGATTCTATCTTATGCCATTACAATAATTCCAGTAGGTTTACTGGGCTAATCGATGACTCAAATTGGTGCAAAAAGAATTAAACCTTTCCATCCCTCAAGATTTCATTCATGGTGAAGGGTGTCAGAGAAGCAAACTCCTTACCACGTGCTGTGTTACCACAACAAAGAAACCCCACAAGCCTCGCAGCCACTCGGCAAAGCAGGTGTGCATTCCCCCATGTTACTGTCAGCATATACACGATAAGAGTGTATTGCCATATTCGGGGTAAATGTTTCATCAGATTGCTATTCCACCTGCTAAAAACATCCTCAAACAAATTGTGATTAGCCGTGTGGTTTTGTCCATATTGTCTTTGCCACAGGAGGATACTGGGATTGGCAAATCCAAGTTCACATCACTGTTTTCCTCTATTACAAACCCGACGCTAATTAGATCTTTGTAATGCTGTCCAAGGGAATACAGCATTCTTTGTTTAAAAAATCATACCAAAGACATGCTCCTGTCATTTATTTTCTGCAGGATACATGAATGTAAATAACACATTTGCTTTCTTGCACTGCAGATAACACATCTGGATTATGATGAATATTCCCCCATCATGTCATCTCTGCCAAGAAGAATTAGCTGCTCAGAAGTCAAGTAACCCCTGTATCCCAACTCATGATCATCCAGAAACATAATACTATGAATTCTACAGAAGAAATTCTGGAGACAAGCTCTGAAAGGGAGATCTAGAATAATGGTTACACCTTTGATTCGTTACCATCTTGTAATTCCAGAAATATTTGAAGAGACTTGTTAAACCCAAACTTTTTTCAGTTTAAAAGAAACATCCCCACAGCTGCAGTCCCGTGCCAGCATCAGAAGTCAGTCTTCTAGCACTGGTTCCACAGTACTTACAAAAAATGGAATTGAATTTCTTCTTTAGAAGACATAGTTCTCTTAAATGCAGTGGTAATATGTCTTGAAAACAGTGAAGATGACCATTTCTGCAGACACACCTCACTGAAGTGTTTGTTTCCTTTTAATGGAATATATAAACATTGGAATGGCTCAAAATGCGTATTTTCACTCTACATCTCACCAGTGACATTTCCAACATTAAAAATAGCCTGTATATTCTTTATACTTGCAAAATGTAAAGGCTTAAGCAGAGGAAGGGAGGTGCAGCTGTTACAGTGTAAACAAGAACTGTGGATGATGTTGGTTCAATTCCTGCTCTGCCATAAACATCTTATGTAACCATGAACAAGTCATCAAAGCCCTGATACTCATGTGGTGAGGAGACAGTCAATGACAATGGCTTCTTTCAGTTTCCTACCTGTAAAACACAGCAAGCAGCAGGGACACTCTGAGAGTGAGTATATAAAAGAGTGAGATACCTGAGTAGTGTGGTGATATGTACAGACCAGCTGAACACCTGAACTGGATGGATGTACACTTAGTTTTCTCCATCAGTAAAGATGCCTCCAACAGTAAAGGTAACTACAACAGGAAAATACAATTCAAGGTAAAAAAGCTCTCGTTTAAAGAAAAAACAATACCCTAAATCAGAAGTACACTCTGGGGATTAGGAAATGCCATTCCTATAACAACCACCACTCACAGTATATTTGGCATTTGAACTCTATATGGAAATATGCTTTTTAATTGTGACTATGAATGAGAATTGTATGCTTTTATTGGGAAGCATCTGTTACAGGCAATGGGAAACCCATGTCAGAACATGGATGCTCCTAAGCAGACAATAAATACCTATAGACAAGCTATAGCAATAATAGCTTGTAGTTTCAGCTACAGGGGAGTTCAGATAAGGTCTAAATTAGGTGCTTCACTCTTTTATCTGAACAGTTTGTTGAACGTGTATCTGAGTTCTGCTGGAAATATACTCTCATTCATATGCACACCGTAATTAACTAACTTGCACTAGTAGCAAATAACTACATTTCTGGTTATCTTTTTACACAATGTGATCATCTATTACATGAAATGTCTTATCAAATATTCTCCTCAGGGAAAACTGATGTTAAGTACAAAATGCTTAAGACTAAATAGCACTAAAGTATAATTGAATTCTACATAAAATACTACATACATTCTATTTCAACTTACTTGCTTTTGTCAACATAAAAGGGAAAAATACACTATGAAATTATTAGCAAAGCAGTTTTTTTAGGTTCTAAATTAGAAAGTTTAGCACCTCAATGTAACACTTTGGTTATAGTGGGGTTTAAAAAAATCTAGCACCAAGAGAATGCATTACCATGAATTATCAGTATCGTAGCAGATAGTTTAACGTGAGGTTTTCTGGTGGGAAACAACTTATGTGGTGAGCTGCAAGTCTTCAAACAGTCCATGAAAGTTATATGATCTGCAGATATAAGTGACTCACATCATGCATCATCCCACACATAATTCATTTGCTCTGAAAGCAATGTTCTCCTCTAAAACATTTCTTGTTACGTTTGTCTTCTATTCCCTGCCACACAAGTTGTATCCAACATTAACACTTAATACTGATCATCCATCTTTTGGAACAGTTGTGTACAGCTGTGTATATAGCTATTTGTAATAAAAGTCATTGCTCTTAGAAGAGATTCTAGGTAGTCATTGATGAGGTTATATTTAGTAATTTCTTGTCACATTCAGAAGGTTGTCTCACTGTGCAACAGGAGAAATATCATGTTACTCAGTCTCAGCCTTCAGGTCTTTCTCTGGTATAAACATTCCGTGCAGGTCCAGATGCATTTCTACATCTACGGTGGCTCGGCCCAATTCTTGAAATGTTTTAGCATCCAAGACAAGTAGAAAGGGTGCTTTCTTTGTATCAGATGTCACAACACAGGTCAGGACAACGCCTGTGACATATAAATGAAGAATTAGAAGCATATACTAGTTACACCAAGCAGAAAAGGTAACACTGTCGGGAAATAATTATTGTTTCCTAAGATTTTTAGGACACAAACTGAACATGCTTACTAGATCAAGAAGTCTACTGAGAGTGCTAAATAACTAATGAATGCTTCTCTTCTGTGCTTTTTTTCTGGTCTGCCTACAGTTCATTGGGAAGGAAAAAAGCAAACCAACAATGAATCCTGTGCCTGGCAGTTCTGGGACTCATCCTTGTGTCTACCATTTGCCTTTGCAAGGAGTCGCTGAAATTACATGGATCAAGATTACATGGATTCTTGCAGTGCCACTTCTTGTTCTTATCCTCAGCTGCTCTAATCTACTGACAAATCCAGCACAGAGTGGCTCTCTGGAAAGGCCTAAGCATTGGTTTTATTGTTTATGGCTACCGTGGGACATTACACAGGCTGATTTTGATCTGTCATTGCTTCGGGTTTTTGTCTGCATCAGTAAAACAACTGGTGCTAAATTTAATCTCACAGTGGAAGCATCAACCCAGATTTTTGACTAAGAACAATGAAACTTGGAAGACTTAATGCAAAAGTCATGTAACCCCATCTTTAAAAGTGATGTCATTATTTTACCATCATCCTCTTCTGTTGCATCAGGGCTGGGAACAAAAATGGGCTCGGATGGCCAGCAGCTGTCCTCTGCCCATTGGAGCATTTCCTTTGTCTGGATATTAAATTTTACAATCTAAATTGTTGTGAACAGAAAAGAAAAATATCAGTGACCCAGGCAGCAGTTTACTCCAAAGGTACAACATGAACAGACTGCTGGCATGTGGAACCAATGCCAAGAGTGAAGGAGGAATATGGCATGTGTCATCACAAGAAGGAAACACCTGGAACATGTTAAACTTTGGAGTCACATTTCATGGCTGCATAAACAAATAATGTTATTTTAATTTAATTCCATTAGATTACAGTTGCACCTTTCACTTATGAGCATTTCACAAATACTAACAGATCATGACAGAACCTCCACTATAAATAATGCCCTCACTACTCAGAGGAAGAGTCCAAGGCCGACAACATGTCAGTGACTTGTGCCAAATCACTGTGGTTCTGCAGTAACGCAGGAAACAGGATTTAAACCTCCTGTTTTCTAATCCTGCCAATTATTTTCCTTTATTGTGGTCTTGGTATTTCTCAAGGCCTTCTATTGTTCACTAGGGTATATATGCCAGAACAAGGGCTATTAACAGTGATATGTAAAGATTAAACAACCGGGGCAAAAATTCCACACACATGCTGTGTGAAGCTGAAGGAGCAGAGTACAGATTTTCATCTCATTAATGGGTCAAGTGCCTGACCAAATCAATTGCCAATGGGCATTTTCAGTTTGATGCTATTAAGGCCTTTTCTCTACCCACATAGATGCAGTTATATTATTTTCCCTTTTGACCTTTAGTCGAAAAACAGGTTTACGCAAACATTAAGCTGTTTGAGTTAACTTGGCAGAACTCTCCCTTCTATCAAAGAGTCAGTTTCACTGACAGACTTTACCTAAGGATTACACACGGTTGCTGTTGCATTAAAGAGCAACTGATGTGCAAAAATAATAATCTAACAGCGTTTTTTGTTGTATTACTGTCAAGCAGGGATTATCTACACTGGAAATCACAAACTTGCAGATTTGTTACAGCTGCTGTCAAGATGTGCTTCAATAAATTTTGTTGCATCATACAGAAATCCAGCTTTATTTTGCAATCACTTCTGGTAATTACCTACAGGAACCAACAGTGATCTCAATTTGAGCTGCCTTATAGTCACAGAACCAGAATTAAAAAGAGAGAGTTTGTCTGTGCAATACCCTTACCTTCAACTATTAATACTTCTCATCTTAATCTGTTTGTACTCTGCCTGTCTTCTGAAAAGCTGGCACGATGCATACCCAAGGGAAGCATTTGCTACCCTCTAACACAGAACTAGCTAGCAGAAGAGAATATTTATTTGCAAAAAAAGAGAATATTTTAAATAAAAATCTTTTAAAATGTTTTTAATTGATTAGATCCTGCTGCAATAACTGGGATTTTTTTAGTTAGGTTAAAAAATGTTATAAATGCTAGACATCTGCCTAGCACTTCTTTCACTGACTCTCTTCTGTATATCTCTGGGCACATGACAGAAATTCAGCCAAATTTATCAGAAGAGTGAGGGCCCCAGTAACTATTGCACACAGTAGAAATAAAAAGCTGGAAATACAAAGCTGGATAAAGAAGCCTAAGTTGTCTAATACTTTATGAAGGAAATGGTACATAAGCTTACCCTTATAAGAATTTAGGCATTCCATTCCTACCCACTGATGGGAAAAGTTTTGACAGAAACATACACACTATTGAATACTCAAGGATCAAAACTCAAGTCATATCTGTAAGAAAGTCTCTATTCTGATGCCTGTGGAAAATATGTGTTTTTAACAGATGATAATAATGTTCCATATTTTCAACTAGTAAAATGACAATGTATCATTTCCATAGTTTAGCCCAATGAGGCTAAACTATGTATCCAACTTTTCATCTCCCTGCTTACAAGTGCTGCAGTTTATGAGCATGTTTTCTGGCCTCACAACCATATACTTTTGAATTTGCATGTACAAATGCATATTAGGCTATATATTGGGCCAAACTAGTAAAGCATGGTGTAATTATAACTGTTTAAATTGTATTTCTCTTCTACAAATACAGTTTGTGAATTTGTAGCTATTAATGATACCTTTGCAGGAACTGGGTTCCACTGGACTTCTGTCGCAAAGACGTAATTGTATTTTTTGCCATTATAGGCATAGTTGATCCGAGGCAGTTCTATCCCTGGGTAAAATACAGTTAAAGACTTAGGAACCAGAGAAGAAAAAAATCACTGAAGTGTACATTTACATATGCTAGTCTTCAGGAAGTTTTGCCCTGTGAAAAACCTTGACACTATTTAAAACAGGTGATGCATAGATTTTGTACGGCTGAATTTCTAAAAAGCTGAAGAGTGATGCTGCTTCTGCAGAGGGGTTGGACTAGATGATCTGTAAAGGTCCCTTCCAACCCCTACCATTCTATGATTCTATGATAATTAAACCAAGGTTTTCAGTTCCTAAATGACATTTTTGCATTCTTAGGGAATAATTATACTGGAACTTATGAAAGGTTTTGGTTGGTTGGTTGTTTTTCTTTCTTCATAAATACATGAGATGTGACTATCTGAGATCTAATTGGAGGCTACCATTTTAAGAAATTACTTTGACTTTAGGTAGATATATACTCTCTAGATATTCTTGTTATTATACCCTGAAAAAAGCTTAAAAACCCACTTCCAAAGGCAATCTTTATAAAATACTGCAATAACTGGAGTTGCTATTTATAACAGACCTATATAACTCAAGTTATTCTTGTAACAGGTAGATTTTCAAGCCGTGTTAATAGTCATAAGATCAATCTTAGGATCCTACATTAATATAAAACTGATGTAAGTTCAGACATTTAAAGGATTTTACTCTTGATAAATATATATCTGAGAGGTTCAGGGTCATATATTACTGGGTAGACCACAAGGAGGTAATTACAGAAGAGAAAGACATTGTCAATATGTACGCTAAATGTGTTAATTAAAAGTTTTGTTTCTCTTAGCTTTACAAAGACCTTACATTTATGAACAGCAATTGGGCTGTATTAGAATGCACTGATGTGTGTGTCTCACCTTCACACAGTATTTCAGGTTGGCAATAGATGCTGCCATCTTTCTCTTTCACAGCAGTTGCAGTAGATGGAAGTGTGACTAAATTAGAACCCACTTCGGCATCCTGAAAGAGACATATGCTGAAAAAGTAACATGTCCCTAAGAATGGGCTTGTAATTTAGATCTTACATCAGGCTTGATATTAATATGGACAATTTTGAGATTAAACAAATAATCCAGTTTCAAGAAACTCCTTCTTAGAGCATTTACCTTGTAACACTAGATTCTGACCTTTCCATTATATATCTTGTTATACTCAGAGGATTTTAATATATCATGAACATTCTGAACTGAGCCTTCAGAAAGGTTTAGATAGACATGGCTATGCTGCAGAAGCACAATAAATGGATTATATAGCTTGTGAATTTATTTAATGAACATAAGTTTCAAGGAATCAGGTATCAACTTCCCACTAGAAGTCACCAAGGTTAGTGGTTTTTGCACCTGCTATAAATCAAGTGTAAAAATAGGTGTAATGGACTCTTGTTTTTAATTCAAATATTCAGCCATTGCTGAATTCTGAAGACTGCAGGGTTGTTTGGATAGCTGGTGTGATCCAACATATCCTTTGTCATTCCTGCATAACTGGTTTTGAGACATGAACAAAGCAGCAAGATTTTAAGATGTAGAAGAAAAAGTGTTATCCATTCCAAATGTTTTGGGCAGAAACTCGCCCAAATCGCTGGGCAATATAAAATCTTCCCTGCAAACAATGATGTAAAATGATGCCTTAAATTAAACTGAAAGATAAAATCTTTCCTCTTCCTGGTAAATCTTACACTTAAATCTTTTCCTTTTAATTGAAAGGCTTCCAGTAAAGCAGAAGAAACATTGTTCAAAACCTCTTGCATGCTCTTCCAGTCAACAGCCATGGTGATATATCTGTTTGTATTTGAGAGCACTTTACAAATAATCATACTAGTGAGGATATTCCAAATGCTTGACAGCCCTGTTGTCTACAATAGATGGTATCAGAACCTGGATCGATGTGTGGATCCACTGTGTGCCCAGCCATTGCCATTTCTCACAATACATACAGAAAACAAAACTCCTGCACGTTAGTGTCTATGTCTGCACATAAGGGATGGCAACTAATAATTCAGCCATTATTCACACTGAGGTATTTTAAATTACTGATCAAAGAACAGATTAAAAAAGTCATTTTCCTTCTACCTTGTCATACTGCAGAGGAATAACAAAGCGTTTGCTGGTTGGTGTGGAGGTCAGCCTGTTGTTCTCTTCAAAGTATTTACCCATGTTTTTTAAATAGAACATTTCATACAGGCTATTGTCTGCATAGGTTATAATATCAAAAATAATGTGGCCATCTTCTTCATAAGCGTTTATGTGGTGAAACAGCACCATGGCATCAGTATAAAACTTGGTGGATACTTCTTTTTTAGTCCTCTTGTCTACAAAGTGAAGCCAAGTCTGAAAGACAGGAAACATTAGTTAAAGAGTTAATGACCAGCAAATAGTATTTTTTCATGGTAGCCATCAACATTCTAACGTATTGTCTGAATGCATGTTAAGAATTTAGGATTTGCTGAACGTGTGTCTGAAGCATGTTAAGAACTCAGGATTTGCTACGAGAAGACAAGAGGTCCCAACTTAAGGAGTAAAATGAGTGTGGAAGTGCTTTAATCTGATTTTACTGGTGTAAATTACAATTTAGGGTGGGCTGAGGACTGAATCTGGTAAAACTTGGAAAATGCTCTGCTCTATTTTTAGGTTAAATAAATCTGCTTTAGTCCAGAGTCTCTGTAGTGCTCTATGCTGATGTCCTCTACTCCAGCATGTCCCACTTACTGATGGCAGAGCATGGGAAAATAAGGTCCTCAGAAAACAAGGATTTTCCTCAGTGAAAGACTCCTTTTGTTGGATGCAGGCTTTTCCACCACTCGGACTCTCCTACCAAATGCTATGGATTTAGAGCATATCTCATCCCCAATATACAGTGTTTTGGTTGGACCAGGAACAACTGTATGTGTCTGGGATGCTAGCACAATTCTGAATATCTCTGCTAGCACACAGTATTTCTAACAATAACCAACTATCCTCTTTCTCAGGCACTTCAACATCAGATATTTATTTGTGAAATTGCTGGAGGTGGCAGATAATATTAAAAAAATAAAATACAACTTCCAAAACAAATGAGTGATCACTGAAATGGATGAACCAGATGAAAAACAGAACAGCGTGAAGGAGGTCACTGGCCTGGCTGGCTCTATTGCACAGCATTAGGAAAAATACCTTCTCATCCTTATGATAGGAAAGGCAGGAAGCCCAGTTGACACCTCGGATGTAAGCAGTTGCCAGTTTGACAATATCCAGTTTGAATGGCTGCTCTACGAAGATAATGTAATTTTCTGAGATTCCAAAGCTATGGTAGTAGCTTGGGTGCAGCAGAGAGCGAGATGGGATGGAGCACATCACTTCCATATGTTTAAAACAAGATTTCTTCTTTTCTGTTTCTGAATACAAATGATTAGGGGAAAAAAAAGATATAATAAATTCCAATCCAGCCTAGTGCTTGGATTTGTCCTACACATGAAGTAGGAAAGATTAGGATTCTCTTTAATATAGAACTTTGCATCTGAGTGAAGCAATGCAGTAAGATCACAATGCTGAATCCATTTAGACAGAGCCCTCTTGTCTCAATATTTGATTTCACTGGTTACTGTCTTCGGAAGTTGTTCAATTAAATAGACAGCTTTACAAGGGGGTTCAAATGCCCCCATGTTTTTTCAGCTTCAAAGATGTTCCTGCCTGATCTATATTAATTTTGTTTGAGCCCCAGCTAGAAATTTCAGACTTATCTTTCAGCTGTGTAAGGCCTCTTGATTGTTCAACCAAGAGGACAGACATCATTAGCAACTGATTTTAAACAACACCACAAGTAAGAATGTTGTCATGAAGGAAAAAAAGCAAGTGATTTGCTCTGTGAACAAAGGACAGTATTTCAGCAAGGCATGGTTAGAGAGGAATTAACTGTAGATCAGGTATTATTTGGTATTATGCTTCCCTATAATCATCACAGTGTGAGCATTTTCATTTATGAATATACCACTTCCAATTATATGCACTTCTATACATCACCATACAGAGAATTTAAGTTCGTCTAAAAGAGTTAGTTCATTCTATTAATATTCAAAGTGGAATTTTAATAGTTTGATAAGCAAACTCTTCTAAAATCAAGGTCCTTCATACTGAAATACACTGTTTACCCAGTATTCAGGATGAATGGCACATGGGCAGTCAGGCAAAGCAGTTCATATTGTTCATAATAAGTTACAATTGAAAAACAAATGCCTTCTGTTTCTAGAAAATCTGTATCACCATCCCTTAACCTCAGAAGGAAGGAAATTGCTAACAAGTTCCTAGAAAATACTGAAAGAAGACATATCTTACCTGGCACAGAGGAAGGAATCTTAAATAGAATGTATTTTGTCTTCCCTTTATCAACTATTGAAGTACCCATGTTGAGAGTATTTCCAGCACTGTCATAGTGCGGGTGAGAAGTTGCCAAATTTACAGCTACATATTTGGTGTAGTCAACCTGGAAAATGATACAATAGGAGATTTTAGAGATGGGTAAGGGAATTAAAACTGACCTCAGCTAACACCACAGATCCACCAGCTTTTTAGCACAGGCAGCCTTTTACTGGCAACTCCATTTCAAAAAACCTTGATGTTTAAACAGTTAAGACAAATTAGTTAAGCCAATCTGTAGGTACTTAAATTATTTCCTAATTCAAGGCTAAAACAAGTTACAGAACCTGAATTACATTCACCTCTCTCATAGGCATGTAACACTGGGTGGATTAGCTAAAGAAGTTACTCTGCAAATAGCCATTTGATCCTGAAAGCAGTTTATTTAACAGGGCTCTGAGTCTAGCAATCTTCTATAGCAAAAAATCTCTCTTGGATTTAAAGCTTGGAAATTGCACTCAAACTGTACTGCATGCTAGAAAAAAATCTCATTGGGTATTTCAATATGTCAAGATTTCAATACTTAAGTAATACCTTGCATAAGGTAGAAAAGTACTCATATAACTGACCTACTAAATTGTTAATTACGTAAATCGTTTGATAACTACCAATGCATAATAATGAAAAGAATCCAAACCAATCATTTCTTAAGCATGATATGTGGTATTATTCCTGCAGTCTTGCTAGATTACGTACAAGTAAAATTGCTCAAAGCTCAGTTTGTCCCACACTGCCTGGGATTTAATTTTGAACTCCCTGAGTTCTTAAAAGAGCAGATACCTTCTCTAATTCACTCTACCTTGATTTCAAAAGTAAGGAGGAAGAAGAAAAGTATCTTTCCAGTTTTGTGTCTTGCACATGTTAAAGGATCTTTATGAGTCAGCCTGAAACTTCATTCCTTAGCAAATGAGGAGACAGAATGACAATCTATACCTTCTCTAATGTCTCCAGAGTCTGTGGATTAATTTTCCTGATGAAGTTGGTCTCACTGGTAGCATAAAAATCATCCCCAGTTTTCATAATGTTGATCAGGCAGTTGTCTGTGAACTCAGGAATGGTGTGAGACAAATAAGTGAATGCCCTGTACCAAAGGAAATTTCATATCAGTTCATTAGAGCTGCAGAAGCCGTGCTGGCTTTTTCCCCCTGCCAAACAGAAGCCCCCCAGCAGTGCAGGCGGTGTGGAGGAGATGGACTTCTTCAACATCCTTGGTCCAGGCAAGGGTTAAGGCCACACAGGCAACTGGCTTTCCATACATGAATTGGCATCCAGGTCCAGTCCTGCTGTCACTGGTTTATCAGGGTGGGCCAATTACACACTCTCCTGTGTATACCCTGTGAGAATTTGGCCTAACAGTTTCTATCTAAAGGCTGGTAGGTTTTTCAGGCTATGGTTTCATAAAAGATTCATATCCTCCCTGATGGAATTTTTTGTACCTGGTGTCATGCCATATCACAATTCTGATTTTAGAGAAGTTCTAACTTCACATGTGGGCTTTACAGTTTTCCCCATTAGTGTAGAGGTTTGTCATAGTCACTTGAAGCCAACACAAATTTGCTTATCTCCCTTTCAAACATCAAAGCCACATGCTGGATGAGGGGAGAAAAGCATCTTGTCTCAGGGTAACAGCTTACAAAATACCAACTATTTTGCAATAACTTTACATGCACGTGGTCTTATCATGTATCTAATTCCAGGTCATTAGAGGTAGTTCAGACAGGAAGAAGAGATGAGTAAGCTATTTGCATTTGTCAGAAAATACCCACAGCCAATTTTACAGGGCAGATGATAACATAATGGCTTCCATCTTGCCTCTCATATACAGCCTATCTTCCTTTCTAACAGTGTGAAAGCAGCTATTGCAGTGATCCCAAGTGGTTCTGGCTTTCAACAGACCAGCTCAGGCCTCTGGGTGCAGTTTTCCAAAGCACTGCATGGGACTCAGGAAACAACAGAAAATTTTCATCACTTTCTCTTTTTTTTTTTGTAAAAGTGAATTTAATCCAGAGGTTTTTCTGATTTTTTAAAAGTTGATTGATGCTTTTTGTCTTTTTGTTGAATAAACTTTGCATTCATTCCTTCCCCATTTCCTCACCTTTTCCTTCCTTGCTGCATCTCAACTTATGGAGGATTGTCTTAATAAACTTCTGTGAAACACTTGAAAAAGAAAACACTCATTCTTTTTTTCAAAAGTACAACAATATCTACTTGCAATAGTGAATAAAACAGCCAATACTGGTGATAAAGTGAATTTCAAATATGTGCCTAACCCCTGGAGAGCACAGTGCTGGATATCTCTTGTGGCCTTTTCAGTATTTAGAAGTTGTAAATTTGTATTTGTAAATATGTGTCAAGGGTAAACAGAAATAATCTGTGCTGATGAGAGGATAGAAAAAACAATCTTATTGGAAAAAAACATTGCTTACTTGGCAAATATGTTTTTGCATGGATCTGGATAAGCCATAGTTCCAAACTCAGACACCACGATTCGGTTTGCTTCAACATTGCAGTTGTAGGTATCACTTCGGAGATACTTACTTCTGTAGTACACTTCACCTGACAAAGGCCAAACCAGGTCTCAGTCACGTTTCATAATGAGTTCTTGAGAAAATTAGCATTGGCAATGTCAGAGAAAGAGTTTCTCAAGCAGATGTTCTTTAGCTAAGAAAAGTTTGAAAAGAAACAGACAATGGCCCTAAATTTCCATTTTTCTGCTCTCTGATGTACTCAGGATTGTTCTTGGGGCTGCTGAGACTGGAGATCTTGACTGGCTTGAGACTTGGGCAGAGAGGAATCTCAGGAGGTTCAACAAGGACAAGTACAGAGTCCTGCACCTGGGGAGGAACAACTCCATGCACCAGGACAGGCTGGGGCTGACCTGCTGAAGAGCAGCTCTGCAGAGAGAGACCTGGGAGTGCTGGTTGATAATAAACTAACCATGAGCCAGCAATGTGCACTCATGGCCAAGAAGGCCAGTGGCATCCTGGGGGCATCAAGAAGAGTGTGGGCAGTAGGTCAAAGGAGGTTCTGCTCTCCCTCTACTCTGCCCTGATGAGGCCTCATCTGGAGTCCTGTGTCCAGTTTTGGGCTCCCCAGCTCAAGAGGGACAAGGAAGTGCTGGAGAGAGTCCAGCACAGGGCTACCAAGATGATCAGGGGTATGGAACATCTCCCTTATGAGGAAAGGCTGCAGGAACTGGGGCTGTTTAGTCTAGAGAAGAGGAGACTGAGGGGGGATCTCATTAGTATTTACAAATATCTAAATGGTGGCTGTCAGGATCACTATACTTGAACTAACTGAGCTCTGTTTGCTTTAGATAAGTAAAATATTTTGATAATTTAAAAAACACTGGTAATTTCTTTATAGGTTATTTTCTTAGGGATGTAGAACTGGACAGGCAAGGAGATCCTGCAGTTGCATTAAATACATCCAATCACAGAAACTAAAAAGTAAAGGCTAGGAATGAAGGATGACAGGAGTAAACTCCAGTTCTTTTACAGATACATACTTTTTGCAGCAAGAGTCTATGTGTAAAACATCCTGCCTCACACTGTAAAACAGCTGAACTGATAAGAAATTCTTTAACTGAATATGAAAACCAAAGTGTTTTGGATAGAGGTGCTGCCTGTTTTCCCTCCATAAGGATGCCAGTAGCTGGATTGCTTGCAGGGGTGTCAGGTATGCATAAGTGAGGTTTGATATGTGAAGTGACACAGTGGCCCAGTTTCTCTCCTGGCAGCTCTTATAACTGCAGCTAAATCCCAAAAGAGGAATGGTAGTCTTCCTAGAAACTAGGTTGTTCATCCACAACAGAAAACCCTCTGGATATTACGATACTTCTGGTTGATCCAGTTTGAAACAAGTCGAGGTCTTCTTGCTCTGGGTGGACAGCAAAGGCTGCTCAGAGCTGGTTGCAGGCCACCCTGAAGTGCCAACAATATTGAACATGGCATTCCAGAAAAAAAGACAACATCATCGCTCTGATGGCAGCCCTGCAGAGCTACTGGTGCTGCTGCTGTGCAGTGAGGTGTGAGGGTGTGTTTGGAGAGACCTTCCCCAAAGCCGTTACTGCCTCACCACACGTGCCACTCTGCAGATGAAACCTGCAACATCTGAACACTAATCAAACTCAAAACAGAATTAGCAATGGAAGGCATCAAGATTTGGGTCCTTGAATATTTTTTAATTGGATGTGCAACAACTTACCATTTTTAAATGTAAAGCTATGTAGCAGAGCCAAGCCATCAAACCAGTGGTTATACTGAGTGTCCCCTACTGTGTGCATCCCAGGGCCATTTCTGAGAAGTATCCCTTGCAGCCAAGTGGGCAACTGACCTATAAACAAAAAGGAGATACCAGTATCCATTCATTCAGGTGAGGGGCATGCTAGAGGACAGTTTTCTTTAGGGCATAGGCTTCTAGGCAGGCAGACTAGGGGTGTAAGTCAAGATCTGTAATAGCATACAATTATGTTGGAGTTTTTGTTAAAGAAAATATGACCTGCTCAGAAATGTGGCACTAATAATATTCTTTATGATTATTGCTATATGAGATTGCTAGAAGAAGATTAGATTGCTGGAATGTGATTTGCTAAATATCAGGAATTAAATAAAAGTTGGACCGTTCTTTCCTGCACTCAGATTTTAAAGTGATTCATTTAAACCCTTTTACTCGTGCCAGGAAAAGCTAAAGCTTCTCTGAAAAATAAGTCTATTTTATAGGTGACATGACTTGCATTGGCCTTCAGTGCATCAATTTAAACTTCAGGCTAAATGAATTCCAGTAAAAAATTCACTAATTAAATTACACACCATAATGTAGTGTCACTTTTGGAGTACTTCTGTGCCACTAGTCAGAATGTTTGTGTTTTGAACACAGATAAAAGGTAGGAATATTATACTGAAAAGATATAAATATTTGAATATGTAATGTTCCTCATTGAATCCCTGCAAGAAATACATTACCTGCCAGTGGACACAGAATAACAACAATTAAAAATGTCATTAGGGTCAAAGAGCTGAACATATCAGATATTAAATTAAAGGCTTCCCTTGCTTTTTTGTGTGTATGACTCCTGAGGGAATATTTAAGATCACACATTACTTTTCCACACAATTGCTTCACTCAGCATTGTCTCTGCATAAAAAGCTGTTCAGAACTTTTAATTCAGCTTATCATTTAGTTTGTGAGCTTGTGTTGAATATGTTGACACATTTCTTATTTGTGGTGCCTTTACGACAGCTAGAAATGTCTTCTCATGGGAATATTAACTTTTGTCAAAGATGACACAGTTGTAGAAAGGCAATCATTGTTTTAAGATCTTCTGAGATCCTAAAGGGACTTTGGACACCTTCAAAGAGAAAATAGCTGTTGAGAAGACAGTGAGGAAATCACAAGATAGCAGAAAAAATCCCTCAAAGAGAACAGGATTATGACCTTACAAAGTATATATTCAAAATCAACACATAATTTTTGTTTGTCTGACAGCTGAACATTAATTTCTGGAAAAGTTTAGGCTTCTTCTATGCCTAAAATACAAGTGTTTCTGTTCTGGCTACTTTCCTTTCTACAGTTTTCTGTTAGTTGGCAGTACAAGACTGTAGGGTCTGCTATTTCTCCAGTTCTATGGGCACCTGCAGTGCAGTGAGTGTAGAGTTTTGTGCTCCCATCCTCCCATCAGTACCATTTACGACTGCAAATCTGTGCAGTGAGAATAAGCTGCTGGTCATGCCCTAACAAGCCTTTTGCTAACACTGAGTTGGGCATGTGCTCTTGTTATAACAAGTCCCTTTTTCCTCACAATGAAAATACTTCTGCTGCTGAATATAATACTCTGCTTCTGATGAGGTCTTGGGGAATTTTGATCCAGTAAAACCATTTTCTGCTTTGAGGCCCATTGTTAAAGAACTGCTATTCAGTGAACATCTTGCAGCTGTTAAGGCTAAACATTTTGCTTAGAGATTACTTCTCTGTATCAGAATAGTGATGCTTAAGAAATTCAAGGACAGAGTAAGAAAATTATCTTGGTGGAAGAGAAAAACAGGGAAAAAAAGTGACCTTCTGTTTAAGGCACCATGGACTCGATGCAGTTTCTGAAACTTCTGGTGTAATTCAGTTTAATTTCTGGCATAGTTCCAGCATAAAAAGTGTGGCACAAGGGGTCATGTAGGTTTTCAGATGAATTTCAGATGAAATTTATCTCAGTTGGGATTAAGAATTTCTCTGAATCATACAATCAACATTCTAAAGAGCTTAAATGGCTTTAAAAATCTGGACCTTGAATCTTTTTTGCTCTGGACTTTTATCTGAAGTGGAAATGATGATACTTTTCTGTGCTATGGGAGGACACAAAAGTGACACAGTAAAATCACCAACTATTTGGAAGTTTAGTGACAATGATAGCAACAATCACAACTGTGCAGTGATTAGGAGAGCATGGGTTAAATTATGGCTGACATTAGGAGTAATGAGTCATATTTAGAGCGTGCATATTGAACAACAAGGAGCCAAAACACTACCAGGCTAGCAAACTATTTAAAGAGGTCAAAGTTCTTTTTAGTTTTCATAATTGGGAAATACTGAATCATCACTATCAATGAAGAAATGATTTATTTACTGAAATACGCAATCTTTTTCAAATAAACCACTCCATAATATAGATGAGCTCTGATAAATGGTTTGGAAACAACTTCAAATGTTTCAATAGTAAGGGTTTTTATCAAGGAAAAAAAATATGAAAGGCATAAAACCACCTCAAATTATAACAAAGCACTTTGATTTGAAACAAAGTCTATTCCAATTCAGCCACCAAACTGAAGAACAGCAACAAAGTTATGCAAGTTTTAATTGTGGTCTTTCAAAGTCTCCTACTTGGGAAGTGACCTTAGAACTGGTATTAGATGCCTGTGATTTTTTGAGCTACTACATATTACAGAAAGCGCAGTATCTATTCACTAAACAGAGCTTCTCAGCAACAAACCTCTCCCACAGCTGTAGCAAAAAAATCCCCCCTTCTTGTAAAGTAAAAAAACCACAAGGGATTAATCAAGTGTTCAGCCCGAGAGTCATTTTAAACTCTCTCTCTGAAGGACGTTCTGCAGTTTTTACTGTATTAATTTCTGAACCCTTCTTTTAATGGTACACTGTGGCATCCACTACTGAGGCTTGGCTATTTCAAAATGCTCTTGCTGAAGAGTCCCCGTTTTACTGTCTCTCTCCAGGAGGCAAGGAAGAGTGTGAGCAGAGGGAGGGAGGATAGGGAAGGGTTACGGGAGACGAAACTGAAAGTTTGAGCAGAGCCATGGGGGAGGGGATATCACCAGATTAAACCCGAGACTTTATCTCTCACCACCAACCTCAGGAAATCCTGTTCAAACAGACTTTTTGGAAAAGTACACAGAAATGACCATAAAGTGAGAAAAATCCCACAGCTGGAGCTGAAATATTATCTGAGATCAGCCCTGTAAACAGAATTCACTATGCTTCTCTCTCAGTTTCCCCTTTCACTGTTGTTTTGGGTGAACAAGTGTTTACATAGTTGAAAACACCACAGTAACCACACGAATTAGAACAGATTTTCTTTTACTTACCTTGCACCTCAGCTTTTATGGGCTCTGGATGTTCTTCTTTATTTCTACTAAATAGGGCATCCATCTCTCATGCAACAAACACTTCCCAGTCCTGTCCCAGCCGCAGTGATCCTCTCCTGCAGCCGCAGTGATCCCCTCCTGTCTGGGCTCAGAACAGCTCTTTCCTGTTACGTATAAAGACAAGGCCAAAGTGCAATGTGAGCTGGTGCCTGGTGGCTTATAGATTGACAATTTATTATAGCTGATCTTTAATCTCTAGCACATACGCTATAATTCTTGCACATTCTCATTAAAATTCTTTCACTGATTTGAAGGGCTGTTTGCTCCAGATGAACCTATCTGAAGCAGCCAGGCACACCTGGGAGTTGGGTAAAATGGCTCTGAAACATGACTTTCAGCATTTCAGAGACAATTTCAGGCACTGCGTACAGTTGCTCGCCCCATTTGGCAGCTAGGGAGAGAAAAAGAAATCCCTACCTGCTCTTCTGAGTTTGGCTCCATTTGGGACTGACAAGCATTTCAGATCAGGGTGTCATCCTTTTCTTTCCATTTAAATGCAGTTTAAACTGGGCTGTTCTGTTAATTAGCTAAGTATCATCACCGAACATTCATGTGCTGTATTTCTTTATAGATGAGCTGTTCCAGAGTGAACGGAGTGGCACATCTTTGAATTAAACATCTTTTCACATATAATCACCAGAACATATTCTCCCATATGTGACTTGAATCCACTCTGTGAAACTATGGTAGGAATCATGAAAAATAAGGGGCAGGGATTGTGAATTTCCAATTTTGTTTCTAGATAAGGTACTTAACTGAGTACAATGTTGTTAATTTTAAAATCCTCCTGGAAAAGTATTATTTCAATATAAAGCATGTGATTGCAGAGCAAGTCATGGGCTCTATTGAACACCAAGGACAAAAAGGTTCTTTGCACAATTATATATTATGCAATTTCATATGAGGTTACACTAAAATCCGATTTTTTACACTAAATCACCATTGTTCCCAAAATGTTCTCATGTCACTTCTTAAGGCTGATTGATCTTTTATAAAGATACGGATTTTGTGCTACAGACTGTTCTGACACACTTGTTATACATTGCTCCTCTCTTCCTAACTTTTTGTCTCTTAGATGGCTTCTCTTCACTTCAGGAAATCATCAGGACACCATGCCTTTGCTTCTGCTTGGGAGGCACTGACAGAAGCAGGTGATAACAAAATAAGAAGCCAGATTAAAAAAGAAAGCATATGGGTTTTGCTGGAATTAGTACTATGAATAAACAGTAGGATTGAACGAGGCGACTGCAGGAGATGAAGGGCACTGAAGTCCACATCCATAGACATATGCAGATATATTACATAAACATACTCTATATATGCATGGCTATGTATATAGGCATATGTATGAGAGAGAGTGTGTGTATATATTGAGATGTAGACTGACTTGTATACATAAAACAGCATTTGGCAAAAAAGCAGAGCCATTTAACCTACTGCAAATAAACCATGGGGACATTTTCTCTGTCCATGATGTTCTGCTTTGCTCTAATATGTTCTCTTCAGCACATTTTCGTCTATTTGCATGGCCACAGTTCCTAATACTGCAGTTTTAATTACCTGTCCTGTGAGTGAACTAATCTATAGTAGTACTAAGATGATTTCCTTGGAGCAAGCAACAAAAAAGATTAATACAAACCACTTTTGCCCTGCTCCATCACGACTGCTCATGTAGTTTAAGGTTCAGCCAAGACAGATAACTGCAAACCTTTTGAAACGTTGTTTAAATGGAAGAACTAGGAGCTGCAGATACGAACAACTTTTGAAATCAACCTAAATGCGTTTTGATAGCTAATGTCAGGTGTGTGTGCCTGAAGGTTTTGCCCCATATTTTGTACACTTTAAATAAGGAGGCCTTGCAAAGTTTGCTGCCTGTCAGCAGAAAATACTTCTTTTACCAGTAAAGTACCTTTTTGTTGTTTTCATCATGCTCATGACAGGTAAGTGCTTCAGTAAGGTATACAGTGATGAATTTTCTTGCTAACTGTGTGATTTTCTCCTTTTTACATTGAAATTGAGAAATATCAATGCATTGATTTACAGTTATACTGTGTCATTATCAGCAGAAGTAGATGTGGATTAGGAGACTTTTCTAATTTTATTATTTTGCATTGTTTCTTCTCCCTTTGTAAAAACATATTTGACAGGAGAGAATGGAGAATGTTATAGAATTCCATGTTCTAGAGAAAAAAAAGGAAATAAAACCCTCTCTGTAGAGACTAACAGTGGTCTTTGATCTTGGGTTTACCAGACACATTTTAACCGATATATAATGTTTACCAAAACATTGTAAACTCAGAGAGACCATGCTGTCTTGCTCTTCCCAGTAAGGAACACTGAAAATAGATTCCTTACTACAAATGATCCAATCCCACGGTTTGAATAGCTTCTCCTGATGCTTGCCCTTATTTAAATCCACTATCCAGTTGCAGAATCCTTCAAATACAAATCTTTCCCTGGCCACATCTAGCACTTCTCTCTGCAGTTTCCTCTCTCTTTTCATCCCTCATTACAGCATTTTTGCAGTTACCAGCTCCACAACACAGGCAGATTTTCTTCACTCTATTTTCTTCTGCTTTAAACAAGTGTGGCGAAGGCTACAAGCTGTTTCCTCTTGGGGTTTTTCTAGCTTTCACTTCCCTCCAGTCTCTGAGTGCCTTGAGCTTCTCTCCCAAACTTAAAAAGGGGCTATGAAGACATTCAAAGCATTACTCTGCCCAGCATTGGTCTGAATGTACCCTGTGGTCATGAAGGCTGGGAATGACATTTAGGGTGTGATTTCTGTGGTCAACCAAAACAAAATTTCCCAAGGCAGAGAAGCTGGTTACTTAAGTTTCTGGTACAACAATAATGCCATTGCTATGTGTCTACCTTTGTACTTTTGGTTCACTTACAGAAGCAGTAAATCACCGCTTTATCAGAAAGAGACCAATATAACTCCTTATCTCTACATTGAAATCTAAGTGCTTAATTTGCTTTAATCTCAACCTTTCTCTTATAAAAGCCATTTTCCAATTAAACTTCATTAATAAAGGTCAAATTACCTGAATATGACTTTAAGCTATGCTAAGAACTTTCAACTTTCTATTATTATCAAATCAAGACTCCAACAATAAAACTGATAAGACTTAAGAGTGGCTCTTAGGTAATAATCCTACTGATTACTACCTCGCTGTGTCAGACATCTAAGCTTTGTTAAATTACTGTTTTATTGACATGCCAAAAAAAGCCATCAGCATTAATGAGGAATGTTTCTCTTGCACTGTCCAAGTATAATTGGAAACACAAACTACTGATATAGTTTGTTCAAATTTAAATGACAACAGTTTCCATATGTTGTTCTGACCAGGTTTTGTTTGGATCAAAACATTCTGGATCAAAGTAACTATTTTGGGGAGATTTTTATTTTCTTGACAAGATTCTAATTTTTTTTAATGAATTTTGTGAGATTTCACTATTTTTTGTGAAAAGCAAAAACATTCCTTCCTTTTATGAAGTCATATTTTTAATATATCTCATCAGAAATACTGATTTGTTCGTGTAAATAAAAATATAATTGAACTTAATATTAAAACTCTACAAGTGCTGAGGAACAGAACTGCTAGCCTTCCCATGCTAGAATCCAACCAGACTGAGCCTGCCCAGTGATGCTAATGCCCCACCATTCAAATACCCAAACATTTAAACACTGGATATTCAAACAAATAAACAGCCACAGTACTCACATAAACTTCCTCACCGTAAGACTTTTATAACCTTATCTGCACCTTTCAATATCCTGAGACTATTTACATATTTTAAGATATTACATAGCTCAGCAATGTGTTTTCAAGTAGGCAGAATGACAACATGAAGGTTGGCACTCACTTCTGTGACTGTGTATGTGTAGAAATGGTGCTACATGTACATGTACAGTGACAGAAATTAATGCTGCTACACATTGTCCTATCTCTTAGCCTACTGTATGTCTTTGGGAGAAAAAAGAGAAACCAAAAAGAGCTATTTTCTGGTTTTACTCAGGCAGCATCTGAGTATAGAGTGCTTAACACAAAAGCAGTGTGCATCTTCCTGAACAGACTGCTGAACCTCCCATCTTCTCATTACAGGGATTGCTGATCTCATTTGTGAGGTGTTGGATATCTACTGACGAGAGACATTAATAATGAAAACAACTTGCAACGCAGTGTTTTATTTTACCATGTCCTGTAAGCTCAGAAATAACTCATACCAAGCAGAAGAAAAATGTGTATGAAAATTTAATAAAACAAGAGGTGGAAGCTGGACTGCCTTAGAAATCTGTCCAGCCTTACA
This sequence comes from Colius striatus, assembly GCF_028858725.1. Taxonomy (NCBI): domain Eukaryota; kingdom Metazoa; phylum Chordata; class Aves; order Coliiformes; family Coliidae; genus Colius; species Colius striatus. Next base: position 17,834,579 of record NC_084772.1, on the reverse strand, counting down.
CTTACGGAATCTGGAGTCAGTGCAGAGACATCACTGGGGTTGTGATGGCTGGAGATCTAGAGCCAAGAACAATTTTTTTTACTTTTCTGTGTGTGCCAGAAGAAGTTCAGTCCATGTGTATCTAGCAGTTAATGTTTTACTCAAAGAGGGTACCTTTAATCCTTAGAACGGTTCTCTTATTAAGATATTGAGGTAATGCAATACCTTAATTGTGCCACTTAGTCATGATCACAAGAACACATGAGGTGTCAGCAGATGCTTCAGATAGTCTGCAACATTGGATGTGAATTCAAGGCTAACCTTAGCCATCAATAACTCTAGCTCAGTCAATGTTCTTACGGGGCACGCTTATCCTCTCCTTCCCAATAGTCCAAGTTCTCTGTGGAAGACAATAAAACATAGCAACTAGCTGGGAAAGAGGGAGTTATTGAGGCAATAACTGTAGGGCAGGTGAGGAAAGTCAAGATACAAGCCCAAAGGTAATGCTAGATGCTTCCAAAGGGACAATTCCTAGGAGAAGATCCTCAGGGACTTATCCAGGCAACATCTGTGCCAGAAGGTAACCATATACATCCTAGAAACAGAAATTATGTCCAACCCAGTAACTCCTGAATGGAGTCCTACTTATCTTTATCCTGACCCCATCATGCCAGGTATAAATGCCTTAATTTAATTATTGCACCCTATAAAGATAAGAATTGTTTTCCTTGTTTTTCTAAATGAGATAACATCAAAATTGCAACTTGGCAGGGCACTGGTAAGCTCACCATATTGCCACATGGAAAATTGGACAGTAGAGCAAAAAGGCAAACAAACCCTTTTCAGTCAGCAGATAGCTGTGTCATGCTATCAGGCTAAGCAGGCCAGGAAAGCAGCAAGGAATGAAGCTTGGCTATGACCCACCTTCTTAAACTAATTGGCAGGTGGGCAACAAAAGCCAGCTGGAAGACGGAAAATGTAGGTATACCTAGGGGATTTTCTCCATCTCTTACCAGCCAGTCTGCTCAGTACTTCCTACCTGTGTAATAATGAAACAGGTCTTTTCAAGAGACAGTTCTGCCCAGTGCAGAAGTGTACGTGACATGCTGAAATAGACCACGCACTATCTTGTCTTAAGTTAATGATTCCTGAATATAGTTGTTTTTCCACCTCAAAGCCAAAGTAATAGAAATCAATTTCCCACTGATATGATTGCTCAGTTCATGGAACAGAAATATATTTCCATTCCTGATAAAATCTATACATTACATTCAGATATTACATACATATATTCTGGAGTGTAAGGATAGTAATAGCCTCCTATAGAGAGTAAATTTACTCACTATTCCTCAAGGCAAATGAACAACAGCCAAAAATGAATGGGAGTGTGATTTATTCCTTCCTATTGGCAGCTCTTCACTTCCTTCATTCTTCAAATCTAGTACTCTCTGGCCTTTAATAAGGATTGTCAAACTATTCTGCTGTGCTGCAATTCCCTTTTGAACCACAGGATGTTCTTAGGCTGCCAAGATGCAGCTGTAATATGCACTAGGGTACAAATCACGACCACCTGAAGACAGTGGCAGCACCAAACCTCTCCTTGTCTGCACACCTAGCTCTCCAATAGCCCATTGAAACTCTGGAACTGCTTTTCTCTGATCTGACACATCAAAGTTCAGGAACAGAAAAGTTATGAATGAGCCATATTCTCCTAACTGGAGCAGCTGGTCATGGAGAAATTTGCAGTTGGATTCAGGGTGCCCTGAACTTAAGGGCTATTGATTACACTGAACAAGAAATCAGGCTTGTATTCTTCAAGAGTTGTAATCCAGTGCTTGGTGCCTAATTGTGGGCATGAAGGGCTGACTTGCAAAGGTGTCAGGGTAAGCCTACTATAACTACATATGTTAGACAAGCATTGTGTGTGCTCATCTCCTGTTTACAAAGCTAAACTTTCCCAAGAAAGTTTATTTATTTATAATTTACTTGTAGAAGCTTAGATTAAAAACATTGAAATTCCTGATTCTGAGTACTTTGAGATTTGGCACCAAACCTGAGCTGATTTTAAAGTGTTCAATTTTTAGGAGTGAGGAACACCACCTAGAAGGTTCCCTTACAGACTCTCAGTATACATCACCATTATTTTTTTTAACACCTGTTAACTTTTTCAGCATTGTAAACAAAATACGCTGCTGATTTTTTTTACCTCAACAGCTTCTACTTCCAACAACAACAACAATTAATAAATCTCAAAGGATGCATTGGAAAGCCAGGAATGAATCAATTCTTGTTGTCTTTTGTGATGTTTTATAGAGCACAAGGCTTTTCTGAAAAATAACTTTCTCTCCATGACCACCATCTAGTGTAAGTCCTAAGGGCAAGTTGGGACTCTGTAAGAGACCTGCAAGGCCCCCTAAAACATTTCTGAGACAGATTTATGCCAACATACGCAAGAGAGTTCACAGACAAAGGAGTTATTCATAGCTTTATAGCAGCTTGGAGTGAGTGTGTGAAAATATTGAGAAAGCTTTGTCACTAATTTCTAGTCAAAGCTTGCAAAACACAATTGCTTTGCAAGCCTTATTTTAGCTTGTGAATATGTTTTAGTTTAAGTCACTGGTACATAACACGTGCTGTAAGGGTGATTGCTACATCAGCCTTTCAGGCAGAGAGCTATAACTGAACAAGGATTAACAAGTCTTGGCTATATGTAAAGTTCCTTAGAAACAATACTTACGTACAGACTTCCTTTTGTGAGTCTGCCCTGGTTCTTCAGAGCTATGCAAAAGGCCAAGAAAAAACAGCAAGTGAATGGGTTTTGTGTGTCCAAAATCTGTATAGATGACATCATATTTGACACTTCCCTCAAGTTACTGGAGTAGCTTTACAATACCTGTTAGGGCTCATTTACACTCCTTTGGGCAGCCAGAAGAGAACTGAGTGTAAGACAAAGAGAGGGCTTGAGCTGAGCACTTCCATCAGTGACTGCCTTTTGAAACAAGAGGAGATTATACAGCCAGGTGTACCTTTTAATCTCTTACACACTAGCATGTAGGACTATTCAAGTAACTTCCTAAACTATTTAAATTCAGCAAGCTATATAAAGGTAAATGGGAAAAAAATCTCCCCCCCAAAATTTCATGTAGACTTCTGGCGTAAGAAAACTACTTTTATAAATGTCTTTCTGTTAAGGAAGATTGTAAGAGGCATGTTTTCTACAAAATGGTAAATTCAAGGAGCACAGTTTATTTGAAAACAAGACATTTTTCACTTATGAGTGAAAAGGGCTTTCAGGAATGTTCTCTTCCTGAGGTCCCTAGTTGCTAATTTTGATGCTTTTAAAGCAAAGTTTTCTTTCCTGTAAATGCTTTTCTTTTCCTTGTGGAAAACAGAATAAACTGACAGTCTACTGGCACTAAAATCTATGAAGTCAACAAACTGCAAAAGAGGGAAGCTGTCTTTCTTCCACTGCCCATCTGCTGCAGGCAGCTGAAGAGTTACTTATGGCAACTATAAATCAGGAAAAAAATTCAATTTGCTTTAGAAATTGCCAAGAGTAGGCTCACTTGGAGAGCTTGGCTTTATTTGTAGACACTTCCAAACATTACTCGTTCTTTTTTAGGTCCTGTTTGAAAATCTGTCAAAGCCAGAGACAAGAGTTTCATTAATTTCAGTGGCTTTGGAACAGATGCCCAGAGGATAGCCTGTGACACCTCCTGCTCTGGCATTTGTACCGATATGTTCATGTAGTCAAATTTCCAGTTGCAGAGAGAGAGAACTGATGCTACTGGATGATGCTACAGAATCAGTTCTTCAAAAATGTGAGTCAAAAGCACCTACTGGAAACACATAGTCTGTATCATTGAGCCAAAGACACTTAAGTACAGTCTCCTTCATTACACCTATGTTTTCAGTCATATCTCAAAAGATAAAATGAGAGGGCTGGCTACCAGCTTCTGCAAAGCCTGGCAAGTCAGCACAGCCCAAGAAGCAGCAAAGAATCTGAAGGAAATGTCATGAAAATATACCGTGGCCAACTAACTGAACAGCAGCTGCTCTCTGCTCTGACTTCTGCAGCAGCTTGAATGTAAAACAGTTGGGCTGGGGGTTCCAAAACTAAAGGCTGTCAAGTTTTGTGTGCAGTCCAAAAGAGGCTCCTAATTTGCAGACATCTTCAGCAGAATCCACTGATCATCATAGTTGGATGGTCTCTTCCAGGAAGGGAATGGTTACCTGGGCACTGACTGGGCCAGATGCATCACTAATTAGAATACAGATTAGCCTTCTCGGGAGCTGGGAAATCCAGTCTGAATATGCACATCTCAGCTGCTCCATAAGCTCTCCCTATTCATCAGTCAAATTAATGTGGGATCTGCTCCAAGGGTTCGACAGTTGACGTGAGTCTTGCTTTTCAAGTGCATCAGGAAAGGAGACATCCAGCATAGTGTCTATCCCTCCATCATACTGCATTTTTTTGTTTAGATTAGTAATAACTGAATCAGATTCAATGGAGTTAACACCAAGGATAGGATTGCAATAGCTGAAAATCCTTATTTGTACTGCATTTCTGCTACTCCAGTGACCTTGTAAACCAGCTGGGTAGCTTTTGTAAGAAGTTCAGGAGCACTTAGGGGTTTCAGCTCCTGAATGTTGCTGGGCTGGCTTCCCAAAGTCCATCAGCAGCCTTTGGAATGTGCACACAGGGCTTCCAAGTAGATGATGAAGGCAATACTTTCATCTATTCTAGATCACTGTTCTAACTTCTGGCCTTCTCTTCTAGCTCCTAGCAAGTATAAATACTGTAGCTTTATATAGTTAAGCGGCATATCCTTTAAAGATAATGAGAGTATTTCATTTGGGGTGTGGAATTCTGAACAGATACCACACTTCAAAACAAAGCTTACTTGGGACAGCTGAGATTAGCCTGCATGTGTGTAAACAGGTGTGCAGGATGAATGTGATACAGTAATTACAGACATTGCATTATCATCCAAAAGCAGCACCTCCAATAATGATTATTAAACACAAAGTAATCCAAAGCAATTAAATGTATCTAGAGGAGCACCATGTGTTTTCACATCTCATAGCTCTTTGTGTTTCTAATTCTCCTTATTCTCCTCTTGTTCTTACTGTTGTATCTGTTGTTGTTTGTTGACCTCCAGCTTTAATGTTCACACAACGATGCCTTTGATGTAGGAGCTTTATCTCACTTTCCCATGTGTCCAACAGCAACATATATTAACTTTATCTTCTCTGCTCGTGAGAAAATCAATACTCTAATGTCTTCTCTTCAAGCTGACTTCACATGGAATGAGACATTTATACAATAGGCCTCACAATGGCCATTGCAGTGACTTAGCAACAACACTTTTATGTGTATCCTCAAGTACAATCACCATTATATATTGGAAGCAATCTGTTCCATGTTCTATTGCTGCGGTTATTGCAAGCAGCCATGGGGAAGAAGAAATGCTAATGACATGACAAGGATGACATTTCGAGCTTTAGAAGAAGGCAACAAAAAGAGTGGTGATGTGGTAAGCAAGACAAGTACCACACAGGGCACTGAGTTGAGAATGTGGCTTGGGATCGCAGTTCTAATTTCTTTTGCTGTACATTTGGCTGTGGAGGAAACAACTGCTGAGGAAGGAATCCCTTGCTCAAAGTACCAGCTGGCTTTCAACCGTTCATGCTATGAGTTTATTAGATTCCAGCTTACCTTCACAAGTGCCCAGAGCTGGTGTGAGAGAGGAGGAGGGCACCTTGTCTTTATCAGAAATGAAGAAACTCAAGAGTTCTTGCAAGAACATGTCACTGAGGATCAGCAATGGTGGATAGGACTGATCTCAAGCTTCTTGCTGAATGAAACTACTGATGGTAGGTGGTTTTGAAATCATGTCTTCTTTAAAACTCTATCAGCCATGAAGCTTACTTAACGTGGGAACAATTGCAATTAATCCCTCTGTAGACATCTGCTGAAAAGCCACAGTCTTTTGTTGCTGTGACTTCAGATTTATATAAAGGTATTTTAACTGCCTGCTTCATTTCCCAATTGCATGCTGTCACCTTTTCCATTGGATCTTGTGGTTGTGTGAACACACAGTGAATTAGATCGGCTTGCTGATCCAGTGAAAAACATGTGATGGGTTGGGTCTCCAGTGGAAGAGCAAGTTGATCCAATTCATCACACTGGGAAGTGCTGCAAGATCTGATGCAAGGGAAATGGTGGAATCTTGAGGTTGGGAGCCCAGGGGGAAGTGGTGATGTCTCTTTTAATAATTACATCAGGTTAAATATAAAATGTAATTGACAATCTCTATGTAGATTTAAACCACCTCTGCTTTAGTAGAAGCAGGGCTCCAGTCCTGCTCTACAGGCTCCAACTCTGTATTTGTATTACTGTGGAAAATAAATGTTCAGGACACAATTACTTTGTTCACAGGGTCAATGATTTGGCTGGACACTTCAAATATAAGCTACAGTAACTGGTACAAGGATCAGCCACCTCCCTTCTCATCCTCATGCGGCTACATCCTGAAGAACGCCAGTTATCAGTGGGGCATGACTGAAAACTGCAGCCAAGAATTTTACTTCATTTGTGAGTTTGGTAAGATACACAACAGCTGGAACTGAGAAGCCAGCATGCCATGTTCACAGCTGTGCATAAATTGCCTTGTTGCTTTCAAAGTGGCTGCACAGTAACTTAGTCAAGCTTATTAAAAGTGAACAAGCAAATGCCATGTAACCCCAGCAGGTGCTCTTTTTCCAGTGCACCGATGTAAGAGAAAGGAAGAACCCTGAAATCACCAGGAGGTATAGGAGCTCAGCAACTAGCCATTAAGGTCCAGGTTTCCAACAGAATGCTAGTAAAACAGAAGTGGCTCTGAGAGTTAATCTAGTTTAAAGCCAATTTGAGTAGTGGATAATAGCATGGTTGTAGGAATAAACTCCCACAACACCATGCTACCTGAGCCAGGTGGGACCTGTATGACTGCTCTGTAAAACTACTCTTAATCATGTGTGCCAAAATAATTTCCATTTGTAAATGAAGTAAAAATACAACCAGGCTTCCAGAGACACCACTCCTAACAGCCTGGAGTAAGCTAAACTGAGAGCCAGTTTTTCTTGTTTCTTCTCAGATGCTTCCATCAGATGCAATTTGAAGGCTTCCCCAGGATAAGGAAAAGGACAGGAACCTCTGCTTCCTGGTTGCATTTTAGTGCTCAAACAGAAAATCCACATATATTGTGTCCCTTAAATTGTGACTTGGAACAAACAGACCTGGAAAGGAATGCTGGCAATATTGTCCCATCCAATATATAGATATGATGGAATATGTATTCCTGGTACTTTGCACATAAGCCAAGCATATTAAACTGTAACTAGAATTAAGGTCACTTGTTTTCACTGGAAGGACAGTCTGGCTGTAGGTTCACTCACATAAAACCACTTTGAATCCAGGATGCAAGTACAGGTTTGCACAAGCCCTGAAATGCTACTGCCCTGGTCCAGTATTGAACTTCTTCTGACATAATTAACAAGTCATTCAACAATCAGCAAAACTAATGAAGTTTTGTTTCCTGTCCTGATTTTCTGTTCCACATCCCCTCCCCACCCTTCTCCTCAGCACTCCCAGTTCACTCCTATATCCCCAGCAGTTCCCACCTCTGCCAGTATGTTTGCTTCCTCAGCTTCCTCCCCTGCAGTTCTGCAGTTTTGCTCCAGAGCTCCAGCTCTGTGCTGGCCACTTGAATCCCACATCATGGAACAGATACATTTCAGGTTATAACCCCTACTCCTGGTAGAGGCACTGATGCAGCTCTTTCTCTTCTTCCTAGCTTATGATTTTCATGACATTTTAGGGTGTTTTGAGGTTTGTATCTGTGCGTCGAATTTGGCTGAAGATGACTAATATGAGTTAGGGAGAAGAAATTGGCAGACAGCACAATCCCTTAAACTTCATTTCCATGCAAAAACAGACTAAAATTAGTTTTCCATTACAACCACATTAGACAACTGTCTGTAAGGAAGCTGTCATCTGTTACCATAGGATCTGACTTAAACCCCATTAAATGCAAAGAGTTTTTCCATTATTGAGCAACAATGTCCTACACTACATCCATCATTCCATTATCCAGGGAAATGAGAATACATGGAGGTAATTACAGCCTTGTTTTCAGTATCTATAGCCCATGTCCATTAATACATAATCATATTTCAATAAAAGAATAGATTCCTCTTTTATCAGCTTTGTATACAAGGAATTAGAGCCAATATCCCAAAGAAACTAGGTCAGTATTTCCATTAGTTTCTCTGGGTGTTGAATGTTTGGAAGTTCCCACAAGCTGGCAGTGCTCCAGTAGTGCTCATGACACCTTCATGCACAGCTGCTGCAAGGTTTGGCTCACATTGACATTGCATTTGAGCTTCACATGAAACATGTAGGTAACTCCAAATGGTATCACTACTTGAATTTAACCTCTGATTCCTGATAACTTGTCTGAGCTACGTATATGTGTGCGTTGAACTAACCAGACAGTGCTCTGTCTTCATCCATTCTTTGGCCACCTATTCTGGCATTATTTGTGTTTCTCAGTGCAAGTCAAACCTTATTATTATTGTTTCTTATTTTTTCTATTCTCTCATTTGGTGCTCTGTAGATAGTAATTTGTTGTACTAAAAATACACTTATTAAACCAGGGTTTGTATATAGGAACACAAACCAAGTTAACTGCATTTTCCTATGTAAAAGTTGCTGAGAAGACAAAAAAATATGGGAACTCTCTATTCAAAGTAAAGAACAAAAAAAATGCATGAGATGATAGTCCATATTAGAATTTAACAGCAAATTATTTTGCAAGCTTGTTTAGAGAGCTCTAATCTGTAAACTGATCATGTTGCTATAGCTACAGCCAGGCTTACATTTAGCCTTTAAGTAACAATAGCACACATTTACTGCAGTGTGCACACATTGGCACTGTTAATCAAGATACTTAAGGAGAGTGATCAAAACAGCAACTGGAGAAAAATGTATTTAAAACCTGAGACAGCTGAAACAAAAACATTCTTCTGCAACACTCCCATATGAGAGCAGTCTTTTATATCCTTCTCTTCAGGGTATTAGGCATCCTGATTACTACAGGATACTAAGAATTCTGAAAGATAATTAACTGTCCCAGATTAATCAAAGAATGAGGTGTAGGCATTTAGAGCTGTGACCTTACTCATTCGGGCAGCCCTGCTGAATGAAGTCAGTTGAATATCACACAGCAACAAAGGTGTCTCTGTAACAGAAATGGGATCAGGTCCCATACTTAATATGAATACTATTCTCCAGAGCAATTACCTGAATATCATACAAATCACATGCTGCCACAAGGCTCTTTGAGAAGAAAGGAGTAACTTCAAACCTTCCAGTGCTGCAGGTCAAACAAATGCTAAGTGTTTTCCACAAAAATATGGTTATTTAAAACATTGAAATATTTAGGTTTATTAAAAATGCTCTCAAAGTGTTGTTTCAGGCAGTAAATCCACCAATTTATTACTTGGGATTTTTAAGCGGGAAAACCTTTTTTTTCCCCCCATTTTCTTACTTGTTTCACTTGAAAGGGAGAAAGGGGAAGAAGAAGAAACAAACAGAAAGAGAGATATGCAGGAGAATTGTAGCAAGATTTTTCAGACATTCAAATAAATTAAATCTGGTTTTTTTTCCTCCTATCAGAATCTGGCCAGAGCATTGCTTGTGACAATTACAATGCCACTGTACAGTGTGGATCAGGAGAAGTTATTCAGATTGGAGAGAGCTTCTATGGACGAAAGACCCCTCACTACTGTATACTGGAGGCACCTTTCCAGTATGACACAGATGAAGACTGTAGCTGGATCAGTGTCAAAGATGAAGTAGCAGGTAGTATCTTAAAGCAGTGCTTGTTAGAGGCATAGAGTATGTGCCAATGTGCCAAAGTTCCTGGTCCCTAAAATATTTTATCTTGTATTTCAGTAGAGTTAGTGAGTGGGAAAGTGAATTATTCCTAAAATGAAAGGAATCACAGAGAACTTCAGACATGGAGGAGGTTTCCACAGGAGGCTGGATGGAGAGGAAGGCCTTTATGAGGAGTAAAGACTCAAAGGAGGACAGGGGGAGCAAATGGAGAACAAGGTTCCTCTCACTGTGTGAATATGTGGGCGCACCGAGTCCCTCATTAACTCATTGGGAGACCCTAGGCTTGACAGAGATGGAAGAGAACACAGCCACAGAACCCTAACTACAAACCAGGAGGAGTGAATAGGCTGGCACCAGTGGGAACACAAGGGCAGGAGGGATCTGCAGCTGCCTGCCATGTGTCCAGTACTCAGCATGCTGGTGTTACACAGCGATGCTGCTCACCAGACTAAACAGGGACTATGGCCTGTTCCTATGATGATTCTTTGGGCTTCCAGCCAAAATCAAACAAAACACAGAACTTTTTCTTTACCCTCTCTAATTCAGCTTTATTCCAATAAAGTGGAATGGTGCTAGGAAATACCAGACAATAAGCAACACCCTAAAGTCAAAGTGATGCAGGAGTTCATCTATAAATCAGTGACACGATACTGCTCCCTGTCCCCCTTTGGTTTCTGTAATCATCTCTCATTTGTGCTGTATGACAGCCAAAGACAAAACCCACTACTTCATATAAAACAATCTTTCTTCCCTCAGGCCAGTGCCATGGTCTCCAGGCCTGCCAGGTGGCAGCAGATGGCACGTTCTTTGGAGATCCTTGTCCAGCTTCCGGAAGCTATTTGTCTATTCAGTACCACTGCAAGGAAGGTAAGTGAGAGGGGGTCAAAAGCCTGTTCAGCTCTCTGCTATAACACCATGGCCATTGATATTTATCTTAAAAATTCCTGCTCCATCCTCAGAGAAGAACTTGAAGGAGCAGTGACTGCAAAAAATAGGCACAAAAATGTATCTTCTCTGTCCTAATTGAGGTTTTGTGATAGGACACAAAGCTGGGAAATTCAGACACATAAAACACACTCAAATGAAATTATGTTCCGACAAGAATCTTCACTAGTAGATGTGGAAAAGAATCATCTGCCTGTCACACCTCTGGTGCACTCAAATTAGGAGTGTCAGCTGTTTTGGAGAAGGCCTGCTCTCAATACATGGAAAGCAATTGAATTATGTAAGAAATACAGACCAACAATGACATTGAATTCTGTCATATTGTTTTACAGGTCTGCAGCTGGTTGTAACAGACACGTGCTTTGTCTTTGAAAAGATTACAGTCAGTTTGAACTGGCTTCTCTCTCCATACTCTGGCAACCTTTCCTGTGTCATTAGCACTGGAGATGGCCACACTATTGATCCTTACTACCCTCTAACGTAAGATATGTCCTTCATGTACCATCAGACAACCAGTACATTTCACCGCTTGCATTTTATTGAATGCTCTAGGTCTCTTAAGTGATATATTAAAAATTAAGTAGATTAATAATAGACCATATATACAAGATGCTTAGATTCTGCAGAAACTTGTTTTGAAATTGATACCAAAATGTATATCCAGCTGCCAACCACATTCTTGTTATAATAAGTGATTCCTATTCTTAGTAAGAGGATTTATTCCAGCTCCAGAGATACGCAATTACTGAAAACACATCAGTAATTGTCAAAGAAACAGATAAGCATTATATTTTGAGAATGCCCACCTCTAACATACAACCTTAATGACACTGTAGCTGGAACAGAGGAGCAATCCTCAATCCTAAAATTTCTTTGTAGGTAAATGAGGGTTACAGTGAAGGCAGGAGAGCTGGCTTGGGTCAGAAATTTGGGCTGTGACCACTGTTATCATGTAAAGCTTCCCAGGACAAGCAGCTGTTCTCTTTCTACTCTAGATTGGTCAGCAATGTCACTTACAGATATTCAACTCCTGGAGAGTTTACTGTGTCTGTGGAATGCACCACCAGCGAATGGCATGTGATGGCACAGAAGCGGGTGACTGTGCGAGATAAGATGGATCAGCTGAGCATTACTGGGTGCTACAGCCGGTATGAAACTGGCAACAGTTCCCATTGCCGTACACTCTATGGGGAGTTGTTGTGGATTCAAGTTGAGCTCAATGGAGGTGAGGGTAATTACTCTGCATGATTTAAATGGCAGGGTAACTATTATGCCATCCATGGCATAATAAAGGAGTCACATCTTATGACTCCTTTAAAAATATCTGAATGTGATGTTGCACAAAGCATCTTGAGTCGAATGGCTGTGAGAAATACCGAACTGTCTTTTTTGCAGGTAATGGAGTGACCTACATTATATTAGCAGATAACATGACACTCACTGAATCCAGTGCAAAGGAAGGAATTGTCCCTTGCAATCTAACACTTGACAGTGCCTCTCAAGAGCTGCTAGGCCCAGGGGTGCATCAGCTGGAAGTCCGAGCATCCAGCAACACAACTGCATCAGAGATCTCTGAAAGTATTGCTGTTCATTTAATTGAGGCAGTATCTGGTCTTCAGGCTGCCTTGGCTTCTCACACTCTGCAGCTGGGGGACAGTTTGGAGATGAATGTCTCCGTTTCTCACGGTGCCCCAGATAAAATGAAGTTTGAGGTGATTGGATCTAATGAAACCTACTCTCACAATGAAGATGGCCCTCATGGGGAACCTCGAACATACATCATTCCCTTGCACTCTAAAGGTACAGCATGCTGATATCTGTGTATCTGGGTAGAGGAGTTCACATAAATAGTTATAGTATTCTAGGGTAGGGGACAATGACATGAAGCTGAATTTAGTAGCTTTTCTAACTGCTCAGACTTGGTCTGCAGAGTATTATGAACAGTCCAGTCTTATTGACTTGTGAGTTAAAAGAATTGAATTGCAAATGGGTCTCCATATGGAGACTGAAAGCCAAGCTTCATTTGATTTTTACAGTAGAAGAGACACAGTTAGTCAGGTTTTATTTTTTCATTACATGATCTGATTCAAGTACAAATAAGGACATTTTCTTGAACCACCAAGTGTCTTCTCTCTGTGAGTTCATATGTATAACTTTTCAAGTTTGCACTCCTCTGTATTTTCCACTGCAGTGATTAATAGCCTGAGAAATTCTCGGTAGAGATGACAAAGACAAAAGGAGTTTTTCTGTGCATTGCTCTCTGACATGCAGTTTTTTCTTGGGCTTACTTATGAATATGCTTTTTAGCAATTTTTTATTTCCATTATTAAAAAATGAAAGCCTTTAAATTGTGGGATTAGGGCAATGGCCCTTAAGAGTTAATTCACTGGTGGAAGATAAAAAAGTTTCCTCCTCTAACTATTCAAATCCTAGCTGGAAAACTAGAAGCTAATTATGATTTCATTCTATGTTTTTAAATTATTCAGCATTAAAAGTTTTACTGGGTCTCCCTATACCTATTTGAACATCCCTTCCCTTCAGGCAGAAATTTTAAAGCAAGACAGCTGTTCTCTCAAGATGCTGAAACTTATATGGACTCCAGTATTTGCACACCTCTAGCTTCCTGTGTGGTAATATAGCCAGCTGACAAGGAATAGCATTGCAAGTGCTAGGACAAGGGCAACTGAGTTATTAAAAAGCTGAGCTAAAGGAAAAGAACATTTCTTGAAAAGCCTTTTTGCAGTGGCAACTCATGAGAAAAATTCCAAAGCTCTTAACAGAAAAGAATAGGATTTTCTTTATGAATTGGATTTTATATCCCAAACATGATGGACTGGTCCTACTGCTGTCCTTAACTGGCCACTTGTCTTCTATAGGTACTTTCCTAGTGAAAGTGGTAGCCATGAATGCCTTCTCAAACATGAGTCTGGATCTTGGGTTCATCACTGTGTTGGCAAACAGTTCTCATCAAAAAGGTAATTGCATTAATCTGACAGTGCTGGTTTTGACCACAGCAGTGTCTTTTTGCAATCAGAACATTTCATGGGGTGTTTATGATTTGCATCTAGTAATTGCTTTCCTTCCCACAACAGTGTTGAAAACTTCTATGGAGGCTTCTCCCTGATGAAGGCAGATTTCCTGGCTTTGAAGTAGTCATAAATTAGCATCTCTTTGTATATGTTACACACTGCACATTTGCTATTCGTCCTCAAAATAATTAGTGAAGTTTATGGCTCAGCACGCAGCTCTGAAACCAGGAAATATTTGCATCACAGCAGTCTCATAAACTGCTGTTTGTAAATTCTTCTAGATGGCTCATCCTTACATTTCCAGACACAGATTCTACTAGGAATAAAGTGACCTTAGTACTAATCCTACTGAGATTTTTCTAATGCTTTCCCTTAATTTTTCTTGCACATCAACAAAACTCCATCACTCCCTCTGCATTTATTGTGA